>NC_092337.1:170717500-171355833 GCF_046630445.1 Rutidosis leptorrhynchoides
TTTGTCCACAGCTTCCTTCATGGTTTTCTTAATCCGTTTCCCAGTTCCAATCCTTCTCTTTTTCTGAGCTTTTCCAACACACTATTCTTTATCATCAAATTTTTTACTGTTAAGGTCGTTTATAGTTCTTGCTGCTTCATCAGCATCTCGAGAACTATTCCGCAGTTCGGGGTGTTTTTTAGAAACTTCACATTCGCAGTATGTAAGTCCAAGAGATAGACGTTATATGTATAACTGTTGGCATCGACATTATGCGAGATTTCAAAATAATGATTGCTAATTCCCAATGATTCGTATGACAATTCTCGTTACAAGATGCAGATAAGTAAATGATGGGGTTTTGATAATTATAACGATTTTTCAAAAAATCAAAGATCAGTGAAGTTGTTGGTAAGTTTATTGCTAATGTGATGGAACAAAAATGGTTCCCCGGTAATGTTGGCGAAATGGCAACGTATCTTTCGAGGTTATAATAAGGCTGTTTTGATTGAGAAGTCGAAGTTGTTTTGCTGGAGCTGTTACAAAACTGTCTATTTTGAAACGGAATTGAAAAGTTATTTTAGCTAATAAATGCCAAAGGGTCTGACATGGATACGTATTAAACTATGACTTTGGTTTCAAAAGTTTTTCAGGTGTATAACTGTTGGTAACATGTGGTTGGATTATCATCTCGATTGTTCATTATTTAAAGTGTCTTCAGGAATTTCGAAGGGTTTGAACACCAATTGTAATTGTTAATATACATATGATGTTCTTACACAGTTTTGAAGTCAAAGTATAGCTTTGAAAAATATAGGAATCCAAGGGTGATGATACCGGTTATATCTTGAATTGAATTCTGCGATTTTAAAATCAAAATATGTAATTGAATTTTAATGAATATGGTTATTTTGATTTCTATAAAAGAATGTATATTATTGTGAAAGTAGGGAGTATATTAGATGATTGCTGAATCAGATTCAAAGAATGTAACATATTAATTGTGAATTCATATATTTCTCGGGTATTACCTACCCGTTAAAAAAAATTTCACAATTAATATTTTGTATAAAAGAATTTTATTACAGTCTTTATGAAAATATATATGTGTATATTTTCTTCAGATGTAACATAGATTTAATGAGTTACTATTAAATTAAACTCATTTGATTTACGGCTGAAACTAGAATTGAATAATCCCTAAATCTTAGAAAAATTTCATAACTTTTACGGAGTATTTCTTCAACTTAATTGAAATTTTGAATCAATACTTTGTTATTTGTTGATGCATGATGTTGGTGTTCGTGGAATTCTTGTGAACTTCGCAAGATACGAATGATGTTGTCTGAAAAGTTTCGAGTACATCGATGATAAAAGTGTAAAATCAAACATATATTCGAATAATACACTTGATTTATTATGAATTGGGATTTATTGAATTGAGACAGAGATTGTAATTAATGTTGGTTAAGTTGCGGGCGAAGGACGTACATCATTGCATATTCGTAATATGAATTAACCGAGTAGTTAAGATTCACACATAATAGCTTAGTACTGAAAGATTTATTATGGTCTAAAAATTTATATATATAGGATATACATATAAATCTTTCGATGGAAATGAGTTAATACTTCATAACTCGTTGATACAATATTCTCGTTGTTGATTCGTGATGATGTACGCAGTGATTCTTGAACTGGCGTAGTTTGTGATGTTATAGGTGCTGCTGATTCTGATGATGCTGACGGCACTGACTGTGCTGGTGATGCTACGGTACTGTTGATGCTGTTGGTAAAATAAGTCTAGCTTGTAAATCACACATCATTCTTATCAGGGTTTCTACCCTTCCTCCTATCATTTTGGTTCACTCTACTGATTTATGGTTAGGGTTAGAATAGATAATCTCTAAGACTTTAGAGACTACATAATCATTGCAGAATGTTTCTCCAATGAAGTTATTAATCAACACTTCATCGTTTGTTGTTGTTGGTATTCCTTGGTATATACAGAGCGTATGACATTGGTGCTCGTGGGATATAGGTTGTGATGTTGAAGTGTGGGAGGCGGATGTTGCTGTTGGTGGTGGTGATGGTACTGTTGGTGTTGCTGATGATGGTACTGGTTATACTGCTGGTGCTGGTGCTGGTGTATGTAACCTTTGCACCATATTCTCTAAAGCCACTACCCGAGCGCGAAGCTCGTTGACTTCTTCTATTATACTGGGGTGATTGTCGGTTCGGACGAGCGGATAAATAAGATCTAGAATTTGGTATAGTATATAATTGTGACGAGATACTCTGGAGATGAGAGAGAAAATGGTATTACGAACAGGTTCGCCGGTAAGTGCTTCAGGTTCATCGCCAAGAGGGCAATGTGGTGGATGGAAAGGATCGCCTTCTTCTTGTCTTCAATGATTGAGGAGGCTATGAACCCATCCCCAATTCATCCAGAATAGATGATGGCTGATTGGTTGATCCATTCCGGTCACACTGCTTTTGGAGCTTGAGTGGGATTCCATTTTGGAATCCGAGGGACTTGAACTAATGACGAATTCCATTTCGTACGATTGAATAAAGGATTTTTCGATATGAAATGATTTTCCGGCTATCGGGTGGTATTCTAATTACATAGAATATATATATATATATATATATATATATATATATATATATATATATATATATATATATATATATATATATATATATATATATATATATATATATATATATATATATATATAGCAAAAGATTTAGTAGATTACGGAGGAATTTACGAGATATGTTAGACAAAGTTTACAGTAATAGATACACTAAGATATGAATTTTGTCTACACACTATTTATGCAATCAATGCAGTAATACGTATCTAGACTAAGAATGATAAGCATGGTTTCCAACAAGATATGATAAGTAAAACTTTTTGACATGCAACTAAGGTCAAAGTCCAGACTCACTAATGTATCCTAATGACTATCAGTTAGACACACTAATGCAGACCTGGTTCGCTAAGACCACCGCTCTGATACCACATGTAAAGACCCGTACTAATCCATAAGAACGAATACAATAACATATGAATACATTACGAGGTATTTGACCTCTATATGATACATTTTACAAACATTGCATTCGTTTTAAAAGATAAACTTTCATTACATCGAAAGTTGACAGGTATGCATACCATTTCATAATATTCAACCTATAAATGACGTAAATGGTCATTTACTTAATAATAATCTCTATTGAACTCAACGACTTGAATGCAACATCTTTTGAAATATGCCATGAATGACTCCAAGTAATATCTTTAAAATGAGCAAATGCACAGCGGAAGATTTCCTTAATACCTGAGAATAAACATGCTTTAAAGTGTCAACCAAAAGGTTGGTGAGTTCATTAGTTTATCATAATCGATCATTTCCATCATTTTAATAGACCACAAGATTTTCATTTCCATTTCTCATAAATATACGTCCCATACATAGAGACAAAAATCATTCATATGGATTGAACACCAGGTAATCGACCTTAACAAGATGCATATAGAATATTCCCATCATTCCGGGACAACTTCGGACATGATAAATTCGCCATCATTTCGGGATAACTTCGGACATATTAAATTCGCCAACATTCCGGGACAACTTCAGACATGATAAATTCGCCATCATTTCGGGACAACTTCGGACATGATAAATTCGCAATCATTCCGGGACAACTTCGGACATGATAAATTCGCCATCATTCCGGGACAACTTCGGACATGATAAATTCGCCATCATTCCAGGACAACTTCAGACATGATAAATGTAAAGACCCGTCCTAATCTATAAGAACAAATACAATAACATATGATTACATCGCGAGGTATTTGACCTCTATATGATACATTTTACAAACGTTGCATTCGTTTTTAAAAGACAAACTTTCAGTTCATCGAAAGTTGACGGCATGCATACCATTTCATAATATATCCAACTTTAATTGAATTAATAATAATCTTGATGAACTCAACGACTCGAATGCAACGTCTTTTGAAATATGTCATGAATGACTCCAAGTAATATCTCTAAAGTGAGCAAATGCACAGCGGAAGATTTCTTTCATACCTGAGAATAAATATGCTTTAAAGTGTCAACCAAAAGGTTGGTGAGTTTATTAGTTTATCATAATCATTCATTTTCATCATTTTAATAGACCACAAGAATTTCATTTCCAGTTCTCATAAATATACGTCCCATGCATAGAGACAAAAATAATCATTCATATGGTGAACACCTGGTAACCGACCTTAACAAAATGCATATAGAATATCCCCATCATTCCAGGACACCCATCGGACATGATAAACTCGAAGTACTAAAGCATTTCAAATTCCAGAATGGGGCTTGTTGGGCCCGATAGATCTATCTTTAGGATTCGCGTCAATTAGGGGGTCTGTTCCCTAATTCTTAGGCTACCAAGCTAAAAGGGGCATATTCGGCTTCGATCATTCAACCATATAATGCAGTTTCGATTACTGTGTCTATTTCATAAAACATTTATAAAAGCGCATGTATTCTCAGTCTCAAAAATATATATTGCAAAAGCATTTAAAAGGGAGCAAATGAAACTCACCACACTGTATTTTGTAGTAAAAATACATATGACGTCATTGAACAAAAGTAGGGTTGGTCTCGGATTCACGAACCTATATTATTCATATATCTATTAAAGCATATACTTGTAATCGAAAAAGTTTAGATATTATTATTAATTGTTATTTCAGTAACTTGTATGTTTCATTAGTAATTAAATTAACTATACTTTATTTTATATATGTTAGATAAATAATTAGTATTTATTATGAAAATATTAATGTTGTTATGTGATATGTTTTAAAAATATTCTTATATAGTTATTTATTTGGTAAAATAATCTCAATAATAATAAATAAAAATTTGTATCTTTTTATGATATTAATAATAATATTAAAAGTAATTAGATTTAGTAATGATACTGATATTTGTAGCTTCGATAATAATACTAAAAATAAAAGTAACGTTAGTAATAATAATAATTTTAATAAAAAAGATAATAATGATAAGATAAAATGTTAGTTTTCATAAAAATAATATTTTAAATAATAATGGTACTTTTAATAAAACTGATGATTTTAATAGAAATTTTAATAGTCATATTAGTCATAACAATACTATATATTTTAATAGTAATAATAATAATGATAATAATATTAGTTATACTAAAAATCTTATTTCTAATATTAGTAATAATAATAATAATAATAATAATAATAATAATTACTTAATAACAATCAATAATAAATAATAATAACAATAATAATAATAATGAAATTATAATAATAATAAGAGTATTAGTAATAACTACCTCAAAGGATTAGCCCTAAAAAATGCCCAAGTCCGGGTTTGAACCTGAGATGTCCCGCTAACCCAATAACATCCTTAATCAATCTTCCATTTATAACATCATTCTCGTTCGTCGCCATTAACATAACCCGATCATCATCATTTTCTAACTATATCATTATCGTGATCATTATTCATCATCACGACATCATTGATCCTACCATCATAATCAGAATCTTAATTTAATCCTAGTCACAAACACCATCTAAATCGTCATCATTTTAGTATCATCATCATATCGATTTGTCATAAACACATAAAATCATAATATCATTATTTTCCCATAACCACTTCATCATCTAAACATCTAGCCATGTATCATCATAATCCTATAACTATATCATAATTATAATCGTTTCATAATCATACATCATACACAATGATTATCAAGTCGTCCTATATTGATAATTTCGATCATTAAACTCGACTTCATTATTCTTATTCTATTATCTATCTCATCTTCGATTAATATCTTCTCAATCACCACATCAATATCAACTCGCCAACATCTAGAATCATTATCGATATCAACTAAACCAAATCATCTAATCATCTTAACTATCAATTGTAATCATCATTAACTTTAAATGTTGTGTGTGTTTTTATTGTCATCAAGTACTAATCAGAGAGAGTAAACAATGGACTAGCGAAAAAAATGGCTCAATTTGTCTCACAACCTCATGGTCCAAGTCTCAAAGTGAAAGCTCACGGTCCAAAAAGATTACGGTCGAAAATATGGTATAACTCCAACTCATTAAACTACCTAGGATTCATTCATACAGTGCCCCACCATACTCTATATTATTCCACAAATTCTTAGCTATAACCGATACATAATTCAATTTAATTATAGTAACATGCTTGACTTTTAGAGCAAATTTGAGTGGGTGAGGTGGGGTTATAAGGTTGATAAATGTCTGCCACAATTTGTATCTAGCTAGTTCCACTTGTATTCCACTAATAATAATGATTTAGATGTAAACGATTTTAAAAGCTTCAACCACTTATCATCCTTAACTCGTGAAGTAACAGAAAAAAATATATATGGTTGTAGTGAATTGCAACATAATGGCGATGGTGGCGGTTCTCATGGAAGAGGGTGAAAGTGGTCGTGGATGCTTTGGGTTGTAGCAGTAGCGAAGAAACAAAACAAAAATAATCATTTAACGAATGGTTTTGGTTTGGGATTCGAATGGTAAATAGAAACAGTACAGCCTGTTTTATTTGTTGTCGAAAAGAAAGAAAGAAGAAAAAGAAAAAATAATAATTCGTATGAAGCAGTGAAAATCACATCGATTTTGGTGGTGTGTTCATAGCAATCACACAGCGGCAGTAGGTTGTTTTGGCAGCCTGATTGAGTTGCATTTAGGTGTCGAACGAATAGTAAACAGACGTACACAGAATCAGTTAGCAGGTGTCAGTTTTGTGTGTATCTGAGCTACAAAACAAGAGTCAAGCAGTGGCTATAATGGAAGTAAACATCATTCAAAAAGAGCAACAATGATCAGGTATGTGGTGGTAGTTTGAGTTGGTTTGTTGTGTTGTTTTACAGTTGCAACAATCGGTCCAAATGGTGAAAGTTATCGGCCATCCCAACAAAAAAAGGAAGAAGAAAATAAAGAGAATACCTTGGGATGGTGTGCCGGTTTAATAGTTTAGGTTGTGGTATTCTCGATGACAGGTGGTTGTAGTAGGATGGTGGTGGTGTTTGAATACGAAACAAAAAAAAAATATAGGCTGTAGAGAACAAGCAGTAAAGTAGCAGACACGAAGGGAAATTGGGTATGTTCGAAGAAGAAGAAAAATATAATGTAACAACTTAACAATTAAAGCGTTGTGGTACAGAGGTTTTTCATTTAATAAATCAGGAAAGAAGGTTCAACTTTCCTTTAGCAAACGAACTAGTAGTGGGTTGATGGTCTAGGTTAACAAACTAACGGTGATTGTGTATGTAGATAGGTAAGAGCTAGAGAGAAGAGAAATATGTGGTGTCGGTTTATGGTGAAGGTGGTGGCTTAGGGTTATTGATGGTTATTCATGGTGCATTAAATCGAAAAAGAGAACAATAGTAGAGCCAGAAGATGGTGATTGTTTGGTTGTGTTGCATCAAGAAGATGGTGGTTCGGCTTATACAAGAGAGAGTGAAGGAGATAGATGAAGATGCATGATATATCTAATTTGTTTATATGTAAGATATGTATAGATAGAAACGGAAACATAATCCAAATTAGTACCACATGTACATAGTAAAATAGATTCTCACTTAAGGATATCACGGATGATATTAACCAATTGAGAATAATAACTTAATAATATAATAATAAACATGTGAAATGAAGTTAGCTGCCTATTACTATTGGTTTACTATTTCAATCATGGACTGGATTTCATGATCTATTGTTAAATGCTTGCAGATAAAAGTTTTCAGAAAAATTTTAAGTTTTTACAGTAATTATCTTTATTTATTTCAGTCATCATGGTATAAAAATTTGATCATTAATTTATTAAATAAAAGTTACATCAATTGTCCCTCTCAATTCTGGGTAAAATATAAAAAGTGTTAAATTTATTAACTAGGTCCTAAATACATTTTTAGTAAGCCTAAAATTTATAGAACTCATTTTCAGATTCGCCGTTTATTTTAAAATCATATAAGTTCGAATTAAACTTCTCTAAAAAAATAATCGAAACGTCCAACGAGTATTACAATAATTTAATATCTATTTTTAATATACATTATTTATATATAGTTATGTTTTAAATAATAATTATTATAATATGTTATTTGTATTTTATTAATTTTTAATAACAACTATATATAATACTTCAAATTATATTTCGAATTATTATTTATATATACATACACATATATCTATTTACAATCAATTGTTCGTGAATCATCGAGAACAGTCGAAGGTCAATTGAATATATAAACATAGCTCCAAACTTTTTGAGACTCAACATTACAGAATTTGCTTATTGTGTCGGTAACATATAAAGTTTAAGTTTAAATTTGGTCGAAAATTTCCGGGTCGTCATAGTACCTACCCGTTAAAGAAATTTCGCCTCAAATTTGATCGAGATGGTCATGGTTAACATTAAAAATGTTTTCATGACGAATTTTAGTTAATAATTAAAGTTTTATCATCATCGGGTGAGTTGAATAAAACAACTCGATTATTCGAAGCGTAAGAGTGAAGCTATCACAAAAGAGTGAAAAGAATAAATGAAGATTTGACTTAACCGGTGGCGTAGTCATGGTTAATTTCTGGAATTCAAGGGATTTGGAGAAAATCTTCGTGATAAGATTTGATTCTTCGATAATTAAGGAAATTAGAATTCTCTTTGTTAAATGCGATGACCTGTTTTGATTGCTCTGTCGGATCTTTCACTATAAATCCACCCTCTCTATTTCCTTTATATTTTGGAGTTCCATATTTTTATTTTCTCTTCCCGACTTTAAGTCAGGCGAATAATGGTTCAGGATTCGTAGGTATGAAATTTCGAATGAACGTGACTAATGTTCTAAGAGGAAGTTTGTAATAGCACGATCTTGATTGGTTAAATTACCAGAATTCAAGAGAAATGTAGAACTATCAGGAAGATATGTTCTTGATATGTTTAGAGATTAGATAGAATGTAAGAGTCGTGTAGCATGGCACATGATGACGTTATGATCTGTGAATCATCACATTCCATTAGAAACTCAGCATGACTAACTATAATATAATCACGTTGATCACGTGTCATTATATTATACTAACTCATGCTTCAGTTCCCAACACTACTTCAAAATCATTCATAATTTAAACTTGAATGTTTACAGAATATAGAAACTAAATAAGGAGTAAGATATTCGCTGAAGAGTTCATCAGATACAGAATCATCTGAATTCGTTAAGTACAGGTTTAGTCCTTGTGATTTGTCCACAATTTCCTTTATAGTTTGCTCAATCCGTTTTCCAGTTCCAAATTTTCTGAACTGTGCCAACATACTATCCTTTATCATCAAACTTTTGGCCGTTAAGATCGTTTATAGTTTTTGCTGCTTCATCAGCAATTTTCAAAATTTGGAGTATTGATTCGTATATTGAGAGCTTTTCAGAATTTAAAAATGGAAGATCATAATTCTAAGAGATAAATGTTATATGTATACATATAACTATTGATGTAGAAACGTTGCGAGATTCGAAATACTGATTTGTTGATTCTCGGTAATTGGTATGGCAATTCTCGTTACAAGATGTGGATGAGTATATGATAGGGTTTTAATGAACAAATATAATGGTTCTTCGGAGAGACTTAAATCAATGAGTAATGAAGTTGCTGGTAAGATTGCTGCTAATGTGGTGGAATATAAACGGTTTCCCGGTATCGATGACGAAAGGCAACTTATATATCAAAGTTATAATAAGGTTTATTCAAATGAAAAGTCAAAATTGATTTGCTGAAGCTGTGACAAAATTGGCTAATTTGAAAAGGAATTTCAAAGTTATTTTCGGTAATAAACATGCCAAAGGAGCTAGCATTGATACGTGTTAAACGTTTACTCAGGTTCCGAGTGTTTTCAGGTGCATAATTATATGCATTAATCTTTTCTTCCGTAGATGAAGTGCGGTTGGTTCATCCTCTCGATTGAGGTGTTTTTAAGAATCATGAAAGGTTTGAACGCAGATTGTAATTGTTAAGATACAAATGAGGTTTAAGATGAAATCAAGTGGTAGACTTGAAGAATTTTTTAGTTTCATATGTTATAACCAATATTTTAATTCATTTTAATTGTCCAATGTTTTCTTCGTTATGCCACTTGTTGGATTCTGATAAGTCAAAATCCAAACATGAAATCGAATAAAAATGGTTATTCTGTGGTGAACGGATTCGTATATCTGTAGATGTAAGTAGGATAGTAAATGACCATTGAATCAGATTCGAAGAATGTACAATGTAACTTATTAGTGTGAAATCTCAATATTCCTCGGGTATTACCTACCCGTTAAAATATTTTTACCATTAACAGTTTGTACAAAAGAATTTTTAATTACAATCTTTATGAAAACATATATTCATATATATTTTCTTCAGATGTAATCATGGATTTAATGAGTTAATATGATATTAAACTCATATGATTTTCGGTTTGGGCTAGAATAAGTAATCTTTAAAACTTTTAGAAACCACATATTCTTCACAGAATATTTCTTATTCACGGAATATTTCTTCAATGAAGTTATGGATCAATACTTCATCATTAACTATTAGGAACCACATATTCTTCGCAGAATATTTCTTCAATGAAGTTATGGATCAATACTTCATCGTTCATTGTTGTTGGTATTCTTTGGTATCTATGGTGCGTATGACGTTGATGTTCGAGGTACAGATTGTGATGTTGAGGTGTGAGATGCGGATGTTGTTGTTGTTGGTGGTGATGGTACTGTTGATGTTGCTAAAGCTGGTAAGTTTTGCACCGTATTCTCCAAATTGATTACTCGAGTACGAAGCTCGTTGACTTCTTCTATCACACAGGGATGATTGGCGGTTGGAACGAGTGAATGAATAAGGTTTAGAATAATAGATATTATATAATCGTTGCGAGCTATTCTGAAAATAAGAGTGAAAATGGTGGTTCGAACAGGTTTGCCGGTAAATGCTTCAGGTTCTTTGCCAATAGGGCAATATGGTTGGTGGAAGGGATTACTTATTCTCATCTCCATTGATTAAGTTTACTTCGTACCCATTCTTAATTCATCCATAATTGATGATGGCTGATTGGTTGATCCATTCCGGTTACACTGCTTTCGGAGCTCGAGTGGAAATCCATATCGGAATCCGAGGAACTTGAACGGGTTGCAGAATTCATCTTGCACGGTTAGATAAAGGATTTTTTGATATGAAATGATTTTCGGATATCGGATGATATTCTAATTACATAAACTATCTGTATATAGTACATAAAATCCCGTAGATTACGGAGGGAATCGAGGAAAATGTCAAGCAAAGTTTACAGTAACAGATACGCTAAGATATGAATTAGCAGATATGATAATATATGAATTTTGTCTATACACTAATCATGCAATCAATGCAATAAGATGTGTCTAGAATAAGGATGATAAGTGTAGTGACCCGAACTTTTCCATGTTTATATATATTAATTGAGATTGATATTTACATGATTAAATGTTTCCAACATGTTAAGCAATCAAACTTGTTAAGACTTGATTAATTGAAATATGTTTCATATAGACAATTGACCACCCAAGTTGACCGGCGATTCACGAACGTTAAAACTTGTAAAAACGACTTGACGATATATATATGGATATACATATGGTTAACATGAGATTATGATAAGTAAGTATCTCCATAAGTATATTAACAATGAGTTATATACATATAAACAAGACTACTAACTTAAGGATTTCGAAACGAGACATATATGTAACGATTATCGTTGTAACGACATTTAAATGTATATATATATCATATTACGATATATTAATATATCATAATATCATGATAATATAATAATTTAACATCTCATTAGATATAATAAACAATGGGTTAACAACATTAATTGAGATCGTTAACTTAAAGGTTTCAAAACAACACTTACATGTAACGACTAACGATGACTTAACGACTCCGTTAAAATATATATACATGTAGTGTATTTATATGTATTAAAATACTTTTGGAAGACTTCAAGACATATATCAAAACACTCATACTTAACGAAAATGGTTACAGTTACTTTCCCATTCTTTTCTTTCATCAAGAATTCTAGTCGTATTCTTACCCGTATTATACACAGCTTCAAAACGTACTTACTATGGGTATATACCAATAGGAACTAGCATGGGATTCCACTCTTGATTATGTCATGTATGACTAATCAATTTTAACTTCTACCATGAGCTAGTCAACTAACTAGAACTCCTTTTAACCCCACTCACCACTCACCAATTAACACTCATCATTCACTCCATTTCACTTCCAAATCTCTTTCTAATTCTCTCTCAACACACCCACACTATTATGAACGTATTTTTCCAGTAGTTAATCATCATCTTCATCAAAAATCACTTCAAGAATCAAGCTATAATCATCATAGGAAGAACACTTCAAGAATACTTCAAAAATCCCTTCAAGTTTACTAATTTACTTCCAAGCTTCCTAATCCATTCCAAGTAATCATCTAAGATCAAGAAACCTTTGTTATATACAGTAGGTTATCTTTCTTATTCAAGGTAATATTCATATTCAAACTTTGATTCAATTTCTATAACTATAAACTATCTTAATTCGAGCAAAAATCTTACTTGAACTTGTTTTTGTGTCATGATCCTACTTCAAGAACTTTCAAGCCATCCAAGATCCTTTGAAGCTAGATCATTTCTTGTCACTTCCAGTAGGTTTACCTACTAAACTTGAGGTAGTAATGATGTTCATAACATCATTCGATTCATATATATAAAACTATCTTATTCGAAGGTTTAAACTCGTAATCACTAGAACATAGTTTAGTTAATTCTAAACTTGTTCGCAAACAAAAGTTAATCCTTCTAACTTGACTTTTAAAATTAACTAAACACATGTTCTATATCTATATGATATGCTAACTTAATGATTTAAAACCTGGAAACACGAAAAACACCGTAAAACCGGATTTACGCCGTCGTAGTAACACCGCGGGCTGTTTTGGGTTAGTTAATTAAAAACTATGATAAACTTTGATTTAAAAGTTGTTATTCTGAGAAAATGATTTTTATTATGAACATGAAACTATATCCAAAAATTATGGTTAAACTCAAAGTGGAAGTATGTTTTCTAAAATGGTCATCTAGACGTCGTTCTTTCGACTGAAATGACTACCTTTACAAAAATGACTTGTAACTTATTTTTCCGACTATAAACCTATACTTTTCTATTTAGATTCATAAAATAGAGTTCAATATGAAACCATAGCAATTTGATTCACTCAAAACGGATTTAAAATGAAGAAGTTATGGGTAAAACAAGATTGGATAATTTTTCTCATTTTAGCTACGTGAAAATTGGTAACAAATCTATTCCAACCATAACTTAATCAACTTGTATTGTATATTATGTAATCTTGAGATACCATAGACACGTATACAATGTTTCGACCTATCATGTCGACACATCTATATATATTTCGGAACAACCATAGACACTCTATATGTGAATGTTGGAGTTAGCTATACAGGGTTGAGGTTGATTCCAAAATATATATAGTTTGAGTTGTGATCAATACTGAGATACGTATACACTGGGTCGTGGATTGATTCAAGATAATATTTATCGATTTATTTCTGTACATCTAACTGTGGACAACTAGTTGTAGGTTACTAACGAGGACAGCTGACTTAATAAACTTAAAACATCAAAATATATTAAAAGTGTTGTAAATATATTTTGAACATACTTTGATATATATGTATATATTGTTATAGGTTCGTGAATCAACCAGTGGCCAAGTCTTACTTCCCGACGAAGTAAAAATCTGTGAAAGTGAGTTATAGTCCCACTTTTAAAATCTAATATTTTTGGGATGAGAATACATGCAGGTTTTATAAATGATTTACAAAATAGACACAAGTACGTGAAACTACATTCTATGGTTGAATTATCGAAATCGAATATGCCCCTTGTTATTAAGTCTGGTAATCTAAGAATTAGGGAACAGACACCCTAATTGACGCGAATCCTAAAGATAGATCTATTGGGCTTAACAAACCCCATCCAAAGTACCGGATGCTTTAGTACTTCGAAATTTATATCATATCCGAAGGGTGTCCCGGAATGATGGGGATATTCTTATATATGCATCTTGTTAATGTCGGTTACCAGGTGTTCACCATATGAATGATTTTTATCTCTATGTATGGGATGTGTATTGAAATATGAAATCTTGTGGTCTATTGTTACGATTTGATATATATAGGTTAAACCTATAACTCACCAACATTTTTGTTGACGTTTTAAGCATGTTTATTCTCAGGTGATTATTAAGAGCTTCCGCTGTCGCATACTTAAATAAGGACAAGATTTGGAGTCCATGCTTGTATGATATTGTGTAAAAACTGCATTCAAGAAACTGATTTCGATGTAACATATTTGTATTGTAAACTATTATGTAATGGTCGTGTGTAAACAGGATATTTTAGATTATCATTATTTGATAATCTACATAAAGCTTTTTAAACCTTTATTTATGAAATAAAGGTTATGGTTTGTTTTAAAAATGAATGCAGTCTTTGAAAAACGTCTCATATAGAGGTCAAAACCTCGCAACGAAATCAATTAATATGGAACGTTTTTAATCAATAAGAACGGGACATTTCAGTTGGTATCAGAGCGATGGTCTTAGAGAACCAGAATTTTGCATTAGTGTGTCTTATCTAGTTTGTTAGGATGCATTAGTGAGTCTGGACTTCGACCGTTTTTACTTGAAAAATGATTGCTTAACAAATTTTGTTGGAAACTATATATTTTTAACATGTGAATATTATGTGATATATTAATCTCTTAACGCGTTTGATATTATGTGATAGATGTCTACCTCTAGAACAAGTCTCATTGACTCACCTAATAATAATGAAGAGTCAAATGTAAATTGGAATGATTCGTGGACTGATTCACAAGTTCCCGAAGAGGAACCGGAAGAAGAGTCGGAACCAGAAGAAGAATCGAAATCGGAAGAAGAATCGGAACCGGATGAAGAAATAGAACCGGTGGGGGAAATAAAAAAACGGTTAAGTAAAAGAAAATCCTCAACCAACCGACCAAGGTTAATTATGGTCAATGGTGTTTCCGCTAAGGAAGCAAAATATTGGGAGGATTACCAATTCTCCGATGAATCGGATTCCGACGAGAATTCCGATGATGTTATAGAAATTACCCCAACTGAATTTAAAAAGGCAAAAGAAAATAATAAGGGAAAGGGCATAAAAATAGAGAAATCTAATTCCAACCCCGATGAACTTTATATGTATCGTCAACCCCCGAAGTCCTTAAGTTGTAACAATGACCCGGGAACCTCTAAACCACCAGGTTTTTCTAAACCAATGTGGAAAATAACGGCTCGTATTAGGGGAACATCATATATCCCTAGAAACTTGGGAAAACGAACCAAAACCAAAGAAGAAGAAACAAGCGAGTCGGAATAAGATAGTTGTATTCGTGTGGTGTAATATATGTAATATAGTGTGCTTATGCTTTATGATATATGTAAAAATTGCTTGTATTAATAAGTATTTTTTTTATGAATCTAACTCTTGTCTATTTTACAGTATAAAAACACAAAATGGATAGACAACCCAATATTTTAAGAGACCTACCCGGAGACATGATTGATGAAATCTTGTCTAGAGTCGGTCAGAATTCCTCGGCACAACTATTTAAGGCGAGATCAGTTTGTAAGACATTCGAAGAACGTTCCAAGAATGACTTGGTTTATAAAAGGCTTTCGTTCGGAAGATGGGGGATATCACATTGGGAAATCCATAAGTTACGATGTGTTTACTTTGACGCATATATTGCGGGGAACCCAAATGCTATTTTACGCAACGGGTTAAGAAATTATTTTGACTCAGTATATCCAAATATAGGACTTCGTGATTTAGAAAAAGAGGCTAACATGCAACATAAAGAAGCATGTTATGCTTACGGGTTAGTAATGTTCGCTTCTCACCAAAGTGAGAACAAGAACATCGGGCTACAAGTATTAAACAAAACGTTCCCTCAAGTGACGGAGTCGGTAATTGGGGTAAGAAATGAGGTTTTTAGATTATTACGGGACTGTTGGACATTACGTAACCCTCGTCCCTTTGACGACGTTACAACACGCTGTCTTATCAACGGCCATAACGGTTATGTTGCACAAGACCAAGGATGGGAAGTAGTCCTAGTAAAACCAGAATGCATGACTTGTTTCTGGACGTATGAATTACGTGTCTTTATTGCCTTTGCTGAACGACTTGTGTACTAGCTAGAATTATCTTCACAACTATCTTGTATCAAAGTTATTGTGTGCTATATTTCATGCTTTATGTAAAATAAGCGGTATTGTAAGTTTGTAAAATATTGTATAAAAGTTTGAACGCGAAATATTATTATAATCAGTTTTTCATATAGAATTGTAGTAGTTGAATTGTATATTAGCTACTAAGTATGAACTTAACGGGTAGGTACTACCCGAATTTAAACTTATAAAACGCTAATATGAAGAAAAAGCTTTTATAAATGAGTTCATATTATGCTACGAAATACTATTAACTACTCTTAATATTCGGTATGATTAACTTGTTCCATTTGACTATTTTGAAGGAAATGGCACCGACTACTCGACACACCGTGAATATGAATGAAGAGGAATTCCGTACTTTTCTAGCTTCAAACATAGCCGCAGTACAGGCTGCGCTATATACCAACAATAACCTTGGATCTGGCAGTACAGGAAATCGTGTAGGATGCACCTACAAAGAATTCACTGCCTGCAAACCTTTGGAATTTGATGGAACCGAAGGACCGATCGGATTGAAACGGTGGACCGAGAAGGTCGAATCGGTGTTTGCCATAAGTAAGTGTACTGAAGAGGACAAAGTGAAGTACGCTACGCATACCTTCACAGGTTCTGCGTTAACATGGTGGAATACCTATCTAGAGCAAGTGGGACAAGACGATGCGTACGCACTACCGTGGTCAGCATTCAAGCACTTGATGAACGAGAAGTACCGTCCCAGAACCGAGGTCAATAAGCTCAAGACAGAACTTAGAGGGTTACGAACCCAAGGATTTGATATTACCACGTATGAAAGACGATTCACAGAATTGTGCCTATTGTGTCCGGGAGCATTCGAAGATGAGGAAGAGAAGATCGACGCGTTTGTGAAAGGATTACCGGAAAGAATCCAAGAAGATATAAGTTCACACGAGCCCGCCTCCATACAACAGGCATGTAGAATGGCTCACAAACTCGTGAACCAAATTGAAGAAAGAATTAAAGAACAGACTGCTGAAGAGGCCAATGTGAAGCAAGTCAAAAGAAAGTGGGAGGAAAACGGTGATAAGAATCACCAATACAACAACAACAGCAATTACAACAATAATCGCAACAATTATCCCAACAATCGCAACATCAATCGCAACTACAACAAACGGCCCAACAACAACAACAACAGCAACTACAACAATCATCCCAACAACAATAATAACCGCAACAGCAACAACAATCAGAAGCAGCTATGCCAAAGGTGTGAAAAGAATCACTCGGGGTTCTGCACTAAATTTTGCAACAAGTGTAAAAGAAATGGTCATAGCGCGGTGAAGTGTGAGGTCTACGGACCAGGGGTTAATAGAACGAAAGGAACAAATGGTGTCGGAACGAGTAATGGCGGAGCAAGTAGTGTCGGAGCAAGTTATGCCAATGTAGTTTGTTATAAATGTGGAAAACCGGGCCACATTATTAGAAATTGCCCGAACCAGGAGAACACGAATGGACAAGGCCGCGGAAGAGTTTTTAATATTAATGCGGCAGAGGCACAGGAAGACCCGGAGCTTGTTACGGGTACGTTTCTTATTGACAATAAATCTGCTTACGTTTTATTTGATTCGGGTGCGGATAGAAGCTATATGAGTAGAGATTTTTGTGCTAAATTAAGTTGTCCATTGACGCCTTTGGATAGTAAATTTTTACTCGAATTAGCAAATGGTAAATTAATTTCAGCAGATAATATATGTCGGAATCGAGAAATTAAACTGGTTAGCGAAACATTTAAGATTGATTTGATACCAGTAGAGTTAGGGAGTTTTGATGTGATAATCGGTATGGACTGGTTGAAAGAAGTGAAAGCAGAGATCGTTTGTTACAAAAATGCAATTCGCATTATACGAGAAAAAGGAAAACCCTTAATGGTGTACGGAGAAAAGGGCAACACGAAGCTACATCTTATTAGTAATTTGAAGGCACAAAAACTAATAAGAAAAGGTTGCTATGCTGTTTTAGCACACGTCGAGAAAGTACAAACTGAAGAAAAGAGCATCAATGATGTTCCCATTGCAAAAGAATTTCCCGATGTATTTCCGAAAGAATTACCGGGATTACCCCCACAGCGATCCGTTGAATTTCAAATAGATCTTGTACCAGGAGCTGCACCAATAGCTCGTGCTCCTTACAGACTCGCACCCAGCGAGATGAAAGAACTGCAAAGCCAATTACAAGAACTTTTAGAGCGTGGTTTCATTCGACCAAGCACATCACCGTGGGGAGCTCCTGTTTTGTTTGTCAAGAAGAAAGATGGTACATTCAGGTTGTGTATCGACTACCGAGAGTTGAACAAACTTACCATCAAGAACCGCTACCCACTACCGAGAATCGATGACTTATTTGATCAACTACAAGGCTCGTCTGTTTATTCAAAGATTGACTTACGTTCCGGGTATCATCAAATGCGGGTGAAAGAAGATGATATTCCAAAGACTGCTTTCAGAACACGTTACGGTCATTACGAGTTTATGGTCATGCCGTTTGGTTTAACTAATGCACCAGCTGTGTTCATGGACCTTATGAACCGAGTGTGTGGACCATACCTTGACAAGTTTGTCATTGTTTTCATTGATGACATACTTATTTACTCAAAGAATGACCAAGAACACGGTGAACATTTGAGAAAGGTGTTAGAAGTATTGAGGAAGGAAGAATTGTACGCTAAGTTTTCAAAGTGTGCATTTTGGTTGGAAGAAGTTCAATTCCTCGGTCACATAGTGAACAAAGAAGGTATTAAGGTGGATCCGGCAAAGATAGAAACTGTTGAAAAGTGGGAAACCCCGAAAACTCCGAAACACATACGCCAGTTTTTAGGACTAGCTGGTTACTACAGAAGGTTCATCCAAGACTTTTCCAGAATAGCAAAACCCTTGACTGCATTAACGCATAAAGGGAAGAAATTTGAATGGAATGATGAACAAGAGAAAGCGTTTCAGTTATTGAAGAAAAAGCTAACTACGGCACCTATATTGTCATTTCCTGAAGGGAATGATGATTTTGTGATTTATTGTGACGCATCAAAGCAAGGTCTCGGTTGTGTATTAATGCAACGAACGAAGGTGATTGCTTATGCGTCTAGACAATTGAAGATTCACGAACAAAATTATACGACGCATGATTTGGAATTAGGCGCGGTTGTTTTTGCATTAAAGACTTGGAGGCACTACTTATATGGGGTCAAAAGTATTATATATACCGACCACAAAAGTCTTCAACACATATTTAATCAGAAACAACTGAATATGAGGCAGCGTAGGTGGATTGAATTGTTGAATGATTACGACTTTGAGATTCGTTACCACCCGGGGAAGGCAAATGTGGTAGCCGATGCCTTGAGCAGGAAGGACAGAGAACCCATTTGAGTAAAATCTATGAATATAATGATTCATAATAACATTACTACTCAAATAAAGGAGGCGCAACAAGGAGTTTTAAAAGAGGGAAATTTAAAGGATGAAATACCCAAAGGATCGGAGAAGCATCTTAATATTCGGGAAGACGGAACCCGGTATAGGGCTGAAAGGATTTGGGTACCAAGATTTGGAGATATGAGAGAAATGGTACTTAGAGAAGCTCATAAAACCAGATACTCAATACATCCTGGAACGGGGAAGATGTACAAGGATCTCAAGAAACATTTTTGGTGGCCGGGTATGAAAGCCGATGTTGCTAAATACGTAGGAGAATGTTTGACGTGTTCTAAGGTCAAAGCTGAGCATCAGAAACCATCAGGTCTACTTCAACAACCCGAAATCCCGGAATGGAAATGGGAAAACATTACCATGGATTTCATCACTAAATTGCCAAGGACTGCAAGTGGTTTTGATACTATTTGGGTAATAGTTGACCGTCTCACCAAATCAGCACACTTCTTGCCAATAAGAGAAGATGACAAGATGGAGAAGTTAGCACGACTGTATTTGAAGGAAGTCATCTCCAGACATGGAATACCAATCTCTATTATCTCTGATAGGGATGGCAGATTTATTTCAAGATTCTGGCAGACATTACAGCAAGCATTAGGAACTCGTCTAGACATGAGTACTGCCTATCATCCACAAACTGATGGGCAGAGCGAAAGGACGATACAAACGCTTGAAGACATGCTACGAGCATGTGTTATTGATTTCGGAAACGGTTGGGATCGACATCTACCGTTAGCAGAATTTTCCTACAACAACAGCTACCATTCAAGCATTGAGATGGCGCCGTTTGAAGCACTTTATGGTAGAAAGTGCAGGTCTCCGATTTGTTGGAGTGAAGTGGGGGATAGACAGATTACGGGTCCGGAGATTATACAAGAAACTACCGAGAAGATCATCCAAATTCAACAACGGTTGAAAACCGCCCAAAGTCGACAAAAGAGCTACGCTGACATTAAAAGAAAAGATATAGAATTTGAAATTGGAGAGATGGTCATGCTTAAAGTTGCACCTTGGAAAGGCGTTGTTCGATTTGGTAAGCGAGGGAAATTAAATCCAAGGTATATTGGACCATTCAAGATTATTGATCGTGTCGGACCAGTAGCTTACCGACTTGAGTTACCTCAACAACTCGCGGCTGTACATAACACTTTCCACGTCTCGAATTTGAAGAAATGTTTTGCTAAAGAAGATCTCACTATTCCGTTAGATGAAATCCAAATCAATGAAAAACTCCAATTCATCGAAGAACCCGTCGAAATAATGGATCGTGAGGTTAAAAGACTTAAGCAAAACAAGATACCAATTGTTAAGGTTCGATGGAATGCTCGTAGAGGACCCGAGTTCACCTGGGAGCGTGAAGATCAGATGAAGAAGAAATACCCGCATCTATTTCCAGAAGATTCATCAACACCTTCAACAGCTTAAAATTTCGGGACGAAATTTATTTAACGGGTAGGTACTGTAGTGACCCGAACTTTTCCATGTTTATATATATTAATTGAGATTGATATTTACATGATTAAATGTTTCCAACATGTTAAGCAATCAAACTTGTTAAGACTTGATTAATTGAAATATGTTTCATATAGACAATTGACCACCCAAGTTGACCGGCGATTCACGAACGTTAAAACTTGTAAAAACGACTTGACGATATATATATGGATATACATATGGTTAACATGAGATTATGATAAGTAAGTATCTCCATAAGTATATTAACAATGAGTTATATACATATAAACAAGACTACTAACTTAAGGATTTCGAAACGAGACATATATGTAACGATTATCGTTGTAACGACATTTAAATGTATATATATCATATTACGATATATTAATATATCATAATATCATGATAATATAATAATTTAACATCTCATTAGATATAATAAACAATGGGTTAACAACATTAATTGAGATCGTTAACTTAAAGGTTTCAAAACAACACTTACATGTAACGACTAACGATGACTTAACGACTCCGTTAAAATATATATACATGTAGTGTATTTATATGTATTAAAATACTTTTGGAAGACTTCAAGACATATATCAAAACACTCATACTTAACGAAAATGGTTACAGTTACTTTCCCATTCTTTTCTTTCATCAAGAATTCTAGTCGTATTCTTACCCGTATTATACACAGCTTCAAAACGTACTTACTATGGGTATATACCAATAGGAACTAGCATGGGATTCCACTCTTGATTATGTCATGTATGACTAATCAATTTTAACTTCTACCATGAGCTAGTCAACTAACTAGAACTCCTTTTAACCCCACTCACCACTCACCAATTAACACTCATCATTCACTCCATTTCACTTCCAAATCTCTTTCTAATTCTCTCTCAACACACCCACACTATTATGAACGTATTTTTCCAGTAGTTAATCATCATCTTCATCAAAAATCACTTCAAGAATCAAGCTATAATCATCATAGGAAGAACACTTCAAGAATACTTCAAAAATCCCTTCAAGTTTACTAATTTACTTCCAAGCTTCCTAATCCATTCCAAGTAATCATCTAAGATCAAGAAACCTTTGTTATATACAGTAGGTTATCTTTCTTATTCAAGGTAATATTCATATTCAAACTTTGATTCAATTTCTATAACTATAAACTATCTTAATTCGAGCAAAAATCTTACTTGAACTTGTTTTTGTGTCATGATCCTACTTCAAGAACTTTCAAGCCATCCAAGATCCTTTGAAGCTAGATCATTTCTTGTCACTTCCAGTAGGTTTACCTACTAAACTTGAGGTAGTAATGATGTTCATAACATCATTCGATTCATATATATAAAACTATCTTATTCGAAGGTTTAAACTCGTAATCACTAGAACATAGTTTAGTTAATTCTAAACTTGTTCGCAAACAAAAGTTAATCCTTCTAACTTGACTTTTAAAATTAACTAAACACATGTTCTATATCTATATGATATGCTAACTTAATGATTTAAAACCTGGAAACACGAAAAACACCGTAAAACCGGATTTACGCCGTCGTAGTAACACCGCGGGCTGTTTTGGGTTAGTTAATTAAAAACTATGATAAAATTTGATTTAAAAGTTGTTATTCTGAGAAAATGATTTTTATTATGAACATGAAACTATATCCAAAAATTATGGTTAAACTCAAAGTGGAAGTATGTTTTCTAAAATGGTCATCTAGACGTCGTTCTTTCGACTGAAATGACTACCTTTACAAAAACGACTTGTAACTTATTTTTCCGACTATAAACCTATACTTTTCTGTTTAGATTCATAAAATAGAGTTCAATATGAAACCATAGCAATTTGATTCACTCAAAACGGATTTAAAATGAAGAAGTTATGGGTAAAACAAGATTGGATAATTTTTCTCATTTTAGCTACGTGAAAATTGGTAACAAATCTATTCCAACCATAACTTAATCAATTTGTATTGTATATTATGTAATCTTGAGATACCATAGACACGTATACAATGTTTTGACCTATCATGTCGACACATCTATATATATTTCGGAACAACCATAGACACTCTATATGTGAATGTTGGAGTTAGCTATACAGGGTTGAGGTTGATTCCAAAATATATATAGTTTGAGTTGTGATCAATACTGAGATACGTATACACTGGGTCGTGGATTGATTCAAGATAATATTTATCGATTTATTTCTGTACATCTAACTGTTGACAACTAGTTGTAGGTTACTAACGAGGACAGCTGACTTAATAAACTTAAAACATCAAAATATATTAAAAGTGTTGTAAATATATTTTGAACATACTTTGATATATATGTATATATTGTTATAGGTTCGTGAATCAACCAGTGGCCAAGTCTTACTTCCCGACGAAGTAAAAATCTGTGAAAGTGAGTTATAGTCCCACTTTTAAAATCTAATATTTTTGGGATGAGAATACATGCAGGTTTTATAAATGATTTACAAAATAGACACAAGTACGTGAAACTACATTCTATGGTTGAATTATCGAAATCGAATATGCCCCTTGTTATTAAGTCTGGTAATCTAAGAATTAGGGAACAGACACCCTAATTGACGCGAATCCTAAAGATAGATCTATTGGGCTTAACAAACCCCATCCAAAGTACCGGATGCTTTAGTACTTCGAAATTTATATCATATCCGAAGGGTGTCCCGGAATGATGGGGATATTCTTATATATGCATCTTGTTAATGTCGGTTACCAGGTGTTCACCATATGAATGATTTTTATCTCTATGTATGGGATGTGTATTGAAATATGAAATCTTGTGGTCTATTGTTACGATTTGATATATATAGGTTAAACCTATAACTCACCAACATTTTTGTTGACGTTTTAAGCATGTTTATTCTCAGGTGATTATTAAGAGCTTCCGCTGTCGCATACTTAAATAAGGACAAGATTTGGAGTCCATGCTTGTATGATATTGTGTAAAAACTGCATTCAAGAAACTGATTTCGATGTAACATATTTGTATTGTAAACTATTATGTAATGGTCGTGTGTAAACAGGATATTTTAGATTATCATTATTTGATAATCTACATAAAGCTTTTTAAACCTTTATTTATGAAATAAAGGTTATGGTTTGTTTTAAAAATGAATGCAGTCTTTGAAAAACGTCTCATATAGAGGTCAAAACCTCGCAACGAAATCAATTAATATGGAACGTTTTTAATCAATAAGAACGGGACATTTCAATAAGCAAGTGATTCTCTAAGAATGATAAGCAGGTAATTTTCAACACGAAATGATAAGCAAAACTTTTGACATGCAGACACGGTCGAAGTCTAGACTCACTAATGCATCTAAACAACTATCAGTTAGACACACTAATGCAAGACCTGGTTCGCTAAGACCACCGCTCTGATACCACATGTAAAGACCCGTCCTAATCCATAAGAACGAATACAATAACATATGATTACATCACGAGGTACTTGACCTCTATATGATACATTTTACAAACATTGCATTCGTTTTTAAAAGACAAACTTTCATTTCATCGAAAGTTGACGGCATGCATACCATTTCATAATATATCCAACTATAATTGACTTAATAATAATCTTGATGAACTCAACGACTCGAATACAACGTCTATTGAAATATGTCATGAATGACTCCAAGTAATATCTCCAAAGTGAGCAAATGCACAGCGGAAGATTTCTTTCATACCTGAGAATAAATATGCTTTAAAGTGTCAACTAAAAGGTTGGTGAGTTCATTAGTTTATCATAATCATTCATTTTCATCATTTTAATAGACCACAAGAATTTCATTTCCAGTTCTCACAAATATACGTCCCATGCATAGAGACAAAAATAATCATTCATATGGTGAACACCTGGTAACCGACCTTAACAAGATGCATATAGAATATCCCCATCATTCAGGGACACCCATCAGACATGATAAACTCGAAGTACTAAAGCATTTCAAATTCTAGAATGGGGCTTGTTGGGCCCGATAGATCTATCTTTAGGATTCGCGTCAATTAGGGGGTCTGTTCACTAATTCTTAGGCTACCAAGCTAAAAGGGGCATATTCGGCTTCGATCATTCAACCATATAATGTAGTTTCGATTACTTGTGTCTATTTCGTAAAACATTTATAAAAGCGCATGTATTCTCAGTCCCAAAAATATATATTGCAAAAGCATTTAAAAAGGGAGCAAATGAAACTCACCATACTGTATTTTGTAGTAAAAATACATATGACGTCATTGAACAAAAGTAGGGTTGGTCTCGGATTCACGAACCTATATTATTCATATATCTATTAAAGCATATACTTGTAATCGAAAAAGTATAGATATTATTATTAATTGTTATTTCAGTAACTTGTATGTTTCATTAGTAATTAAATTAACTATACTTTATTTTAAATATATTAGATAAATAATTAGTTTTTATTATGAAAATATTAATGTTGTTATGTGATATGTTTTAAAAATATTCTTATATAGTTATTTATTTGGTAAAATAATCTCAATAATAATAAATAAAAATTTGTATCTTTTTATGATATTAATAATAATATTAAAAGTAATTAGATTTAGTAATGATACTGATATTAGTAGCTTTGATAATAATACTAAAAATAAAAGTAATGTTAGTAATAATAATAATTTTAATAAAAAAGATAATAATGATAAGATAAAATGTTAGTTTTCATAAAAATAATATTTTAAATAATAATGATACTTTTAATAAAACTGATGATTTTAATAGAAATTTTAATAGTCATATTAATCATAACAATACTATATATTTTAATAGTAATAATAATAATGATAATAATATTAGTTATACTAAAAATCTTATTTCTAATATTAGTAATAATAATAATTACTTAATAACAATCACTAATAAATAATAATAACAATAATAATAATAATGAAATAATAATAATAATAATAATAAGTGTATTAGTAATAACTACCTCAAAGGAGTAGCCCTAAAAAATGCCCAAGTCCGGGTTTGAACCCGCGACGTCCCGCTAACCCAATAACATCCTTAATCAATCTTCCATTTATAACATCATTCTCGTTCGTCGCCATTAACATAACCCGATCATCATCATTTTCTAACTATATCATTATCGTGATCTTTATTCATCATCTCGACATCATTGATCCTACCATCATAATCATAATCTTAATTTAATCCTAGTCACAAACACCATCTAAATCGTCATCATTTTAGTATCATCATCATATCGATTTGTCATACACACATAAAATCATAATATCATTATTTTCCCATAACCTTTTCATCATCTAAACATCTCTCCATGTATCATCATAATCCTATAACAATATCATAATTATAATCGTTTCATAATCATACATCATACACAATGATTATCAAGTCGTCCTATATTGATAATTTCGATCATTAAACTCGACTTCATTATTCTTATTCTATCATCTATCTCATCTTTGATTAATATCTTCTCGATCACCACATCAATATCAACTTGCCAACATCTAGAATCATTATCGATATCAACTAAACCAAATCATCTAATCATCTTAACTATCAATTGTAATCATCATTACTTTAAATGTTGTGTGTGTTTTTGTTGTCATCAAGTACTAATCAGAGAGAGTAAACAATGGACTAGCGAAAAAAAATGGCTCAATTTGTCTCACAACCTCATGGTCCAAGTCTCAAAGTGAAAGCTCACGGTCCAAAAAGATTACGGTCCAAAATATGGTATAACTCCAGCTCATTAAACTACCTAGAATTCGTTCATACAGTGCCCCACCATACTCTATATTATTCCACAAATTCTTAGCTATAACCGATACATAATTCAATTTAATTATAGTAACATGCTTGACTTTTAGAGCAAATTTGAGTGGGTGAGGTGGGGTTATAAGGTTGATAAATGTCTTCCACAATTTGTATCTAGCTAGTTCCACTTGTATTCCACTAATGATAATGATTTAGATGTAAACGATTTTAAAAGCTTCAACCACTTATCATCCTTAACTCGTGAAGTAACAGAAAAAATATATATGGTTGTAGTGAATTGCAACATAATGGCGATGGTGGCGGTTCTCATGGAAGAGGGTGAAAGTGGCCGTGGATGCTTTGGGTTGTAGCAGTAGCAAAGAAACAAAACAAAAATAATCATTTAACGAATGGTTTTGGTTTGGGATTCGAATGGTAAACAGAAACAGTACAGCCTGTTTTGTTTGTTGTCGAAAAGAAAGAAAGAAGAAAAAGAAAAAAAAATTCGTATGAAGAAGTGAAAATCACATCGATTTTGGTGGTGTGTTCATAGCAATCACACAGCTGCAGTAGGTTGTTTTGGCAGCCTGATTAAGTTGCATTTGGGTGTCGAACGAATTGTAAACAGACGTACACAGAATCAGTTAGCAGGTGTCAGTTTTGTGTGTATCTGAGCTACAAAACAAGAGTCAAGCACTGGATGTAATGGAAGTAAACATCATTCAAAAAGAGCAACAATGATTAGGTATGTGGTGGTAGTTTGAGGTGGTTTGTGGTGTTAGTTTTACAGTTGCAACAATCGGTCCAAATGGTGAAAGTTATCGGCCATCCCAACAAAAAGAAGAAGAAGAAAATAAAGAGAATACCTTGGGATGGTGTGCCTGTTTAATAGTCTAGGTTGTGGTATTGTCGATGGCAGGTGGTTGTAGTAGGATGGTGGTGGTGTTTGAATACGAAACAAAAAAATAGGCTGTAGAGAACAAGCAGTAAATTAGCAGACACGAAGGGAAATTGGGTATGTTCGAAGAAGAAGGAAAATATAATGTTACAACTTAACAATTAAAGCATAGTGGTACAGAGGTTTTTCATTTAATAAATCAGGAAAGAAGGTTTAACTTTCCTTTAGCAAATGAACTAGTAGTGGGTTGATGGTCTAGGTTAACAAACTAACGGTGATTGTGTATGTAAACTCTGTACATATATGTATGTAGATAGGTAAGAGCTAGAGAGAAGAGAAAGATGTGGTGTCGGTTTATGGTGAAGGTGGTGGCTTAGGGTTATTGATGGTTATTCATGGTGCATTAAATCGAAACAGAGAACAATAGTAGAGCCCGAAGATGGTGATTGTTTGGTTGTGTTGCATCAAGAAGATGGTGGTTCGGCTTATACAAGAGAGTGAAGGAGATACATGCAGATGCATGATATATCTCATTTGTTTATATGTAAGATATGTATAGATAGAAAAGGAAACATAATCCAAATTAGTACCACATGTACATAGTAAAATAGATTCTCACTTTAGGATATCATGGATGATATTAACCAATTGAGAATAATAATTTAATAATATAATAATAAACGTGTGAAATGAAGTTAGTCGCCTATTACTATTGGTTTACTATTTCAATCACGGACTGGATTTCATGATCTATTGTTAAATGCTTGCAGATAAAAGTTTTCAGAAAAATCTTAAGTTTTTACAGTAATTATCTTTATTTATTTCAGTCATCATGGTATAAAAATTTGATCATTAATTTATTAAATTAAAGTTACATTAATTGTCCCTCTCAATTCTGGGTAAAATATAAAAAGTGTTAAATTTAATAACTAGGTCCTAAATACGTTTTTAGTAAGCCTAAAATTTATAGAACTCATTTTCGGATTCGCCGTTTATTTTAAAATCATATAAGTTCGAATTAAACTTCTCTAAAAAAAATAATCGAAACGTCCAACGAGTATTACAATCATTTAATATCTATTTTTAAATTACTTTATTTATATATAGTTATGTTTTAAATAATAATTATTATAATATGTTATTTGTATGTTATTAATTTTTAATAACAACTATATATAATACTTCAAATTATATTTCGAATTATTATTTATATATACATACACATATATCTATTTACAATCAATTGTTCGTGAATCGGCGAGAGAAGTCGAAGGTCAATTGAATATATAAACATAGCTCCAAACTTTTC
Source organism: Rutidosis leptorrhynchoides (assembly GCF_046630445.1). Lineage (NCBI taxonomy): Eukaryota > Viridiplantae > Streptophyta > Magnoliopsida > Asterales > Asteraceae > Rutidosis > Rutidosis leptorrhynchoides. The sequence continues at coordinate 170,746,862 of NC_092337.1, forward strand.
GAGACTCAACATTACAGAATTTGCTTATCGTGTCGGTAACATATAAAGTTTAAGTTCAAATTTGGTCGGAAATTTCCGGGTCGTCACAATAAAAAGGACATATTCGATTTCGATAATTCAACCATAGAATGTAGTTTCGATTACTTGTGTCTGTTTAGTAAAACATTTATAAAAGCACATGTATTCTCAGTCCCAAAAATATATATTGCAAAAGGATTTAAAAAGGGAGCAAATGAAACTCACAATACTGTATTTTATAGTAAAAACACATATGACGTCATTGAACAAGTGCAAGGTTGGCTTTGGATTCACGAACCTATATTAATTATATATATTTATATGTTGGTCAATATCTGTCTAACAATTTAGGTCAAGTCATAGTGTATCATAATCCTAATGCTCGAGATCGATAAGCAAAAGTCAACAAAAGTCAATTTGACCCAAAATGATTTACAAAATCTAAACATGTTTATTATATAACTTAAATAGTTGTTTTATATATTTAAATATTTTTAACAGATTTTATTAGAGTAAATAATAAAAGTCATTTGTTAATAAAAATTTATATTTAAAATTTATATATGATAAAAATATACTTTTATATATTTTAAGTAATAAAATTTATAAAGTTGATTTTAATATCATAAAAATATAATGATAGGTATTATTAATTTAATTATATTACGCGTAGTAAAATATTTTTGTATCACATATTTATTTGATAAAATAATATTGATGATAACAATTTGTAATAATAATTATTATTATTCTACTAATAAAAATAACAATATTTATATTTATTAAAAATGATACTAATTATGATAAAATGATAATTTTTATTAATAATAGAACTAAAATGATAATAATAATGATATCTTATAATAACAATGATATTTCTATTAAAAATGATAATTTTTGTAAAATGATAATTTTAATATTAATAATACTTTTAAATATAATAAAAATGATAAAAATAATAAAATCGATATTTTTCTCTTAATTTAATGTCTTACAATATTTTAATTTCATCATGATACTCATACTCATTATTTCCCAATCAATTTGTTAATAGCTTTTAGTCATCTTTTATATCGCGTTTATAATAATGATAATAATAGTAATCAAAATAATTAGATGTTTCTAATATTAGTTTTAATTACAATAATACTAATAATAATAAATACTATGATAATATTTAACGATAATACTAATAACTATTTTAATGATGATGATAATAATAATAATAATAATAATAATAATAATAATAATAATAAGAATAAGAATAATAATAATAATAATAATAATAATAATAATAATAATAATAATAATAATAATAATAATAATAATAATAATAATAATAAGATAAAAACTATAACGACGATAATAATAATAATCATTTTAACAATAAATATACTAAAAGTAATAATAATTTAGTTGACTATATCTTTTAATCCGTCCATCGAAATCACACGAATTCTAAATGAAAAGTCATTAATTTTTCGCCAGCTTTTCAACGACATGCATATCATATACCTTATCTCAATCGCATATGTGTCAAATTCGTAATTTATCATAAGCTATCTAACGACAAAAATTAAACATACAAGCATGCATAAACATATATACTCGAGCACTAGTCAGGGATACTATATTAATATATAAAAGATAAGTTATAAGTGCTCATGTATCAATATTGAGATTCAATATTGTAGGAAAGATACGTATTCGCGACGGAGATGATAAACACTAGATTGACCTCGCGAACAAAACCCATGAACCACAATGATAACCTCCATAACTATAACTCATAATTTCCTTAGATCTATCCCGCTTGAAAACACGTTTTGAAATAACACGCTCATAACCTCGTCGTAATATTTTATGTAATATATTAATAATAATACGATAAATAATAATATTAATCCTAATAATAATAATAATATTAATCCTAATAATAATAATAATATTAATCCTAATAATAATAATAATATTAATCTTAATAATAATAATAATATTAATCCTAATAATAATAATAATATATATATATTTAGAGAAGAGATATCGAGAAAATTGATGAAATGAAATCACCCTAACTCGATCGAGTTTTATAGACCAATCCTGGATTTCGTCCCTCCGCGATCGCATAGGTTTTAGGGGAGGGAGTGCCGCGATCGCGGCCTTTGTCTGGCCAGCTCACACCCAATTATTCAATGGCTGCCGACAGTTTTTATTATATTTTATAAAATATATTTAATTTATATAATTAATTATATATTATATTATATTCACGTGCATAGTTAATTCGTAATTTTTGTTCCGATGACTAGTACGTTGACACTCGACTAAAGTCTCGGTTCCGGTTTCTTGAATGCATTTTTGTACATTTAGAAAACTAGCATTTTACGTTACGAGACGTGTACCTATTATCAATAATTAGACTTAATCATCTATAATCTATATTACCCAAAGTATAATCACTTCATTTGAGTGTTATGGTCATTTACTTCTATAAGTCAATGTCTCGTTGTTTATTAAAATACGTTTAATAATATTGAAACATTTTATATTTAAATTGTACATTAACGCATTGTAAAATATATATATATATATATATATATATATATATATATATATATATATATATATATATATATATATATATATATATTAAAAAAATTTAATTTTGTACATCTTACATATAATTGAAATATCTATTTAATAATATAACATTTAGTTTTTCAAAACTAACTATATTGCAAAGTTCATTAAAATCGTTTAAGTAATAGAAAATATTATGTCGTATCACGTTTAACGTTTTTGAAACAATATATATATATATATATATATATATATATATATATATATATATATATATATATAGTGGTAGGATCAAGAGGGAAGTAACCATTCGGGGGGAATCAAAAACTTTTTTTTTTCGTTTTTTGAAAAAACTTTGTTCACGAACATTATAGATGAGATGAAAATATGAACATTTAGTAGAGACACTTTGTGATAAATGTTTTTATTTTGGCGGGAAAACGCTCGAAGAAGTAATATATAACAATTATCCTGTTTTTCGAGCGTATTTTGAGGTTTTAGCCGTTGGGGTTTAGATATTAGGGTTTAGATATTGGGGTTTATAGGGTTTAGATATTAGGGTTTGGAAATTTAGGGTTTAGGGTTTAGATTTAGGATTTAGATTGAGTTTTTAACAAGAACGGTTTAGAGTTTAGGGTTTAGGGTTTAGGGTTTAGTGTTTTGGGTTTATGGAATAAACCCAAAACACCAAACCCTAAACCCTAAACTCTAAATCGGGCTAAATTTTACTTCACAAAACATGAAAAAAACGTTCATATTCTTCACGAACAATATTATCTTGAATGTTTTTTTTGTCGATCGTTTTCCCACCTAAATAATAACATTCATCATGAAGTGTGTCTTCTAAATGTTCATATTTTTGTGTGATCTTGATGCCGGAATTTTTTTTTTCAAAAAAAGCGAAATTTTTTATTTTTTTTTGCTTCCCCCTGCTTCCCCCCGATTGGTTACTTCCCCATTAATCCTGCCCATATATATATATATATATATATATATATATATATATATATATATATATATATATATATATATATATATATATATATATAATACAAAGCACTAATTAAGTTCTTTAAAACTTATGAACAATTTATCTTATAAAACGTTTTAATAATAAGGTTCTTTTTAAACCAAAAGTATTTTTGTACGTTTGAATTTGAAACAATATTAAATAAGTATTAAAAATTTGTTTTCCAAAACTAAATATATTTAAGAATCATTTTACTAAAAAAAAAAATTATAATAGTAGAAGTTGTTATATCGTAAAACGTTTTAGAAGAGTAAGATTAAATATACTCTTAATAGGTTTCAAGTTTTTAAATTAACATTTGTTGGTGAAACGTGATATAAAGTCCAAAGATTAGATAAACATATGAAATCATCTTAATGTAAAATGTCGATATCCAACATCTAAGTTATTTACATTCCTCGTTCTAACTTTAGGATGAAAGTTAAAATAGTTATCTTATTAAAATCACGAGGAAAATGTTGTAAAGCATAAATTGAAAATCAAATAGGAATCTCTACTAACTCTTGTTTAGTTCCCGTTAATTGACACTTTGTTCTTATTTGTAAAATCACTTTACCATTTTCCGAATATGGTGAAAAAGGAAAGGTTTCCTAAATCAAAGTGGACCTCTCAATAGAGACTGGTAATCATACAATGTATCTGATAATTCAATTATTTGATATTATCTTCTAATTCCACCGATAAACATATTGAAACAAATACGTTTATGTAAAGTATTATACGTTTAATACTTTGTTAACGTTTTCAAGTTATAATATATATACACATATACATATAATCATATCCATTTATATAATGGTTCGTGAATCGTCAAAATTTGGTCGAGGTTAAATGAATGTATGAACACAGTTTAAAATCCTTGAGATTTAACTTAACAATCTTTGCTTATCGTGTCAGAATAATGTAAAGATAAAGTTTAAATTTGGTCAGAAATTTCCGGGTTGTCACACATTCAATCCGCCATTTTACTCAAATCAAGCACTCAAACCCGAAATCTATTTAACTATTACGATTTGGTTTGATCAAATGGCGCCACCTAAAGGTACGAACAATCCAGTTAAACCAGGCAGCGAAGCGGCAAACAAAAAAGGAACGACTGACGCCATTCCACGAAACATGAACAAATAAAACCCACCGATTGTGGAATCAAACCAACCCCAGAAACAATCCATTGCTTACATTGACTATGGCGAAACTTTCGATGACGAGATGCACGTTTTCGGTGGTGAAGAGGATATGCGGGAGAAGTCACCTGTCACGACCCGAAAAATTTCGACTAATTTTAAACCAAACTCTCGATACGATTTAATATCTTTAACACGATAAGCAAAGTTTGTTAGATTGAGTCTCAAAGATTTTGAACTATTTTATGAATGCAATTACCTTTCGACTGTTTTCAACGATTCACGAACAACTATTTGTAAATAGATACACATATATGTGTGTGTGTATGAATGTGTATATAAATACTACTTGGAAATATATAAAATAATATTAAATCTATTTGTTTAAAAATATATAATATATATTTATGTGATAAAACTTGTTATTTAAAACTAATTATATATAAAGAGAGAGTAAATGGAAAATGAATGATTTTGAACTTAATTGGCAAACGTCAGTAACACTCAGTTGATGTTTTGTTAGTTTTAATATAGAGATAATACATTTTCATGAATGATTAAAATAAAAGTTGAACTGTAAATTGATTACGAAGATTTTAGTTTTGACAAAAATATTTTTACCTTTTTAATTTAAATATTAGTACTCCGTACATATAAATTGGAATAGAAAATAAATAATCTTTTTGAACCTTTTTGATCAGGTTTCAAACAGTTAATGAGTGAAATAATTAAATATAGTTAATCTAAAAATTTGGGATTTTTAGGAACGCTTTTATATGTTAACTGTTTAGTAATTGACTCAATATAATACTCCTTGAACTAATAATATGACAAAACCTTCGGCTGCTTTACTATATCATTTGTAATTACCTTTCTTAAATATCTATCCATATCACACGTTTTTTTTATTTATATTAATATTATAAATTATGAGATTACTTTACAGATGTATATTACTATCACTTTGATTTGCCATCACAACTTCCAAACTTAAACTGTGCTTAATTGGAAAATTCTTTGGGGATTACTGTGCGACACTATACCCTTTTCATTCCATGACACTAATAATTTATATATATATATAATATATACATATAATTCAATTATCTATCTATTCTATATATATATATATATATATATATATATATAAACTACACAAAGATATGGAAATGGAAAACGTTTTTCATCTTCTTCTTCGTTTCTGTCGACCAAGGCCACAAACCCGCCACCGGTCATCGCCTTCGAGCCACTCTGCACAACCGTAAACGACCACCCTTATCAACCGTCACCACCTCACCTCCTTCACTTGAATCACTGCCACCAAGAACCTCCGTCATCACTCTTACTAAAATCTCTCTTCGCATAAACCCATGTGCACACCATCAAGAACCACCCTAATCAAACCCACCACCACCTACGGTCATTTGATCACCACCATTGACTCTTATTACTGTTTTCGTTTGCTGCTGCTGTAACACCTTCAGACACCACAAAACTTGCCATAAAACTCACTCCTACTTGTCTATTGTTGCTGCGTTGTTGTGCTACGCTGCTACTGCAGCTGTCTTTTCTGTGTTCTGTTCGCAGACAGTCCCCACCCAACCGCCACCATCTCTGGCTATAATCTCCATAACCACCATCGTGAACCATCACAACCGATCACCTTCTTATTCCTCTTTCTCTCTCCATTTCTCTCTCTACCATTATATTTTTATTTTGTTTTCATTTTGCTGGGTCAAGATTATTGTTGGTACCCATTTGTTGCTACTGCTATACAAACCCATCATCACTCAAGACTCCTGCAAACCCTGATCGAACCGTTGTTATCATTATTTTTTTCTGCTACAGTGACGGGTTAAATGGGAAGACGATGAACAGTACTAAGCTATTGTTGCTCTCCATTTTTTTTGTTACTCGTTTTATTTGTGTTGAACGCTACTTCTTGATGAAAATACCATCACTTACAAACTACCGATGTTTTGTGGGGTTTAACATTCATATATAAAGATGATGATTTAAGGATAGAGAATAATGATGATGTTGTATTTATTTCGATAATGATGATGATGATCAAGTAATGATTATGAAGAATTGATGCAGAGATGATGGGGATGATAATGAGATGGTGATGACGTGAATTGAATTACGATGATGTCGTGGTTGTAAGGGTGATGGTTATGATGATAGGATGATGATGATAATTGATAAATGGAAGATGATGATGTTCATGATGATATGATGATGATGATGTACGATGATGATGATTGAATGAAGTTGTTCATTTCCTGTTTGTTTTTGTGTGTTCACTATCGACACATTTTTTTTCTTTAAATTAAAGGTAGTATTATTATATTTATTATATTTATTATTATTATTATTATTATTATTATTATTATTATTATTATTATTATTATTATTATTATTATTATTATTATTATTATTATTATTATTATTATTATTATTATTATTATTATTATTATTATTATTATTATTATTATTATTATTATTATTATTTTTACAAACAAAAGATAAATATATAAAGATATATATCTATTACGTATATTATGTATACTAATACTAGATTTTTAATATATTAACAAATATAATATTATTTATATAACTAATAACAATATATAAACTTGTTCAATTACGGTTATATGTTTTAATATATATATACTTGATATAGGTCCGTGAATCTGAGGCCAACCCTATATTTGTTCAATGATGTTATATGTATTTTTACTACAAAATACATTATGTTGAGTTTCATTTGCTCCCTTTTTAATTGCTTTTGCAATATATATTTTTGGGCTGAGAATACATGCGCTGTTTTTATAAATGTTTACGAAATAGACACAAGTACCTAAAATACATTCTACGTTGAGTTGTACCACTGGCATATTTCCCTGTAGCTTGGTAACTAATATTTACATGGGTATTGTAAACGCGAATCCTGTTGATAGATCTATCGGGCCTGACAACCCCAACCGGACTGGACGATCAGTATTCAACGGTTGCACAGTACTTCGTTTTGTAGGCTACACTTGGTACAGTGTAGTGAGATTTCATAATAAAGGGAATATGCGACGTTGATTAATAGTTAAGTATGGTTACCAAGTGCTCAACCACTTAGAAAGGTTTACATACACTTGCGAGTGTATTATGGTTATGATAACGGAAATCTTGTGGTCTATTAATATATTGAAATGATTATCATGATAAACCTATGAACTCACCAACCTTTTGGTTGACACTTTTAAGCATGTTTATTCTCAGGTTCGAATTAAGTCTTCCGCTGTGCATTTGCTCATTTTAAGGACATTACATGGAGTCATTCTTGGCATATTTAGGAGAGTACCTCGCAATGGGACCAGATATTGATGATCTCGTCCAGGTGGATAAGGACGGGTCATTTCATGTGGTATCAGAGCGGTGGTCTTAGCGAACCAGGTCTTGCATTAGTGTGTCTAACTGATAGTTGCTTAGATGCATTAGTGAGTCTGGACTTCGACCGTGTCTGCATGTCAAAAGTTTTACTTATCATTTCTAGTCAGAAATCATCTACTTATCATCCGTAGGAAATTACCTGCTATTCATTCTTAAAATCTAAACACGTCTTACTGCCTCTATTGCATAGACAGTGTATAGATAAATTCATATCTTAGTGTATCTGTTATTGTTACCTTTGCCTGACAGTTTCCGTAGATTCCTCCATAACTTATAGGATTTTAGTATTATATATGCATATGTAAACTATGTATTGTAGGGTACTAATCTACATCCTATAATCTATTTCTTATCGAAAATCCTTCATCTGATCGTACGAGATGAATCACTCAACCAGTTCGAGTCCCTCAGATTTTGATAGCTATTCCGATAGTTATTCTGACAGCTATTCCGACATGGATATTCACCTAAGCTCCGAAAGCGGTGTCACCAGAGTGAATCAATCAATCAGCCATCCCTAATTCATCTGATGGGTTCGTAGTCGACTTAATCAATGGAGACGCGAAGAAGGCGATCCTTTCCATCCACCAAATTGCCCTCTTGGCGAAGAACCTGAAGCACCTACCGGCGAATCTATCTGAAACACCATTTTCAACCTCATTTCCAGAGTAGTTCGACACAATTATATTCTATCCTCAATTCTAAACCTTATTCATCCGCTCATTCCGACCAACAATCATCCCTGAATAATAGAAGAAGTTAGCGAACTTCGCGCTCGAGTAATCAATTTGAAGAATATGGTGCAAAATCTACCAGCTTCCGCAACATCACCTGCATCAATAGTACCATCAGTAACAGCACCAGTACCATCAACAATCCATGCCTCAACGTCTCATTTTGTACCTCGAGTATAATTATCATTCTACGTATCGTTCTACATCAATTATCTTCGTTCGACATGTCAATTATGTAATCTCTAATGTTTTAAAGATTATATATCCTTGTTCTAACAGTAAATCAAATGAGTCTAATATCATATTCACTCATTAAATCCATGATTTCATCTGAAGAAAATATATATGTATATATATTTTCATAAAGATTGTAATTAAAAATTCTTTTGTACAAACTGTTAATGGTGAAAATATTTTAACGGGTAGGTAATACCCAAAGAATATTGGAGTTTCACATTAATAAGTTACACTGTACATTCTTCGAATCTGATTCAACAGTCATTTACTATCCTACTTACATTCATCGATATACAGATCCGTTCACCATAGAATAACCATTTTCATTCAATTTCATATTGGGTTTTGACCTATCAGAATCCAACAAGTGGCATAATGAAGAAAACATTGGACAAATAAAATTTGTTAGAAACAAACGAACTAATTAATTGAAATATTGTTAAGAATCCACGCTAACTGTTCCTAGCTAACTGGTTACACTTTATTTATCGCAATTTAATTATCGCAATTTATATTCGTGCAATTTTATTTATTGTCATTTAATTTCTGTTATTTATTTTACGCACTATAAATAACGGGACACGTATACAAGGTTTCGACATATCATATCGACCCATCTATATATATATTTCGGAACAATCAAAGGCACTCTATATGCAAATGACGGAGTTAGCTATACAGGGTTGAGGTTGATTCCAAAATATATATATAGTTTGAGTTGTGATCAATACTGAGACCGGTACACGGGTCACGATACGTATTAATTAATTCGAATATTATATATTCAACAATATATGAATTGTTGGACTATTGGATTATTGGACTGCTAACCTTGGACAATTAAAATGAATTAAAATACTGATTATAACATATGAAACTAAACATCTCTTCAAGTTTGCCACTTGATATCATCTTAAATCTCATTTGAATCTTGACGATTCCAATCCATGTTCAAATCTTTCATGATTTTTGAAAATACCTCAATCGAGAAGATGAACCAACCGCACTTCATCTACGGAAGAAAAAGTTTATGCATACAGTTATGCACCTGAAAAACTCTTGGAACCTGAGTAAAGGTTTAACACGTATATGCGCTAGCTCCTTTGGCGTTATTATTACCCAAAATAACTTTGCAATCCCTTTCAAATTAGCCAATTTTGTCACAGCTTCAGCAAATCAACTTTGACTTTTCATTCGAACAAACCATATTATAACTTTGATATATAAGTTGCCCTCCATCATCATTACCGGAGAACCTTTTATATTCCACCATACTACCATCAGCATTTAATCATCTAAAAACATAATTCTCTTGAAAACCCTCGATTTGATAACCGATGATCCAGATCCGTAAACTTTGAAAATGCTAACGAAGCAGCATGTTGTGGATGGTCTTAATGGCCAAAAGTTGATGATAAAGAATGAAGTGTTGGGAATGCTCGATAGAAAATTTGGTACTGAAAAATGGATTGAGCTAATCATGAAGGAGACCAAGGACAAATACAAGGACCAAACCCTATATTCAAAGAATCCAGGAAATTCTGGATCCACCGAAATCTTTAGAGGAAATCTTGCTCCGAAGTCATGTTAAAATCCTTGCGGAAACGTTTTCTACATCATCCTTCGATCTAGAAATTTCAAAATATCGTCATAAATATCTTCAATATTTCTGAAGATATCTTCAAAAATATCTTCATCCGAAATCATCTATCTTCTCGTGCTATCTATGTTACCTCATAAAAGAAACTGTTTCAGTTTCTATCCTTTTATAAAATTTGAGTTTAAATTATGGATGATTTTTGGAGAATTGTAAGGAATTAAAGCATGAGTTAGTATAATATAATGCGCTTGGCCAATGTGATTATATTACAGTAAGTCATGCTTAGTTTCTAAATGAAACGTGATGATGGTTCATAGTAGATCATACCGTCATCATGTGCCATGTCACATAAATCTTTTATTCTAATTAACCTCTGAACATATCAAGAAAATATATACTTGATAGTTCTATTCTCAATGATTCTGGTAAATTGACAAATCAAATCGTGTTATTACATTTTCTTTCTGATTAGAAGATTTCCTTAAATTCCTTGAATTCCGAAAATCCACCATGACTACGTCAAAAATTAAGACGAAACTTTTCACTCTTTTGTGATAGCTTCACTCGTACGCTTCACATGATCAAATCGTTTTATCTATATTAATCAATAATGATGAAACTCTATTTATCAACTCATATTCGTCATGAAAACATTTTTATTGTTAGCCATGGCGCCCTCGATCAAATTTTGGGACGAAATTTCTTTAACGGGTAGGTACTGTCACGACCCGGAAAATATCGACTAATTTTAAACCAAACTCTCGATACGATTTAATATCTTTAACACGATAAGCAAAGTTTGTTAGATTGAGTCTCAAAGATTTTGAACTATTTTATGAATGCAATTACCTTTCGACTGTTTTCAACAATTCACGAACAACTATTTGTAAATAGATACACATATATGTGTGTGTGTATGAATGTGTATATAAATACTACTTGGAAATATATAAAATAATATTAAATCTATTTGTTTAAAAATATATAATATATATTTTTGTGATAAAACTTGTTATTTAAAACTAATTATATATAAAGAGAGAGTAAATGGAAAATGAATGACTTCGAGCTTAATTGGCAAACGTCAGTAACACTCAGTTGATGTTTTGTTAGTTTTAATATAGAGATAATACATGTTCATGAATGATTAAAATAAAAGTTGAACTGTAAATTGATTACGAAGATTTTAGTTTTGACAAAAATATTTTTACCCTTTTAATTTAAATATTAGTACTCCGTACATATAAATTGGAACAGAAAATAAATAATCTTTTTGAACCTTTTTGATCAGGTTTCAAACGGTTAATGAGTGAAATAATTAAATATAGTTAATCTAAAAATTTGGGATTTTTAGGAACGCTTTTATATGTTAACTGTTTAGCAATTGACTCAATATAATAATCCTTGAACTAATAATATGACAAAACCTTCGGCTGCTTTACTATATCATTTGTAATTACCTTTCTTAAATATCTATCCATATAACACGTTTTTTTATTTATATTAATATTATAAATTATGAGATTACTTTACAGATGTATATTACTATCACTTTGATTTGCCAACACAACTTCCAAACTTAAACTGTGCTTAATTAGAAAATTCTTTGGGGATTACTGTGCGACACTATACCCTTTTCATTCCATGACACTAATATATATATATATATATATATATATATATATATATATATATATATATATATATATATATATATATATATATATATATATATATATATAATATATACATATAATTCAATTATCTATCTATTCTATATATATATAAACTACACAAAGATATGGAAATGGAAAACGTTTTTCATCTTCTTCTTCGTTTCTGTCGACCAAGGCCACAAACCCGCCACCGGTCATCGCCTTCGAGCCACTCTGCACAACCGTAAACCACCACCCTTATCAACCGTCACCACCTCACCTCCTTCACTTGAATCACCGCCACCAAGAACCTCCGTCATCACTCTTAATAAAATCTCTCTTCGCATAAACCTATGTGCACACCATCGAGAACCACCCTAATCAAACCCACCACCAACCTACGGTCATTTGATCACCACCATCGACTCTTATTACTGTTTCCATTTGCTGCTGCTGTAACACCTTCAGACACCACAAAACTTGCCATAAAACTCACTTCTACTCGTCTATTGTTGCTGCGTTGTTGTGCTACGCTGCTACTGCAGCTGTCATTTCTGTGTTCTGTTCGCAGACAGTCCCCACCCAACCACCACCATCTCTGGCTATAATCTCCATAACCACCGTCGTGAACCATCACAACCGATCACCTTCTTCTTCCTCTTTCTCTCTCCATTTCTCTCTCTACCATTATATTTTTAATTTGTTTTCGTTTTGCTGGGTCACAATTATTGTTGGTACCCATTTGTTGCTACTGCTATACAAACCCATCATCACTCAAGACTCCTGCAAACCCTGATCGAACCGTTGTTATCATTATTTTTTTCTGCTACAGTGACGGGTTAAATGGGAAGACGATGAACAGTACTAAGCTATTGTTGCTCTCCATTTTTTTTGTTACTCGTTTTATCTGTGTTGAACGCTACTTATTGATGAAAATACCATCACTTACAAACTACCGATGTTTTTTGGGGTTTAACATTCATATATAAAGATGATGATTTAAGGATAGAGAATAATGATGATGTTGTATTGATTTCGATAATGATGATGATGATCAAGTAATGATTATGAAGAATTGATGCAGAGATGATGGGGATGATAATGAGACGGTGATGACTTGAACTGAATTACGATGATGTCGGGGTTATAAGGGTGATGGTTATGATGATAGGATGATGATGATAATTGATAAATGGAAGATGATGATGTTCATGATGATGATGATGATGATGTACGATGATGATGATTGAATGAAGTTGTTCATTTCCTGTTTGTTTTTGTGTGTTCACTATCGACACATTTTTTTTCTTTAAATTAAAGGTAGTATTATTATATTTATTATAATTATTATTATTATTATAATTATTATTATTATAATTATTATTATTATTATTATTATTATTATTATTATTATTATTATTATTATTATTATTATTATTATTATTATTATTTTTACAAACAAAAGATAAATATATAAAGATATATATCTATTACGTATATTATGTATACTAATACTAGATTTTTAATATATTAACAAATATAATATTATTTATATCACTAATAACAATATATAAACTTGTTCAATTACGGTTATATGTTTTAATATATATATACTTGATATAGGTCCGTAAATCTGAGGCCAACCCTATATTTGTTCAATGATGTTATATGTATTTTTACTACAAAATACATTATGGTGAGTTTCATTTGCTCCCTTTTTAATTGCTTTTGCAATATATATTTTTGGGCTGAGAATACATGCGCTGTTTTTATAAATGTTTACGAAATAGACACAAGTACTTAAAATACATTCTACGTTGAGTTGTACCACTGGCATATTTCCTTGTAGCTTGGTAACTAATATTTACATGGGTATTGTAAACGCGAATCCTGTTGATAGATCTATCGGGCCTGACAACCCCCACCGGACTGGAGGACCAGTATTCAACGGTTGCACAGTACTTCGTTTTGTAGGCTACACTTGGTACAGTGTAGTGAGATTTCATAATAAAGGGAATATGCGACGTTGATTAATAGTTAATTATGGTTACCAAGTGCTCAACCACTTAGAATGCTTTACATACACTTGCGAGTGTATTATGTTTATGATAACGGAAATGTTGTGGTCTATTAATATATTGAAATGATTATCATGATAAACTTATGAACTCACCAACCTTTTGGTTGACACTTTTAAGCATTTTTATTCTCAGGTACGAATTAAGTCTTCCGCTGTGCATTTGCTCATTTTAAGGACATTACATGGAGTCATTCTTGGCATATTTAGGAGAGTACCTCGCAATGGGACCAGATGTTGATGATTTCATCCAGGTGGATAAGGACGGGTCGTTTCATCACCAATCGGTAGTAGAAGATTGAACCATAGTATCTCCGTTCCCAAAACCGGTGGTTCAAGTGGAAACGGGTCGTCTCATGATGACACCGTGATGATCACCAAGATGATCTCTGCTGACGTTGAAAAGCAAGTAATCGAGAAGGTAAAAGCCATGTTGGGAAACAGTCCCAACCTAGTAGGAAGACAACCATTACAGGGGTCCGACATCTTCAAGGCTAACTCCCTGCCAAACATCGGTGCAGGAAATGATGGCATTATAAAAGTTGCTACCAACGCTTGGCTAACCGAACTCCTTGTGTAGGCCGCACCACCGGCATACAAACATTCTCTATCGCAACCAGTTGTCCAAGGCACTACACTTGAAAACCTGTTTGCTCTAATAACAGGAAATAAGGCAAAACGACCAGTTGAGATGTCTGCTACTAGCTAGAAACTTTGTGAATGGATAACCGACTGCGTCCTACTTGTAGTGACCTGAACTTTTCCATGTTTATATATATTAAATGAAATTGATATTTACATGATTAAGTGTTTCCAACATGTTAAGCAATCAAACTTGTTAAGACTTAATTAATTGAAATAGGTTTCATATAGACAATTGACCACCCAAGTTGACTGGTGATTCACGAACGTTAAAACTTGTAAAAACTATAGGATGACAAATATATGGATATATATATATATATATATATATATATATATATATATATATATATATATATATATATATATATATATATATATATATATATATATATATATATATATATATATATATATATATATATTTAACATGATATAATGATAAGTAAACATATCATTAAGTATATTAACAATGAACTACATATGTAAAAACAAGACTACTAATTTAAGGATTTCGAAATGAGACATATATGTAACGATTATCATTGTAACGACATTTAATATATATATATCATATTAAGATATATTAATACCTCATGATATCATGATAATGTAATAATTTAACATCTCATTAGATATAATAAACAATGGGTTAACAACATTTAACAAGATCGTTAACTTAAAGGTTTCAAAACAACACTTACATGTAACGACTAACGATGATTTGACGACTCAGTTAAAATGTATTTACATGTAGTGTTTTAATATGTATTCTTACACTTTTTAAAGACTTCAAGACACTTATCAAAGTACTTCTACTTAACAAAAATGCTTACAATTACATCCTCATTCATTCTCATCAAAAATTCTACTCGTATGCACTCGTATTTATACTCATACAATACACAGCTTCTAAATGTATTTACTATTGGTATATACACTCCAATGATCAGCTCTTAGCAGTCCATGTGAGTCACCTAACCATGTGGGAACCATCATTTAACATCTAGCATGAAATATCTCACAAAATTACAAACTAATGGAGCCTATATTGAGACTACACCTTCACGTGAATTAGGAGTACCAAAAACACTTTCATTTTGCAAATTACATGCATCAAACTACTCTCTCACAAGTGTTCTTCCATTGTTCTAAGTGTTCTTCATCATATTCATCAAAATCTAGCTCAATCTAGTTCATAAATCCATACATAAACCAAGTTATAAAACAACTACTCAAGAACACACCAACAACACTTCCAAGTTTGTTAGCTTACTTCCAATCTTGCAAATCCACTTTGAGTGATCATCCAACCTCAAGAAATCTTTCTTATTTATAGTAATATATCTTTATAATATAAGGTAATACTCATATTCAAACTTTGATTCAATTTCTATAACTTTAACAATCTTATTTTGAGTGGAAATCTTACTTGAACTTGTTTTCGTGTCATGATTTTGCTTCAAGAACTTTCAAGCCATCCAAGGATCCTTTGAAGCTAGATCTATTTTTCTCATTTCCAGTAGATTTATCCACAAAACCTGAGGTAGTAATGATGTTCATAACATCATTCGATTCATATATATAAAACTACCTTATTCGAAGGTTTAAACTTGAAGTCACTAGAACATAGTTTAGTTAATTCTAAACTTGTTCACAAACAAAAGTTAATCCTTCTAACTTGACTTTTAAAATCAACTAGACACATGTTCTATATCTATATGATATGATAATTTAATGATTTAAAACCTGAAAACACGAAAAACACCGTAAAACCGGATATACGCCGTCGTAGTAACACCGCAGGCTGTTTTGGGTTAATTAATTAAAAACTATGATAAACTTTGATTTAAAAGTTGTTCTTTTGGGAAAATAATTTTTCTTATGAACATGAAACTATATCCAAAAATCATGGTTAAACTCAAAGTGGAAGTATGTTTTCCAAAATGGTCATCTAGACGTCGTTCTTTCGATTGAAATGACTACCTTTACAAAAATGACTTGTAACCTATTTTTCTGACTATAAACTTATACTTTTTCTGTTTAGATTCATAAACTTAAGTTTAATATGAAACCATAGCAACTTGAATCACTCAAAACGGATTTAAAACGAAGAAGTTATGGAAAAAACAAGATTGGATAATTTTGCTTGTTGTATTATATCCTAGCTAACTTATATTGTATTATACATGTATTCAAATATATTATGTAATCTTGGGATACCATAGACACGTATTCAAATGTTTTGACATATCATATCGACCCATCTATATATATTATTTGGAACAACCATAGACACTCTATATGCAGTAATGTTTGAGTTAGCTATACAGGGTTGAGGTTGATTCCAAAAATATATATACTTTAAGTTGTGATCTAGCCTGAGACGTGTATACACTGGGTCATGAATTGATTCAAGATAATATATATAGATTTATTTATGTACATCTAACTGTGGACAACTAGTTGTAGGTTACTAACGAGGACAGCTGACTTAATAAAATTAAAACATTAAAACATATTAAAAATGTTGTAAATATATTTTGAACATACTTTGATATATATGTACATATTTGATATAGGTTCCTGAATCGACCAGTGGCCAAGTCTTACTTCCCGACGAAGTAAAAATCTATGAAAGTGAGTTATAGTCCCACTTTTAAAATCTAATATTTTGGGATGAGAATATATGCAATTTTATAAATGTTTTACGAAATAGACACAAGTAAATGAAACTACATTATATGGGTGAATGATCGCAGCCGAATATGCCCCTTTTTAGCTTGGTAGCCTAAGAATTTGGGAACAGACCCCTAAATTGACGTGAATCCTAAAGATAGATCTATCGGGCCCAACAAGCCCCATTCTGGAATTTGGAATGCTTTAGTACTTCGAAATTATCATGTCCGATGGGTGTCCCAGAATGATGGGGATATTCTATATGCATCTTGTTAATGTCGGTTACCAGGTGTTCAATCCATATGAATGATTTTTGTCTCTATGTATGGGACGTATATTTATGAGAAATAGAAATAGAAATCTTGTAGTTTATTAAAATAATGGAAATGATTTTTATGATAAACTAATGAACTCACCAACCTTTTGGTTGACACATGAAAGCATGTTTATTCTCAGGTATGAAAGAAATCTTCCGCTGTGCATTTACTCATATTAGAGATATTACTTGGAGTCATTCATGGCATATTTCAAAAGACGTTGCATTCGAGTCGTCGAGTTCATCAAGATTATTATTAAGTCAATTATAGTTGGATATATTATGAAATGGTATGCATGCCGTCAACTTTCATTGTAAGAGAAAGATTGTCTTTTAAAATCGAATGCAATGTTTGTAAAATGTATCATATAGAGGTGAAGTACCTCACGATGTAACCAGATGTAATGTATTCGTCCAGATGGATTAGGACGGGTCATGAAACTTCCCGACAACATCATCATACCGGTCACTTTGTGGGTGTATAACAGCACAACTGACCAAGATGATTTCTTGCAAATCTTCGAGGGCGCCATGAAAACCTGATATGATCGAAACGGACGGTTTTATTTGCTCGGCGTTGTTAGTTTGCAACACGTCAGAATCAATCACCAAGAGGGGGTACTGTTTTAAATTTATATTTATCGGGGCTTAAATAGTAGTACTCCTTATTCTGAGTAAGGGATGTATGACCTAGGGTCGTATTTTTAAGATATCAGTAGAATCGAACCTATATTTAAAGCTTAAGATAGTTATAAAGAGAAGGAGTAGTGGTTACCTAATTTTGAGTTTTTCTAGTTTATAAGACAGATAAAGTAAATGCAATAAAATTTGTAATTCAGATAAGGTTAAAACAAGTGCATTGAAACAAGCCAACCCGTATGCAACCCTACAATATATATATATTTTTTAATAATAAACCATTAACGTGCCATTTAAATGGTTACATGATGTAAACCGTTTCATACCACCCGTTTAAACATACAACAAGTTTAATGTTTACATAAAGAGGCCCAAGGCCTTTAATCAAATGTTTACAAGTTCGACCCATTAAATGATAGTTTTAAACCAAACAACACTCGAGCATGGTTTGGGGCTAAACTACCCAAAACATTAAGTCGACTTTTAAAAGCTTCATCTAGCAACCAACATGGGAATATCTAATTCCCGACCACCCCTTTTCCTTTCTCCACGTTCGTACCTAAAAAGTAAACAACGAGAGGGGTAAGCAAAGCTTAGTGAGTGCAACAATCAATTATACATACACGTATATAACCCATCTATTTGCAATCACACCCACCAAATACCTCATACAAACTTGTATCTCAAATAGCATGTCATCATACTCGTAATACTAACAAGTTGTACAATATCACAAAACTGCATTAGCATATACTCAACACAATATATATAATATGCTAAACAATCAACAAACACAATATGGTTAACCATAAACGCTATGGTACTACCGGCTCGTGGTTCACACCATACTCATTTGAGTCATACTCCTTTATAGTGCTACCGGCTCGTGGTTCACACTTTGGCGCTACCGGCTCGTGGATCACACCTCGTTTTATAGTGCTACCGGCTCATGGTTCACACTTCATTTTATAGTGCTACAGGCTCGTGGTTCACACTTTAGTGTTACCGGCTCGTGGTTCACACTTTGATGCTACCGGCTCGTGGTTCACATCACGACACTCGTCACATACATGTTATGGTACTACCGGCTCGTTGGTTCATACCATAACATTCACAAATAAATACGTCATATACATATACGTATAATTATTCCACTCACCTTATAGACTAGGCGATGAATTAACAACTCCGCAAGCTTCAAAGTGAAGTACCTAATACATTAAGTACAATTTCAATACACCAAACTAGTTGGACTTGACACCAACATTTACCACTCATGCATTTAATGACCCATTTGCATTAAATGACCCATTTACATCAAAACCGCACATTAATGGCCAAGACTCATCTTAAACCACTAAAAGCTAGTTATTAAAGTTTACTAACACCAACCAACACAAACTTAGGGTATTTCATACCCATCTTACCCAACTAGGTCAACCATTGCCTATTTGACCAATTTTAACATCAATACTTATATTTTGGTCAAACTTGAACCCATTAACAATCTTTCATTAACACACAAGTATATTAGTGATTTAACAACACCATTAATACTTACAAACACCAAACCCATGACCAAACTCTAGTTTACAAAACCTTAGGGTTTCCATACACCAATTTAACCCAAATTCACCCATTTAACCCCCAAATGGGTCTCATAAGTCTCAAATGAACAAACCCTAGCCATAAATCAATTAAAACTCAAAACACAAAGTTAAGACTTACCAACACTATCACGACGTAGCGAGAGACGTAGGGAACAACTTTAAAACTCGGACTCAGGTGGGATTTGGTCTTCTTCTTCTCCAAGTGAGATCTCTCTCACTAAAACTCACTCTCTCTCTCTAAATTGAATGTGGGTAGATGGAGAAGTGTTTAATGAAGTTAGGATAAGCTTATTTCAGCTTTTAAGTCTCCAAAACCGGCAACAAGTGAAAAGACCAATACACCCCCAAAAGATGCCATTAAAATAGACTTAAAAGTCATTTCAGCAACATTCATCGCGTTTTGATACTACAATTTCAAACGCGATAGGAAGATAGAATTTGGGTTTCAAAACCCATCGCGTTTTGATCGACCACGTCGCGTTCCGTGACAACCCCAACACGACAAGACACCCTCAGACGTGATAGAAAGACAGGAGGCTGATTTCTTGAGCCATCGCATATTGGGCATGCTAGTCGCGTATCGCGACAATCCCAGACGCGATATAACGCCTTGAAACGTGATACAAGACCTGATCACCCATTTTCTAACATTTAAGCTATTTACAATCGACCATGGTTAAAATATTAAAAATTTACGAGGTTAAGTACGTACTTTAAGTCATATACGAGGAAAACGGGGTGTTACAACTCTCCCCCACTTGAATCGGAACGCGTCCTCGCGATCCAAGACGCATGACAAGTCGAAAGATATACCAAAACAAACTCTTCAGGTTCCCCTGTAAACTCGGAACCTTTACTATGACTCCATTGAACTTTAAAAGTTCTCACCTATTTATTTCTCAACCTTTTCACCTTTTCATCGAGTATAGCAATCAGCTCCTCAACATACTCTAACTTGTTGTTTAGTTCAATCTCGTCTAATGGCACCCATGAAGAATCATCCGCAAGACACTTACGGAGATGGGAAACATGAAATGTATTATGGATCCCCGCAAGCTTTTCGGGTAATTCCAAATGATACGGAACTTCACCAACACGAGCTAAAATTTTAAAAAGACCAATAAATCGAGGAGCTAACTTTCCTCGTTTCAAAACCGAATAACACCTTTCCATGGTGAAACTTTAAGCATCACCAGGTCACCTTCTTGAAACTCAATCGGTGGCCTTCATTTATCGGCATAAGATTTTTGTCTATCTTGCGCCGCCTTAGGTCGAGCCCTAATCATCTTAATCTTACTATTCATCTCTA
The DNA here is from genome assembly GCF_046630445.1 of Rutidosis leptorrhynchoides. Lineage (NCBI taxonomy): Eukaryota > Viridiplantae > Streptophyta > Magnoliopsida > Asterales > Asteraceae > Rutidosis > Rutidosis leptorrhynchoides. Next base: position 170,768,559 of record NC_092337.1, read on the forward strand.
AAACCAAATCAGTGCTCCCGATTTCTCTTTGTCCCACTTCACCCCAACATATAGGAGTTCGACACCTACGTCCATAAAGAATCTCATACGGTGGCATTCCAATACTAGCATGGTAGCTATTGTTGTACGAGAATTCCACCAAAGGTAAGTGCTCATCCCAACTACCACCGAATTCTATAATACACGCCCGTAACGTATCCTCCAATGTTTGATTCGTACGCTTGGTTTGACCGTCCGTTTGAGGATGCTACGTCGTGCTCATTCTTAATTGTGTACCCATATCTAAATAAAACTTATTCCAACACGGAGACGTGAAACGAATATCTCGATCTGAAATAATAGATATAGGAACCCCATGTCTCGATATCACCTTCTTGATAAACAACTTAGACAAAGTCTCCGACGATATCGCTTCCCGAATGGGAAGAAACAAAGCACTCTTCGTCAACCGATCAACTATCACCCAAATCGTATCAAATTGGGTTCTCGCCGTCTTTGGTAACTTTGTAATGAAATCCATGGTAATGTGCTCCCATTTCCATTTTGGAATTTCTAATGGTTTTAACATACGATACGGCTTTTGGTGTTCGACTTTAACTTGCAAACACGTGACGCATTGCTCAACATACTTAACAACATCACGTTACATGCCGGGCCACCAATACTCCTTCTTCAAATCAAGATACATCTTTGTCGCACCCGGATGAATGGAATACTTTGACTTATGTGCTTCATCAAGTAGCACTTGTCGGTAATCACCCATCTTAGGCACCCGCACTCTTCCTTGGAAGGACAACAAACTATACGAACCTAAGGTAATAGACTCCGTTTTCCCCATGATTCATTCCTCATGTTTATTTTTAACAAAAGATTCAATTTGAATCTCACCGAGCTTCACAAGAAAATCATTAGTAATAATCATGCGTAACGATCCTACTTGTATTACAGGATGTTGACTCTTTCGACTCAACGCATCCGCGACCACATTCGCCTTACCCGGATGGTAAAGTATCTCACAATCATAATCCTTTACCATATCCATCCATCTACGTTGACGATAATTCAAATCTGTTTCAAACTCTTATGATCTGAATAAATCGTACACTTGACACCATACAAGTAGTGGCGCCAAATTTTCAACGCATGAACCACTGCCGCCAATTCAAGATCATGAGTCGGATATCTCTTTTCATGTTCCTTTAATTTTCGAGAGGCGTAAGCGATGACTTTACCTCTTTGCATTAGAACACAACTGAGCCCATTTAAAGAAGCATCGCAATAAACCGTCATGTCTTCTACCCCTTCCGGCAACACTAACACCGGAGCTTGACACAACTTCTCTTTTAACAATTGGAAAGCGATCTCTTGCTCATTTTCCCAATTAAATCTAGCGTTCTTTCTCGTCAATTTCGTCAATGGAGAAGCGATCTTAAAAAAGACTTGGGTAAACCAACGATAATAACCGGCCAATCCAAGAAAACTTCGAATTTCCGTAGGTATAGTCGGTTGTCCCCAACTCTTCACCGTCTCTATCTTCCCCGGATCTACTTGAATACCTTCTTTGTTCACAATATGACCAAGGAATTGAACTTCCCTTAGCCAAAATTCACATTTGGAGAATTTGGCATACAACTTCCCCTTCCGCAATGTTTTCAACACTCCACGCAAATGATGTTCATGTTCCTTCATACTCTTCGAGTAGACAAGTATGTCGTCAATAAACACTATTACCGACTTATCCAACATAGGTTGGCACACTCAGTTCATAAGATCCATGAATGCCGTCGGTGGATTCGTAAGACCAAAAGGCATAACTACAAATTTAAAATGCCCATAACGAGTTCAAAAGGCCATTTTCTCAATATCTTCCTCACGGACCCGCATTTGGTGATAGCCGGACCGCAAGTCAAATTTAGAAAAATAAGTCGCGCCTTGGAGTTGGTCAAATAAATCGTCAATTCGAGGCAATGGATAACGATTCTTGATCGTCACTTTATTCAACTTCCGGTAATCGATGCACATTCGCATGCTACCATCTTTCTTCTTAAAGAATAAAACTGCAGCACCCCATGGCGAGGCACTCGGTTGAATGAAACCCTTTTCAAGCAACTCTTGGGTTTGATTTAACAACTCTTGCATTTTCGTTGATGCTAAACAATAAGGAGTTTTAGCAATGGGAGTAGCCCCCAGAACCAACTCAGTGCGAAATTCAACTTGCCTTTCTGCCGGAACACCGGTAATTCATCCGGAAAAACATCCTCGAATTCATTTACCACCGGAATTTCACGAATGGATGGTGGCTCTTCACGAGTATCAACTACATGGGCAAGAAAATCCATGCCACCACTAGTAAGAAAATGATGTGCCCGTGCATAAGTGCATAATGGCACAAGTCTTTTTCGTTTCCCGCCATGAATAATTAATTCTCCCCCACTTGGGGTCTTCACACGGATAGACTTTTCATAGCATGGGATATCGGCTCTATAACGATCGAGCCAATCCAAACCAATAACAATATCAAACTCACCCAAAGTCATCGGGATAAGATCGACTTTAAACGTTTCGGCACCAAATACAACATTACAATATTTGCAAACATTAACCCCTAGCACCGTCTTACCATCCGCTATTTCGACTTCTACCGGATGACTTAACTTAGCTAGCGGCTTATTAAGTTTAGGCACAAATATCGGAGACACAAACGACAAATTAGCATCACTATCAAAAAGTATCCTTGCCGGATTAGAGTTAACCATGAAAGTACCTGAGACAACTTCATTGGATTGTTTGGATTTATCATTAGTCATCAAATAGTTGTGACCCTAGCCGTACCCGCTGCTTTCTCCAACTTCTTCACTTGATCACCATACAAATCGGGACACTCTGTCCTTCGATGCCACTCCTTTTGACAATTGTAACAAGTAAGTTTGTTCGGCACCTTGGTACAATCACGGGCCATGTGCCCCTTTTGATTACAATTAAAACACATGGGCTCGTAACTTGGAGTACCACCCTTCTTCATGTTATTTACACTTTCGGAACCTTTCTTATACTTTTTGTTTAAAAAGTTCGAATGACTTGAAACTTCAAACTTCAAACTTTCTCTTAAAAAAAGAGAAATCACTTCTTTTTAGGATCTCCGATTCGAAACCCCGAGCCAACTCAAACAACTCCTCAAAAGACTTAGCCATTTCCCGACTAATCTTACGTTTTAACTCATCGTTCAAAGTACGATAGAAATCTAGCATTAACATTCAGTCATCACCGACATACTCCAAACAAAAATGAGTTTTTGACAAGAAAGTAGACTTGAGAGTAACCAAGTCCATCAAACCTTGTCGCAAATCGCGCAACTCGTCCCGGATTGTGTTAAGGTCGGCTTGAGTTCGATATTCATCAAAGAACTCCATACATTGTTCTTCTCCATATAATTGAATTTTATCATCCCACCCCAACTTCGCCTCTTACATGCTAGAACTATACCTCATTTTCTTCTCGGGAGGACACTCCGCGGTACGGAAAGCCCCCTCGATGTCGGAAACCCAAAAAGTACTCTTCCCACGATAAGCTCATACATTGTTCTTCTCCATACAATTGAATTTTATCATCCCACCCCAACTTCGCCTCTTACATGCTAGAACTATACCTCGTTTTCTTCTCGGGAGGACACTCCGCGATACGGAAAGCCCCCTCGATGTCGGAAACCCAAAAAGTACTCTTCAACGGATCTCTCACCCCATTGAACATAGGAGGTTGAGCATCCTTGAAGTTCTTATAATGGAAGTCTCGCCTTCCATTTCCACCATTACCATTACCCCCTTCACCATGAGGGTTTAGGTTTCTAGCCTTGAATGCCTCTTCGATCGCAGCATTCATTGGTTCATTAATTAGCTCGGTTATTTGTTCATCAACCGAATCTTGGAAAACCTTTCGGACATCCGCGAGAAAATTCACCTTTTGACTTTTAAAGATGGCCTCTACTTTGGCCATAAATTCAGAGTCCTCGCTCGGGCCTCCATTTTCGGCATCATGTCCGTTTCTCATCTTCATTCTATAAAACGAAATAAATTAGACAACGGAATAAACGAGAACGACATACATACACCACACCACCCCATCTTGCTCAATAATCGTCGTACATTGCTTGCTTAACACAATTTGCACCCGTAACAATGGTAGCTAGTCATTGTTACGCGAGCACGCTGCATCAACTTGCTAGTACAACGTCTATCTCGCTCGATGATTGCAAACACAATACAAAACAATTAACGCAAAGTTAGTTCACCTAAACATAGGCACTAACCAAAACCGGTTTGACCCGTCTCCTACAAGTCGCGCATAAAACGCATACACAATAAAGTCTAAGTCTAGGCACCTATCTCATGTCGCCTAAATTCCTTAGACCATGCTCTGATACCACTTGAAACAACCCAACCCGTATGCAACCCGACAATAATTTTTATTTTTTTAATAATAAACCATTAATGCGCCATTTAAATGGTTACATGATGTAAACCGTTCCATACCACCCGTTTAAACATACAACAAGTTTAATGTTTACATAAAGAGGCACAAGGCCTTTAATCAAATGTTTACAAGTTCGACCCATTAGATGATAGTTTTAAACCAAACAACACCCGAGCATGGTTTGGGGCTAAACTACCTAAAACATTAAGTCGACTTCCAAAAGCTTCATCTAGAAACCAACATGGGAATATCTAATTCCCGACCACCCCTTTTCCTTTCTCCACGTTCGTACCTAAAAAGTAAACAACGAGAGGGGTAAGCAAAGCTTAATGAGTACATGATGTTAAAGCTAAGGGGTATAAAATACTATTAATTTTACTAGGAAATACTATTAAATACGATACAATTTTACACAAGATATTTATTTATTTATAGAATGGATATACTTAAACCTTGCTACAACACTTATAGGTAGTGTACCTAATCGTACAGTAGTGTAGTTTTTAGTAAGTCCGGTTCGTTCCACAGGGAAAATCTTTAAACAAAGCTTAACGCTATATTAGTTTAAATTTATAAAAATACAAATATATATATAAGTAATATTATTATTATAAAGGGGGGTTTTTACCGTTTAATGATCGGTTTGTCGATTTTAAAACTTTAGTCGCAGTTAAAACCAAAATTAAAAATAAATACAAGACTTAATGTAAAGTAAATAACGATAATGAAATTGCGATAAATAAAAGTGCGATAAAATAAACTTGCGATAATTAAAAAGTACGATAATTAAAAGTGCAATTAAATACAATAACAATAAATAAAAGTGCGATAATTAGAAGTGCAATTAAATATGAAATAAAGGAAATTAAATATGAAATAAAAGAATTATGCTTATTTAAATTTCCGTAATCATGATGTTTGACGTGTTGATTTTAGTTTTATACCCATGGGTTAATTGTCCTTTCTCCTGGATTATTTAATATGTCCGTCTGGTTTTTGTCCATAACAGTCCATCAGTCATAAATATAAAGTGCGAGTGTCCTCGTCAAAGTATCCTTATACCCAAAGTTAAATATTCCAACTAATTGGGGACTTAAACTGTAACAAGGTTTTAATACTTTGTTTAATAATTATACCAGGATGTCGACTGCGTGTAACCCAAGGTTTTAATACTTTGTTATCAATTATGCCAAGTGTCCTTGTACATAATTTCACTCCTGTTTTAATAATTCTAGTGGTTATTAATCCATTCCCGTATCCGGTTAAATGAACGATTATTCGTACATATAAATACCCTGCCCATCGTATCCGATTGAGTGTATATGGTTATTTATAGGGACGTCCAATTGTAAATCTTTTATATTAACATTAACAAATTATCATTTAGTTAAACAAATATAAAGCCCATTAATAGTCCATAGTCTAATTTTCATAAGTGTCGTTCTTTTGTCCAAACCCCAATTATGGTACAAAGCTCAATTACCCAATTTTAGTAATTAGCCCAACATCATGATTACTTCGTTTTAAATAAGCATAATAATAACTTAGCTACGAGACATTAAATTAAAAAGGTTGAACATAACTTACAATGATTAAAAATAGCCTAGCGTTACACAGACAGAATTGCGACTTACACCCTTACAACATTTGCTAACATACCCTTATTATTAGGATTTAAAATTAAAATTAAAATTAAAATATAAATATAAATATTACGTATAGATATATTGAGATAGAAAAAGATGTGTTTTTGTGGTGCACCAAAGCTCTATTTTTATAGGCATGTGGGCTGGAACTGTGCACCATGCGATCGCATGGATTTATGCCTTCTAGGCCATGCGATCGCATGGCCAGCTGGGGAGAGCCACATTTGGTTGTTTTCTTCTGCCGACGTTTATTTAAATATAATATAATATATATATTAATTTTAAGAATTAATTATATATTATATTATATTCATATGCATAGTTGACTTGTAATTTTTAGTCCGTTGCGTCGAGCGTTGAGAGTTGACTCTGGTCCCGGTTCCGGATTTTCGAACGTCCTTGCGAATAATTTAATATCTTGTACTTTGCGTTTTGAATCTTGTACTCTTGTAATTTTGAGACGTTTCTTATCAATAATTGGAACCTTATTGATTGTATTTTGTACTTTTGAGCTTTTTGGTCATTTGCGTCTTCAATTCGTCGAATCTGTCTTTTGTCTTCACCTTTTATTATTTAAACGAATATCACTTGTAAATAGAACAATTGCAACTAAAAGCTTATCTTTCTTGAGGAATAATGCTATGAAATATATGTTCGTTTTTAGCATTATCAAATAATCCCACACTTGAGCGTTGCTTGTCCTCAAGCAATATCGTCTTGAAATACTAGAATCACTTCTTTATTCTTCACACTTTGTACATCAGTGATTTCTATACAGCGGTATAAACAATGGTAGTAACGATGTGGTTTACAGTCCCACATGACTATAAAATTTAGATCCTTTAAGGAAATTGGATCTTTTTGAAAACATTTGATCTTTTGGTAATTAAATCTAGCTTTTACCCTAGATAAGTTTTCCGGAATAACCCTTCACCGGTGTTTGCAAATTCTTTTTGTGGGTTTGGTGGGTTTCAGATTTGAAAATTTTAGCTTAAAACTTGTGGTTTTGTGTCACCCACTTGCTAACCTTGTATTAGCAAAGCAACACGTCTAGTATACTTGCTCCGTATATTACCTTTCGGTAAACTACCGTCCGGTTGTAAAGGAAAGCGTTGAACAAGCAACTGTTAAGGCAATGTCCCCTGACATGCTTTTGATTATGGTCTATAACGTGTCGGACGCAATTACTATCCTTTGTAGGAGCAATAGTAAAGCTCACCCTTATAATTTGTCTGGCACAAGGTCCTGTCTTCGACCATGCTATGCAACCACCGTTCTTACGGTTGACACCCGATTTGGTTTAGGTGACCTAATGAATTCCAGGTGAATTCCTAGGATTTTACGTTCAATGGTAATGAACGCATTGAAAATAGGTTTTCAGAAACAAATCGGTTTATAATTTTGATCAAAATATTTTCTCGTTCAAGCTCGAGTTTAGATATCATCGAATTCCATGAGTTTGTAATTCTCAATCTTTAAGGTCAATCTCTAGGATTGAGTAATATCAGTCTTAAAAGCTGATTTTTGATCTTTTAAGGAGATTATCCTTTCTGGGGGTCTGATTCATTAGTCTTATCAAGCTAATTTGCACGGTGCCCCCCATTGTACGAGATAAATCCTTCTCATGATTAGGATAAGTCTGACCACTTTGCGACCCTGTTTGATGCTGAGGTCCGTGGATTTTCTGCTGATTTTAGAGATGACTTTTCTAGATTTTTCATCAACCTACAGCTGGTCTGGACGACAACTTCATGACCTAAATCAAGAAGCGCGTGTCTTTTTCGGAAGACTTTACTTCCTTTTAATGATAGAATTGATTCATCGTGTAGATCCATCTTTCATTACAGTAAATCGGGTAAAACAGTTTAGTTTAGTCCAAAGCAAAAGTATTTTCAGTTATTTGTTACAGAAATATGTGACATATGTTTAAAATAACTTGGTAAATTTTCCCACACTTGGCTTTTATTTTCCTTTTTGTTCTCCTCTATTCTATTTTAAATGAATTCTAATATTTTGGTTTGTTTCTCAATTTATGTCCTTTCCAAGGTAACAATAATTTCGGTGTTAACACCTAGTTTTATCGTTCATAAATATGTATAAACATGATTTTGAGTTCATTTAATTGAAAATTTTAAAATTTTTTACTAGAATTGGGTAGTCAGTATATAAGACTAGGGCTGTTCTTTATTATCAGAGAGCACTAGATTCTAATACAACTACTACTTTACTAGTATTTCTAATGGTAACCAAGTGTATAAAGTAAAAATTTTAAAATCCGAAAGAATTTAACCCCTTCCCACACTTAAGATCTTGCAATACCCTCATTTGCAAGAAATCAGTAACAATTTTAAATTATTGAGGGTGATTAGCGTAAAAATGATTAAATTTTACCAAAGTTTCCAAACATATTGGCGTTTGTTTGCTGAATGATAAATGGTGCATATCATTTATTCATTCCGTCTGTTGTTACATCACATTTATTTATCATCTTGTCGTCAAAATTAGTAGCTTTTGCTGAACTTAATGCCAGTCTTTGAAAATGCGCTGTTTTACTCTGTTTTGTACAATTTACAATATACATACATAAAAATATAAACATGCATGGCAATTTGAAATGGGACTTAATATCCCACTTTCAAATCCTAAATGTGAAATATTAGTACACAATAATAATAAAAATGATAAAGATTACATAAGTATATTCAATAACATAAGTTTAAACATGAATAAGTAAAAAGATAAAAACATAAAAATCATATAAATAACCAAATGGAACTAAATCAGTCTGGATATAGGTTCTAGTTCATCTCGTCAGGTGGGTTCCATTGTTGGTTATAGGTGTTCTGATAGGCTTAGTTATAGTCATACCGGTTAAAGGGTGGTCGGATATCGGGGCTGTGTGGCGGAAAATGAGCAGGTCGAGTAGGTACATAGTTATTTGGTACCTGATATGATAGCTGGCTCATGATTTGGTGCTGATGAACTAACCAGCTATCGTGTTGGCGTCACCTATAATCCTCGTATACTCGCTCGGAGTTCCACTGCTCATACATACTATGTCTGGCCGCGTTCGTCATTGCTTCCTCATCTATACGAACGTGGACGTCAAGAACAGCATCTCGAAAGACATCCCTAATGTCTTCCGCCTCCTCCATTTCCTCGTCTGAGCCTCTCTCTACCTGAGGATGAGATCCCTCATAGGGTACTGCCTGGTTACGTCTACTTTTCAATACCTTAGCACCCACATAAACTTTCAATCCTAAGGGCTCAACCTGTTCTCTACAAAGCTGTAATGGACCTCCTTGGTTCCTATCAACACCTAAATACTCTCCAATGAGAGTAACAAAAATACCTCCTCCTATTATACTCCCGTCCTGCATTCTCTCTACCATTTCAGATAAATAAAAAGCAACACAGTAAGGGATATTGACAAAGCTTCTAGGATTCCGAATACACTTTAGGTAGAATAAATCATGTAAGGTAATTTTTTCTTTATTGTGACCTCTCTGTGTAATCGAGTTAGCCAAAAATCTATGAATAATACGAAGCTCGGCTCTGTCAATATGTGTATAGGAGTGTCCTCCTGCTCGTGTAAAAACATCAAAATGTGACATACGCCTCCAAATGGCGTCAGCGTCAAAGTTGCTATCTACCCTTTCACCATAATGAATCAAGTTTGTACAATCGGGTAGTAGCAACTCACCAGGAGTATATATCTGTAAAGCCCTGGCCATGTCCAGCATGGACATTCTATACATCCTACCACCAAGGATAAACCTAAGAAATCTTCTATCATCTATTCTAACTATATTTGTATCAAGTGATACAGTACTCATCAACTTAACACACCATTCCTTATATACAGGTCTACGAATGGTGAAAAGACGTTCCCAATCTGTAAAAGAAGAACTGCCATACCTTTGAACTAAAAGCTGTCTAACACGGTCAGCTAGATGGACCATTTCCAAAGGAACCCAATCGATTACCCTTGGCACCTCTACATTTTTTGTTACCAATTTGAATTTGTTCCTTTGATATGTCCCGTAATCTCTCCATCTCCTATCAAATCTCAGATTAGGATGCAGAGTGTGCTCAGGAATCGTTGGGAATTCTACTGGCGGCCTCATTGGGAATACTATGAATTCATCAACAAACTGTACCGGATCATAATAAGGTATGTGCTGATCAGGCTGTTGTTATGGTTCTTGTTGTGGTTCTTGTTCGTGTTGCATTTCTGGTTCTGGTTCTGGTTCTGGTGGTGGTGCTGGTCGTCTAGATGATGATGCTCCTAAACCTCCAGTATCGGCTTTCTTCAAAACAAATTAAACACAAAATTTGTGCATTCAAATATGCATTAGTGCTAGCAAAATAACAACTTAAAATAATTACTATAACATGTTAAATCAAAATTAAACTTATACACATTTTCACAATTTTTCACAATTCTACACTTTTCAAATAAGCACATATGAAAATGTATACAAAGTTCATAAGCATTTAACTCAAATAACATGTCAAAATAGTCATTACTAATAATTAAACAAGTCTCAAATGGCAAATATATCAAATTAATCAAGTTCATGAATTTTAGACTTAAAAAGTCCACTTTAATCTCCAAAAATCATGTTTAGGATCAATGTTTGGATCATTTAACTATCTAAACATGTTACACTACTCAATTTAGCAATAATTCATGACAAAAATCAGCCATAACCTGTTTATATCAAAAAGTCCCAAATTGCTCAAGAACACAAACCCTTGATTTCTAAAAATTTTGAAGTTTTTGGCTTCAAATCATGTTAAATAGCATCAATCTAGGTTATACATGCATAAAATACTAACAATTTAACACTAATTACACTAGAAATTAACAAAATTGCATTAGGTAAAAAATTGGTAATTATCACAAAAACTAGGAATTTATAGAGTTTAGGGGTGTAATTTTTACCATTTTGCTGAAGAATGAGAATCTAGGCATGATTAGAGCAAGAAAAATGACGAATTACGGTGGAAAATTGCAAAATTTAGAGAGTATTTTGGGGTATTTTCGTGTATTTGTGTGTGTTTTGTGTGAAGAACAGCTCTCTGGCTCGTTTGTATCTGGCCTGGATTTTCTCCCCATGCGATCGCATGGCACCAAAGGCCAAACTCCATGCGATCGCATGGAGTCCCGGGTACAGTGTTTTCACCTTCTTTTTTTTTTTTTTTTATAAAACCTTATACTTTATAAAACATAAAAATAATTTAAAAATTAAAATTTTGTTTCTTTTTAGGATGAGGGCATTTCGGATCGATATCCTAATCCGTCCCTCGACAAAATTTTAAAATTTGTCAAATCAAAGCGTGGTTTTAAAAGTAAAGATTTTTGGGTTTTTTAATGTTTTTGATATACTTTAATTCAATAAGATTAAAAATAAAGATAATAAAAGTTCTCGTCCCTCACTTGGGTAAAGCAATTTCGGTTCAATGACCTAGTCTTCAACTCACGGCGAATTTTAAAAATCATATTTTTAACTTAGCGAAATAAAGTAAATTTTGGTTTTTAAATTCACACAACTTAAATTTAAAATGCATAAAATTTAAAATTAATATTAAAAATTCACACCAAACTTAAATTTAATTTTTGTTTTTATACATACAAACTTATATTAAAAATATTAATTTTTTCAAATATTTACAATTTTAAATATATTGATTTAAAAAGTTTACAATATTTTTTTTTAATACTAATTTTAAAAACAAAGTAAAAATAAAATTAAAAATCTTTTTGGCTTTTATCCCACTTTAATCAATCAAATATTATCAAAAATATGCGCCCCTCTTTTCGGTAAAGTAATTTCGGTTCCATGACCTAATTTAACTCATGACGAATTTTTGAAATATTTTGGGTTGATTGATTAAAGATATTTATAACTTAAGAATAAACGTTAAATTTCGCAGTGATGTAATAAATTTTTGAATGATATCAATAATTTCGGTCGCCAAACCTAATTTCATCGAATACCAATTTAATACTTTATAGCGAACAAATTAGCGTTTATTATCAAAAGGTTAAAAATGAAAATAAAAAATAAAAACTGTACAGACTTACCTGTGAGATAGTATTCTTAGTGATATGATCTATCCCATTCATAAGATAGTCGGTTTAATTGACTTTCCATGGCTACATAGGCATAACCTCGAGCATTCAGTGTTTTTTCTTCTAAACATATAAACAGTCCGTCTCTGCATAAAGTAACAAATTCGGTGTTTGCCATATCAGATGTAGAGTGTCTATGGTTGTTCCAAATAATATATATACATGGGTCGATATGATATGTCAAAACATTTGCATACGTGTCTATGTTATCCCAAGATTATATAATATATTAGAATATATGTATAATACAATATAAGTTAGCTAGGATATGATTTGTATAGATTTGTTAAACATTTCCCGTAGCTAAAATAATCAAAAAAAATCCAATCTTGTTTTACCCGTAACTTCTTCATTTTAAATCCATTTTGAGTGAATCCAATTGCTATGGTTTCATATTGAACTTAAGTTTATGAATCCATACAGAAAAAGTATAAGTTTATAGTTAGAATTACAGGTTACAAGTCATTTTTGTAAAGGTAGTCATTTCAGTCGAAAGAACGACGTCTAGATGACCATTTTGGAAAACATACTTCCACTTTGAGTTTAACCATGATTTTTGGACATAGCTTCATGTTCATAAGAAAAATCATTTTCCTAGAAGAACAACTTTTAAATCAAAGTTTATCATAGTTTTTAATTAACTAACCCAAAACAGCCCGCGGTGTTACTACAACGGCATATATCCGGTTTTACGGTGTTTTTTGTGTTTTCCGGTTTTAAATCATTAAGTTAGCATATCATATAGATATAGAACATGTGTTTAGTTGATTTTAAAAGTCAAGTTAGAAGGATTAACTTTTGTTTGCGAACAAGTTTAGAATTAACTAAACTATGTTCTAGTGATTATAATTTTAAACCTTCGAATAAGATAGCTTTATATGTATGAATCGAATGATGTTATGAACATCATTACTGCCTCAAGTTTTCTGGATAAAGCTACTGGAAATGAGAAAAATGGATCTAGCTTCAAAGGATCTTTGGATGGCTTGAAAGTTCTTGAAGCAGAATCATGACACGAAAACAAGTTCAAGTAAGATTTTCACTCAAAATAAGATTGTTATAGTTGTAGAAATTAAATCAAAGTTTGAATATGAATATTACCTTGAATTAGAAAGATAACCTACTATAAATAACAATGGTTCCTTGATCTTAGATGATTACTTGGAATGGATTAGAACGCTTGGAAGTAGACTTGCAAACTTGGAAGTATTCTTGATTTTTATGAAACTATACTTATGAAATTTATGAAGAATACTTAGAACTTGAAGATGGAACTTGAGAGAGATCAATTAGATGAAGAAAATTGAAGAATGAAAGTGTTTGTAGGTGTTTTTGGTCGTTGGTATATGGATTAGATATAAAGGACATGTAATTTTGTTTTCATGTAAATAAGTCATGAATGATTACTAATATTTTTGTAATTTTATGAGATATTTCATGCTAGTTTCCAAATGATGGTTCCCACATGTGTTAGGTAACTCACATGGGCTGCTAAGAGCTGATCATTGGAGTGTATATACCAATAGTATATACATCTAAAAGTTGTGTATTGTACGAGTATGAATACGGGTGCATACGAGTAGAATTGTTGATGAAACTGAACGAGGATGTAATTGTAAGCATTTTTTTTAAGTAGAAGTACTTTGATATGTGTCTTGAAGTCTTTCAAAAGTGTATGAATACATATTAAAACACTACATGTATATACATTTTAACTGAGTCGTTAAGTCATCGTTAGTCGTTACATGTAAATGTTGATTTGAAACCTTTAAGTTAACGATCTTGTTAAATGTTGTTAACCCAATGTTTATTATATCTAATGAGATGTTAAATTATTATATTATCATGATATTATGATATATTAATATATCTTAATATGATATATATACATTTAAATGTCGTTACAACGATAATCGTTACATATAAGTCTCGTTTCGTAATTCCTGAGTTAGTAGTCTTGTTTTTACATATGTAGTTCATTGTTAACACACTTCATGATATATTTAAATATCATTTTATCATGTTAAATCTAGTGTATCAATATCTTAATATGATACATATGTATTTAGTAGACGTTATCATAACGATAATCGTTATATATATCATTTCGAGTTTCTTAACTTAGTAATCTCATTTCTTATGTATATCACACATTGTTAATATACTTAATGAGATACTTACTCATCATAATCTTATGTTAACCATATATATATGTCTATATATATACCACAACATGTAGTTTTTACAATTTTGTAACGTTCGTGAATCGCCGGTCAACTTGGGTGATCAATTGTCTATATGAAACTTATTTCATTTAATCAAGTCTTAACAAGTTCGATTGCTTAACATGTTGGAAACATTTAATCATGTAGATAACAATTTCATTTAATATATATAAACATGGAAAAGTTCGGGTCACTACAGTACCTACCCGTTAAATAAATTTCGTCTCGAAATTTTAAGAAGTTGGAGGTGTTGATGAATCTTCTGGAAATAGATGCGGGTATTTCTTCTTCATCTGATCTTCTCATTCCCAGGTGAACTCGGGTCCTCTACGAGCATTCCAATGAACCTTAACAATCGGTATCTTGTTTTGCTTAAGTCTCTTAACCTCACGATCCATTATTTCGACGGGTTCTTCAATGAACTGAAGTTTTTCATTGATTTGGATTTCGTCCAACGGAATAGTGAGATCTTCTTTAGCAAAAAATTTCTTCAAATTTGAGACGTCGAAAGTGTTATGTACAGCCACGAGTTGTTGAGGTAGCTCCAGTTGGTAAGCTATTGGTCCGACACGATCTATAATCTTGAATGGTCCAATGTACCTTGGATTTAGTTTCCCCCGTTTACCAAATCGAACAACGCCTTTCCAAGGTGAAACCTTAAGCATGACCATTTCTCCAATTTCAAACTCTATATCTTTTCTTTTACTGTCCGCGTAGCTCTTTTATCGACTCTGGGCGGTTTTCAATCGCTGTTGAATTTGGATGATTTTCTCGGTTGTTTCTTGTATTATCTCTGGACCCGTAATCTGTCTATCCCCCACTTCATTCTAACAAATCGGAGACCTGCACTTTCTACCATAAAGTGCCACAAACGGCGCCATCTCAATACTAGAATGATAACTATTGTTGTAGGAAAATTCTGCTAACGGTAGGTGTCGATCCCAACTATTTCCGAAATCAATAACACATGCTCGTAGCATGTCTTCAAGCGTTTGTATCATCCTTTCGCTCTGCCCATCAGTTTGTGGATGATAGGCAACACTCATGTCTAGACGAGTCCCCAATGCTTGTTGCAATGTCTGTTAGAACCTTGAAACAAATCTACCATCCCTATCAGAGATAATAGAGACGGGTATTCCATGTCTGGAGACAACCTCCTTCAAATACAATCATGCCAACTTATCCATTTTGTCATCTTCTCTCATTGGCAGGAAGTGTGCTGACTTAGTGAGACGATCAACTATTACCCAAATAGTATCATAACCACTTGCAGTCCTTGAAAATTTAGTAATGAAATCCATGGTAATGTTTTCCCATTTCCATTCCGGGATTTTAGGTTATTGTAGTAGACCTGATGGTTTCTGATGTTCAGCTTTGACCTTAGAACACATCAAACATTCTCCTACATATTTAGTAATATCGGCTTTCATAACCGGCCACCAAAAGTGTTTCTTGAGATCTTTATACATCTTCCCCGTTCCGGGATGTATTGAATATCTAGTTTTATGTGCTTCTTTAAGTACCATTTATCTCACATCTCCAAACCTTGGTACCCAAATTCTATCAGCCCTATATCGGGTTCCGTCTTCCTGAATATTAAAATGTTTCTCTGATCCTTTGGGTATCTCATTCTTCAACTTTTCTTCTTTTACAACCCCCTGTTGCGCCTCCTTTATTTGAGTAGTAAAGTTAGTACGAATAATTATATTCATAGCTTTTACCCGTATAGGTTATCTGTCCTTTCTACTCAAAGCTTCGGCTACCACATTCGCCTTCCCTGGGTGGTATCGAATCTCAAAATCATAATCATTCAACAGTTCAATCCACCTGCGTTGTCTCATATTCAGTTGCTTCTGATTAAATATATGTTGGAGACTTGTGTGGTCGGTATATATAATACTTTTGACCCCATATAAATAATGCCTCCAAGTCTTTAATGCAAAAACAACAACACCCAATTCTAAATCATGAGTTGTATAATTTTGCTCGTGAATCATCAATTGTCTAGACGCATATGCAATCACCTTCGTTAATTGCAATAATATACAACCGAGACCTTGCTTTGATGCGTCACAATAAATCACAAAATCATCATTCCCTTAAGGCAATGACAATATAGGTGCCGTAGTTAGCTTTTTCTTCAATAACTGAAACGCCTTCTCTTGTTCATCCTTCCATTCAAATTTCTTCCCTTTATGCGTTAATGCAGTCAAGGGTTTTGCTATTTTGGAGAAATCTTGGATGAATCTTCTGTAGTAACCAGCCAATCCTAAAAATTGACGTATATGCTTCGGAGTTTTTGGGGTTTCCCACTTTTCAACGGTTTCGATCTTTGCCGGGTCCACCTTAATACCTTTTTTGTTCACTATGTGACCGAGGAATTGAACTTCTTCCAACCAAAATGCACACTTTAAAAATTTAGCGTACAATTCTTCCTTCCTCAATACTTCTAACACCTTTCTCAAATGTTCACCGTGTTCTTGGTCATTCTTTGAGTAAATAAGTATGTCATCAATGAAAACAATGACAAACTTGTCAAGGTATGGTCCACACACTCAGTTTATAAGGTCCATGAACACAGCTGGTGCATTAGTTAAACCAAACGGCATGACCATAAACTCGTAATGACCGTAACGTGTTCTGAAAGCAGTCTTTGGAATATCATCTTCTTTCACCCGCATTTGATGATACCCGGAACGTAAGTCAATCTTTGAATAAACAGACGAGCCTTGTAGTTGATCAAATAAGTCGTCGATTCTCGGTAGTGGGTAGCGATTCTTGATGGTAAGTTTGTTCAACTCTCTGTAGTCAATACACAACCTGAATGTACCATCCTTCTTCTTGACAAACAAAACAGGAGCTCCCCATGGTGATGTGCTTGGTCGAATGAAACCATATTCTAATAGTTCTTGCAGTTGGCTTTGCAGTTCTTTCATCTCGCTGGGTGCGAGTCTGTAATTAGCACGAGCTATTGGTGCAGCTCCTGGTACAAGATCTATTTGAAATTCAACAGATCGATGTGGAGGTAGTCCCGGTAATTCTTTCAGAAATACATCAGGAAATTCTTTTGCAACGGGAACATCATTGATGCTCTTTTCTTCAGTTTGTACTTTCTCGACGTGTGCTAGAACAGCATAGCAACCTTTTCTTATTAATTTTTGTGCCTTCAAGTTACTAATAAGATGTAGCTTCATGTTGCCCTTTTCTCCGTACACCATTAAGGGTTCTCCTTCTTCTCGTACAATGCGAATTGCATTTTTGTAACATATGATCTCTGCTTTCATCTCCTTCAGCCAGTCCATGCCAACTATTACATCAAAACTTCCTAACTCTACTGGTATCAAATCAATCTTAAATATTTCGCTACCCAGTTTAATTTTTCGATTCCGGCATATATAATCTGCTGAAATTAATTTACCGTTCGCTAATTCGAGTAAAAATTTACTATCCAACGACGTCAATGGACAACTTAATTTAGCACAAAAATCTCTACTGATATAGCTTCTATCCGCACCCGAATCAAATAAAACGTAAGCAGATTTATTGTCAATAAGAAACGTACCCGTAATAAGCTCCGGGTCTTCCTGTGCCTCTGCAGCATTAATATTGAAAACTCTTCCGCGGCCTTGTCCATTCGTGTTCTCCTGGTTCGGGCAATTTCTAATAATGTGGCCCGGTTTTCCACATTTATAACAAACTACATTGGCATAACTTGCTCCGACACTACTTGCTCTGCCATTACTCGTTCCGACACCATTTGTTCCTTTCGTTTTTTTAACCCCTGGTCCGTAGACCTCACACTTCACCGCGCTATGACCATTTCTTTTACACTTGTTGCAAAATTTGGTGCAGAACCCCGAGTGATACTTTTCACACCTTTGGCATAGCTGCTTCTGATTGTTGTTGTTGTTGTTATTGCGGTTGTTATTGTTGTTGGGATGATTATTGTAGTTGTTGTTGTTGTTGTTGTTGTGCCGTTTGTTGTAGTTGCGATTGATGTTGCAATTGTTGGGATAGTTGTTGTTGTTTTGGTGACTCTTATCACCGTTTTCCTCCCACTTTCTTTTGACTAACTTCACGTTGGCCTCTTTGGCCTACTGTTCTTTAATTCTTCCCTCAATCTGGTTCACTAGTTTGTGAGCCATTCTACATGCCTTTTGTATGGAGGTAGGCTCGTGTGAACTTATATCTTCTTGGATTCTCTCCGGTAACCCTTTCACAAACGTGTCGACCTTCTCTTCCTCATCTTCGAAAGCTCTCAGATACAATAGGCATAATTCTGTGAATCGTCTTTCATACGAAGTAATATCGAATCCTTGTGTTCGTAACCCTCTAAGTTCTGAATTGAGCTTATTGACCTCGGTTCTGGGACGGTACTTCTCGTTCATCAAGTGCTTGAATGCTGACCACGGTAGCGCGTAAGCAACATCTTGTCCCACTTGCTCTAGATAGGTATTCCACCATGTTAACGCAATACCTGTGAAGGTATGCGTAGCGTACTTAATTTTGTCCTCTTCAGTACACTTACTTATGGCAAACACAGATTCGACTTTCTCGGTCCACCGTTTCAATCCAATTGGTCCTTCGGTTCCATCAAATTCCAAAGGTTTGCAGGCAGTGAATTCTTTGTAGGAGCATCCTACACGATTTCTTGTGCCGTTAGCTGTATTGCTAGATTCAGAGTTATTGTTGGTATGTAGCGCGACCTGTACTACGGCTATGTTTGAAGCAAGAAAGGCATGAAATTCCTCTTCGCTCATATTCAAGGTGTGTCGAGTAGTCGGTGCCATTTCCTTCAAAATAGTCAAATGAAACAATTTAATTATACAGAATATTAAGAGTAGTCAATAGTATCTCGTAGCATAATATGAACTCATTTATAAAAGCTTTTTCTTCATATTAGCGTTTTATAAGTTTAAATTCGGGTACTACCTACCCGTTAAGTTCATACTTAGTAGCTAATATACAATTCAACTACTACAATTCCATATGAAAAACTGATTATAATAATATATCACATACAAATATTCTTCAAACTTACAACTTCGCTATATTACATATAACATGAAATATAGTACACTATGATACAGGACAGTTTTGAAGATAAATCTAGTTAATACACAAGTTGTTCAGCAAAGGAAATAAAGACACGTAATTCATAAGTCCAGAAACAAGTCATGCATTTTGGTTTTACTAAAACGACTTCCCATCCTTGGTCTTGTGGAAAATAACCGTTATGACCATTAGCTAGGCAGCATGTTGTAATGTCGTCAAAAGGACGAGGGTTTCGTAATGTCCAACAGCCTCGTAATAATCTAAAAACCTTGTTTCTCACCCCAACTACTGAATCCGTCACTTGTGGAAAAGTTTTATTTAAAAGCTGCAATCCGATGTTCTTTTTCTCACTTTGGTAAGAAGCGAACATCACTAACCCGTAAGCATAACATGCTTCTTTATGTTGCAGGTTAGAAGCTCTTTCTAATTCACGAAATCCTATATTAGGATATGTTGAGTCAAAATAGGTTCTTAACCCGTAACGTAAAATTGCATTTGGGTTCCCCGCATTTAACGCTTTAAAGAAAACACGGCGTAACTTAAAGTCTCCCCAATGTGATATACCCCACCTATCAAAGGAAAGCCTTTTATAAACTAAGTCATTTCTGGAAAGTCTTTCAAATGTTTGACAAGTTAATTTCGCCATAACTAAATGTGCTGATGAATTCTGACCGACTCTAGACAAGATTTCCTCAATTATATCCTCTGGTAGGTCTTCTAAAATATTCGGTTGTCTACCCTTAACGTCCATTTTGTTTTTATACTGTAAAATAGACAAGGATTAGATTCGTAATAACAAACAATACAAGCAAATTTTACATAGAACATAAAAGTACAACCACACTACAATACATTTATTACACAACATGCTCACACCCCTCTAATCTGAATCACTGGTTTCCTCTTCTTCGGACTTGGTTCTTTTTCCTAATCTTTTAGGGATATATGATGTTCCTCTAATACGAGTCATCATTTTCCACATTGGTTTAGAAAAACCTGGTGGTTTAGAGGTTCTCGGGTTATTGTCACGATATTGAAAATACGGGTATTGACGGTACATATAAAGTTCATCGGGGTCGGAATCAGATTTCTCTATTTTGATGCCTTTTCCCTTATTATTTTCTTTTGCCTCATTAAATTGGGTCGTGGTAATTTCTATAACATCATCAGAATCCTCATCAGGATCCGATTCATCGGAAAATTGGTAATTTTCCCAATATTTTGCTTCCTTAGCGGAATCACCATTGACCATTATTAACTTTGGTCCATTGGTTGAGGATTTTCTTTTATTTGACCGGTTTTCTGTGGTTCCTACTATTCCCCCCTCTGGAACCTCTTCTTCTTCCGGTTCCTCTTCTTCTGGTTCCTCTTCTTCCGGTACCTCTTCTTCCGGTTCCGTTTCCTCTTCTTCCGGTTCTTCGGGAACTTGTGAATCTTGCCAATATATATTCGACTCTTCGTTACTATTAGGTGAGTCAATGGGATTTGTGCTAGAGGTAGACATCTATCACACAATATCAAACATGTTAAGAGATTAATATATCACATAATATTTACATGTTAATAATATATAGTTTCCAACAAGAATGTTAAGCAATCATTTTTAAAGAAAACACGGTCGAAGTCCAGACTCACTAATGCATCCTAACAAACTCGATAAGACACACTAATGCAAATTTTCTGGTTCTCTAGGACCAACGCTCGGATACCAACTGAAATGTCCCGTTCATATTGATTATAAACATTCCATATTAATTGATTTCGTTGCGAGGTTTTGACCTCTATATGAGACGTTTTTCAAAGACTGCATTCATTTTTAAAACAACCATAACCTTTATTTTATCAATAAAGGTTTTAAAAAAAACATTTCGTAGATTATCAAATAATGATAATCTAAAATATACTGTTTACACACGACCATTACATAATGGTTTACAATAGAAATATATTACATCGACATATGTTTCTTGAATGCAGTTTTTAAACAATATCATACAAACATGGACTCCAATTCTTGTCCTTATTTTAGTATGCAACAGCGGAAGCTCTTAGTATTCTCCTGAGAATAAACATGCTTTAAACGTCAACAAAAATGTTGGTGAGTTATAGGTTTAATCTATATATATTAAATCGTAACAATAGACCACAAGATTTCATATTTCAATACACATCCCATACATAGAGATAAAAATCATTCATATGGTGAACACCTGGTAATCGACATTAACAAGATGCATATATAAGAATATCCCCATCATTCCGGGACACCCTTCGAATATGATATAAATTTCGAAGTACTAAAGCATCCGGTACTTTGGATGGGGTTTGTTAGGCCCAATAGATCTATCTTTAGAATTCGCGTCAATTAGGGTGTCTGTTCCCTAATTCTTAGATTACCAGACTTAATAAAAAGGGACATATTCGATTTCGATAATTCAACCATAGAATGTAGTTTTACGTACTTGTGTCTATTTTGTAAATCATTTATAAAACCTGCATGTATTCTCATCCCAAAAATATTATATTTTAAAAGTGAGACTATAACTCTCTTTCACAGATATTTCCTTCCTCGAAAATAAGACTTGGCCACGGATCGATTCACGAACCTATACAAATATGTACATATATATCGAAGTATGATCAAAATATATTTACAACCATTTTTATTATGTTTTAAAGATTTGAGTGTATTAAGTCAGCTGTCCTCGTTAGTAACCTATAACTAGTTGTTCAGAGTTAGATGTACAGAAATAAATCGATATATATTATCTTGAATCAATCCACGACCCTGTGTATACACGTCTCAGGCTAGATCACAACTCAAAGTATATATATATTTGGAATCAACCTCAACTCTGTATAGCTAACTCTAACTTTACTGCATATAGAGTGTCTATGGTTGTACCAAATAATATATATACATGGGTCGATATGATATGTCAAAACATTTGCATACGTGTCTATGGTATCCCAAGATTACATAATATATTAGAATACATGTATAATACAATATAAGTTAGCTAGGATATGATTTGTATAGTGTAACAACCCAAACCAACCCTCGACCAAACCAAGCGAAAATACAAAATAAAAAAAAAAAATTCTGTGCAGCATACCTGGGGCGCGGCGCGCCAAAGTGGACTGTCCGGAAAGTTTTTAAATGCGAAAAAGATTGACTAGTTCCCGACACTTTTAGACGAAACGCTTTTTACCATACATCTAAATATGTAAAACTAACATGTTTCAAACATAAAATCAATGTTTTACAAGCGGGGCCCACACGACCCAAATTACAAATTTAATACAAGTTAAGAGTTTCGACCACCAAAAAGTTTAAGTTCCAAACTACACAATGAGAATGGCGTTTGGGATTAAACTACCCAACTATCGGTCAAACTCCAAGAGCTACTAAAGCCAAAAGCATCCCCTAGCATCAAGCGGGATCTCTAGTCCAAAACGATGCCCTTACCCTTGTCCAAAACCGAACCTATAAAATGGTAAACAACGAGAGGGTAAGCAAAGCTTAGTGAATGCAATAATTATACGAATACATAAATAATTATACCTACTTGCATACACTTACACACCAACCCGCAAACACACTAGCATACACATTTAGCTTATCGTCATAATAACAAGCTATAAATCTCCAATACCACAAGCTAGCATAACAACTACATATGAATATAACTTGAATAATATAATATGC
This sequence comes from Rutidosis leptorrhynchoides, assembly GCF_046630445.1. Classification (NCBI taxonomy): domain Eukaryota; kingdom Viridiplantae; phylum Streptophyta; class Magnoliopsida; order Asterales; family Asteraceae; genus Rutidosis; species Rutidosis leptorrhynchoides. The sequence goes on from NC_092337.1 coordinate 170,791,800, forward strand.
TTACAACACAAATAACCATGGTTAACCAATAGTACAAGGGAACGACGCTCGCGAAAACGCCATCGGTGTTCACAACATCCGTTAGGGCACTTAACACCTCGCACCACTAACCCCTAGGGTGGCACCTTAACACCTCGGCACTTCACCCCGAGTGGCATCTTAACACCTCGATGCTTCACTCATCATTTTACGGAGTGGTGTCTTAACACCTCGACACTACACTCCTAGGTGGCATCTTAACACCTCGATGCTACACCCGAGTGGCATCTTAACACCTCGATGCTACACTCTTTACGTGAAACGTGGTGTCTTAACACCTCGACACTACACATTTCACGCTACAACAAATAGATACATTATATACCTACGCATATAATTATTCCACTCACCTCAAAGTCTTGTGAGAAGATACCCGATCTTGCAAGACCTCAAAGTAACGTACCTATCATATAATACACATCATCAAATGCAAACTCAAGTCGGTCAACCAAACCCTTTCACCATTCTAAGCCATTTTGACCCAAGGTGCAATTTCAACCCATTTGCACCCTTAACCCTAAATTGGGTCAACACACACCAAAACCCTAATCATTCGTCAAGATGAGTTTAAAACACATTTAGGTCACAAGGCTAACTCGTTTTCATACTTGCTAGGCCACGTAGGACATTAAAGACTCATTTGACCCATTTCAAGGTCAACACACCCATTTGGGTCATCCATACCCAATAACACCCATTTACATATTATTAAAGTGTTCTAGCAACCAACTAACCAAATTTAAGACTCAAAAGTCCAATTAACACATTCAAACCCTAGGTTAGTCATCAATGAGTCTTCATAACCCATAATCACCCAAAATCTCCAAAATACTAACAAAATGGGTCTTTGGTTCATCACTAGCCCAAAACCTAACCCTTAAAGCAATTAAAGTAGAAATTGGGTTTTATAACTTACCAACAGAATCACCACGTAGCTATCGACTAGATGAACGACTTTAAAACTTGCACCAAGACCCGATTCAACCTCTTTCACCCTTTAATGGAGCTTTCTCTCTCAAGGATTGCACTCTCTCTCTAGAGTTTAATTGGAGAAGATAAGGTTGTTGGGAATGGAGTGAATGAAGCTCCAAAACTGATCCAAGGTATTAAATTCGGTCTCCAATGTGTTTTGACCAAAATGCCCTCAAAATATCTATTTTAAAAGAAGAGGAGAATCTGTCGCAGACAGATGGCGCGGCGCGCCACTAGGCTGCGCGGCGCGTGACACCTCCAGTTCAGCTTCTTTCTTGCTTTTAAATATATACAATCAAAACCCCGTTTCAAGTATCGTACATTACACTTATATACACTACAAATACTCGGGTCTTACAACTATTCCCCACTTATTCGGAAGATAAACCAACACGAACTCTTCGGGTTCCCAAGTGAACTCGGATCCTTTACTTCGCCGCCATTGAACCTTGAAAGTTCTCACCTCTTTATTCCTCAACATTTTCACCTTCTCGTCAAGGATAGCAATCGGTTCCTCGACATACTCTAACTTGTTGTTTAGCTTGATTTCGTCTAATGGCATCCATGAAGAATCATCCGCAAGACACTTACGGAGGTGGGAAACATGAAATGTATTATGGATCCCCGCAAGCTCTTCGGGTAATTCTAATCGATATACAACTTCACCAACACGAGCTAAAACCTTGAACGGCCCAATAAACCGAGGAGCTAACTTTCCCCGTTTTCGAAATCGAATAATACCCTTCCATGGCGAAACCTTAAGCATCACCATATCGCCTTCTTGGAACTCAATCAATCGCCTACGTCTATCGGCATACGACTTTTGCCTATCTTGAGCCTTCTTCAAATGTTCCCCAATCAAATCGATCTTGCTATTGGTCTCTAAAACCAAATTGGTACTCTCGATCTCTCTTTGACCCACTTCTCCCTAACAAACGGGAGTTCGAAACCTACGCCCATAAAGCATTTCGTAAGGTGGCATCCCGATACTAGTATGATAACTATTATTGTACGAGAATTCCACCAAAGGCAAATGCTCATCCCAACTACCACCGAAGTCAATGATGCACGCCCGTAACATATCTTCCAAAGTTTGATTCGTACGTTCAGTTTGACCGTCTGTTTGAGGATGATACGCCGTACTCAACTTCAATTGCGTACCCATATCTTCATGAAACTTTTCCCAAAACCGAGATGTAAAACGGGTATCTTGATCCGAAATAATAGATATAGGAACCCCATGTCGCGAGACCACTTCCTTGATAAACAACTTAGCCAAGGCCTCCGACGATATCGCTTCTTTAATGGGAAGAAACAAAGCGATTTTTGTCAATCGGTCAACTATAACCCAAATCGAATCGAATTGGGTTCTCGCCGTTTTAGGTAACTTTGTAATGAAATCCATGGTAATGTGCTCCTATTTCCATTTCGGGATTTCTAACGGTTGCAACTTACCATACGGCTTTTGGTGTTTGGCTTTTACTTGTAAACACATGACACATTGCTCAACATACTTCACAACATCACGTTTCATGCCCGGCCACCAATAATCTTTCTTTAAGTCATGATACATTTTCGTCGCGCCCGGATGAATGGAATATTTTGACTTATGTGCTTCATCAAGTAGCACCCGTCGGTAATCACCCATCTTAGGCACCCACACCCTTCCTTGAAAAGGCAACAAACCACGCGGGCCCATAGTAATGAACTCCTTTGGCCCATGATTCGTTCCACATGCTTATTGTGAACGTAAGCCTCTATTTGAATCTCGCCAAGCTTCTCAAGAAAATCGTTGGAAATAATCAAACGTAACGACCCCACTTTTATCGCCGGATGTTGACTCTTTCGACTCAACGCATCCGCGACAACATTCGCCTTACCCGGATGATAAAGTATTTCACAATCGTAGTCTTTCACCACATCCATCCACCTACGTTGGCGATAATTCAAATCTCGTTGATTAAAGAGATGTTTCAAACTCTTATGATCCGAATAAATCGTACACTTGACACCATACAAGTAATGGCGCCAAATTTTCAACGCATGCACAACCGCCGCCAACTCAAGATCATGAGTCGGATATCTCGTTTCGTATTCCTTTAATTGTTGAGAGGCATAAGCGATGACTTTACCTCTTTGCATCAGAACACACCCGAGCCCATTTAGTGAAGCATCACAATAAACCGTCATATCTTCCACACCTTCCGGTAATACTAACACCGGAGCTTGACACAACTTCTCTTTTAACAATTGAAAAGCAATTTCTTGCTCGTTCTCCCAATTAAACTTAGCATTCTTTCTCGTCAACTTCGTTAATGGAGAAGCAATCTTAGAAAAGTCTTGGATAAATGACGATAATAACCGGCCAATCCGAGGAAACTTCGGATTTCCGTAGGCGTAGTCGGTCGTCCCCAACTCTTCACCGTCTCTATCTTCCCCGGATCTACTTGAATACCGTCTTTGTTCATAATATGACCAAGGAATTGCACTTCCCTTAGCCAAAATTCACATTTGGAGAACTTAGCATACTACTTCTCCTTTCGTAAGGTCTCCAATACTTCACGCAAATAACGTTCATGTTCGTTCATACTTTTCGAATAGACTAGTATGTCGTCGATGAACACTATTACCGACTTGTGCAACATAGATTGGCACACTCGTTCATAAGATCCATGAATGCCGCCGATGCATTCGTAAGACCAAAAGGCATCACCACAAACTCAAAATGTCCATACCGCGTTCTAAAAGCCGTTTTCTCAATATCTTCCTCACGGACCCGTATTTGGTGATAGCCGGACCGTAGGTCGATCTTAGAAAAATACGTCGCACCTTGAAGTTGGTCAAACAAATCGTCAATCTGAGGCAATGAATAACGATTCTTGATCATCACTTTATTCAACTCCCAGTAATCGATGCACATCCGCATACTACCATCCTTCTTTCTCACGAATAACACCGGAGCGCCCCACGGTGAAGCACTCGGTCGAATAAAACCATTCTCGAGCAATTCTTGAATTTGATTTAACAACTCTTGCATCTCCGTTGGCGCTAAATGATAAGGAGTTTTAGCAATGGGGGTAGCCCCCGGAACCAACTCGATGCGAAATTCAACTTGTCTTTCCGCCGAAACACCCGATAATTCGTTCGGAAAAACGTCTTCGAAATCACTAACAACCGGAATTTCACGAATGGGTGGCGGCTCATTACGAGTATCGACAACATGAGCAAGGAAAGCCATGCCACCACTAACAACAAAACGACGTGCCTGTGCAAAAGTGCATATCGGCACCGGTCTCCTTCGCTTATCAACAAGAATAATTAACTCTCCCCTACTTGGGGTCTTCACACGAATAAACTTATCATGGCATGCAATATCGGCTCTATAACGATCGAGCCAATCCATACCAAAGACAATATCAAAATCGCCCAAGGTCATTGGAATGAGATCAATTTTAAAGGTTTCGGCACCGAAAACAACATCACAATTCTTACACACATCAACCACTAGCACCATCTTGCCGTCCGCTATTTCGACTTCTACCGGACGACTTAACTTAGCTAACGGTCTATCGAGTTTAGGCACAAATTTTGGAGAAACAAACGACAAATTTGCACCGCTATCAAAAAGAATCCTTGCCTGATTAGAATTAACCATGAAAGTACCTGAGACAACTTCGTTCGATTGTTTGGCTTCATCATTGGTCATCAAGTAGTTGCGACCCCTAGCCGTACCCGCCGCCTTCTCTAACCGCTTCACATTATCATTTCGCAAATCGGGACACTCCGGCTTCTTATGCCCCTCTTTGCCGCAATTAAAACAAGTGACTTTGTTTCTGGAAGATGGTTTCGGACACTCACGAGCCATATGACCCGATTGCCCACAATTGTAGCACGTATAAGAAAACCCACCGGTAGTGCCCTTCTTTGCACTATTGACACTTTCGGCCCCCCTCTTGCTCTTGCTCTTCTTGCTTGAGGCGTTAGAGTAACTAAAACCTTCAAATTTTCTTTTGGAAAACATGAAATCACTCTTTCTTGGAACCTCCGGCTCAAAACCCCGAGCCAACTTGAACAATTCATTAAAAGACTTAGCCATACCCCGACTAATCTTCCCCTTATACTCATCATTCAAAGTACGGTAGAAATCCTTCATGAGCTTATGATCATCACCCACATATTTCGGGCAAAAACGAGTCTTTGCCAAGAATGTAGACTTGAGTGTAACCAAGTACATTGACCCTTGTTGCAAATGGTGCAACTCGTCCCGATTTCTATCGAGATCGGATGAAGTTCGGTATTCTCTGGAAAAAAAATTCTTGAACTCTTCCCAAGTCAAGCCCATACATTGTTCTTCACCATACAGGTTGATTTTATCGTCTCATCACAACTTAGCTTCTTCGCGTAACATGCTAGAACCATACCTCGTCTTCTTTTCGGGAGGACATTCCGCGGTACGGAAAGCTCCCTCAATATCGGAGATCCAACATGTACTTTTTAAAGGATCCCGCACCCCATTAAACATCGGGGGTTAAGCATCCTTGAAGTTCTTGTAGTGGAAGTCCCGCCTTCCTTCACCTCCTTCACCGCGAGGATAGATATTCCTAGTGTCAAGGGCCTCTTCGATAGTGGCCTTCATTCGTTCATTAATTAGATCGGTTATTTGCTCATCAATCGAATCTTAAAAGACCTTTCGAACGTCCGCAAGAAAATCCGCTTTTAACTTCTTAAAGATGGCCTCGTCCTTGGTTGAGAACTCGGCGTCCCCGCTTGTACTTCCGTTATCATGTTCGGGACCGTTTCTCATCTTCATTCTATAAAACGAATTAGGTTAAACCACAAAACGGAAGGACAAATTACATATATACATACACATACGCCACACTACTCCATCTCGCTCAACAATCGTCGTACATTACTTGTTTGACACGATTTGCGCCCTTAATAATGGTAGCTAGTCATCACTACGCGAGCACGTCGCATTAACTTGCTAGTACAACGTCCATCTCGCTCGATGCTCGCTAAACATATTATAATGCTAAAAACGAACATATATTTCATAGCATTATTCCTCAAGAAAGAAAAGCTTTTAGTTGCAATTGTTCTATTTAAAAGTGATATTCGTTTAAATAATAAAAGGTGAAGACAAAAGACAGATTCGACGAATTGAAGACGCAAAGGTCCAAAAAGCTCAAAAGTACAAAATACAATCAAAGTGGTTTCAATTATTGATAAGAAACTTCTCGAAACTACAAGAGTACAAGATTCAAAACGCATAGTACAAGATATTAAATTGTACGCAAGGATGTTCGAAAATCCGGAACCGGGACATGAGTAAACTCTCAACGCTCGACGCAACGGACTAAAAATTACGAGTCAACTATGCACATGAATATAATATAATATATAAATAATTCTTAAAAATTATATATATATTATATTAATATTTAAAATCGTCGGCAAGAAAGAAGCCAAAGCTGGTGAGCTGGAATTTCAAACTCCGCGACTCGCAGAGTTTGAAGGCAAAAAATTACGCGAGTCGCGGAGATTCCCTGGACTCAAATCCCTATAAAAGTAAACGCAGTTTGATCGTAAAAATCATCCAATAATATATCAATCTCTCTATATCTATACGTAATATTTATTTATAATTTATATTTTAATTTTAATTTTAATTTTAATTCTAATAATAAGGGTATGTTAGCGAATGTTGTAAGGGTGTAAGTCAAAATTCTGTCCGTGTAACGCTACGCTATTTTTAATCATTGTAAGTTATGTTCAACCTTTTTAATTTAATGTCTCGTAGCTAAGTTATTATTATGCTTATTTAATACCGAAGTAATCATGATGTTGGGCTAATTACTAAAATTGGGTAATTGGGCTTTGTACCATAATTGGGGTTTGGATAAAAGAACGACACTTGTGGAAATTAGACTATGGGCTATTAATGGGTTTTATATTAACTAAACAATACCTTGTTAATTTAATATACAAACTTATAATTCGACGTATTTATATATAACCACATACGCTTGACTGGGTACGGTGGGCGGGATATCTATAAATATCAATAATTATTCATTTTACCGGACACGGAACTGGATTAATAGTTAATAGACTTGTTGAAACAGGGGTGAATTACATTCAAGGGTAATTGGTGTAATTGTTAACAAAGTAGTAAAACCTTGGTTTACACGCAGTCGATAACCTGGTGTATTTATTAAACAAAGTATTAAAACCTTGTTACAATTCGAATCCCCAATTAGTTGGAATATTTGACTTCGGGAATAAGAATAATTTGACGAAGGCTTTCGCTCTTTATATTTATGACTGATGGACTATTATGGACAAATCCGTATGGACATATTAAATAATCCAGGACAAAGAACAATTAACCCATGGGCATAAAACTAAAATCAACACGTCCAACATCATGATTACGGAAGTTTAAATAAGCATAATTCTTTTATTTCATATTTAATTTCCTTTATTTTATATTTAATTGCACTTCTAATTATCGCACTTTAATTTATTGTTATTGTATTTAATTGCACTTTTAATTATCATACTTTTTAATTATCACAAGTTTATTTTATCGCACTTTTATTATTCGCAATTTCATTATCGTAATTTACTTTACGCTTTAAATTAAGTCTTTTATTTATTTAATATTTTACATGTGGTTTTAACTGCGACTAAAGTTTTAAAATCGACAAACCGGTCATTAAACGGTTGTAAGACCCGAATATTTATTTTGTATACTTGTTTATAAAAGACATACGAGAACGGGCTTCGTTTAATATTTATATTTAGTTAAAAAGCAAAAGAACCTGAAACTGACTACTTGCGCGCCGCGAGGGTCTGGTGCGCGCCGCGTCGAATCGCGCTGACAGAATCCTTTGTTTTTAATTATTTTAAATGAAGGGTAATTTGGTAAATTCACTTGGGGCCGGATTTGTGAGCCATATCAGTTGGTTTAGATCTAACTTTGGATCATTTCACATCCATTCATCATCTTCATCCATTCTTAGAGAGAGAGAGAGAGGTCTAGAGAGAGATTTGAGGTTTTGGTGAAGAAGAAGCTCGAATCGCTCAAAGTCTCGGGTTTTAAAGTTGTTCCTTTCGTTCCTAGCTACGTTGTGGTGGTATTGGTAAGCTTAAACTCCGAATTTCATTTATTTGATTTGATATTCAAGTTAGGGTTTTGAGTTAAATTGTTGTGTAACCCTTTTAGGTGATGAAATTGGTTTATGGTGACTAGTTATTCTTGTCACTTGGCGGGTTTTGGGTTGGATGACGATTTGGCCTTGATTAGGCTTTGGTTTGGAGTTTAATCACTAGGTATAGTGATTATTGAAGTATTGGAACCCATTTAGGGTATTATGGTTGACTAATTGTGACTTTGGGTCAAATTAGGGTTCGGTGGTAATTATGACCCAATTGGCGATTTAATGATGTTTATAAAATTAAAATGGATTAAGTTGAAGTATAGAACCGAGTTAAATGTGTTTAGGTGTCAAAACTTGTAAAGGATGAGATTTTGACCTTTATGGGTCAAAATTAGGGTTTAAGTGGCAAAATGGGTATGACACGTGTTTAACACTTGAGTTCGAGTTTAATTGACATATTGGGACCATTCTCACTTGTGTTAGTGATTATGGGTTAGTTTGGGCACGGTTTGTGCTTGGAAGTGCATTTGGGTCGAAATTGCACTAATGGTTGAATTGGGTTGAATTGTGAATCCACTCTAAGTGTAATGTTGTAATTGTGATAATGGATTAGGTATTTTCCATTGGCGAGTTGCGGTTTACTTGGAAGTTTTCTTCAAGACTTCAAGGTGAGTGATAATATCCTATGTGCATATGTATGTGTAGGATGGGTGCGGGTCGGGTGAAGTGGTTCTCGGTTATAGAGCCCCCTTCACATATAGGTGGATTTGATAGACTTGCGTTTAGATCCAATTGGCACGGTTGTGCGTTTTGGTTGACCATATTTGGCGAGATACACGTTTTGTGTGTACACTATCACACGTGATTGTGATGTGGATGATATAACCCCAATGGCGAAGGGTTTTGAGTTGGAGAAGTGAATCGCGTGTAGTTCGGATTCACGATGACGCGTGTAGTTCGGTCATCTTATCAAATGAATCTCGTGTAGTTCGGATTCATGGTGACTCGTGTAGTTCGGTCATCTTATCAAAATGTATCTCGTGTAGTTCGGATTCATGGTGACTCGTGTAGTTCGGTCATCTTATTGAGGTAGTAATCTCGTGTGGTTTCGAATTACTAAGGCTCGTGTAGTTCGGCCAACCTCGATGTTGTGAAGATAGTAATCTCGTGTGGTTTCGGATTACTAAGGCTCGTGTAGTTCGGCCAATCTTCATTGTGGTACTTGGTTCTCGGTATTGGGTTAAGGTGTTAACCTTGTTCGTTTATATTGTTATATATTAATGTATTGTTGTGTTGTAGCTAACCCTTCGGGTGTAGCTATTTGGCGTTGTTCACATCGTCGTTGGTGAACTTATATTGTTGTTGTATCTTTAGCTCATTGCTTAGAGATCATACGGTATGCTTAGTGTAGTGCTTTATATATGGATGCCTCGGTATGCGGTAATTGTTATTTTGTGGCGTGTCCATTTTATACATGTATATGTACGTAGTATATTATCATTCACTAAGCGTTAGCTTACCCTCTTGTTGTTGACTCTTTTTATAGATTGCATGCGGATGGTGGCTCGGGTAAGCGCGAGGATTAGAGGACTTGCATAGTTTGCGTAGAAGGCTTGCTTTTGGATTTATTAGGATTGGGTAGCGTATCCCCAATCGCCATGCTCGGCTTTGTTTTGTATTAAAAGTCTTATGGTCGAAAATTGTATTTTGGTACTTAAGGGGTAATTTGGGTCAATGTGGGCCCCGCTTCGTAAACTAAATTTTATTAATGGAACGCGCTAGTTTTCATATATTGAACATGCGGTTAAAAGCGTTTTGTCTAAATACGTCGGGAACTAGTCAAACATTTTCGCATTTAAAGACTTTCCGGACATTCAGGTTTGGCGCGCCGCGCGGCCTATATGGCGCGCCGCGCCAGGTGGCAGTTCAACAAATTTTTTTTTTTTTTTTGTTTGTGATTTTACACGGTTTAATCGCGGGTTGGTTTGGGTTGTTACAAGTGGTATCAGAGCATGGTCTAAGGGATTTAGGTGACTTGAGATAGGTGCCTAGACTTAGACTTGTGTGTGCTTAAATTGTTGCGGGACTTGTAGGATTACGGGTCGGAATGGGTTTGGTTAGTGCCTTGGCTATAGGTTGACTAACGTTTATATTAGTAATGCGGATATTATTAATATGTTGTTGTGTTGTGATAATAATTCTCGCGTGTGTTTGTACCGCGTAGAATTTTGGTTGTGTTTGTGTATATCATCGAGCGATACGGTCGTTGTACTAACGAGTCGATGCGGCATGTGTGCGTAATAAGAACTTGCAAACCTTATTACGGGTGCAAATCGTGTCTAACAAGTGATGTACGATGGGTGTTTAGCAAGATGGGGCTGTGTCGTGCGTACGGTTTTACACGTTCGTGGACTAATCGTTTTGCATTCTTTAGAATGACGACGCGAAACGAGACCGAGGCGAATGACGCGGAGTTTAACACTAGAGTTGCGGCCGCCGTTGCGGAGCAAATGGGTGCGTTAGAAGAAAGAATGCAAAGGAGGTATTCCGAACTTCAAAGTAGTGGTGAAATGGAGCGTTATCTTAAGAGCTTCATGAGGACTAAACCCCCGATGTATGACGGAAAGCCGGATCCTTTGGTAAGCACAACTTGGATTTCGGACGTCGAAGGGTGTTTCCGTACTATTGATTGCCCTCCTGAGAGAAAGACGAGACTCGCTACGAGTTTGTTGCGGGGTAGGGCAAGGGATTGGTTGGATGGTAAGATTGATCTTGTCGGTGGCGAGACGTTTATGGCTTTATCGTGGGACGACTTTCAGGAGGAATTCTTCGAGGAGTTCCGGACTTCGGCCGATTTGTGGGAATTGCGTAATGAGTTGCGAAATTTGCGACAAGGATCTATGGATTTGAGTACTCTCAAGACGACCTTTATGGCGAAGGCTCGTTTTTGTCCGGAGTATTTGGGGAATGATCGTTTGTTGATGGGAGATTTCTATAGGACCTTGAATGATGACTTGAAAAGTAAAATTAGCCGGGGTCAAGCGAAATCGTTTTCGGAATTATTCAACTTGGCTAGAGGTTTCGAGTCGTATTCACGATCGAAAAAGGGTGAACCTTCGAGTGAGCGAAGGGTCGTTTCTTATGGTGCTCCGAGTAAGAGGGCTAAGGGTCCGAGTGTGAGAACGGGTGGTACGCGAACGGGTATGTCGGATTCTAGTGCGGTTAGATGTTACAATTGTGGCGTGAGGGGTTACAAGTCTTGGGAATGATCGGTACCAAAGGGTGATGGTATGGTGTGCTTCAATTGCCAAAAGGAAGGACATCGTAAGTCGGAATGTCCCAAGTTAGCGGGGACGGGTGCGGCCATGAGACGTTAAGGTACGTTTAATTTTGATAAATATGTGTTTTGATTATTTATTAAATGCCGTTTGAGTTTGAGTTGCGTGCCTTTGTTGTGCATGTTATGCTATGGGTGACGTTCCTAATGGAAGTACCCTATGTTGATGTTTGATTGATGGGCGAAGGGCGTAAGACTTGGCGTAACCAAGCATTCCTTAGTATTTGGAAAATGTCTCTACCAAGCCATGGAAATGAGTTTTGGTGTTCGGATGTTAGAGCATGTTCGCTCTCGTGTTGAAGTTGATGAACCATGAGGTTCGACGGGAGGGATGAAACCCGAGGAATCGAGTGTTTTGGGTCTCGATGTATGTTGGTAAGGGATTCTACGTGACGCGACATTAGGTGCCTCTTTTATACCTACTAGCGTAGTGTTCGACTCCGATTGTGTTGCGGTACACTTTTCGTACAAAGTGTTTAAGGGTTAGTTAAAATCCTTCGTGTGCTCAAGGTTGGAACAAGATGTGGTAATGGGTCGTGTGAGCCCAATTGTTGGTAAAGCCTACCTGTGGTAGCATTGTGCGGTTGTACGAGTTGTGGATATGGAACGTGGTTCTAAGTGGGGGAGTTACACTCCCGCACGAGGAAGTTTTAGTGTGAGGTTTCGGATGATGCTATTGGTAGATCCGGAAAATGCTGTCGAGACCTGGTTGGGTCGATTTGTGGTAGAGCACAATTTTGGATAAATTGTACTTATGATTTTGGATTTGAATTATCACCAAGGTGGTAATGTGGTAAATCTCGTTGAGGGATAATGGACGTATTTGGCGAGCAAGGTGAAATCCTCCGGTTAAGGGAGGTGTGTGTTGGGTTCTCTTGTGGAGAATTATTGTTTGGTACCTATGTTTGGTATAGGTGGTTCTTGCTCGATTATGGTATGGTTGTTTGATGAAGCATGATCTCTAGGGTCCGCTGACTTCATCATGGGAATACGTGATTGGTGGAGCATGACTTTCGGGGTCCGCTGACTTCATCATGAGCGTGGTGTTATATCGGTGAAGCATGATCTTCGGGTCCGCTGACTTCATCCGGTGTTGTGATCGGTGAAGCATGATCTTCGGGTCCGCTGACTTCATCCGGTGTTGTGATTGGTGGAGCATGACCTTCGGGGTCCGCTGACTTCATCAAGGGAGTAGTGTTATGTCGGTATGGTGTAACACTATTGGGAAATGCGAGTACCGGTGGGAAATGCGAGTACCATTCCTGTGTTGAGATTGTGGATCGCGTGTGTTTTCGGATTCACGATGACGCGTGTAGTTCGGTCATCTTATTGGAATGAATCTCGTGTAGTTCGGATTCATGGTGACTCGTGTAGTTCAGTCATCTTATTGAGGTAGTAATCTCGTGTGGTTTCGGATTACTAAGGCTCGTGTAGTTCGGCCAACCTCGATGTTGTGGAAGTGAATCTCGTGTAGTTCGGATTCACAAATGACTCGTGTGGTTTCGGTCATTGTATTGAGGAGTGAGTCTCGTGTAGTTCGGATTCACAAATGACTCGTGTAGTTCGGTCATTCCTCCGGGATAGTGACTCTCGTGTAGTTCGGATTCACTATGGCGCGTGTAGTTCGGCCATTCCCGATTGTGTTGTGGTGAAGGTAGTGAGTCGCGTGTAGTTCGGATTCACTAAGGCGCGTGTGTTTTCGGCCAGCCTTCATGTTATGTGATCTGTCGGTTGTTTTATACACTGATGGTGGGGTCGTGAGGACCATGTTGTGATTAGTGATGCGATAGCCGTGTTTCGCTCACATGTTGGTTACGGGTGTGACGATGGTTGATTTCGTACACCTTGGGATTTGCGTTTCCATAGTCATTTGGGAGCTATCGGTTTTTAACCGTTGGATTATGATGTTACGGTAGTTGCGTATTGGTCGTATTGCGCACTACAAGGGATGTCTATTGAGTGGTGTTATCCGTAAGGATTCGTTTGGATCGGTCTTCATCGGTTCGGGTTGTTGACCTTAGGTTGGGACTTGGGTGCTTTTAGCGTTGTACTCGGTAATAGTACGCTAAGGGATTTATATCTCGGTACGAGATTGGTTGAGTTTTCCCGATGTTAGGGAAGGAGCATGGTTTTAGTGCTCGGATTGTGGATTTGAGAAAATCGCGGATGACGATTTTAGTGTTAAAGGTGCTTCAATGAGAATAGTTGCCTAGGAAAGTCGGGTTGGAACTTATGTTTAGGACCATAAGTGGGGTCCGTTTGGTTAAGTGACGAGGATCACGAGGACGTGATCGAGTTTAAGTGGGGGAGAGTTGTAAGACCCGAATATTTATTTTGTATACTTGTTTATAAAAGACATACGAGAACGGGCTTCGTTTAATATTTATATTTAGTTAAAAAGCAAAAGAACCTAAAACTGACTACTTGCGCGCCGCGCGGGTCTGGTGCGCGCCGCGCCGAATCGCGCTGACAGAATCCTTTGTTTTTAATTATTTTAAATGAAGGGTAATTTGGTAAATTCACTTGGGGCCGGATTTGTGAGCCATATCAGTTGGTTTAGATCTAACTTTGGATCATTTCACATCCATTCATCATCTTCATCCATTCTTAGAGAGAGAGAGAGAGAGAGATCTAGAGAGAGATTTGAGGTTTTGGTGAAGAAGAAGCTCGAATCGCTCAAAGTCTCGGGTTTTAAAGTTGTTCCTTTCGTTCCTAGCTACGTTGTGGTGGTATTGGTAAGCTCAAACTCCGAATTTCATTTATTTGATTTGATATTCAAGTTAGGGTTTTGAGTTAAATTGTTGTGTAACCCTTTTAGGTGATGAAATGGGTTTATGGTGACTAGTTATTCTTGTCACTTGGTGGGTTTTGGGTTGGATGACAATTTGGCCTTGATTAGGCTTTGGTTTGGAGTTTAATCACTTGGTATAGTGATTATTGAAGTATTGGAACCCATTTAGGGTATTATGGTTGACTAATTGTGACTTTGGGTCAAATTAGGGTTCGGTGGTAATTATGACCCAATTGGCGATTTAATGATGTTTATAAACTTAAAATGGATTAAGTTGAAGTATAGAACCGAGTTAAATGTGTTTAGGTGTCAAAACTTGTAAAGGATGAGATTTTGACCTTTATGGGTCAAAATTAGGGTTTAAGTGGCAAAATGGGTATGACACGTGTTTAACACTTGAGTTCGAGTTTAATTGACATATTGGGACCATTCTCACTTGTGTTAGTGATTATGGGTTAGTTTGGGCACGGTTTGTGCTTGGAAGTGCATTTGGGTCGAAATTGCACTAATGGTTGAATTGGGTTGAATTGTGAATCCACTCTAAGTGTAATGTTGTAATTGTGATAATGGATTAGGTATTTTCCATTGGCGAGTTGCGGTTTACTTGGAAGCTTTCTTCAAGACTTCAAGGTGAGTGATAATATCCTATGTGCATATGTATGTGTAGGATGGGTGCGGGTCGGGTGAAGTGGTTCTCGGTTATAGAGCCCCCTTCACATATAGGTGGATTTGATAGACTTGCGTTTAGATCCAATTGGCACGGTTGTGCGTTTTGGTTGACCATATTTGGCGAGGTACACGTTTTGTGTGTACACTATCACACGTGATTGTGATGTGGATGATATAACCCCAATGGCGAAGGGTTTTGAGTTGGAGAAGTGAATCGCGTGTAGTTCGGATTCACGATGACGCGTGTAGTTCGGTCATCTTATCAAATGAATCTCGTGTAGTTTGGATTCATGGTGACTCGTGTAGTTCGGTCATCTTATCAAAATGAATCTCGTGTAGTTCGGATTCATGGTGACTCGTGTAGTTCGGTCATCTTATTGAGGTAGTAATCTCGTGTGGTTTCGGATTACTAAGGCTCGTGTAGTTCGGCCAACCTCGATGTTGTGAAGATAGTAATCTCGTGTGGTTTCGGATTACTAAGGCTCGTGTAGTTCGGCCAATCTTCATTGTGGTACTTGGTTCTCGGTATTGGGTTAAGGTGTTAACCTTGTTCTTTTATATTGTTATATATTAATGTATTGTTGTGTTGTAGCTAACCCTCCGGGTGTAGCTATTTGGCGTTGTTCACATCGTCGTTGGTGAACTTATATTGTTGTTGTATCTTTAGCTCATTGCTAAGAGATCATACGGTATGCTTAGTGTAGTGCTTTATATATGGATGCCTCGGTATGCGGTAATTGTTATTTTGTGGCGTGTCCATTTTATACATGTATATGTATGTAGTATATTATCATTCACTAAGCGTTAGCTTACCCTCTCGTTGTTGACTCTTTTTATAGATTGCATGCGGATGGTGGCTCGGGTAAGCGCGAGGATTAGAGGACTTGCATAGTTTGCGTAGAAGGCTTGCTTTTGGATTTATTAGGATTGGGTAGCGTATCCCCAATCGCCATGCTCGGCTTTGTTTTGTATTAAAAGTCTTATGGTCGAAAATTGTATTTTGGTACTTAAGGGGTAATTTGGGTCAATGTGGGCCCCGCTTCGTAAACTAAATTTTATTAATGGAACGCGCTAGTTTTCATATATTGAACATGCGGTTAAAAGCGTTTTGTCTAAATACGTCGGGAACTAGTCAAACATTTTTGCATTTAAAGACTTTCCGGACAGTCAGGTTTGGCGCGCCGCGCGGCCTATATGGCGCGCCGCGCCAGGTGGCAGTTCAGCAAATTTTTTTTTTTTTGTTTGTGATTTTACACGGTTTAATCGCGGGTTGGTTTGGGTTGTTACAACGGTAAAAACCCCCCTTTATAATAATAATATTACTTATATATATTTGTATTTTTATAAATTTAAACTAATATAGCGTTAAGCTTTGTGAAAAAGATTTTCCCTGTGGAACGAACCGGACTTACTAAAAACTACACTACTGTACGATTAGGTACACTGCCTATAAGTGTTGTAGCAAGGTTTAAGTATATCCATTCAATAAATAAATAAATATCTTGTGTAAAATTGTATCGTATTTAATAGTATTTCCTTGTAAAATTTAAGCTATTTTATATACACCTCGCATAACATCAAGTATTTTTGGCGCCGCTGCCGGGGATCATCTAGCTTAAAAACCGGAAGCGCAACGCTAATAAATATATAAAAAAAAGATTTTTTTTTAGTTTACTTTTATAAAAAAATACGCTTTTATAAAAATACGTTTTAAATATTCGAAAATATAAAAAGAATATAAAAATATAAATATTTTTAAGAGTTTGTTAAATATTTAAGTTTTATAAAGTCTCTTTATTTTTATTTTATAAAAATATAAGTCTTATTTAAATATTTTGTTTTTATATAAAAAATAAAAAAATCGAAAAAAATACATATATATATAAATCTATTTTTAAGATTTTTATAAAATTATAAAGTATCTTATTTTTTTTAAATATAAGTTTTATTTAGTTTTTTATAAATATTTTATATAAATATTAAAAACAGAAAATAAAAAAAAAATATATTTAAACCTGTCGAACGAAACAGCCTGCCTCATTTGAATTTTTAAGCCCCGCGACTTGCGGAGTTTTTTGCCAGGTGCCACCATGACTCGCGGAGTTCTCCCTGACGCGCCTGACAGAACCCTAATCAGCATTTATTACGGAGTAATTATTATTATTAATTTTTAATTAAACCCTAATTAGTTTTGTTAATTTATTATTAAGTTTAGTTTATTTATTTAATTTGTATATTTAGTTTATTTAGTTTAATTAAATTGTAAAATTAATAGTTTTATAAAATAAATAATATAAAAATAATATTTTTATAAAAATTGTACTTTTTACAACTTTTAGTATATTTTTATATTTTGTCCCTTTTTAATTGTTTTAGCGTAATTTTTGTATTTTTCGCTCGTTTTTAGTTTTAAACTTAGTTTTTGCCATAGTTATTTTTATTTATAGATTTTTAGGCTTTGTCGTAAAATCCCTTAAGTGCCTTTTCTTTAGACTAAGATCTAGGTGCTTTAGAATTTTGCGACGTCTTTTTAAGTTTTAGTACCTTTTTAAGATATTGCCATTTGGGATATAGTTTTACTTGTAAGCTTTAATATTTTTCGACGCCTTTTACCTATGTATCAATTATCATTCCAATTAGTAATCTCAATTTGCGATTATAATTTTAAGTTAGTGGTAGTAATAAGGTTGGGTTAGGCAAGTGTTTTAAAGTTTTATAAGTCACTCTTTTTATTTCTTATTTTTCGACGCCTTTTATTTTTTCGATCTTTTCTTTTTCGACCTTTTTCGACGCACTCTTTTTCTTTCTTATTTCTTGCTATTCTAGTTTTAGGACATAGATTTTTATTCTACTTCTTATCTAAATTTCTTAAAATTACGAAAATTTATTTTAAGTGGTTAAATTGATAGACATCAAAATTTTCTGGTTCGTAGTAATAGTTGGATTTGTACGTGGACCGGGTTATTGGAGCCAAACAGTCCTCAATTATATTGAGACCAAATGAATCCTGCCCCTCTGCTGCATCTTTTGGCTATTCGAAACGTGGGCAAAATCAGAAAAGTCTATTAATTGGATAACTTATATAATTTTTCTTTCCTTTTAAAAACTAATAGGATATTTAGTGAATGCACCGAGCAAGACGTTCACCACCTTTTGTACGTTCACCACCTGTAACTAGATCAAGACATTTAGCAAATATTACCGTCGTTGATTTTTCTTTAGAATCGTCATCCAGTCGACCAAGTACTCCAATTCAAATTTTCGATAATCCATTTTTTGAACCCGACCTCACAATTGAGAATCCGGAGAATATTCAGGGACGATTCATAGATCCTGAACCACTAAACTTTCCTCCGAAAACACCAATCATTCAAACAGAGATTGTTGAGGAACGAACCATTAAATCAGAATCCTCTAGTGATTCCGATTCAACAAATTCAATTATGGAGAATCTAGAACCTTTAAGTATGGAAGACCAAATGAGAGCTAAACGTACTGGCCAAGGTTACGCAATTACTCATCCAGACATTAATGCGCCAGATTATGAAATCAAAGGACAAATTCTACACATGGTGACTAATCAATGCCAATTTAGTGGTGCGCTGAGGAAGATCCAAATGAACATCTTCGTACCTTTAATAGGATCTGCACACTATTTAAAATCCGAGAAGTGGAAAATGAACAGATATATCTCATGTTATTTCCCTGGACTTTAAAGGGAGAAGCCAAAGTGTAAGACCCGAATATTTATCTTGTATACTTGTGTATTATGGTGATCAAGGGTGTGTATTTTATTGTATATAAATTAAAATGCAAAATAAACTGTTTCAGTAGGATCGCGCGTCGCGCGGGTTTGTGGCTCGCCGCGCCATTTGGCGCTGACAGAATCCTTTGTTTTAATTGGTTTTAATGAAGGGTATTTGGGTAATTTCACTTGGGGCCGGATTTGTGAGCCATATTAGCTGGTTTGGATTAGTTTTGGATCATTTTCACATCCATTCATCACTCCCAACTATCTATAGAGAGAGAGAGAGAGAGAGATTCTAGAGAGAGATTTAGGGTTTTGGTGAAGAAGGAAGCCGAATTGATCAAAAGCTCGAGTTCTAAAGTTGTTCCTTTCGTTCCTAGCTACGCTGTGGTGGTATTGGTAAGCTCAAACTCCGAATTTCATCTATTTGATTTGATATTCAAGTTAGGGTTTGAGTTAGTTTGATGAAAAACCCTTTTAGATGATGAAATGGGTTTAGTGATGCTAGTAATTGGGTTTATTGTTAATTGTTGGTGGATTTTGGGTTGGTGAACTAATTGGCCATGTTTAGGACTTGAAATTGAGTTTAATCACTTAAGTTAGTGATTATGGAAGTATTGAAACCCATTTAAGGTTATTTGGTTGACTAATTGTGACTTTGGGTCAAATTAGGGTTTGGTGGTGATTATGACCCATTTGGCGATTTAATGAGGTTTATAAACTTGAAATGGATTAAGTTGAAGTATAAAACCAAGTTAAATGTGTTTTGGTGTCAAAACTTATAAATGGTGAGATTTTGACCTCATGGGTCAAAATTAGGGTTTAAGTGTCAAAATGGGTATGACACGTGTTTAACACTTGAGTTCGGGTTTATTTGGCATATTAGGACCATTCTCACTTATGTGAGTGATTATTGGTTAGTTTGGGCGCGGTTTGTACTTGGTAGTGCATTTGGGTCACATTTGCACTAAGTGTCGAATTGGGTTGATTTGTGAATCCACTCTAAGTGTATTGTTGTAATTGTGATAATGGAATAGGTATTTTCCATTGGCGAGTTGCGGTTTACTTGGAAGCATTCTTCAAGACTTCAAGGTGAGTGATAATATCCTATGTGCATATGTATGTGTAGGATGGGTGCGGGTCGGGTGAAGTGATTCTCGGCTATAGAGCTCACTTCACATATAGATGGATTTGATGGACTTTTGTATGAGTCCAATTGGCACGGTTGTGCGTTTTGGTTGACCATCTTTGGCGAAGTACGCGTTCGCGTGTACATTATCACACGTGGTTGTGATGTGGTTGATATAACCCCAATGGCGAAGGGTATAATATTGAGAAGTGAATCGCGTGTGTATTCGGATTCACGATGACGCGTGTGGTTTTGGTCATCTTATTGTATTGTGGAAATGAATCTCGTGTAGTTCGGATTCATGGTGACTCGTGTAGTTCGGTCATCTTATTGAGGTAGTAATCTCGTGTGGTTTCGGATTACTAAGGCTCGTGTAGTTCGGCCAACCTCGATGTTGTGAAGATAGTAATCTCGTGTGGTTTCGGATTACTAAGGCTCGTGTAGTTCGGCCAATCTTCATTGTGGTATTTGGTTCTCGGTATTGGGTTAAGGTGTTAACCTTGTTCGTTTATATTGTTATATATTACTGTATTGTTGTGTTGTAGCTAACCCTCCGGGTGTAGCTATTTGGCGTTGTTCACATCGTCGTTGGTGAACTTATATTGTTGTTGTATCTTTAGCTCGTTGCTTAGAGATCGTAAGGTATGCTTAGTGTAGTGCCTTATATGGATGCCTCGGTATGCGGTATTTGTTATTTTGTGGCGTGTCCATTTTATACATATATATGTATGTAGTATGTTATCATTCACTAAGCGTTAGCTTACCCTCTCGTTGTTGACTCTTTTTATAGATTGCATGCGGATGGTGGCTCGCGTAAGCGCGAGGGGCTCGCGTAAGCGCGAGGATTAGAGGACTTGCATAGTTGCGTAGAAGGCTTGCTTTTGGATTTATTGGGATTGGGTAGCGTATCCCCAATCGCCATGCTCGGCTTTGTTTTGTATTAAAAGTCTTATGGTCGAAAATTGTATTTTGATACTTAAAGGGTAATTTGGGTCGATGTGGGCCCCGCTTCGTAAATATAATTTTATTAATAGAACGTGCTAGTTTTTATATATGGAACATGGGGTTAAAAGCGTTTTGTCTAAATACGTCGGGAACTAGTCAAACATTTTCGCATTTAAGGACTTTTTGGACAGTCCACTTTGGCGCGCCGCGCGGCCTATATGGCGCGCCGCGCCACATGCTGTTCAGGAAATTTTTTTTTTTTTTTTTTATTTTGCTGTTTTCACGTGGTTTTGTCGTTGGATGGTTTGGGTTGTTACACAAAGATTGGTTGGAATCGTTACCTGAAGGGGCGATTGATACATGGGACGTTTTAGTTGAAAAATTTCTTAGACAATTCTTTCTGGCATCTAAAGCCCTAATACTTCAAGCAGAAATTGTTACGTTCACACAGAAACCGAATGAAACTCTATATGAGGCGTGGACAAGATTTGGAAAATTATTGAGAGGATGTCCGCAACATGGTTTAGACACCTGTCAAATAGTACAAATATTCTACCAAGGATGCGACATCACTACAAGGAAAGACATCGATATAGCAGCTGGTGGTTCTATTATGAAGAAAACCGAAACTGATGCTTACAAAATTATTGATAACACTGCTTCCCACTCACATGAGTGGCACCAAGAAAAAGATATCGTTAGATCATCTAAAGCAGCTAGAGCCGATTCTATCCATGGCTTAGATTCCATTTCTGCAAAGATATATGCTGTCGAGAGACGAATGGAAAAGATGACTAAAGATATCCACTCAATACGAATTAGTTGTGAGCAGTGTGGAGGACCACATTTGACAAAAGATTGTCTCAGTATTGAATTAACAATGGAACAAAGAGAGAATATTTCATACATAAACCAAAGGCCTGGAAATAATTATCAGAATAATTATCAACCGCCAAGACCGATTTACAATCAAAATCAGAATTATAACCGAAATATTCCATACAACAACCAACAAGGTCCTAACAATCAACAAGTATCTAACAATACTTACAACCAGCAAAGACCTAATTTTCAAAACAAACCACCACAAACCGATGATAAAAAGCCGAATTTAGAAGATATGATGACGAAGCTAGTTGAAACTCAAACGCAGTTTTTCACATCTCAGAAACAAACTAATGAACAAAATGCTCAAGCATTTAGAAATCAACAAGCTTCTATTCAAAATTTGGAACAAGAAGTAAGTAACCTAGCAAGGTTAATAGGTGAAAGAAAACCGGGAAGTTTACCTAGTGATACAAATGCTAACCCCCGGAATGAAACAGCTAAAGCCATTACCACAAGAAGTGGTACAACACTTAAACCACCTGAAATACCTGTAACTTCTGATGAAGCTATTCCTACTTCACAAGAACCACAACCTGAACAAGATAAGGAAAAAGAACCGGTAGTTGAAAAGGTTAATGAAGATAACACAGCTAAGGATAAACCTTATGTTAAACCATACCAACCACCACTTCCTTACCCGAGTAAAATGAAGAAAGAGAAACTTGAAGCCGAGCAATCCAAATTCTTGGATATGTTTAAACAGATAAATGTAAATCTTCCTTTCATTGATGTGATTTCAGGAATGCCTAGATATGCTAAATTCTTGAAAGATCTGATCACAAATAGAAAGAAAATGGAAGAACTCTCGGCTGTTACTATGAACGCTAATTGTTCAGCAGTGCTGTTGAATAAGATACCAGAAAAATTATCTGATCCAGGAAGTTTCACAATTCCATGTTTTCTGGGTAGTTTTAGTTCAATAGAAGCATTGGCAGATTTATGTGCTAGTATAAATTTAATGCCGTATTCATTATACGCTAAACTAGACCTTGGAGAATTGAAACCAACAAGAATAAGCATACAGCTAGCCAATCGATCAATAAAATATCCTAGAGGGATAATGGAGAACATGCTAGTTAAAGTTGGTATTTAGTATTTCCAGTAAATTTTGTTGTTCTGGACATGGAAGAAGATTCTCAAGTTCCTCTCATATTAGGAAGACCATTCTTAAACACGGCTAAAGCAATGATAGACGTGTTTGGTAAGAAATTGACCCTAAGTATAGAGGACGAGAGTGTTACCTTTTCAGTTGATAGAGCAATGCAACAACCGCAATCTGGAGATGATACATGTTATTATATTCAAACTATAGATTCACATGCAGAATTGTTAGAAGAATTTCCAGAATTACAAGGAACAGGAGAATGTTCTTTAGGAGAAGGAACTGAATCAATTGATGAAGTTAAATTGTTAGCTACACTTATAGCTAATTGATATGAACCAACAACAGAATAAATTCAAATGCTAAAAGAAGAAGACAGATATCGATATAAATCATCGATAGAAGAACCACCGAAATTAGAGTTAAAGCCACTTCCAAACCATTTGGAATACGCTTATTTACATGGTGAATCTGAATTACCTGTAATAATATCGTCTTCTCTTACTAAAAATGAGAAATCACAACTCATTTCTGTGTTGAAAGCTCATAAACCAGCCATTGCATGGAAGATTCATGATATAAAAGGAATAAGTCCTTCGTATTGCATGAAATGTCCCGTTCTTATTGATTAAAAACGTTCCATATTAATTGATTTCGTTGCGAGGTTTTGACCTCTATATGAGACGTTTTTCAAAGACTGCATTCATTTTTAAAACAAACCATAACCTTTATTTCATAAATAAAGGTTTAAAAAGCTTTACGTAGATTATCAAATAATGATAATCTAAAATATCCTGTTTACACACGACCATTACATAATGGTTTACAATACAAATATGTTACATCGAAATCAGTTTCTTGAATGCAGTTTTTACACAATATCATACAAACATGGACTCCAAATCTTGTCCTTATTTTAGTATGCAACAGCGGAAGCTCTTAATATTCACCTGAGAATAAACATACTTTAAACGTCAACAAAAATGTTGGTGAGTTATAGGTTTAACCTATATATATCAAATCGAAGCAATAGACCACAAGATTTCATATTTCAATACACATCCCATACATAGAGATAAAAATCATTCATATGGTGAACACCTGGTAACCGACATTAACAAGATGCATATATAAGAATATCCCCATCATTCCGGGACACCCTTCGGATATGATATAAATTTCGAAGTACTAAAGCATCCGGTACTTTGGATGGGGTTTGTTAGGCCCAATAGATCTATCTTTAGGATTCGCGTCAATTAGGGTGTCTGTTCCCTAATTCTTAGATTACCAGACTTAATAAAAAGGGGCATATTCGATTTCGATAATTCAACCATAGAATGTAGTTTCACGTACTTGTGTCTATTTTGTAAATCATTTATAAAACCTGCATGTATTCTCATCCCAAAAATATTAGATTTTAAAAGTGGGACTATAACTCACTTTCACAGATTTTTACTTCGTCGGGAAGTAAGACTTGGCCACTGGTTGATTCACGAACCTATAATAATATATACATATATATCAAAGTATGTTCAAAATATATTTACAACACTTTTAATATATTTTGATGTTTTAAGTTTATTAAGTCAGCTGTCCTCGTTAGTAACCTACAACTAGTTGTCCACAGTTAGATGTACAGAAATAAATCGATAAATATTATCTTGAATCAATCCACGACCCAGTGTATACGTATCTCAGTATTGATCACAACTCAAACTATATATATTTTGGAATCAACCTCAACCCTGTATAGCTAACTCCAACATTCACATATAGAGTGTCTATGGTTGTTCCGAAATATATAAAGATGTGTCGACATGATAGGTCGAAATATTGTATACGTGTCTATGGTATCTCAAGATTATATAATATACAATACAAGTTGATTAAGTTATGGTTGGAATAGATTTGTTACCAATTTTCACGTAGCTAAAATGAGAAAAATTATCCAATCTTGTTTTACCCATAACTTCTTCATTTTAAATCCGTTTTGAGTGAATCAAATTGCTATGGTTTCATATTGAACTCTATTTTATGAATCTAAACAGAAAAAGTATAGGTTTATAGTCGGAGAAATAAGTTACAAGTCATTTTTGTAAAGGTAGTCATTTCAGTCGAAAGAACGACGTCTAGATGACCATTTTAGAAAACATACTTCCACTTTGAGTTTAACCATAATTTTTGGATATAGTTTCATGTTCATAATAAAAATCATTTTCTCAGAATAACAACTTTTAAATCAAAGTTTATCATAGTTTTTAATTAACTAACCCAAAACAGCCCGCGGTGTTACTACGACGGCGTAAATCCGGTTTTTCGGTGTTTTTCGTGTTTCCAGGTTTTAAATCATTAAGTTAGCATATCATATAGATATAGAACATGTGTTTAGTTAATTTTAAAAGTCAAGTTAGAAGGATTAACTTTTGTTTGCGAACAAGTTTAGAATTAACTAAACTATGTTCTAGTGATTACGAGCTTAAACCTTCGAATAAGATAGTTTTATATATATGAATCGAATGATGTTATGAACATCATTACTACCTCAAGTTTAGTAGGTAAACCTACTGGAAGTGACAAGAAATGATCTAGCTTCAAAGGATCTTGGATGGCTTGAAAGTTCTTGAAGTAGGATCATGACACAAAAACAAGTTCAAGTAAGATTTTTACTCGAATTAAGATAGTTTATAGTTATAGAAATTGAATCAAAGTTTGAATATGAATATTACCTTAAATTAGAAAGATAACCTACTGTATATAACAAAGGTTTCTTGATCTTAGATGATTACTTGGAATGGATTAGAAAGCTTGGAAGTAAATTAGTAAACTTGAAGGGATTTTTGAAGTGTTCTTGAAGTGTTCTTCCTATGATGATTATAGCTTGATTCTTGAAGTGATTTTTGATGAAGATGATGATTAACTACTGGAAAAATACGTTCATAATAGTGTGGGTGTGTTGAGAGAGAATTAGAAAGAGAATTGGAAGTGAAATGGAGTGAATGATGAGTGGTAATTGGTGAGTGGTGAGTGGGGTTAAAAGGAGTTCTAGTTAGTTGACTAGCTCATGGTAGAAGTTAAAATTGATTAGTCATACATGACATAATCAAGAATGGAATCCCATGCTAGTTCCTATTGGTATATACCCATAGTAAGTACGTTTTGAAGCTGTGTATAATACGGTTAAGAATACGACTAGAATTCTTGATGAAAGAAAAGAATGGGAAAGTAACTGTAACCATTTTCGTTAAGTATGAGCGTTTTGATATATGTCTTGAAGTCTTCCAAAAGTATTTTAATACATCTAAATACACTACATGTATATACATTTTAACTGAGTCGTTAAGTCATCGTTAGTCGTTACATGTAAGTGTTGTTTTGAAACCTTTAAGTTAACGATCTCAATTAATGTTGTTAACCCATTGTTTATTATATCTAATGAGATGTTAAATTATTATATTATCATAATATTATGATATATAATATATCTTAGTATGATGTATATACAGTTAAATGTCGTTACAACGATAATCGTTACATATATGTCTCGTTTCGAAATCATTAAGTTAGTAGTCTTATTTTTACATATGTATTTCATTGTTAATACACTTAATAATATACTTACTTATCATTTAACATAATTAACCAAGTGTATCAATATCTTAATATGATTCATATGTATCTAGTAAGACGTTGTTATAACGATAATCGTTATATATATCGTTTTCGAGTTTCTTAAATTAATAGTCTCATTTTTATGTATATAAATCATTGTTAAAATACCTAATGAGATACATACTTATAATAAAATCATGTTAACTATATATATAACCATATATATGTCATCGTATAGCTTTTACAAGTTTTAACGTTCGTGAATCACTGGTCAACTTGGGTGGTCAATTGTCTATATGAAACATATTTCAATTAATCAAGTCTTAACAAGTTTGATTGCTTAACATGTTGGAAAAATTTAATAATGTAAATATCAATCTCAATTAATATATATAAACATGGAAAAGTTCGGGTCACTACAGTACCTACCCGTTAAATAAATTTCGTCCCGAAATTTTAAGCTGTTGAAGGTGTTGACGAATCTTCTGGAAATAGATGCGGGTATTTCTTCTTCATCTGATCTTCACGCTCCCAGGTGAACTCGGGTCCTCCACGAGCATTCCATCGAACCTTAACAATTGGTATCTTGTTTTGCTTAAGTCTTTTAACCTCACGATCCATTATTTCGACGGGTTCTTCGATGAATTGGAGTTTTTCGTTGATTTGGATTTCATCTAACGGAATAGTGAGATCTTCTTTAGCAAAACATTTCTTCAAATTCGAGACGTGGAAAGTGTTATGTACAGCCGCGAGTTATTGAGGTAACTCAAGTCGGTAAGCTACTGGTCCGACACGATCAATAATCTTGAATGGTCCAATATACCTTGGATTTAATTTCCCTCGTTTACCAAATCGAACAACGCCTTTCCAAGGTGCAACTTTAAGCATGACCATCTCTCCAATTTCAAATTCTATATCTTTTCTTTTAATGTCAGCGTAGCACTTTTGTCGACTTTGGGCGGTTTTCAACCGTTGTTGAATTTGGATGATCTTCTCAGTAGTTTCTTGTATAATCTCCGGACCCGTAATCTGTCTATCCCCCACTTCACTCCAACAAATCAGAGACCTGCACTTTCTACCATAAAGTGCTTCAAACGGCGCCATCTCAATGCTTGAATGGTAGCTGTTGTTGTAGAAAAATCTGCTAATGGTAGATGTCGATCCCAACTGTTTCCGAAATCAATAACACATGCTCGTAGCATGTCTTCAAGCGTTTGTATCATCCTTTCGCTCTGCCCATCAGTTTGTGGATGATAGGCAGTACTCATGTCTAGATGAGTTCCTAATGCTTGCTGTAATGTCTGCCAGAATCTTGAAATAAATCTGCCATCCCTATCAGAGATAATAGAGATTGGTATTCCATGTCTGGAGATGACTTCCTTCAAATACAGTCGTGCTAACTTCTAGATCTTGTCATCTTCTCTTATTGGCAGGAAGTGTGCTGATTTGGTGAGACGATCAACTATTACCCAAATAGTATCAAAACCACTTGCAGTCCTTGGCAATTTAGTGATGAAATCCATGGTAATGTTTTCCCATTTCCATTCTGGGATTTCGGGTTGTTGAAGTAGACCTGATGGTTTCTGATGCTCAGCTTTGACCTTAGAACACGTCAAACATTCTCCTACGTATTTAGCAACATCGGCTTTCATACCCGGCCACCAAAAATATTTCTTGAGATCCTTGTATATCTTCCCCGTTCCAGGATGTATTGAGTATCTGGTTTTATGAGCTTCTCTAAGTACCATTTCTCTCATATCTCCAAATTTTGGTACCCAAATACTTTCAGCCCTATACCGGATTCCGTCTTCCCGAATATTAAGATGCTGCTCCGATCCTTTGGGTATTTCATCCTTTAAATTTCCTTCTTTTAAAACTCCTTGTTGCGCCTCCTTTATTTAAGTAGTAAGGTTATTATGAATCATTATATTCATAGATTTTACTCGAATGGGTTCTCTGTCCTTCCTGCTCATGGCATCGGCTACCACATTTGCCTCTCCCGGGTGGTAACGAATCTCAAAGTCGTAATCATTCAATAATTCAATCCACCTACGCTGCCTCATATTCAGTTGTTTCTGATTAAATATGTGTTGAAGACTTTTGTGGTCGGTATATATAATACTTTTGACCCCATATAAGTAGTGCCTCCAAGTCTTTAATGCAAAAACAACCGCGCCTAATTCCAAATCATGCGTCGTATAATTTTGCTCGTGAATCTTCAATTGTCTAGACGCATAAGCAATCACCTTCATTCGTTGCATTAATATACAACCGAGACCTTGCTTTGATGCGTCACAATAAATCACAAAATCATCATTCCCTTCAGGCAATGACAATATAGGTGCCGTAGTTAGCTTTTTCTTTAATAACTGAAACGCTTTCTCTTGTTCATCCTTCCATTCAAATTTCTTCCCTTTATGCGTTAATGCAGTCAAGGGTTTTGCTATTCTGGAAAAGCCTTGGATGAACCTTCTGTAGTAACCAGCTAGTCCTAAAAATTGGCGTATGTGTTTCGGAGTTTTCGGGGTTTCCCACTTTTCAACAGTTTCTATCTTTGCCGGATCCATCTTAATACCTTCTTTGTTCACTATGTGACCGAGGAATTGAACTTCTTCCAACCAAAATGCACACTTTGAAAACTTAGCATTCAATTCTTCCTTCCTCAATACTTCTAACACCTTTCTCAAATGTTCACCGTGTTCTTGGTCATTCTTTGAGTAAATAAGTATGTCATCAATGAAAACAATGACAAACTTGTCAAGGTATGGTCCACACACTCAGTTCATAAGGTCTATGAATACAGCTGGTGCATTAGTTATACCAAACGGCATGACCATAAACTCGTAATGACCGTAACGTGTTCTGAAAGCAGTCTTTAGAATATCATCTTCTTTCACCCGCATTTGATGATACCCAGAACGTAAGTCAATCTTTGAATAAACAGACGAGCCTTGTAGTTGATCAAATAAGTCGTCGATTCTCGGTAGTGGGTAGCGGTTCTTGATGGTAAGTTTGTTCAACTCTCGGTAGTCGATACATAACCTGAATGTACCATCTTTCTTCTTGACAAACAAAACAGGAGCTCCCCACGGTGATGTGCTTGGTAGAATGAAACCACGCTCTAAAAGTTCTTGTAATTGGCTTTGCAGTTCTTTCATCTCACTGGGTGTGAGTCTGTAAGGAGCACGAGCTAGTGGTGCAGCTCCTGGTACAAGATCTATTTGAAATTCAACGGATCGATGTGGGGGTAATCCCGGTAATTCTTTCGGAAATACATCGGGAAATTCTTTTGCGACGGGAACATCATTGATGTTCTTTTCTTCAGTTTGTACTTTCTCGACGTGTGCTAGAACAGCATAGCAACCTTTTCTTATTAGTTTTTGTGCCTTCAAATTACTAATAAGATGTAGCTTCGTGTTGCCCTTTTCTCCGTACACCATTAAGGGTTTTCCTTTTTCTCGTATAATGCGAATTGCATTTTTGTAACAAACGATCTCTGCTTTCACTTCTTTCAACCAGTCCATACCGATTATCACATCAAAACTCCCTAACTCTACTGGTATCAAATCAATCTTAAAAGTTTTGCTAACCAGTTTAATTTCTCGATTCCGACATATATTATCTGCTGAAATTAATTTACCATTTGCTAATTCGAGTAAAAATTTACTATCCAAAGGCGTCAATGGACAACTTAATTTAGCATAAAAATCTCTACTCATATAGCTTCTATCCGCACCCGAATCAAATAAAATGTAAGCAGATTTATTGTCAATAAGAAACGTACCAGTAATAAGCTCCGGGTCTTCCTGTGCCTCTGCCGCATTAATATTGAAAACTCTTCCGTGGCCTTGTCCATTCGTGTTCTCCTGGTTCGGGCAATTTCTAATAATGTGGCCCGGTTTTCCACATTTATAACAAACTACATTGGCATAACTTGCTCCGACACTACTTGCTCCGCCATTACTCGTTCCGACACCATTTGTTCCTTTCGTTCTATTAACCCCTGGTCCATAGTCCTCACACTTCGCCGCGCTATGACCATTTCTTTTACACTTGTTGCAAAATTTGGTGCAGAACCCCGAGTGATACTTTTCACACCTTTGGCATAGCTGCTTCTGATTGTTGTTGTTGCGGTTATTATTGTTGTTGGGATGATTGTTGTAGCTGCTGTTGTTGTTGTTGTTGTTGTTGTTGGGCCATTTGTTGTAGTTGCGATTGATGTTGCGATTGTTGGGATAATTGTTGCGATTATTGTTGTAATTGCTGTTGTTGTTGTATTGGTGATTCTTATCACCGTTTTCCTCCCACTTTCTTTTGACTTGCTTCACATTGGCCTCTTCAGCAGTCTGTTCTTTAATTCTTTCTTCAATCTGGTTCACTAGTTTGTGAGCCATTCTACATGCCTGTTGTATGGAGGCAGGCTCGTGTGAACTTATATCTTCTTGGATTCTTTCTGGTAATCCTTTCACAAACGCGTCGATCTTCTCTTCCTCATCTTCGAATGCTCCCGGACACAATAGGCACAATTCTGTGAATCGTCTTTCGTACGTGGTAATATCAAATCCTTGGGTTCGCAACCCTCTAAGTTCTGTCTTGAGCTTATTGACCTCGGTTCTGGGACGGTACTTCTCATTCATCAAGTGCTTGAATGCTGACCACGGTAGTGCGTACGCATCGTCTTGTCCCACTTGCTCTAGATAGGTATTCCACCATGTTAACGCAGAACCTGTGAAGGTATGCGTAGCGTACTTCACGTTGTCCTCTTCAGTACACTTACTTATGGCAAACACCGATTCGACCTTCTCGATCCACCGTTTCAATTCGATCGGTCCTTCGGTTCCATCAAATTCTAAAGGTTTGCAGGCAGTGAATTCTTTGTAGGTGCATCCTACACGATTTCCTGTACTGCTAGATCCAAGGTTATTGTTGGTATGTAGCGCAGCCTGTACTGCGGCTATGTTTGAAGCTAGAAAATTACGGAATTCCTCTTCATTCATATTCACGGTGTGTCGAGTAGTCGGTGCCATTTCCTTCAAAATAGTCAAATGGAACAAGTTAATCATACAGAATATTAAGAGTAGTTAATAGTATTTCGTAGCATAATATGAACTAATTTATAAAAGCTTTTTCATCATATTGGCGTTTTATAAGTTTAAATTCGGGTAGTACCTACCCGTTAAGTTCATACTTAGTAGCTAATATACAATTCAACTACTACAATTCTATATGAAAAACTGATTATAATAATATTTCGCGTTCAAACTTTTACACAATATTTTACAAACTTACAATACCGCTTATTTTACATATAGCATGAAATATAGCACACAATAAATTTGATACAAGATGGTTGTGAAGATAATTCTAGCTAGTACACAAGTCGTTCATCAAAGGCAATAAAGACACGTAATTCATACGTCCAGAAACAAGTCATGCATTCTGGTTTTACTAGGATTACTTCCTATCCTTGGTCTTGTGGAACATAACCGTTATGGCCGTTGATAAGACAGCGTGTTGTAACGTCGTCAAAGGGACGAGGGTTACGTAATGTCCAACAGTCCCGTAACAATCTAAAAACCTCATTTCTTACCCCAATTACCGACTCCGTCACTTGTGGGAACGTTTTGTTTAATAGTTGTAGCCCGATGTTCTTGTTCTCACTTTGGTGAGAAGCGAACATTACTAATCCGTAAGCATAACATGCTTCTTTATGTTGCATGTTAGCCGCTTTTTCTAAATCACGAAGTCCAATATTCGGATATATTGAGTCAAAATAATTTCTTAACCCATTGCGTAAAATAGCATTTGGGTTCCCCGCAATATATGCGTCAAAGTAAACACATCGTAACTTATGGATTTCCCAATGTGATATCCCCCATCTTTCGAACGAAAGCCTTTTATAAACCAAGGCATTCTTGGAACGTTCTTCGAATGTCTTACAAACCGATCTCGCCTTAAATAGTTGTGCCGAAGAATTCTGACCGACTCTAGACAAGATTTCATCAATCATGTCTCCGGGTAGGTCTCTTAAAATATTGGGTTGTCTATCCATTTTATGTTTTTATACTGTAAAATAGACAATATCCGCGTCAGATTCTTTGGCATTTATTAGCAAAAATAACTTTGCGACTCCTATTCAAAGTAGCCAGTTTTGTCACAGCTCCAGCAAGTCAACTTCAACTTTTCAGTCAGATTAACCTTATTATAACCTTGAGATATACACCATCGTTACAAGGGAACCTTTTACATTCCACCACATTATTAGCAGATGTACCAACAACTTCATTACCCTTTTACTTTAGCCTCTCCAAAAAGTCATTATAATTATTCATTGAAACCCTATCATTTACTCATTCGCATCTTGTAATGAGAATTGTCATACGAATCATTGGGAATTAGCAATCAGTATTTTGAAATCTCGCAGCATGTCTACGCCAACAGTTATATGTGTATATATAACGTCTATCTTCTGGACTTAATTTGAATGTGAAGTTTCTAAAAAACACTCCAAACTATGAATTGGTTCTCCAAAAATGGAAGAAATGCTGATGAAGCAGTAAAAACTATAAACGACTTTAAACGGTAAAAGCTGGATGATAATGATGAAGTGTGCTGGCAAAGCGCAGAAAAAGAGAAGTTTTGGAACTGGAAAACGGATTGAGCAAAGTAGGAAGGAGGCTGGGGCAAATTACAAAGACTGAACCTGACTTCAAAGGATCCAAATGATTCAGTACCTGCTGAAGTCATTAATGAATACCTTGCTCCTGACTCTAAACCCATGCGGACAATATTCTTCATCATCCTCTGATATTAGAAATTCTAAAATATCATCATATCTTTCATTATAAATATCCTCCATATTTTCTGAAGATATTTTCTTAATTTTTCTTATTTGAAATCATTTACCTCTTCGCGCTATCTGTATTACATCATAAAAGAAACTATTTTAGTTTCTAAATTCTGAAACATTCAAGTTTAAAATAGGAATATTTTGAAGTAGTGTTGGGAACTGAAGCATGAATTAGTATAATATAATGACACTTGATCAATGTGATTATATTACAGTAAGTCATGCTGAGTTTCTAAATGGAACGTGATGATTCACAGATCATAACATCATCATGTGCCATGTTATACGACTCTTGTATTCTATTTAACCTCTAAAATATCAAGAAAATATTTCTTTATGATTCGGCCTTTTCCAAGGTATTCTAGTAATTTGACAAGTCAAGATCGTGCCATCACAATTTCCTTCCTAGAACATTAACAATGTTCATTCTGAAATTCACAACGAAATTCATATCTGTGAATTCTGGACCATTACAAGCGGTGCTTAATCGCAAGAAGAAGAAATGAAAGGACAAAACTCAGAAATAGAAATTGGGGTATAAATTGCAGCAAATAAAAGAGAGCATTAACTGTGAGTGATAATGATTATAGAAGATAGAAGCAGAGACTTTGAAATATAAGGGAACATATAAAGCCCAACGACAAACCAGAAATTATAAACCATATATATCGATGCATATAGCAATATAAAGACACGGGAGAACTAGAAACACTATAAAACCAAGAGTATAGTAGAAGTAAATAGATTCTTCCGGCGGTAGATGAAAAAGAAGAATGACCGATATGAAAGTTAGAAGTATATCGAGAATCAGAACTGGATGCAGCATATTGATGAATACTTTAAAATACGAGTTGAGGGGGAAAGAATAGAAGGTGATGAAACATGACTAGGAACTTTGAAATCAAAAGATTTAACTCACACAATGGCGGAATAAGTGAATCAAACCCTCTAGTGAATAGGTTAAGTTTTTTTTTTTTGATTAATTTAGTCAAATCACAACTAAATCAAGTGTGATTAGATCAACACGTAGAGCTATTATTCACCACCTGGGTGATTTGGACTGAGAGAGAATCGGAGGAGCTCACTAGATCTGAGTGTGTGTAACAAATGAGAGGCTTAACCTAAAATGAAGAACATAAGACTTTAAATACCCCTGCTGTTGACTCACCCATACGATTCATTCATCACACGTACGAGTTGGCTTCATCAGCCGTACGGGTGATCACTCACTCGTGTCTTCTCATTTAGGTTGTAATTGTGACTTAGCTCAGCATCAACCGTGCGTATGAGCCTGTCAGCCATACTAGTGAGGCTTCACTCGTACGTCTGACTAAGTCTAACGTAGTCAAACATCTAAATCTCGTTCCTGCAGTTCATGTAATCACATACAAACACGGATAGGATAATAACGAGCAATCATGGTGGCCTGTAAACTGTTGTAGCTGCAATGGACGTGGGTAGATGTCTAGGGACTTGCATAAAATGCATCAACAGAAGGTGTGAGTTGTAAGGAAACGAAGGAGGTGAATTTATAAGAAAATCTCCGACAGAACAATTAAAATGGACGATTGCATTTAAAGCGGATCCTAATTTCCTTGATTACCGGAGAGTCAAATCTTATTAAGAAGATTTTCTTCAAATCCCTTGAAATCTGGGAATCAATCATATCTACGTCAAATGATAAGATGAATCTACACTTACTCATTTCACTCTTCTATGTTAGCTTCATTCGTACTCTTCATATAAATGGATTGTTTATCCAAATTATTCGTTGATGATAAAACTCTAATTTTCAGCCCGTATGAATCATGAAAACATAGTTATTATCATTCACGACCTTTCCACTCAAATTTTGGGACGAAATTTCTTTATCGGGTAGGTACTGTGACAATCCGGAAATTTCCAACCAAATTTAAACTTTAATCTTTATATGTTTCCGACACGTTAAGCGATATTTGTTAAGTTAAATTTCAAGAATTTTAAACTATGTTCATACATTCATTCAACCTCGACCAAGTTCTAACGATTCACGAACCATTAAACGAATATGATTATATATGTATATGTGTATATATATTATAACTTGAAACGTAAACAAAATATTAGATTAAATACTTTATATGATTGTATCTGTTTCAAAATGTTTATCAATGGAATTAGAAGATAAGATCAAATGATTGAATTATCAGATATATTGAATTATGATTACAAGTCTCTGTTGAAAGGCCCACGTTGATTTGAGAAATCTTTCCATTTTAACAATATTCGGAAAATGGTAAAGTGATTTATAAATAAGAACAAATTGTCAATCATTGAGAACTAGACAAAGGATAGTGGAAGATTAAATCTCATAAAGACTCGATTGATCTATTTAGTTTCAAACGTACAAAAACATTTTCAGTTTAAAAAGAACTTTATTATTAAAACGTATATAACTTTTATAAATATCTAGAACCACTTTTGACAACTCAATACTTAACTAGTATGATAAAGATAACGATATTTATATTTTATTTTATTAAATATATATAACGATTTAAATTAATATTATATATATTTATACGCGTATTATACGTACATAGTTTTATACTTTTACTATACTTAAACTTTACCTTTACTTTATTTTTACTTTACTTTAACTTTAATAATTCACTTTAATAATTCACTTTAATAATTCATACTTTAATAATTCAATTTAATAATTCATACTTTAATAATTCAATTTAATAATTCATACTTTAATAATTCACTTTAATAATTCATACTTTTATAATTCACTTTAATAATTCAAAAATCTATTATAAATAGAATTCAATAGGTTTCATTATTTCATAGAAACTTAAAAATATTTTTCTCTAAACTCTCTCAATCGATTTATATATATATATATATATATATATATATATATATATATATATATATATATATATATATATATATATATATATATATATATATATATATATATATATATATATATATATATATATATATATATTTACTCCATATTATTTCAAGATATTATTAGTATACATAAAATATTACGACGGAGTGCTGTCCGAGTGATTTCGAAATTGTTTTTCGAGTAGGATAGGATTAAGGAAATTATGGGTTATAGCTATGGAGGTGATTGAGTATGGTTCATGGGTATGCTCGTGAGGTCAATATAGTGTTTATCATTTCCGTTGCGTCTACGTACCTTTCCTGTAATATTGAATCTCAATATTGATACGTGAGTACTCATAATTTAACTTTTACATACTAATAGTGTATCCCTGACTAGTGCTCGAGTATTTTGGATTATGCATGCTTGTACTTTTGATATTGCCCTTAGACAGGTTAGGTTGAATCTTGAATTAGTTACACTTACGGTTGAGATAAGGTATAAGATATGCATGTCCTTGGAAAGCTAGCAAAAACTTAAGAACTTTTCCTTTAGATATCGAATGGTTTCGATGAACGGATTATAAGTTATAATCAATTAAATTTTCGATATTTTTATTAAAAATGATTATTATTATCGTCGTTTTTATCGTCGTTCTAGTTTTATCTTATTATTATCATTATTATTATCTTTATCAATAAAAGGGATTTATCATTAGAAATTGTTATTTTTTTTATTATTACTATCGTTATTATCGTTAAAGTTATAATTAGTATTATTATTATTATTATCAAATTATTATTATTATTATTATTATTATTATTATTAGTATTATTATTATTATTATTATTATTATTATTATTATTATTATCATTATTAATATATATATATATATATATATATATATATATATATCATTATTTAAAAATGGTTATTGTTATTGTTATTATTATTATTACTATATTATCATTAAGATAATTATTAGTATTATCATTAATAATGTTATAGTAACTATCATTATTAATATTAGTATAATTAAGACAAATATTTGTAACACCTAATTATTTTGATTACTATTATTATCATTATTATGAATACGATATAAAAGACGATTAAAAGCTATTAAACTAAACGATTAGGAAATAATGAGTAAGAGTATCATGATGAAATTAAAATATTATAAGATATTGATTTAGATAAAATTATTGTTCTTATTATTTTTATCATTACTATTATTATTAAAAGTATCGTTAGTATTAAAACTATCATTTTAACAAAAATTATCATTTTAATAGAAATGTCATTGTTACTATAAAATATCATTATTATTATTATTTTAAATAGAATTATTATTTTAAAGATAATATTAAAAATTATCGTAAATATTAAAGTTATCATAATTAGAATTATCGTTTTATCATAATGTCATCTTAGCAATTATAAATATTGATATTTTTATAATAATAATTATTATTACAAAATAATACAACTTTTATTTACTATCATTATAGATATTATTTTATCAAATAAATATGTGATACAAACATATTTTACTACGTGTAATAACTTACTTTAATAATACCTATCATATTATCTTTATGATATTAAATGAACCCTATAAATTTTATTACTTAATATATATAAAAGTATATTTATTATATAAATTTAATATAAAATTTTATTTATTAATAAATAAATTATATTATTTACTCTAATAAATCTTTTAAAAATATAAAACGACGATATTTAAACTATATATTAATCATGTATAGATTTTTGGAAATTATTTTGAGTCAAATTTACTTTTGTTGACTTTTGCATATTAGTCTCGAGCATTAGGATTGTGGTACACTATGACTTGACCTAATTTGTTAGACAAATATTGACCAACACATAAATATATATAATTAATTTAGGTTCGTGAATCCGAGGCTAACCTTGCACTTGTTCAATGACGTTATATGTATTTTTACTACGAAATATAGTATGGTGAGTTATAGTCCCACTTTTAAAATCTAATATTTTTGGAATGAGAATACATGCAGGTTTTATAAATGATTTACAAAATAGACACAAGTACGTGAAACTACATTCTATGGTTGAATTATCGAAATCGAATATGCCCCTTTTTATTAAGTCTGGTAATCTAATAATTAGGGAACAGACACCCTAATTGACGCGAATCCTAAAGATAGATCTATTGGGCCTAACAAACCCCATCCAAAGTACCGGATGCTTTAGTACTTCGAAATTTATATCATGTCCGAAGGAGGATCCCGGAATGATAGGGGATATTCTTATATGTATCTAGTTAATGTCGGTTACCAGGTATTCACCATATGAATGATTATTTTTGTCTCTATGCATGGGACGTATATTTATGAGAACTGGAAATGAAATTCTTGTGGTCTATTAAAATGATGGAAATAAATGATTATGATAAACTAATGAACTCACTAACCTTTTGGTTGACACTTTAAAGCATGTTTATTCTCAGGTGTTAAAGAAATCTTCCGCTGTGCATTTCCTCATTTTAAAGATATTACTTGGAGTCTTTCATAGCATATTTTGAAGAACGTTGCATTCGAGTCATTGAGTTCATCAAAGATTATTATTAAATCAATTTATAGTTGGATAGTGGATATTATGAAATGGTATGCATGCCGTCAATTTTTGATGTAAAGAAAGTTTGTCTTTTAAAAACGAATGCAATGTTTGTAAAACGTATCATATAGAGGTCAAATACCTCGCGATGTAATCAACTATTGTGAATCCTTTATAATGTATATGAACTGGTCCTTTCACATTCCCTTCAGGTAATGACAATATAGGTGTCATAGTTAACTTTTTCTTCAACAATTGAAACGCTTTTTTTTGTTCATCCTTCCATTCAAATTTCCTCCCTTTACGCGTTAATGCAGTCAAGGGTTTTGCTATTTTGGAAAAATCTTGGATGAATCTCCTGTAATAACCAGCTAGCCCTAAAAATTGGCGTATGTGTTTCGGAGTTTTCGGTGTTTAACACTTTTCAACGGTTTCAATCTTTGCTGGATCCAACTGAATACCTTTTTTGTTAACTATATGACCGAGGAATTGAACTTCTTCCAACCAAAATGCAGACTTTGAAAACTTAGCGTACAGTTTTTATTTTCTCAGCAACTCTAGCACTTTTCTCAAATGTTCTTCATGCTCTTGATCATTCTTCGAGTACATAAGTATGTCATCGATGAAAACAATGACAAACTTATCAAGATATGGCCCACACACTCGGTTTATGAGGTCCATGAACACAGCTGGTGCGTTAGTCAATCCAAACGGCATAACCATAAATTCGTAATGACCATAACGCGTCCTAAAAGCAGTCATCGGAATGTCATCCTCTTTCACCCGCATTTGGTGATATCCAGAACATAAATCAATCTTCAAATAAACCGATGAGCCTTGTAGTTGATCAAATAAGTCGTCGATTCTCGGTAATGGGTAACAGTTCTTGATGGTAAGTTTGTTTAACTCTTGGTAGTCGATACACAACCTGAATGTACCATCTTTTTTCTTGACAAACAGAACAGGAGCTCCCCATGGTGATGTACTTGGTCGAATGAAACCACGCTCTAAAAGTTCCTGTAACTAACTTTGTAATTCTTTCATTTCGCTGGGTGCGAGTCTGTATGGAGCACGAGCTATTGGTGTAGCTCCTGGTACAAGGTCTATTTGAAATTCAACGGATCAATGTGGGGGTAATCCCGGTAATTCTTTTGGAAATACATCGGAA
This sequence comes from Rutidosis leptorrhynchoides, assembly GCF_046630445.1. Taxonomy (NCBI): domain Eukaryota; kingdom Viridiplantae; phylum Streptophyta; class Magnoliopsida; order Asterales; family Asteraceae; genus Rutidosis; species Rutidosis leptorrhynchoides. The sequence goes on from NC_092337.1 coordinate 170,831,701, forward strand.
AATTCTTTTGCAACGGGAACATCACTGATGTTCTTTTCTTCAAGTTTAACTTCCTCGATGTGTGTTAGAATGACGTAACAACCTTTTCTTATTATTTTTTACGCGTTGTTCTTTTCTTCGTACACCATTAAAAGTTTTCCTTTATCACGCATAATGCGAATCGCATTTTTGTAACAAACGACCTCTGATCTTACCTTCTTCAACCAGTCCATGCCAATTATTACATCAAAACTGCCTAACTCGACTGGTATTAAATCAATCTTAAACATTTCATCACCCATTTTAATTTCTCTATCCCGACATATATTATCTGCTGAAATTAATTTACCATTTGCTAATTCGAGTAAAAATTTATTATCCAAAGGTGTCAATGGGCAACTTAATTTACCACAAAATTCTCTACTCATATAGCTTCTATCCGCACCCGAATCAAATAAAACATAAGCAGATTTATCGTCAATAAGAAACGTACAAGTAACAAGCTCCGGGTCTTCCTGTGCTTCTGCCGCATTAATATTGAAAACTCTTCCACGGCCCTGCCCATTAGTATTCCCCTGATTCGGGCAATTTCTAATAATGTGGCCTGGTTTCCACATTTATAACAAACAGCGTTGGTATTACTTGCTCTGACACTATTCGTTCCGGCATTACTTGTTCTGACACTATTTGTTCCTTTAGTTCTGTTAAACTTTGGTCCGTGGACCTCACACTTTATCGTGCTATGACCATTTCTTTTACACCTGTTGCAAAATGTCGTGCAAAACCCCTGATGATTTTCTTCACACCTATGACATGGCTGTTTTTGGTTTTTGTTGCCGGGGTTATTATTGAGGTTGTTATTGGGATTGTTATTGTTGTTGAAACGGTTGTTGTAGTTGTTGTTGTTGTTGGGATGTTTGTTGTAGTTATTGTTAGAATTGCGGTTATTATTGCGATTGTTGTTGCGCTTGTTGGGATAGTTGTTGCGATTGTGGTTGTAATTGTTATTGTTGTTGTACTTGTGACTCTTGTCACCGTTTTCCTCCCACTTCCTCTTGAGTTATTTCGTGTTGGCTTCTTCGGCCGCCTGCTCTTTAATTCTTCCCTCAATCTGATTTATGAGTTTATGAACCATTCGACTTGCCTTTTGTATGGAAGCGGGCTCGTGTGAACTCACATCTTCTTGAATCCTTACTGGTAACCCTTTTACAAACGCGTCAATCTTCTCTTCTTCATCTTCGAACGCTCCCGGACACAATAGGCACAACTCTGTGAATTTTTGTTCGTGCGTGGTAATGTCGAACCCTTATGTTCATAACTCTCTAAGCTCTACCTTGAGCTTATTGACTTCGTTTCTAGGACGGTACTGCTCGTTCATCAATTGCTTGAATGCCGACCACGGTAGTGCGTAAGTAGCATTTTGTCCTACCTGTTCAAGATAGGTGTTCCACCACGTTAACGCAGTACCTGTGAAGGTATGCGTAGCATACTTAACTTTGTCCTCTTTAGTACACTTACTTATGGCAAACACTGATTCGACTTTCCCGGTCCACCATTTCAATCCAATTGGTCCTTCGGTTCCATCAAATTCCAAAGGTTTGCAGGCAGTGAATTCTTTGTAGGAGCATCCTACACAATTTCTTGCCCCGTTAGCTGCATTGCTAGATTCAGAGTTATTGTTGGTATGTAGCGCAGCCTGTACTGCGGCTATGTTTGCAGCAAAAAAGGTACAAAATTCCTCTTCGCTCATATTCATGGTGTGTCGAGTAGTCGGTGCCATTTCCTTCAAAATAGCCAACTGAATCGAGTTAATCATACAGAATATTAAGAGTAGGCAATAGTATTTCGTAGCATAATATGAACTTATTTATAAAAGCTTTTTCTTCATATTAGCATTTTATAAGTTTAAATTCGGGTACTACATACCTGTTAAGTTCATACTTAGTAGCTAATATATACAATTCAACTACTACAATTCCATATGAAAAACTGATTATAATAATATATCACATACAAATATTCTTCAAACTTACAACATCGCTATATTACATATAACATGAAATATAGTACACTTTGATACAGGACAGTTTTGAAGATAAATCTAGTTAATACGCAAGTTGTTTAGCAAAGGAAATAAAGACACGTAATTCATAAGTCCAGAAACAAGTCATGCATTCTGGTTTTACTAAGACGACTTCCCATCCTTGGTCTTGTGGAAAATAACCGTTATGACCATTGGCTAGGTAGCATGTTGTAATGTCGTCAAAAGGACGAAGGTTTCGTAATATCCAACAGCCCCGTAATAATTTAAAAACCTTGTTTCTCACCCCAACTACTGAATCCGTCACTTGTGGGAAGGTTTTATTTAAAAGTTACAATCCGATGTTCTTTTTCTCACTTTGGTAAGAAGCGAACATCACTAACCCGTAAGCATAACATGCTTCTTTATGTTGCATGTTAGAAGCTCTTTCTAATTCACGAAATCCTATGTTCGGATATGTTGAGTCAAAATAGGTTCTTAACCCGTAGCATAAAATTGCATTTGGGTTCCCCGCATTTAACGCTTTAAAGAAAACACGGCGTAACTTACTGTCTCCCCAATGTGATATACCCTACCTATCAAAGGAAAGCCTTTTATAAACTAAGGCATTTCTGGAAAGTCTTTCAAATGTTTGACAAGTTAATTTTTCCATAATTAATTGTGCTGATGAATTCTGACCGACTCTAGACAAGATTTCCTCAATCATATCCTCTGGTAGATCTTCTAAAATATTCGGTTTTCTACCCTTAACGTTCATTTTGTTTTTATACTGTAAAATAGACAATGATTAGATTCGTAAAAGATAATTAACAAACAATACAAGCACTTTTTACATAGAACATAAAAGTACAAGCACACTACAATATATATAATACACAACATGATTACAACCCTCTAATCTGAATCACTGGTTTCTTCTTCTTCTTCGGACTTGGTTCGTTTTCCTAATTTTCTAGGAATATATGGTGATCCTCTAATACGAGCAGTCGTTTTCCACAATGGTTTAGAAAAACCTGGTGGTTTAGAGGTTCCCGGGTCATTGTTACATTTTAGGAAATACGGATGTTGCCGATACATATAAAGTTCATCGGGGTTGGAATCGGGTTTCTCTATTTTTATACCTTTTCCCTTATTATTTTCTTTCACTTTATTAAATTGGGTCGAGGTAATTTCTATAACATCATCGGAATCCTCATCGGGATCCGATTCATCGGAAAATTGGTAATCTTCCCAATATTTTGCTTCCTCGGCGGAAACACCATTGACCATTATTAACTTTGGTCCGTTAGTTGAGGATTTTCTTTTATTTAATCAATTTACTATAGGTATCAATATTTCTTCCTTCGGAACCTCTTCTTCTTCCGGTTCCTCCTCTTCCGGTTCCTCCTCTTCCTGTTCCTCTTCTTCCGGTTCCTCTTCGGGAATTTATGAATCTTCCCAAAATATATTCGACGCTTCATTATTATTAGGTGAATCGATGGGATTTGTACTAGTGGTAGACATCTATCACACAATATCAAACATATTAAGAGGTTAATATATCACATAATATTTACATGTTAATAATATATAGTTTCCAACAAAAATGTTAAGCAATCGTTTTTAAAGAAAACACGGTCGAAGTCCAGACTCACTAATGTATCCTAACAAACTCGATAAGACACACTAATGCAAATTTCTAGTTCTCTAAGACCAATGCTCGGATACCAACTGAAATGTCCCGTTTATATTGATTATAAACGTTCCATATTAATTGATTTCGTCGCGAGGTTTTGACCTCTATATGAGACGTTTTTCAAAGATTGCATTCGATTTTAAAATAAATGATAACCTTTAAAATATTACGGCGATTATCAAAAATGATAATCTGAAATATAGCGTTTTCACACGACCATTACATAATGGTTTACAATAATATTACACATCAATATATGTCTTCGAATGCAGTTTTCAAACAATATTATACAAGCATGCTGACTTCAACTGTTGTCCATAAATTAGCATGCAACGGTGGAAGCTCTTAATAATCACTTGAGAATAAACATGCTTTAAACGTCAACAAAAATGTTGATGAGTTATAGGTTTAGCCTATATATTTATCAAATCGTAATAATAGACCACAAGATTTTCATTTCCATTTCTCAATAACATGCAAACTGCATAAAAATCATTCATATGATGAACACCTGGTAACCGACCTTAACAGGATGCATATAGAATATCCCCATCATTCTGGGACTCTCATCGGACATGATAAATCGAAGTACTAAAGCATCCGTAACTCGGATGAGGCTTGTTGGGCCAAATAGATCTATCTTTAGGATTCACGTCAATTGGTGGCAATTATAATAGACACCAATTCTTAGGCTACCAAGCTAAAAAGGGGCATATTCGGTTCGATAATTCAACATAGAATGTAATTTTTGATCACTTGTGTCTATTTCGTAAAACATTTATAAAACTGCATGTATTATCATCCCAAAAATAATAGATTTTTACAAGTGGGACTATAACTCACTTTCACAGATTTTTACTTCGTCGGAAATTAAGACTTGGCCACGGATCGATTCACGAACCTATAACAAATATATACATATATATCAAAGTATGATCGAAATATATTCACAACATTTTTCATTACGTTTTAATGAATTAAGTTTGTTAAGTTAGCAGTCCAACGTTAGTAATCTACAACTAGTTGTCCACAGTTAGATGTACAAAAATAAATCAATATAAATTATCTCGAATCAATCCACGACCCAGTGTATACAAGTCTCAGGCTAGATCACAACTTAAAGTATATATATTATTTTGGAATCAACCTCAACCCTGTATAGCTAACTCAAATATTACTGCATATATAGTGTCTATGGTTGTTCCCAAATAATATATATATATATATGGGTCGATATGATATGTCAAAACATTGTATACGTGTCTATGGTATCCCAAGATTACAAATATATGTTAGAATACATGTATAAAACAATATAAGTTAGTTAAGTTATGATTTGTATAGATTTGTTACAAATTTCACGTAGCTACAACAAGTAAAATTATCCAATCTTGTTTTACCCATAACTTCTTCGTTTTAAATCCGTTTTGAGTGATTCAAGTTGCTATGGTTTCATAATGAACTGAAATTTATGAAACTAAACAGAAAAAGTATAAGTTTATAGTCGGAAATACAGGTTACAAGTCAATTTTGTAAGAGGTAGTCATTTCAGTCGAAAAACGACGTCTTAATGACCATTTTGAAAAACATACTTCCACTTTGAGTTTAATCATGTTTTTTGGATATAGTTTCATGTTCATAATAAAAATCATTTTTCCAGAAGAACAACTTTTAAAACAAAGTTTATCATAGTTTTTAATTATCAAACCCAAAACAGCCCCCGATTTCACTACGACGGCGTATGTCCGGTGTTCTTCGTGTTTCCAGGTTTTAAATCATTAAGTTAACATATCATATAGATATAGAACATGTGTTTAATTAATTTTAAAAGTTAAGTTAGAAGGATTAACTTTGTTTGCGAACAAATTTAGAATTAACTAAACTATGTTCTAGTGATTACAAATTTAAATCTTAAAAATAAGATAGTTATATATATATGAATCGAATAATGTTATGAACATCATTACTACCTCAAGTTTAGTAGGTAAACTTACTGGAAGTGACAAGAAATGATCTAGCTTCAAAGGATCTTGGATGGCTTGAAATTTCTTGAAGTAGAATCATGACACGAAAACAAGTTCAAGTAAGATTTTTACTCGAATTAAGATAGTTTATAGTTATAGAAATTGAATCAAAGTTTGAATATGAGTATTACCTTGAATTAGAAATATAACCTACTGTAAGTAATAAAGGTTTCTTGATCTTAGATGATTACTTGGAATGGATTAGAAAGCTTGGTAGTAGACTTGCAAACTTGAAAGTATTCTTGATTTTATGAAACTAGAACTTATAGAATTTATGAAGAACACTTAGAACTTGAAGATAGAACTTGAGAGAGATTAATTAGATGAAGAAAATTGAAGAATGAAAGTGTTTGTATGTGTTTTTGGTCATTGGTATATGGATTAGATATAAAGGATGTGTAAGTTTGTTTTCTTGTAAATAATTCATGAATGATTTATAACACTTTTGTAATTTTGTGAGATATTTCATGCTAGTTGCCAAATGATGGTTCCCACATGTGTTGGTGACTCATAAGGGCTGATAAGAGCTGAATTATTATGTTTATATACCAATAGTATATACATCTAGGAACTGGGTATTGTACGAGTACGAATACGGGTGTATACGAGTAGAATTGTTGATGAAAAATGAATGAGAATGCAATTGTAAGCATTTTTGTTAAATAGAAGTACTTTGATATGTGTCTTGAAGTCTTTCAAAAGTGTACTTAATATACTACATGTATATATACATTTTAACTGAGTCGTTAAGTCATCGTTAGTCGTTACATGTAAGTGTTGTTTTGAAACATTTAAGTTAACGATCTCATTTAATGTTGTTAACCCATTGTTTATTATATCTAATGAGATGTTAAATTATTATATTATCATGATATTATGATGTATGAATATATCTTAATATGATATATATATATATATATACATTAAAGTGTCGTTACAACGATAATCGTTACATATATGTCTCGTTTTGAAATCCTTAAGTTAGTAGTCTTGTTTTACATATGTAGTTCATTGTTAACATACTTAATGATATAAATAATTATCATTTTATCATGTTAAATATAGTGTAGCAATATCTTAATATGATACATATGTACTTAGTAAGACGTTGCCATAACGATAATCGTTATATATATCGATTCGAGTTTCTTAATTCAATAGTCTCATTTTATGTATATAACTCATTGTTAATATATCTAGTGAGATACTTTCTTATCATAATATCATGTTAACTATATATATATATCCATATATATATAACATCATATAATTTTTACAAGTTTTAAGGTTCGTGAATCGCCGGTCAACTTGGGTGGTCAATTGTCTACATAAAACTCATTTCAAATAATCAAGTCTTAACAAGTTTGATTGCTTAACATGTTGGAAAAATTTATTCATGTAAATATTAATCTCATATAATATATAATCATGGAAAAGTTCGGGTCACTACAATCATTACTTTAAAAATAAAAATAATACTTCATCCTTTCAAGACCCACTTTGGTCGGCCAACTTTCCTCCACTTTGTTCCACCTACCCTTTTAAAATGCAGTACATAAATTTGTACTAGCTATACTAGTTGGCAAGCTTTATGTTATCAACATAACTTACCCCTTTTCTTTGTGTTTGTCGACTGAAATTAATCTTTAAAGAGGTACGGTTATAGTAGTTAAATCAGTAGGGAACTAGCAGTGATAATAGAAAGGTGGTGCTCAATTAGTAATCGAATCAAAGGTGCAGCAGGCTTTGAGGCTTCGTCGAGCTGAAGTATAGCAGCAACATTTTAGTCATAGATGATGAGGGTTTTGAATGATATTTGAATTATGAAACAAGAACAGAAGAGTAGCGGGGTTGTGACTTTGTGGTGGTCTTCGGTTGTTCGAATAACGAGAACAAGGAAATGAAGATGGTGATTTTGTATTTGAGAGAGGATATAGGTATGTATATCTTAATACTTCTGTTTTTTTTACAATTGCAGTAGTGGATATATATATTGTTCATTTAAATGATTGAAATAGAACTCAAAGGTACGATCGATGTGTTTTATATTGAAGAAGATGTCGACATGATATTCTAGCAGAAGAGGTCAGGAAAGAAAAACAAAATAGATAGTGACATGTAACAAATTCGTACACTTATTTGATATTTATTTCTAACAGATTTTGTTATATAGCTTGGAAGCAGTCGATCAGAAGAATCAATCAAGAAGAAAAAGAATAGAAAGTAGAAACTGATGGCTAACAGATTCGTACTACATTTGATATCAATATCTCACAATTTTGTATCTGTTTGTTTTGTAGTGTTTAATTGAGATCGATGAAGAATCTTGAGCAGGAGAAGGAAATAAGAAAACGGAAATAGATAGAGACTTGCAACGAATTCTTATACTTTAACTGTTATTGACAGCTAACAATTTTGATCTTGATTGTTTTGCAGCGAGGAAGTGGTAGACAGAGAATCAATTTGTGTCAGAAGAAAAAGAAGATCAAAACAAAAGAAGAAGAATAAAACAGATACAGATGGTTTAATTTCAATTGATTTGTACGATTTAAATGAATGTAATAAAGGATTTGATCAAACAGGAAATGTAATTCACTAAAGTTTGATTGGGAAAGGAAAATGAATCCAATTATGTATCTGTTATAATTTATAACATTTAATCTTATTAATAAACAAATATTAAAATATTAATATTAAAATTGTTAGTAATATTAGAACTAATAAAAATGCTAATAATAATAGAAGTAATAATAATAATAATAATATCAAAATAATACTAAGAATAATAAGAGTAATAAAAATAATGATAATAATAATAATAATATTATTAATGATAATACTAATAAATTGTATTATTGTCTATTAATAATAATAATACTAAATATGATAATCATATTAATAATATTGATGTTAACAATAATAATGAAAGTAATAAGTATAACATTTATATTTTTCTTGTAATTAAATTTATTATATTAATATTACATATTATTAATTATGTAATATTTGATACATATATAATAACATATATTGAATATTTAATATTTACCTATTTTGTATGTATTACATTATATATAATATTAACTATATATAGAATTCATATACATGTATATATAGATTCATTTTAATTCAATTAATTAAATTGTGTTTTTATTATTTTAAATCATTATATTTACTTATATTTTTATTTATACATATATATCTATATTTATTTATTTACAAACAGTTGTTCGTGAATCGTTGGAACTAATCGAAGGTCAATTGAATGTATAACAACAGTTCAAAATTTTCAGATTCATTTAAATAGACATTGCTTATCATGTCGAAACCATATAGAATTAAGTTTAAATTTCGTCGAAAATTTCCGGGTCGTCACAATCTACTTGGTGTTTAATAGCTTATATAATCTGTCAATCTATTTGCATATTGATCTTCATCACAAGATTAATGTGTATCATGTAATTGAATTGAACATGAAGAATTGAGATCTTAGTCATACACATCACGTGTCTATCATATGCTTTAAGTCCTACTTATTGAATAATATGTAACTGTGATGGCCCCGTCAAAACACTTAACGGCTCCGTCACTTGGTCTCACAGCTTGATCGAACTTAAATGAATTTAATAAAAGACATTGCATTCTTTTATTTCAAAAGTTTCCCAAAAAGGAAACATACCAAAATATGTAGTTTAAACAACCCAACATATTAATAACCAAAGTTGACATTAAAACATTGTCAACAACGCCCACAAGTTTAAATTATTCAAAAATAGAATGCAAGTTCAAAGTTTCATAAATGTTTAGCAAAATCTGCCTAAATGCATGCAGACTCTTCTAACACAGCGGAAGCATCAAACAAACTCAGGTACATGTGAACACATGCGAGTAAACTGTCAACAAAAATGTTGAGTGAATTATAGGTTTAAATAAATGTATAAGCTTTAGACCACAAGATTTAAAATGTTAGAAAACATAAAACAATATTCCATTATCAATGAGCCACCTGGTAACCACTTAACCCTTTATTTACCCTTGCCAAACACAATAAATAATATACACTGAACAAGTGTATCTTCAACTAAATATGAAGTACTAAACATTCCGATTATAAATTGCTAGCGCGACTAGCTCGAAATGGGGTTGTCAAAACCGATAGATCTATCCATAGGATTTGCGTTCACTAGTAGAAACCAACGATTACAGTTACCAGACTAGGGAATATTTTTGTTCAACTCATAATGAATAATTTAAATTTAATTGCCACTTATGTCTAAACGTAAAATAAAATGCATGTAATCACATCCCAAAAATATACTTTGAAAAGTATGTAAAAACGGGACTATAACTCACCTTATAGCAAAAGTAGTAACCACACAAAGATGCGAACAGCAAATGAAGTAAAGTGATCAAGAATGACCACAACGCCGACCTATAAATAAAGCAGGTTGATATAAATAACTAACTTAGGTCAAGTCTTAGTATGATAGCTGTTGTACTTGTTGCAAGTAGACAGAGAGCAACACTCAACATGCTTCGGTTTGATCAGAACAGCGTAAGGACACGTACTTTCTATTTTTAGAAAGTTTCTATTTTTAGCAGCTTTCCATTTTTGGAAAGCTTCTATTTTTGGAAAGTTTCCATATTTAGAAAGTTTCTATCTTAGAAAAGTTTCTATTTTTGGAAAGTTTCCATATTTAGAAAGTTGCTATTTTTGGAAAGTATATAAGTTAGGAAAGTTTCCTTAATTAGAAAGTCAACAAAAGTTAACTGAAAGTCAAAGTCAATCGAAAGTCAACTCAAAAGTCAACCTTGGTCAAACATAGTCAACATTGAATTTTAAAGTATAAGTTATATTAATAATATAAGTTATAATGTTATTTAAAGTCATATATGTATAATGATGTCATAACATAAGTTTAATTAAACGAAAATGAATTATTAAAGTTAACATAAGTTTAAATGATATAATTAATATAACATAAGTATTTGATTAATTAATTAAATGTTAGTCATAACATAAGTATTATTAATTAATAATAGATTTTAAATCATATCATAAGTATTATTAATTAATAATGAGTTATTAATCATATCATAAGTATTTAATTAAAATTATTAAATCATAAGTATTTAATAATTAAATTATAATTAAATAATAACTAAGCCTTATAATAATTAAATAATTAATTAATCTTTATTATAAGTCTTATTAAAATAATCTCATAACATAAGTTTAGTACTTACCATAAGTATTTTTCATTAATAATAAAAGTATTATTAGCCATAAGTTTAATTAAATTATAATTAATTAATAAATGATATAATAAATATATATATCATAAATCTTAAATTAAAATAATTAATTTTTATATCATAAGTAATTTATTAATAATGAAAATAATTATTTATGTCATAAGTCTTATTTAATAATCATAAGTTTTAATTAAAAGTTCATCGGGTCATAACTTGAGCTCCGGGAATCAGTTTTCGGTGAGTCTTTTATATATATATATCTTCGCCTAACCAATAGACCTGACACATTAGTGTGCTCAAGAACATCCCAAGAACAGCCACCAAGTCGTGACCTACAGCCATTAATCAACTTGGAGCTTTAATCCGTTAAAAAAAATGTTTTAGTCATAACGGGTGATTTGTGGCTCGGATTTAGATGACCCGAACATGAAAGTTCATCCAATCATCAATCCTAACACAATATTACACCCTAATGACTCCAAAAGTGGTCACAAAGTCGGACCATACCTGTACCAATTCGTTTTAACATTTTAATTTTAATTAAACACCATTTTAATCATATCTAGAGCTCCGGGAATCGAAATAACATGAATCTGGAGTCTAAAATTAATGTCTCGATGAGAGGAACACATCTAAACACTTTAATTTCACTTTTATATCAGTTATGTTTACATAAATGATCAAACAAGATGCTGTCCCAAAACAATCAAACCGAAAACATGAATTAACGAGCATTTCTACGCATACTATCAACAACACAATAACATATAATCATCATACAATCAATATAACCAAAAAAATCAATAAAATATAAGAAAAATTAAAAATCTAGGGTTAGGGTTTATACCCTAATCGAGAATCAAGAGATATGGTTGTGTAGAGAATGATGAGAGGAACGCGTTTATGTAATTGATTTGATGATCCAAGCAATATTTGATAAAGATGATGATGATGATGGTTTCTAGGGAGATGAACACCAATGGGGAGGGAGGAAGAAAGAGAGCAAAAATAGAATTAGGTTTTTAGTAGTGTTAAAATGATGAAATGAAAATGAAGTGAAAAAAATGGAAAACAAAAGGGGTACTCCCCTCCCCTTAGTTCGGCTGAATCGGTGAGTGGGGTGGGCCCCACTTAGCCCAATTTGTTAATTGATTAATTCCTTATGGCCCGAACGCTCGAACAAAACCCGAAACGCGAAAACACGACTACGCGATTACTAATTCGGAGAGATAACAAATACGCGATAAAAAATATATAAACACTACATATAAACATATGACATTAAAATATTATATTTAAAATAATTAGGACTTAAAAATCCCAAAAGCTCGACCGTTGGTTTGAAAACCGAAAAGATTCGCCGAATAGAAATCCGCGACACGTAGAAACGTACAATTTAAAATATGAATTCAAATATTCACATAGCACATAATAATTAATATATTATTACAAAAATAATAATATAGGTTATAGAAATGAGGTGGCATGAATAATAGTTAACGGTCATTAAATAATAAATGGTAAAAGATAACGGAAAAAGTAGGGTCGTTACAGCAACACTTAGCTTAACCTATAAGGGATAATAGTTGTTCTATGATTATTATTCTGCTTTGTGTTAATATAAGTTATGAAACATGCCTAATATAATTCCCATATGAGTTAGTTGTTCATGTAACTGCTTTTATTTTTATCTATTTATTTTGAATCTTCAATTCCTTGTTCTATTTTATTATTCACGTTTATCTTTAAAGCATCTCTTTCCTAAGAGATAAGAATTTATCCTATAAAACACATAAAAATCCATCTTTAGTTCTTTAATAAGAGCTAAGCTATAGAATAAAACAACTTATAACGCATCTACGCTCTCTTGGGACGATAACTCAAAATACTACATCTGATCGGGTTTTGGTGCTCGTTATGTTGTTAAAGTGTAATAATAAAGGTTTTATAAATTTAAAAGTTGAAAGATAAGTTAAGCGCTACTGATCGGGTCACTTAAGTATTGAAAGATTCAGGCCGTGTATGTTTGATTATTCGTTATTATGCAATAAGAGTTGTTATTTATTCTTATATTATTAATTATGTCATTTGTGACGACCCGGAAAATTTCGACTAAATTTAAACCAAACTCTCGATACGATTTAATATTTTTGACACGATAAGCAAAGTCTGTAATGTTGAGTCTCAAAATTTTTGGAACTGTTTTCATGTATTCAATTACACTTCGACTATTCCCAACGATTCACGAACAATTATATGTAAATCGATATGTATATATAATTATATATATATATATATATATATATATATATATATATATATATATATATATATATATATATATATATATATATATATATATATATATATATATATATATATTAAATTGAAAACGTTAACAAAGTATTAAGTGTATGATATCGTACATTAAACTTATTTGTTTCAATATATGGTTACTATATTAAAAGATAATACCAAACGATTGAACTAGAAGATATCTTATCATTTATCAATTTCATAAATATTATGATATGGTTACGGGTCTCCGTTGTGAGGTCCACGATGATTTGAGAAATATTTCCTTGTTAACTGTATACGGAATGATTGGTAAAATAATCTACAAGTGAGAACAAAGTTACAAATAATGAGAGTTAGACAAATATTAGTGGAGAACTAAATTTCATAATATTCAATTGATTTAGTTTCAAACATACAAAAACATTTTTTGATATAATAGAATTTGATTATTAAAATGTCTTTGTTTAAATAATGTAAGTTGGAATATTAATTGTTTGAATTAAATGTATAATTATTATTATATGTATATATTAATATATATATATATATATATATATACATATATATACATATATACATATATATATATACATATATATATATACATATATATATATATATATGTATATATATATATATGTATATATATATATATATAGTGTATAAATATTTAATTATATAATATATAATTTGTAAATATTACATAAGTAATAAATTGTAACATTAATATATTAAAAGTAATTACAAGTTAAAATATAGTTATTACTTTCATTATGATATAAAAAATAAAAAAAATATTAATATTAAAATTAAAAGAAGTATTATCAATATTACTATAAACAGAAAATTTGATACATTTAATTTATTATATTATTATTAATATTATTGTTATCATTATTAATATCATTATTATTATAATTAATAGTAAAATTTTAATTAGTATTAAGATTATTATTTTTATAATTATCATTATTATTATAAATAATACAAATAGTATTATTATCATGAATAAAATTATTATTATCAGCTTTATAGTTAATATCATTATTATTACTTATTAATATTATAAATACTATAAAAATAATTATTATTAGTATTATTAACACATTTATTATTAATATTTATTAAATATACACTAAATACAAATAACTACAAAATCTGTTTGAAATCACCATCGGTTCTGTTTAATTTATCTGCAAGATGATACCAATCAAGCTCAATGAACAAGAATCAGGTACAGATCAATAGCAACTCTTTTTTTTTTCATGTCTGAATTTTGTTACGCGTCAAAATCAATCTTTAATACAAACAAAAATTGATCAAATCATATGTACTAGCTCAATTATACGATTACTATTTATATATAATGCTATCCTTCACTACAACTCAGGAATTAAAACAGAAATTTAAAGAAATTTAAAAGTCCACCTCTGTTGTTGTTTTCATTTTACAATAGCTCGAATTCGAATCCCATTTCAAAAAGTAATAATGCAGTTTTGCTAGGATTATTTTACTCAAACTACCAGCAAAATTTCAAGTTTCATTTTCTCATAACGAATCCAAATTTTCGAGTCAAAGTTCAATTTAAAAAAGTCAACGAATTTGTTCATCGCGAAATTTGAATTCAATTTGATGTTTTAGGATCAATTAAGTATTCAGAAAGTTTCTAATGAAGATTTAGAGTATAATTCGTGTTGTAATTTCAACCCAAAATGAGCTAGAATTCGAAATCATATATTGAGATTTTTTTTTTGTTTTTTTTCCATCGCGAACAGCATCAGGTTGTTCATAAAATTTTTTTTTTTGTTTTTCTTGTTAATCAATTACACCACTTTGTAGTTTCTTGGTTGGTATTTTGGTCGACTGGAATGTTGAAGAAGAAGATGATATAAAATAAAATGCGTTATATACTTTAGTTTGTGGTATTTAATCAGAAAAACAGAAGTGCTGCAGTGGTTTGTTGTGTTTTCGGGTTAGCGTGTGGTCACGGGTTCGAGCCCGGTCTAGGGCATATTTTTTTTATGAAAAGCTTATTAAGGTAGTTTTCTTTTCTTTTCTTATAATTATTATTATTATTATTATTATTATTATTATTATTATTATTATTATTATTATTATTATTATTATTATTATTATTATTATTATTATTATTATTATTATTATTATTATTATTATTATTATTGTTGTTGTTGTTGTTATTACTATGATTATTATTATTATTGTTATTATTAGTATTATAGTAATTATTATTATTAATATCATAGTTAGAAGTATTATAAGTATTACTAATGTTATTATTATTATTATTATTATTATTATTATTATTATTATTATTATTATTATTATTATTATTATTATTATTATTATTATTATTATTATTATTAATTTTATCATTTAAGTATTATTAACATTATTATGATTATAATTATTGTTATTATTATGAAAATAATAAAATTTATTATTATTTTCATTAATATTAGTATTAGTATCATTTTATTAGAATTATTATTATTAGTAACATAAGTATTATTATAAATATTATCATTATTATTATTATTAATATGATTATCATTATTAGTATTGTTATTATTAAAAAAATTATTATCATTATTATCATTTTTATTAAAATTATTATTATACTATCATTAAAACTATCATTATTATTATTATTATTATCAGTATTATCTATATCATTATTATTAAAATAATTATGATTACTAAAATAAAAGTTTTAATAACGTTATTAAGGTTATAAGTATAAAAATAAAGATTATATATATAAATATATATATGAATATATTAGTACACATAACCTAACTATATTAACACACACACACACACACACACACACACACACACACACACACACACACACACACACACACACACATATATATATATATATATATATATATATATATATATATATATATATATATATATATATATATATATATATATATAATAAAAAAATATAAATAAATAATGAAACTTATAAATTATTAAATATATAAATTACATCACTAATAATAATATATATATTTGTTTGATTACAAGTATATATGTTTTAATATATATATGAATGATATAAGTTCGTGAATCCCAGGCCAACCCTGCATTGTTCGGTTCTGTCGTATGCATATTTTTACTACAAAATATCGTATCGTGAGTTTTATTTGACCCCTTTTTATTAAATGGTTTTGCAATACATATTTTTGGGACTGAGAATACATGAAATGCTTTATAAATGTTTGACGAGATAGATACAAGCAAGACATTCCTCTAATGAATTATTATATAGACAAGAAGTTCTGTTGGTTATTATACCGAATATTTCCCCCATTTATTATAGCTTGGTAACCTAAGAATTAGTGTTTATTATAATTACCACTAATTGACGTGAATCCTAAAGATAGATCTATGAGCTTTGACACGCCCAAGTCAGAGAATTTGAACCGCTTTAGTACTTCGAGGTTTATATATTATACAGACGGAATGATTCTGTAATTATCATACTGATTGCTTATTATCGGTATGTTTTGGGGATATTATTTATGCGCATTATGTTAAGGTCGACTACCAAGCAAGGTTATATATAGAGAATGATTTTTATACATGTAGTGACCCGAACTTTTCCATGTTTATATATATTAATTGAGATTGATATTTACATGATTAAATGTTTCCAACATGTTAAGCAATCAAACTTGTTAAGACTTGATTAATTGAAATATGTTTCATATAGACAATTGACCACCCAAGTTGACCGGTGATTCACGAACGTTAAAACTTGTAAAAACTATATGATGACATATATATGGATATATATATATAGTTAACATGATACTATGATAAGTAAACATATTATTAAGTATATTAACAATGAACTACATATGTAAAAACAAGACTACTAACTTAATGATTTTTAAACGAGACATATATGTAACGATTATCGTTGTAAAGACATTTAATGTATATATATCATATTAAGAGATATTCATACATGATAATATCATGATAATATAATAATTTAAAATCTCATTTGATATTATAAACATTGGGTTAACAACATTTAACAAGATCGTTAACCTAAAGGTTTCAAAACAACACTTACATGTAACGACTAACGATGACTTAACGACTCAGTTAAAATGTATATACATGTAGTGTTTTAATATGTATTTATACACTTTTGAAAGACTTCAATACACTTATCAAAATACTTCTACTTAACAAAAATGCTTACAATTACATCCTCGTTCAGTTTCATCAACAATTCTACTCGTATGCACCCGTATTCGTACTTGTACAATACACAGCTTTTAGATGTATGTACTATTGGTATATACACTCCAATGATCAGCTCTTAGCAGCCCATGTGAGTCACCTAACACATGTGGGAACCATCATTTGGCAACTAGCATGAAATATCTCATAAAATTACAAAAATATGAGTAATCATTCATGACTTATTTATATGAAAACAAAATTACATATCCTTTATATCTAATCCATACACCAACGACCAAAAACACCTACAAACACTTTCATTCTTCAATTTTCTTCATCTAATTGATCTCTCTCAAGTTCTATCTTCAAGTTCTAAGTGTTCTTCATAAATTCCAAAAGTTCTAGTTTCATAAAATCAAGAATATTTTCAAGTTTGCTAGCTCACTTCCAATCTTGTAAGGTGATCATCCAACCTCAAGAAATCTTTGTTTATTACAGTAGGTTATCATTCTAATACAAGGTAATAATCATATTCAAACTTTGGTTCAATTTCTATAACTATAACAATCTTATTTCAAGTGATGATCTTACTTGAACTTGTTTTCGTGTCATGATTCTGCTTCAAGAACTTCGAGCCATCCAAGGATCCATTGAAGCTAGATCCATTTTTCTCTTTTCCAGTAGGTTTATCCAAGGAACTTAAGGTAGTAATGATGTTCATAACATCATTCGATTCATACATATAAAGCTATCTTATTCGAAGGTTTAAACTTGTAATTACTAGAACATAGTTTAGTTAATTCTAAACTTGTTCGCAAACAAAAGTTAATCCTTCTAACTTGACTTTTAAAATCAACTAAACACATGTTCTATATCTATATGATATGCTAACTTAATGATTTAAAACCTGGAAACACGAAAAACACCGTAAAACCGGATTTACGCCGTCGTAGTAACACCGCGGGCTGTTTTGGGTTAGTTAATTAAAAAATATGATAAACTTTGATTTTAAAGTTGTTATTCTGAGAAAATGATTTTTATTATGAACATGAAACTATATCCAAAAATTATAATTAAACTCAAAGTGAAAGTATGTTTTCTAAAATGGTCATCTAGACGTCGTTCTTTCGACTGAAATGACTACCTTTACAAAAACGACTTGTAACTTATTTTTCCGACTATAAACCTATACTTTTCTGTTTAGATTCATAAAATAGAGTTCAATATGAAACCATAGCAATTTGATTCACTCAAAACGGATTTAAAATGAAGAAGTTATGGGTAAAACAAGATTGGATAATTTTTCTCATTTTAGCTACGTGAAAATTGGTAACAAATCTATTCCAACCATAACTTAATCAACTTGTATTGTATATTATGTAATCTGGAGATACCATAGACACGTATACAATGTTTCGACCTATCATGTCGACACATCTATATATATTTCGGAACAACCATAGACACTCTATATGTGAATGTTGGAGTTAGCTATACAGGGTTGAGGTTGATTCCAAAATATATATAGTTTGAGTTGTGATCAATACTGAGATACGTATACACTGGGTCGTGGATTGATTCAAGATAATATTTATCGATTTATTTCTGTACATCTAACTGTGGACAACTAGTTGTAGGTTACTAACGAGGACAGCTGACTTAATAAACTTAAAACATCAAAATATATTAAAAGTGTTGTAAATATATTTTGAACATACTTTGATATATATGTATATATTGTTATAGGTTCGTGAATCAACCAGTGGCCAAGTCTTACTTCCCGACGAAGTAAAAATCTGTGAAAGTGAGTTATAGTCCCACTTTTAAAATCTAATATTTTTGGGATGAGAATACATGCAGGTTTTATAAATGATTTACAAAGTAGACACAAGTACGTGAAACTACATTCTATGGTTGAATTATCGAAATCGAATATGCCCCTTTTTATTAAGTCTGGTAATCTGAGAATTAGGGAACAGACACCCTAATTGACGCGAATCCTAAAGATAGATCTATTGGGCCTAACAAACCCCATCCAAAGTACCGGATGCTTTAGTACTTCGAAATTTATATCATATCCGAAGGGTGTCCCGGAATGATGGGGATATTCTTATATATGCATCTTGTTAATGTCGGTTACCAGGTGTTCACCATATGAATGATTTTTATCTCTATGTATGGGATGTGTATTGAAATATGAAATCTTGTGGTCTATTGTTACGATTTGATATATATAGGTTAAACCTATAACTCACCAACATTTTTGTTGACGTTTAAAGCATGTTTATTCTCAGGTGAATATTAAGAGCTTCCGCTGTTGCATACTAAAATAAGGACAAGATTTGGAGTCCATGTTTGTATGATATTGTGTAAAAACTGCATTCAAGAAACTGATTTCGATGTAACATATTTGTATTGTAAACCATTATGTAATGGTCGTGTGTAAACAGGATATTTTAGATTATCATTATTTGATAATCTACGTAAAGCTTTTTAAACCTTTATTTATGAAATAAAGGTTATGGTTTGTTTTAAAAATGAATGCAGTCTTTGAAAAACGTCTCATATAGAGGTCAAAACCTCGCAACGAAATCAATTAATATGGAACGTTTTTAATCAATAAGAACGGGATATTTCAGTTGGTATCAGAGCGTTGGTCTTAGAGAACCAGAATTTTTCATTAGTGTGTCTTATCGAGTTTGTTAGGATGCATTAGTGAGTCTGGACTTCGACCGTGTTTACTTGAAAAATGATTGCTTAACAAATTTTGTTGGAAACTATATATTTTTAACATGTGAATTTTATGTGATATATTAATCTCTTAACGCGTTTGATATTATGTGATAGATGTCTACCTCTAGAACAAGTCCCATTGACTCACCTAATAATAATGAAGAGTCAAATGTAAATTGGAATGATTCGTGGACTAATTCACAAGTTCCCGAGGAGGAACCGGAAGAAGAGTCGGAACCGGAAGAAGAATCGGAACCGGAAGAAGAATCGGAACAGGATGAAGAAATAGAACCGGTGGGGAAAATAATAAAACGGTTAAGTAAAAGAAAATCCTCAACCAACCGACCAAGGTTAATTATGGTCAATGGTGTTTCCGCCAAGGAAGCAAAATATTGGGAGGATTACCAATTCTCCGATGAATCGGATTCCGACGAGAATTCCGATGATGTTATAGAAATTACCCCAACTGAATTTAAAAAGGCAAAAGAAAATAATAAGGGAAAGGGCATAAAAATAGAGAAATCTAATTCCAACACCGATGAACTTTATATGTATCGTCAACGCCCGAAGTCCTTAAGTTGTAACAATGACCCGGGAACCTCTAAACCACCAGGTTTTTCTAAACCAATGTGGACAACGACGGCTCGTATTAGGGGAACATCATATATCCCTAGAAACTTGGCAAAACGAACCAAAACCGAAGAAGAAGAAACGAGCGAGTCGGAATAAGATAGTTGTATTCGTGTGGTGTAATATATGTAATATAGTGTTCGTATGCTTTATGATATATGTAAAAATTGCTTGTATTAATAAGTATTTTTTTTATGAATCTAACTCTTGTCTATTTTACAGTTTAAAAACACAAAATGGATAGACAACCCAATATTTTAAGAGACCTACCCGGAGACATGATTGATGAAATCTTGTCTAGAGTCGGCCAGAATTCCTCGGCACAACTATTTAAGGCGAGATTAGTTTGTAAGACATTCGAAGAATGTTCCAAGAATGTCTTGGTTTATAAGAGACTTTCGTTTGAAAGATGGGGGATATCACATTGGGAAACCCATAAGTTACGATGTGTTTACTTTGACGCATATATTGCGGGGAACCCAAATGCTATTTTACGCAACGGGTTAAGAAATTATTTTGACTCAATATATCCGAATATTGGACTTCGTGATTTAGAAAAAGCGGCTAACATGCAACATAAAGAAGCATGTTATGCTTACGGATTAGTAATGTTCGCTTCTCACCAAAGTGAGAACAAGAATATCGGGCTACAACTATTAAACAAAACGTTTCCACAAGTGACGGAGTCGGTAATTGGGGTAAGAAATGAGGTTTTTAGATTATTACGGGACTGTTGGACATTACGTAACCCTCGTCCCTTTGACGACGTTACAACACGCTGTCTTATCAACGGCCATAACGGTTATGTTGCACAAGACCAAGGATGGGAAGTAGTCCTAGTAAAACCAGAATGCATGACTTGTTTCTGGACGTATGAATTACGTGTCTTTATTGCCTTTGCTGAACGACTTGTGTACTAGCTAGAATTATCTTCACAACTATCTTGTATCAAAGTTATTGTGTGCTATATTTCATGTTGTATGTAAAATAAGCGGTATTGTAAGTTTGTAAAATATTGTATAAAAGTTTGAACGCGAAATATTATTATAATCAGTTTTTCATATAGAATTGTAGTAGTTGAATTGTATATTAGCTACTAAGTATGAACTTAACGGGTAGGTACTACCCGAATTTAAACTTATAAAACGCTAATATGAAGAAAAAGCTTTTATAAATGAGTTCATATTATGCTACGAAATACTATTAACTACTCTTAATATTCTGTATGATTAACTTGTTCCATTTAAATATTTTGAAGGAAATGGCACCGACTACTCGACACACCGTGAATATGAATGAAGAGGAATTCCGTACTTTTCTAGCTTCAAACATAGCCGCAGTACAGGCTGCGCTACATACCAACAATAACCTTGGATCTAGCAGTACAGGAAATCGTGTAGGATGCACCTACAAAGAATTCACTGCCTGCAAACCTTTGGAATTTGATGGAACCGAAGGACCGATCGGATTGAAACGGTGGACCGAGAAGGTCGAATCGGTGTTTGCCATAAGTAAGTGTACTGAAGAGGACAAAGTAAAGTACGCTACGCATACCTTCACAGGTTCTGCGTTAACATGGTGGAATACCTATCTAGAGCAAGTGGGACAAGACGATGCGTACGCACTACCGTGGTCAGCATTTAAGCACTTGATGAACGAGAAGTACCGTCCCAGAACCGAGGTCAATAAGCTCAAGACAGAACTTAGAGGGTTACGAACCCAAGGATTTGATATTACCACGTACGAAAGACGATTCACAGAATTGTGCCTATTGTGTCCGGGAGCATTCGAAGATGAGGAAGAGAAGATCGACGCGTTTGTGAAAGGATTACCGGAAAGAATCCAAGAAGATATAAGTTCACACGAGCCCGCCTCCATACAACAGGCATGTAGAATGGCTCACAAACTCGTGAACCAAATTGAAGAAAGAATTAAAGAACAGACTGCTGAAGAGGCCAATGTGAAGCAAGTCAAAAGAAAGTGGGAGGAAAACGGTGATAAGAATCACCAATACAACAACAACAGCAATTACAACAATAATCGCAACAATTATCCCAACAATCGCAATATCAATCGCAACTACAACAAACGGCCCAACAACAACAACAACAACAACAACAATAGCAACTACAACAATCATCCCAACAACAATAATAACCGCAACAACAACAACAATCAGAAGCAGCTATGCCAAAGGTGTGAAAAGAATCACTCGGGGTTCTGCACCAAATTTTGCAACAAGTGTAAAAGAAATGGTCATAGTGCGGCGAAGTGTGAGGTCTACGGACCAGGGGTTAATAGAACGAAAGGAACAAATGGTATCGGAACGAGTAATGGCGGAGCAAGTAGTGTCGGAGCAAGTTATGCCAATGTAGTTTGTTATAAATGTGGAAAACCGGGCCACATTATTAGAAATTGCCCGAACCAGGAGAACACGAATGGACAAGGCCGTGGAAGAGTTTTCAATATTAATGCGGCAGAGGCACAGGAAGACCCGGAGCTTGTTACGGGTACGTTTCTTATTGACAATAAATCTGCTTACGTTTTATTTGATTCGGGTGCGGATAGAAGCTATATGAGTAGAGATTTTTGTGCTAAATTAAGTTGTCCATTGACGCCTTTGGATAGTAAATTTTTACTCGAATTAGCAAATGGTAAATTAATTTCAGCAGATAATATATGTCGGAATCGAGAAATTAAACTGGTTAGCGAAACATTTAAGATTGACTTGATACCAGTAGAGTTAGGGAGTTTTGATGTGATAATCGGTATGGACTGGTTGAAAGAAGTGAAAGCAGAGATCGTTTGTTACAAAAATGCAATTCGCATTATACGAGAAAAAGGAAAACCCTTAATGGTGTACGGAGAAAAGGGCAACACGAAGCTACATCTTATTAGTAATTTGAAGGCACAAAAACTAATAAGAAAAGGTTGTTATGCTGTTCTAGCACACGTCGAGAAAGTACAAACTGAAGAAAAGAGCATCAATGATGTTCCCGTCGCAAAAGAATTTCCTGATGTATTTCCGAAAGAATTACCGGGATTACCCCCACATCGATCTGTTGAATTTCAAATAGATCTTGTACCAGGAGCTGCACCAATAGCTCGTGCTCCTTACAGACTCGTACCCAGCGAGATGAAAGAACTACAAAGCCAATTACAAGAACTTTTAGAGCGTGGTTTCATTCGACCAAGCACATCACCGTGGGGAGCTCCTGTTTTGTTTGTCAAGAAGAATGGTGGTACATTCAGGTTGTGTATCGACTACCGAGAGTTGAACAAACTTACCATCAAGAACCGCTACCCACTACCGAGAATCGATGACTTATTTGATCAACTACAAGGCTCGTCTGTTTATTCAAAGATTGACTTACGTTCCGGGTATCATCAAATGCGGGTGAAAGAAGATGATATTCCAAAGACTGCTTTCAGAACACGTTACGGTCATTACGAGTTTATGGTCATGCCGTTTGGTTTAACTAATGCACCAGCTGTGTTCATGGACCTTATGAACCGAGTGTGTGGACCATACCTTGACAAGTTTGTCATTGTTTTCATTGATGACATACTTATTTACTCAAAGAATGACCAAGAACACGGTGAACATTTGAGAAAGGTGTTAGAAGTATTGAGGAAGGAAGAATTGTACGCTAAGTTTTCAAAGTGTGCATTTTGGTTGGAAGAAGTTCAATTCCTCGGTCACATAGTGAACAAAGAAGGTATTAAGGTGGATCCGGCAAAGATAGAAACTGTTGAAAAGTGGGAAACCCCGAAAACTCCGAAACACATACGCCAGTTTTTAGGACTAGCTGGTTACTACAGAAGGTTCATCCAAGACTTTTCCAGAATAGCAAAACCCTTGACTGCATTAACGCATAAAGGGAAGAAATTTGAATGGAATGATGAACAAGAGAAAGCGTTTCAGTTATTGAAGAAAAAGCTAACTACGGCACCTATATTGTCATTGCCTGAAGGGAATGATGATTTTGTGATTTATTGTGATGCATCAAAGCAAGGTCTCGGTTGTGTATTAATGCAACGAACGAAGGTGATTGCTTATGCGTCTAGACAATTGAAGATTCACGAACAAAATTATACCACGCATGATTTGGAATTAGGCGCGGTTGTTTTTGCATTAAAGACTTGGAGGCACTATTTATATGGGGTCAAAAGTATTATATATACCGACCACAAAAGTATTCAACACATATTTAATCAGAAACAACTGAATATGAGGCAGCGTAGGTGGATTGAATTATTGAATGATTACGACTTTGAGATTCGTTACCACCCGGGGAAGGCAAATGTGGTAGCCGATGCCTTGAGCAGGAAGGACAGAGAACCCATTCGAGTAAAATCTATGAATATAATGATTCATAATAACATTACTACTCAAATAAAGGAGGCGCAACAAGGAGTTTTAAAAGAGGGAAATTTAAAGGATGAAATACCCAAAGGATCGGAGAAGCATCTTAATATTCGGGAAGACGGAACCCGGTATAGGGCTGAAAGGATTTGGGTACCAAAATTTGGAGATATGAGAGAAATGATACTTAGAGAAGCTCATAAAACCAGATACTCAATACATCCTGGAACGGGGAAGATGTACAAGGATCTCAAGAAACATTTTTGGTGGCCGGGTATGAAAGCCGATGTTGCTAAATACGTAGGAGAATGTTTGACGTGTTCTAAGGTCAAAGCTGAGCATCAGAAACCATCAGGTCTACTTCAACAACCCAAAATCCCGGAATGGAAATGGGAAAACATTACCATGGATTTCATCACTAAATTGCCAAGGACTGCAAGTGGTTTTGATACTATTTGGGTAATAGTTGACCGTCTCACCAAATCAGCACACTTCTTGCCAATAAGAGAAGATGAAAAGATGGAGAAGTTAGCACGACTGTATTTAAAGGAAGTCATCTCCAGACATGGAATACCAATCTCTATTATCTCTGATAGGGATGGCAGATTTATTTCAAGATTCTGGCAGACATTACAGCAAGCATTAGGAACTCGTCTAGACATGAGTACTGCCTATCATCCACAAACTGATGGGCAGAGCGAAAGGACGATACAAACGCTTGAAGACATGCTACGAGCATGTGTTATTGATTTCGGAAACAGTTGGGATCGACATCTACCGTTAGCAGAATTTTCCTACAACAACAGCTACCATTCAAGCATTGAGATGGCGCCGTTTGAAGCACTTTATGGTAGAAAGTGCAGGTCTCCGATTTGTTGGAGTGAAGTGGGGGATAGACAGATTACGGGTCCGGAGATTATACAAGAAACTACCGAGAAGATCATCCAAATTCAACAACGGTTGAAAACCGCCCAAAGTCGACAAAAGAGCTACGCTGACATTAAAAGAAAAGATATAGAATTTGAAATTGGAGAGATGGTCATGCTTAAAGTTGCACCTTGGAAAGGCGTTGTTCGATTTGGTAAACGAGGGAAATTAAATCCAAGGTATATTGGACCATTCAAGATTATTGATCGTATCGGACCAGTAGCTTACCGACTAGAGTTACCTCAACAACTCGCGGCTGTACATAACACTTTCCACGTCTCGAATTTAAAGAAATGTTTTGCTAAAGAAGATCTCACTATTCCGTTAGATGAAATCCAAATCAACGAAAAACTTCAATTCATCGAAGAACCCGTCGAAATAATGGATTGTGAGGTTAAAAGACTTAAGCAAAACAAGATACCAATTGTTAAGGTTCGATGGAATTCTCGTAGAGGACCCGAGTTCACCTGGGAGCGTGAAGATCAGATGAAGAAGAAATACCCGCATCTATTTCCAGAAGATTCGTCAACACCTTCAACAGCTTAAAATTTCGGGACGAAATTTATTTAACGGGTAGGTACTGTAGTGACCCGAACTTTTCCATGTTTATATATATTAATTGAGATTGATATTTACATGATTAAATGTTTCCAACATGTTAAGCAATCAAACTTGTTAAGACTTGATTAATTGAAATATGTTTCATATAGACAATTGACCACCCAAGTTGACCGGTGATTCACGAACGTTAAAACTTGTAAAAACTATATGATGACATATATATGGATATATATATAGTTAACATGATACTATGATAAGTAAACATATTATTAAGTATATTAAAAATGAACTACATATGTAAAAACAAGACTACTAACTTAATGATTTTTAAACGAGACATATATGTAACGATTATCGTTGTAAAGACATTTAATGTATATATATCATATTAAGAGATATTCATACATGATAATATCATGATAATATAATAATTTAAAATCTCATTTGATATTATAAACATTGGGTTAATAACATTTAACAAGATCGTTAACCTAAAGGTTTCAAAACAACACTTACATGTAACGACTAACGATGACTTAACGACTCAGTTAAAATGTATATACATGTAGTGTTTTAATATGTATTTATACACTTTTGAAAGACTTCAATACACTTATCAAAATACTTCTACTTAACAAAAATGCTTACAATTACATCCTCGTTCAGTTTCATCAACAATTCTACTCGTATGCACCCGTATTCGTACTCGTACAATACACAGCTTTTAGATGTATGTACTATTGGTATATACACTCCAATGATCAGCTCTTAGCAGCCCATGTGAGTCACCTAACACATGTGGGAACCATCATTTGGCAACTAGCATGAAATATCTCATAAAATTACAAAAATATGAGTAATCATTCATGACTTATTTATATGAAAACAAAATTACATATCCTTTATATCTAATCCATACACCAACGACCAAAAACACCTACAAACACTTTCATTCTTCAATTTTCTTCATCTAATTGATCTCTCTCAAGTTCTATCTTCAAGTTCTAAGTGTTCTTCATAAATTCCAAAAGTTCTAGTTTCATAAAATCAAGAATATTTTCAAGTTTGCTAGCTCACTTCCAATCTTGTAAGGTGATCATCCAACCTCAAGAAATCTTTGTTTCTTACAGTAGGTTATCATTCTAATACAAGGTAATAATCATATTCAAACTTTGGTTCAATTTCTATAACTATAACAATCTTATTTCAAGTGATGATCTTACTTGAACTTGTTTTCGTGTCATGATTCTGCTTCAAGAACTTCGAGCCATCCAAGGATCCATTGAAGCTAGATCCATTTTTCTCTTTTCCAGTAGGTTTATCCAAGGAACTTAAGGTAGTAATGATGTTCATAACATCATTCGATTCATACATATAAAGCTATCTTATTCGAAGGTTTAAACTTGTAATTACTAGAACATAGTTTAGTTAATTCTAAACTTGTTCGCAAACAAAAGTTAATCCTTCTAACTTGACTTTTAAAATCAACTAAACACATGTTCTATATCTATATGATATGCTAACTTAATGATTTAAAACCTGGAAACACGAAAAACACCGTAAAACCGGATTTACGCCGTCGTAGTAACACCGCGGGCTGTTTTAGGTTAGTTAATTAAAAAATATGATAAACTTTGATTTTAAAGTTGTTATTCTGAGAAAATGATTTTTATTATGAACATGAAACTATATCCAAAAATTATGATTAAACTCAAAGTGAAAGTATGTTTTCTAAAATGGTCATCTAGACGTCGTTCTTTCGACTGAAATGACTACCTTTACAAAAACGACTTGTAACTTATTTTTCCGACTATAAACCTATACTTTTATGTTTAGATTCATAAAATAGAGTTCAATATGAAACCATAGCAATTTGATTCACTCAAAACGGATTTAAAATGAAGAAGTTATGGGTAAAACAAGATTGGATAATTTTTCTCATTTTAGCTACGTGAAAATTAGTAACAAATCTATTCCAACCATAACTTAATCAACTTGTATTGTATATTATGTAATCTGGAGATACCATAGACACGTATACAATGTTTCGACCTATCATGTCGACACATCTATATATATTTCGGAACAACCATAGACACTCTATATGTGAATGTTGGAGTTAGCTATACAGGGTTGAGGTTGATTCCAAAATATATATAGTTTGAGTTGTGATCAATACTGAGATACGTATACACTGGGTCGTGGATTGATTCAAGATAATATTTATCGATTTATTTCTGTACATCTAACTGTGGACAACTAGTTGTAGGTTACTAACGAGGACAGCTGACTTAATAAACTTAAAACATCAAAATATATTAAAAGTGTTGTAAATATATTTTGAACATACTTTGATATATATGTATATATTGTTATAGGTTCGTGAATCAACCAGTGGCCAAGTCTTACTTCCCGACGAAGTAAAAATCTGTGAAAGTGAGTTATAGTCCCACTTTTAAAATCTAATATTTTTGGGATGAGAATACATGCAGGTTTTATAAATGATTTACAAAGTAGACACAAGTACGTGAAACTACATTCTATGGTTGAATTATCGAAATCGAATATGCCCCTTTTTATTAAGTCTGGTAATCTAAGAATTAGGGAACAGACACCCTAATTGACGCGAATCCTAAAGATAGATCTATTGGGCCTAACAAACCCCATCCAAAGTACCGGATGCTTTAGTACTTCGAAACTTATATCATATCCGAAGGGTGTCCTGGAATGATGGGGATATTCTTATATATGCATCTTGTTAATGTCGGTTACCAGGTGTTCACCATATGAATGATTTTTATCTCTATGTATGGGATGTGTATTGAAATATGAAATCTTGTGGTCTATTGTTACGATTTGATATATATAGGTTAAACCTATAACTCACCAACATTTTTGTTGACGTTTAAAGCATGTTTATTCTCAGGTGAATATTAAGAGCTTCCGCTGTTGCATACTAAAATAAGGACAAGATTTGGAGTCCATGTTTGTATGATATTGTGTAAAAACTGCATTCAAGAAACTGATTTCGATGTAACATATTTGTATTGTAAACCATTATGTAATGGTCGTGTGTAAACAGGATATTTTAGATTATCATTATTTGATAATCTACGTAAAGCTTTTTAAACCTTTATTTATGAAATAAAGGTTATGGTTTGTTTTAAAAATGAATGCAGTCTTTGAAAAACGTCTCATATAGAGGTCAAAACCTCGCAACGAAATCAATTAATATGGAACGTTTTTAATCAATAAGAACGGGACATTTCAATACACAGGTTATGTGTATGATATTTTGTACACGAGATATGTATACGGTTATTAAGATTTATGAAAAATAATTTCGTACACGAGATATGTGTACTGTATTTAAAAGAAATCGCATGGACATTACAGGTGGGTATAGGATACGGACCCATTTGTGCCAAGCATATTTAAATCTTGTGGTCTATCTAAATTATCAAATTCACTGAATTTTATTGTTTACGATAAACCTATGAACTCACCAACCTTTTGGTTGACACTTTTAAAACATGTTTATTCTCAGGTCAGAAAGAAATCTTCCGCTGTGCATTTGCTCATTTTAAAAATATTACATGAAGTCTTTCATGGCATATAGAGGTCAATACCACGCAATGGGACCAAATGTTGAAGACTTCGTCCAGGTGGATTAGGACGGGTCGCTTCATCATTAATATTAATTATCATATTTATCAATTTGAATCTTATTGATATATTAACAAATTTCCGAAATATCTTCATAAATATAAAATCCATAATCAGAAAAGGAATTATTATAAATTTAAAATTAAGTTATCTAGGTCCTTTTAGGTCTAAAACATTTTCTCCTAAAATATTTCTTTTTATAATTTTAGATCACATGAATACTCGATCCAAGAAACCGGTCTTACAAGACATATTACCAAATCCCGATATATTATTTAAACCCTCTAAAGAGCCAAATATTGTTAGGAAATTAAATTTTAATGAAGGAACCACTTCTAATGATAACTCATTATCTAGTCCACCGTCTAGTCCTGATTCTAATTTTGGATCTCTTTTTGGTTCAGACATCAAAATGACTACTGAAAATTCAATGGATACGTTTATGAAAGCAGGTTAGGAAGGATTAGGTCACGCTATTACTCAATCTGTTATAAAAGAAAACTTTGATATTAAGGGTCCTATCTTTCACCTACTTAAGGATAACCAATTTAGGGGTACTGAGAAAGAAGATGCTAATGCTCACATTCGAAATTTTAATGATATATGCAATTTGTTTAATATTAATAATGTGGAGAGTAATGTCATCTATCTTCATTTGTTTCCATGGTCGTTAAAAGATGAAGCTAAAGAATGGTTAAACTCGTTACCTGAAGTAGATATTACTAGTTGGGATACTATGGTTGAAAAATTTCTAACTCAATTCTTTCCCGCATCAAAAACTGTCACACTACAAACTGAAATTGCTAATTTTTGTCAGAAAACTAACAAGTCTCTTTATTCTGCTTGGGTACGATTCAGTCAAATGCTTAGAGGTTGTCTACAACATTGTTTGGAAGTTTAAAAAGGTAACTACTTTCTATAAGGGTTGTGATATTTCTACAAGAAGAGAGATTGATACGTCTGCTGGAGGAAATATCATGAGTAAAACTTCTGAAGAAGCTGAAACATTAATCAATAAGTTAGCTGCTTATTCCCACGAATGGCATCAAGACTTAGACATTTCTCGTTCGGTAAAATCTGTTAGTTATGATTCTGAAGATATGGTTAAGGATATGAATATGCAGTTGCGTAATTTAGGAAGGTAAATTGAAAAGCTTACCTAAGAAATGCATATGTTTAAGGTAGGTGGTGAAAAATGTCAAAGTCCACATGCTACGAAAGATTGAGTTGCAAGTCTTACTATGGAGCAGGTTAAAAACGTCTCTTATGTGAATCAATTTCAAAGAAACCCGAACTACCGTAATAATTATAATACACCTTATGCTGATAATAATAAAAATCCACCTCGTTTCTTTCCTGTTAGAGCACCCTTCATTCCAAATTCGTCTTCTAATGCTCAAACAGATAAGAAGTCTAATCTTGAAGAAAGCATCCTAACTTTTATCAAGAATCAAAATGAAGCTAATGATAACATAAAAGCTCAACTTTTCCAAGTACAAAATAATCATCAAGCGTCCATTCAAAGCTTGGAATGCAATGTTACTAAGTTGTTCAAACTTGTCGAGGGTAAAGTTCCTGCTGATTCTGAATTTTCTAAGGAAGTTCATTTTGAAAAGGTGAATGTGATTAGAGAAGTGAATAAGGTTGACATTTATGAACCAGGTTTAAGGTACATATGGGAGTTTGAAATGGTAGAGGAAGAATATGATCAAGAAATAAAGAAGTTGACTGCTAATGATGAAGATAAGTTAAAAGATGATAAAATTCTAGGTCTTGATCGTGATGAGGTAATCTTTATGCATGCGTTATTTGATGAGAAAGAAGAAAAGGTTGATAAAAAGGCTGATGAAAATGATGAAGTTACTAGTGAAAAATCTAAAAAATTGGAGTGTGAAAATAAAGATGATTGGTTAGCTGATACTATGAAACAATTGGAAGAAAGAAGAAAACAAGTGATATAGCCAAAACGGACGGTTTTGTTCATGCGGTATCATTAAGTCGCAGTACGTCAGATTTGGTATAGCACACAGAGGTTTTCGTTTAATTTATATTGTGCGGGGCCTAAATTTACTTTTAACTTTCTAATGTAGAATGTGTAAGTTAACCTAGGATCGTGCTTTTGAATGGTTTAACGAATTGAAGATCAAGTGAATAATTATATTTTATTTAAATTACCTGGATAAAGGATAGTAGTTGGTTTAAGCTAAAAGTTCTAATTGCGGGAAGGTAAATAAAGTGGGAGGATGTTCGGAGTGTGCAGATCAAGGAAATGTTGACCAAGATATCAGTTTGGGCTAGGGAAAGGTGATTGTGTTGATATTAAAGCTAATGATTGAGGTGGTGTAGATCTAATTGGATGAGCCAATTACACAGACCTACTTATCTCTAGACTCTCAGAGTTCTCGTTGAGTAGTGAGAAGTATGTCACGTGGTTGTATAATTGAAATGTGACTATACCTCGGTGGTTATCCTTAGTAAAGTACTAGGTTTATTAGTGAGTTGAGTTCTAATCCTAACCCTCGTTATCAGTTTGGTTAACTGAATAACAACGTGCTGTGTTGATTGAACACCGATCACAAACGGAGGAGCCCGTCGGGTTAAGTTGACAAAACCTTAAATGAAAACTAACAACCATTTCATCATACTAATGAGATCAAACTAAGACAAACGTTTTACAACATTAAAGTTGATATACTGAAAGTAAAGCAGATAGAAACGTAACAGGTACCTGAACAGTTGATATGACTTAATCCTAGAGCAACAATCAAACAAGAATATGCAATAGGTTTGGGTCATACAGTCAGGGCACTAGCTAGATCTTAACAGCTCCTAAGAGGTCTCCTCGGAATAGTTAATGGGCATACTAGGTCATTCATGTCTCAATTCCTAAGTTTCGTGTCCTGAAAGCGCATTAGATGCCTCTCGGGAACTCAAACCATACCGAGTTCATAGAATCTTCAGTAACAGTATAACCAGGGGTCTTAATCCTATGAAGTAGCTAATTTCATATGGGTGGACAATGAAATGTCCCGTTCTTATTGATTAAAAACGTTCCATATTAATTGATTTCGTTGCGAGGTTTTGACCTCTATATGAGATGTTTTTCAAAGACTGCATTCATTTTTAAAACAAACCATAACCTTTATTTCATAAATAAAGGTTTAAAAAGCTTTACGTAGATTATCAAATAATGATAATCTAAAATATCCTTTTTACACACGACCATTACATAATGGTTTACAATACAAATATGTTACATCGAAATCAGTTTCTTGAATGCAGTTTTTACACAATATCATACAAACATGGACTCCAAATCTTGTCCTTATTTTAGTATGCAACAGCAGAAGCTCTTAGTATTCACCTGAGAATAAACATGCTTTAAACGTCAACAAAAATGTTGGTGAGTTATAGGTTTAACCTATATATATCAAATTGTAACAATAGACCACAAGATTTCATATTTCAATACACATCCCATACATAGAGATAAAAATCATTCATATGGTGAACACCTGGTAACCGACATTAACAAGATGCATATATAAGAATATCCCCATCATTCCAGGATACCCTTCGGATATGATATAAATTTCGAAGTACTAAAGCATCCGGTACTTTGGATGGGGTTTGTTAGGCCCAATAGATCTATCTTTAGGATTCGCGTCAATTAGGGTGTCTGTTCCCTAATTCTTAGATTACCAGACTTAATAAAAAGGGGCATATTCGATTTCGATAATTCAACCATAGAATGTAGTTTCACGTACTTGTGTCTATTTTGTAAATCATTTATAAAACCTGCATGTATTCTCATCCCAAAAATATTAGATTTTAAAAGTGGGACTATAACTCACTTTCACAGATTTTTACTTCGTCGGGAAGTAAGACTTGGCCACTGGTTGATTCACGAACCTATAACAATATATACATATATATCAAAGTATGTTCAAAATATATTTACAACACTTTTAATATTTTTTGATGTTTTAAGTTTATTAAGTCAGCTGTCCTCGTTAGTAACCTACAACTAGTTGTCCACAGTTAGATGTACAGAAATAAATCAATAAATATTATCTTGAATCAATCCACGACCCAGTGTATACGTATCTCAGTATTGATCACAACTCAAACTATATATATTTTGGAATCAACCTCAACCCTGTATAGCTAACTCCAACATTCACATATAGAGTGTCTATGGTTGTTCCGAAATATATATAGATGTGTCGACATGATAGGTCGAAATATTGTATACGTGTCTATGGTATCTCAAGATTACATAATATATAATACAAGTTGATTAAGTTATGGTTGGAATAGATTTGTTACTAATTTTCACGTAGCTAAAATGAGAAAAATTATCCAATCTTGTTTTACCCATAACTTCTTCATTTTAAATCCGTTTTGAGTGAATCAAATTGCTATGATTTCATATTGAACTCTATTTTATGAATCTAAATAGAAAAAGTATAGGTTTATAGTCGGAAAAATAAGTTACCAGTCGTTTTTGTAAAGGTAGTCATTTCAGTCGAAAGAACGACGTCTAGATGACCATTTTAGAAAACATACTTCCACTTTGAGTTTAACCATAATTTTTGGATATAGTTTCATGTTCATAATAAAAATCATTTTCTCAGAATAACAACTTTTAAATCAAAGTTTATCATAGTTTTTAATTAACTAACCCAAAACAGCCCGCGGTGTTACTACGACGGCGTAAATCCGGTTTTACGGTGTTTTTCGTGTTTCCAGGTTTTAAATCATTAAGTTAGCATATCATATAGATATAGACCATGTGTTTAGTTGATTTTAAAAGTCAAGTTAGAAGGATTAACTTTTATTTGCGAACAGGTTTAGAATTAACTAAACTATGTTCTAGTGATTACAAGTTTAAACCTTCGAATAAGATACCTTTATATGTATGAATCGAATGATGTTATGAAAATCATTACTACCTCAAGTTCCTTGGATAAATCTACTGGAAATGAGAAAAATAGATCTAGCTTCAAAGGATCTTTGGATGGCTTGAAAGTTCTTGAAGCAGAATCATGACACGAAAACAATTTCAAGTAAGATTTCCACTCGAAATAAGATTGTTATAGTTATAGAAATTGAATTAAAGTTTGAATATGATTATTACCTTGTATTAGAAAGATAACCTACTGTAAGTAACAAAGGTTTATTGATCTTGGATGATTACTTGGAATGGATTTAGAAAACTTGGAAGTAAACTTGCAATCTTGGAAGTATTCTTGATTTTATGAAACTAGAACTTTTGGAATTTATGAAGAACACTTAGAACTTGAAGATAGAACTTGAGAGAGATCAATTAGATGAAGAAAATTGAAGAATGAAAGTGTTTGTAGGTGTTTTTGGTCGTTGGTGTATGGATTAGATATAAAGGATATGTAATTTTGTTTTCATGTAAATAAGTCATGAATGATTACTCATATTTTTGTAATTTTATGAGATATTTCATGCTAGTTGCTAAATGATGGTTCCCACATGTGTTAGGTGACTCACATGGGCTGCTAAGAGCTGATCATTGGAGTGTATATACCAATAGTACATACTTCTAAAAGCTGTGTATTGTACGAGTACGAATACGGGTGCATACGAGTAGAATTGTTGATGAAACTGAACGAGGATGTAATTGTAAGCATTTTTGTTAAGTAGAAGTATTTTGATAAGTGTCTTGAAGTCTTTCAAAAGTGTATGAATACATATTAAAACACTACATGTATATACATTTTAACTGAGTCGTTAAGTCATCGTTAGTCGTTACATGTAAATGTTGTTTTGAAACCTTTAGGTTAACGATCTTGTTGAATGTTGTTAACCCATTGTTTATTATAACAAATGAGATGTTAAATTGTTATATTATCATGATATTATAATATATAATATATCTTAGTATGATGTATATACAGTTAAATGTCGTTACAACGATAATCGTTACATATATGTCTCGTTTCGAAATCATTAAGTTAGTAGTCTTATATTTACATATGTATTTCATTGTTAATACACTTAATAATATATTTACTTATCATTTAACATAATTAACCAAGTGTATCAATATCTTAATATGATTCATATGTACCTAGTAAGACGTTGTTATAACGATAATCGTTATATATATCGTTTTCGAATTTCTTAAATTAATAGTCTCATTTTTATGTATATAACTCATTGTTAAAATACCTAATGAGATACATACTTATAATAAAATCATGTTAACTATATATATAACCATATATATGTCATCGTATAGTTTTTACAAGTTTTAACGTTCGTGAATCACCGGTCAACTTGGGTGGTCAATTGTCTTTATGAAACCTATTTCAATTAATCAAGTCTTAACAAGTTTGATTGCTTAACATGTTGGAAACACTTAATCATGTAAATAACAATTTCATTTAATATATATATAAACATGGAAAAGTTCGGGTCACTACAGTACCTACCAGTTAAATAAATTTCGTCCCGAAATTTTAAACAGTTGGAGGTGTTGACGTATCTTTTGGAAATAAATGCGGGTATTTCTTCTTCATTTGATCTTCTCGTTCCCAGGTGAACTCGGGTCCTCTACGAGCATTCCATCGAACCTTAACAATTGGTATCTTGTTTTGCTTAAGTCTTTTAACCTCACGATCCATTATTTCGACGGGTTCTTCGATAAATTGAAGTTTTTCGTTGATTTGGATTTCATCTAACGGAATAGTGAGATCTTCTTTAGCAAAACATTTCTTCAGATTCGAGACGTGGAAAGTGTTATGTACAGCCGTGAGTTGTTGAGGTAACTCAAGTCGGTAAGCTACTGGTCCGACACGATCAATAATCTTGAATGGTCCAATATACCTTGGATTTAATTTCCCTCGTTTACCAAATCGAACAACGCCTTTCCAAGGTGCAACTTTAAGCATGACCATCTCTCCAGTTTCAAATTCTATATCTTTTCTTTTAATGTCAGCGTAGCTCTTTTGTCGACTTTGGGCGGTTTTCAACCGTTGTTGAATTTGGATGATCTTCTCGGTAGTTTCTTGTATTATCTCCGGACCCGTAATCTGTCTATCCCCCACTTCACTCCAACAAATTGGAGACCTGCACTTTCTACCATAAAGTGCTTCAAACGGCGCCATCTCAATGCTTGAATGGTAGCTGTTGCTGTAGGAAAATTCTGCTAACGGTAGATGTCGATCCCAACTGTTTCCGAAATCAATAACACATACTCGTAGCATGTCTTCAAGCGTTTGTATCATCCTTTCGCTCTGCCCATCAGTTTGTGGATGATAGGCAGTACTCATGTCTAGACGAGTTCCTAATGCTTGCTGTAATGTCTGCCAGAATCTTGAAATAAATCTGCCATCCCTATCAGAGATAATAGAGATTGGTATTCCATGTCTGGAGACGACTTCCTTCAAATACAGACGTGCTAACTTCTCCATCTTGTCATCTTCTCTTATTGGCGGGAAGTGTGCTGATTTGGTGAGACGATCAACTATTACCCAAATAGTATCAAAACCACTTGCAGTCCTTGGCATTTTAGTGATGAAATCCATGGTAATGTTTTCCCATTTCCATTCCGGGATTTCGGGTTGTTGAAGTAGACCTGATAGTTTCTGATGCTCAGCTTTGACCTTAGAACACGTTAAACACTCTCCTACGTATTTAGCAACATCGGCTTTCATACCCGGCCACCAAAAATGTTTCTTGAGATCCTTGTACATCTTCCCCGTTCCAGGATGTATTGAGTATCTGGTTTTATGAGCTTTTCTAAGTACCATTTCTCTCATATCTCCAAATTTTGGTACCCAAATCCTTTCAGCCCTATACCGGGTTCCGTCTTCCCGAATATTAAGATGCTTCTCCAATCCTTTGGGTATTTCATCCTTTAAATTTCCCTCTTTTAAAACTCCTTGTTGCGCCTCCTTTATTTGAGTAGTAAGGTTAGTGTGAATCATTATATTCATAGATTTTACTCGAATGGGTTCTCTGTCCTTTTTGCTCAAGGCTTCGGCTACCACATTTGCCTTCCCCGGGTGGTAATGAATCTCAAAGTCGTAATCATTCAACAATTCAATCCACCTACGCTGCCTCATATTCAGTTGTTTCTGATTAAATATGTGTTGAAGACTTTTGTGATCGGTATATATAATACTTTTGACCCCATATAAGTAGTGCCTCCAAGTCTTTAATGCAAAAACAACCGCGCCTAATTCCAAATCATGCGTCGTATTATTTTGCTCGTGAATCTTCAATTGTCTAGACGCATAAGCAATCACCTTCGTTCATTGCATTAATACACAATCGAGACCTTGCTTTGATGCGTCACAATAAATCACAAAATCATCATTCCCTTCAGGCAATGACAATATAGGTGCCTTAGTTAGCTTTTTCTTCAATAACTGAAACGCTTTCTCTTGTTCATCCTTCCATTCAAATTTCTTCCCTTTATGCGTTAATGCAGTCAAGGGTTTTGCTATTCTAGAAAAGTCTTGGATGAACCTTCTGTAGTAACCAGCTAGTCCTAAAAACTGGCGTATGTGTTTCGAAGTTTTCGGGGTTTCCCACTTTTCAACAGTTTCTATCTTTGCCGGATCCACCTTAATACCTTTTTTGTTCACTATGTGACCGAGGAATTGAACTTCTTCCAACCAAAATGCACACTTTGAAAATTTAGCGTACAATTCTTCCTTCCTCAATACTTCTAACACCTTTCTCAAATGTTCACCGTGTTCTTGGTCATTCTTTGAGTAAATAAGTATGTCATCAATGAAAACAATGACAAACTTGTCAAGGTATGGTCCACACACTCGGTTCATAAGGTCCATGAACACAGCTGGTGCATTAGTTAAACCAAACGGCATGACCATAAACTCGTAATGACCATAACATGTTCTGAAAGCAGTTTTTGGAATATCATCTTCTTTCACCCACATTTGATGATACCCGGAACGTAAGTCAATCTTTGAATAAACAGACGAGCCTTGTAGTTGATCAAATAAGTCATCGATTCTCGGTAGTGGGTAGCGGTTCTTGATGGTAAGTTTGTTCAACTCTCAGTAGTCGATACACAACCTGAATGTACCATCTTTCTTCTTGACAAACAAAACAGGAGCTCCCCACGGTGATGTGCTTGGTCGAATGAAACCACGCTCTAAAAGTTCTTGTAATTGGCTTTGCAGTTCTTTCATCTCGCTGGGTGCGAGTCTGTAAGGAGCACGAGCTATTGGTGCAGCTCTTGGTACAAGATCTATTTGAAATTCAACGGATCGATGTGGGGGTAATCCCGGTAATTCTTTCGGAAATACATCGGGAAATTCTTTTGCGACGGGAACATCATTGATGCTCTTTTCTTCAGTTTGTACTTTCTCGACGTGTGCTAGAATAGCATAGCAACCTTTTCTTATTAGTTTTTGTGCCTTCAAATTACTAATAAGATGTAGCTTCGTGTTGCCCTTTTCTCCGTACACCATTAAGGGTTTTCCTTTTTCTCGTATAATGCGAATTGCATTTTTGTAACAAACGATCTCTGCTTTCACTTCTTTCAACCAGTCCATACTGATTATAACATCAAAACTCCCTAACTCTACTGGTATCAAGTCAATCTTAAATGTTTCGCTAACCAGTTTAATTTCTCGATTCCTACATATATTATCTGCTGAAATTAATTTACCATTTGCTAATTCGAGTAAAAATTTACTATCCAATGGCGTCAATGGACAACTTAATTTAGCACAAAAATCTCTACTCATATAGTTTCTATCCGCACCCGAATCAAATAAAACGTAAGCAGATTTATTGTCAATAAGAAACGTACCCGTAATAAGCTCCGGGTCTTCCTGTGCCTCTGCCGCATTAATATTGAAAACTCTTCCACGGCCTTGTCCATTCGTGTTCTCCTGGTTCGGGCAATTTCTAATATTGTGGCCTAGTTTTCCACATTTATAACAAACTACATTGTCATAACTTGCTCCGACACTACTTGCTCCGCCATTACTCGTTCCGACACCATTTGTTCCTTTCGTTCTGTTAACCCCTGGTCCGTAGACCTCACACTTCACCGCGCTATGACCATTTCTTTTACACTTGTTGCAAAATTTGGTGCAGAACCCCGAGTGATACTTTTCACACCTTTGGCATAGCTGCTTCTGATTGTTGTTGTTGTTATTGCGGTTGTTATTGTTATTGGGATGATTGTTGTAGTTGCTGTTGTTGTTGTTGTTGTTGTTGTTGTTGTTGTTGTTGTTGTTGTTGTTGTTGTTGTTGTTGTTGTTGTTGTTGTTGTTGTTGTTGTTGTTGTTGTTGTTGTTGGGCCGTTTGTTACAGTTGCGATTGATGTTGCGATTGTTGGGATAATTGTTGCGATTATTATTGTAATTGCTGTTGTTGTTGTATTGGTGATTCTTATCACCGTTTTCCTCCCACTTTCTTTTGACTTGCTTCACATTGGCCTCTTCAGCCGTCTGTTCTTTAATTCTTTCCTCAATCTGGTTCACTAGTTTGTGAGTCATTCTACATGCCTGTTGTATGGAGGCGGGCTCGTGTGAACTTATATCTTCTTGGATTCTTTCCGGTAATCCTTTCACAAACGCGTCGATCTTCTCTTCCTCATCTTCGAATGCTCCAGGACACAATAGGCACAATTCTGTGAATCGTCTTTTGTACGTGGTAATATCAAATCCTTGGGTTCGTAAACCTCTAAGTTCTGTCTTGAGCTTATTGACCTCGGTTCTGGGACGGTACTTCTCGTTCATCAAGTGCTTGAATGCTGACCACGGTAGTGCGTAAGCATCATCTTGTCCCACTTGCTCTAGATAGGTATTCCACCATGTTAATGCAGAACCTGTGAAGGTATGCGTAGCGTACTTCACTTTGTCCTCTTCAGTACACTTACTTATGGCAAACACCGATTCGACCTTCTCGGTCCACCGTTTCAATCCGATCGGTCCTTCGGTTCCATCAAATTCCAAACGTTTGCAGGCAGTGAATTCTTTGTAGGTGCATCCTACACGATTTCCTATACTGCTAGATCCAAGGTTATTGTTGGTATGTAGCGCAGCCTGTACTGCGGCTATGTTTGAAGCTAGAAAAGTACGGAATTCCTCTTCATTCATATTCACGGTGTGTCGAGTAGTCGGTGCCATTTCCTTCAAAATAGTCAAATGGAACAAGTTAATCATACAGAATATTAAGAGTAGTTAATAGTATTTCGTAGCATAATATGAACTCATTTATAAAAGCTTTTTCTTCATATTAGCGTTTTATAAGTTTAAATTCGGGTAGTACCTACCCGTTAAGTTCATACTTAGTAGCTAATATACAATTCCACTACTACAATTCTATATGAAAAACTGATTAGAATAATATTTCGCGTTCAAACTTTTATACAATATTTTACAAACTTACAATACCGCTTATTTTACATAAAGCATGAAATATAGCACACAATAACTTTGATACAAGATAGTTGTGAAGATAATTCTAGCTAGTACACAAGTCGTTCAGCAAAGGCAATAAAGACACGTAATTCATACGTCCAGAAACAAGTCATGCATTCTGGTTTTACTAGGACTACTTCCCATCCTTGGTCTTGTGGAACATAACCGTTATGGCCGTTGATAAGACAGCATGTTGTAACGTCGTCAAAGGGACGAGGGTTACGTAATGACCAACAGTCTCGTAATAACCTAAAAACCTCATTTCTTACCCCAATTACCGACTCCGTCACTTGTGGGAACGTTTTGTTTAATAGTTGTAGCCCGATGTTATTTTTCTCACTTTGGTGAGAAGCGAACATTACTAACCCGTAAGCATAGCATGCTTCTTTATGTTGCATGTTAGCCGCTTTTTCTAAATCATGAAGTCCTATATTCGGATACATTGAGTCAAAATAATTTCTTAACCCGTTGCGTAAAATAGCATTTGGGTTCCCCACAATATATGCGTCAAAGTAAACACATCGTAACTTATGGGTTTCCCAATGTGATATCCCCCATCCTTCAAACGAAAGTCTCTTATAAACCAAGACATTCTTGGAACGTTCTTCGAATGTCTTACAAACTGATCTCGCCTTAAATAGTTGTGCCGAGGAATTCTGACCGACTCTAGACAAGATTTCATCAATCATGTCTCCGGGTTGGTCTCTTAAAATATTGGGTTGTCTATCCATTTTGTGTTTTTAAACTGTAAAATAGACAAGAGTTAGATTCATAAAAAAATACTTATTAATACAAGCAATTTTTACATATATCATAAAGCATAAGCACACTATATTGCATATATTACACCACACGAATACAACTATCTTATTCCGACTCGCTCGTTTCTTCTTCTTCGGTTTTGGTTCGTTTTGCCAAGTTTCTAGGGATATATGATGTTCCCCTAATACTAGCTGTCGTTTTCCACAACAGTTTAGAAAAACCTGGTGGTTTAGAGGTTCCCGGGTTATTGTTACAACTTAAGAACTTCGGGGGTTGACGATACATATAAAGTTCATCGGGGTTGGAATTAGATTTCTCTATTTTTATGCCCTTTCCCTTATTATTTTCTTTTGTTTTTTTAAATTCAGTTGGGGTAATTTCTATAACATCATCGGAATCCGATTCATCGGAGAATTGGTAATCCTCCCAATATTTTGCTTCCTTGGCGGAAACACCATTGACCATAATTAACCTTGGTCAGTTGGTTGAGGATTTTCTTTTACTTAACCGTTTTATTATTTCCCCCACCGGTTCTATTTCCTCCTCCAGTTCCTCCTCTTCCGGTTCTGATTCTTCTTCCGGTTCCTCTTCGGGAACTTGTGAATCAGTCCAATATATATTCGACTCTTCGTTATTATTAGGTGAGTCAATGGGATTTGTGCTAGAGGTAGACATCTATCACACAATATCAAACATGTTAAGAGATTAATATATCACATAATATATACATGTTAATAATATATAGTTTCCAACAAAAATGTTAAGCAATCATTTTTAAAGAAAACACGGTCGAAGTCCAGACTCACTAATGCATCCTAACAAACTCGATAAGACACACTAATGTAAATTTTCTGGTTCTCTAAGACCAACGCTCGGATACCAACTGAAATGTCCCGTTCTTATTGATTAAAAACGTTCCATATTAATTGATTTCGTTGCGAGGTTTTGACCTCTATATGAGACGTTTTTCAAAGACTGCATTCATTTTTAAAACAAACCATAACCTTTATTTCATAAATAAAGGTTAAAAAAGCTTTACGTAGATTATCAAATAATGATAATCTAAAATATCCTGTTTACACA
Source organism: Rutidosis leptorrhynchoides (assembly GCF_046630445.1). Lineage (NCBI taxonomy): Eukaryota > Viridiplantae > Streptophyta > Magnoliopsida > Asterales > Asteraceae > Rutidosis > Rutidosis leptorrhynchoides. Next base: position 170,875,376 of record NC_092337.1, read on the forward strand.
CGACCATTACATAATGGTTTACAATACAAATATGTTACATCGAAATCAGTTTCTTGAATGTAGTTTTTACACAATATCATACAAACATGGACTCCAAATCTTGTCCTTATTTTAGTATGCAACAGCGGAAGCTCTTAGTATTCACCTGAGAATAAACATGCTTTAAACGTCAACAAAAATGTTGGTGAGTTATAGGTTTAACCTATATATATATATATATATATATCAAATCGTAACAATAGACCACAAGATTTCATATTTCAATACACATCCCATACATAGAGATAAAAATCATTCATATGGTGAACACCTGGTAACCGACATTAACAAGATGCATATATAAGAATATCCCCATCATTCCGGGACACCCTTCGGATATGATATAAATTTCGAAGTACTAAAGCATCCGGTACTTTGGATGGGGTTTGTTAGGCCCAATAGATCTATCTTTAGGATTCGCGTCAATTAGGGTGTCTGTTCCCTAATTCTTAGATTACCAGACTTAATAAAAAGGGTTATAGGGTTATAGGGTTGGTTGCAAAATTCTTATGGATTGGTGAAAGGTATCCAAATCTTTTCATTTTTGAGAGAATTGATAGATTTTGGTTCTTCGGAGTATCCTTTTTGGATGGATAACGGCTTAAACTCCGCGAGAGTTTTCATTGGAAGATGCGGATTTTACTAAGAATTTGTCTAGAATTTTCTTGGCTCTTTCGGTAATTCTTCCTTGGGCAATTCCTCGGGTTTCTTGCCTTTATTCATAGAGACTTTGCTCTTTTTTTTTTGGCATACCCTTTCTTCATAACTTTTGTCCTTTGTTCCTGGTGCCCAGAGAGGAAGTGATAATTCACCAAAAATAGGTCTTTGACCTAACAATAATAGCCAAGAGTTCGGAATCCTTCAACAAGTGCTTTTGAAGCGAATTTTGATCGGTCTATCTCTTCATAAATCTCTGGATCTTTTTTGATAAATAAAAAGGAAAAGAAGTGAAATGGGTAGTGAATTTTGGGAGTGAATTTGGGGGTGAATATTTCAGGACCCGTCCTAATCCATCTGGACAAATATGGTTACATCGCGAGGTACTTGACCTCTATATGATACATTTTACAAACATTGCATTCATTTTTAATAGACAAACTTTCATTTCATCGAAAGTTGACGGCATGCATACTATTTCATAATATATCCAACTATAATTAACTTAGTAATAATCTTGATGAACTCAATGACTCGAATGCAACGTCTTTTGAAATAAGTCATGAATGACTCCAAGTAATGTCTCTAAAATGGGCAAATGCACAACGGAAGATTTCTTTCATACCTGAGAATAAACATGCTTTAAAGTGTCAACCAAAAGGTTGGTGAGTTCATTAGTTTAACATAAATAATCATTTCCATCATTTTAATAGACCACAAGATTTTCATTTTCATTTCTCATAAATATACGTCCCATGCATAGAGACAAAAATCATTCATATGGATTGAACACCTGGTAACCAACATTAACAAGATTCATATAAGAATATCCCCTATCATTTCGGGAAATCCTTCGGACATGATAAAAACGAATTCGAAGTACTAAAGCATCCGGTACTTAAGATGGGGTTCGTTAGGCCCAATAGATCTATCTTTAGGATTCGCATCAATTAGTAGATCGGTTTACTAATTCTTAGGTTACCAAGCAAAAAGGGGCATATTTGGCTTCGATCAGTCAACCATATAATGTAGTTTCGATTACTTGTGTCTATTTCGTAAAACAATTATAAAAGCAACGCATGTATTCTCAGTCCTAAAAATATATATTGCAAAAGCATTTAAAAAGGGAGTAATGAAACTCATTCTACAATATTTTGTAGTAAAAATATTCGTACGATGATATTGAACAATTCAGGGTTGGCCTCGGATTCACGAACCTATATCATATATATATATATATATATATATATATATATATATATATATATATATATATATATATATATATATATATATATATATATATATATTAACACATATAATGGTAATCGAACAATTTATGTATTATAAGTGTATTAATTGTTACTTTAGTTATGTTTTTCATTAATAAGCTAATTAGTTACATTTATTAATATTTATTGTAAAAATATTAATATAGTTACGTTATATGTAGTAAATATGATTTTATATAACTAATAGTTATTCGATAAAATAATATTGATAATAGTAGATAAAAGGTGTTTCATTCTATAATAATAATAATAATAATAATAATAATAATAATAATAATAATAATAATAATAATAATAATAATAATAATAATAATAATAATAATAATAGTTATGATAATAATAATGATAAAAATGATACTTTTAATAATAATGATAGAAAAATGATAATTTAAATAATACTTTTAATAATAATAATGATAACAATAATAATAATAACAATAATAATAATACTTAATGATATTACTTAATAATAAATAAAATGATCATATTATTAATATTAACATAATAATAACAACAATTAATAATAACAATATTAATAATAATAATAATAATAATAAAGAGTAAAAAGTAAACTACCTCAAAAGCTTTATCCCAAAAATAAAATGCCCCAAACAGGGCTTGAACCCGCGACCTCTCGTTCCCTAACACACGCCCAACCATTACTCTATCCATGTTTTTCTGATTTAGCTCACAAAATAATTTGCTTAACCCGAATTTCTGTTTTTCTTATGCTTAAACTAAGAACCCAAACTTACATAAACCCAATTACCAATTAATGGTCCAAGTAGCAATTAATGGCCCAACTCCTTATACGACCCAATAGAAGGGTAACATTTTAGCCCGATTAACCTTAAAAGGTTAAAGTCCTCATCTGATCAAAACAAAACGAGACAGAAAAGAAGGGAATAAGGTTCGGTTTTCTTTATTCCATTTTCTAAAACCCCAGCTGATTGAATAGATAACCAATAATATCATCATTTATATTATCATTATCATTATCACATCCACTTCTTCGTGTCATCTTCGTTTAACAAAAATATCAACAGAACGTACAGTAATAGTAGTAGTAAACAAACGGTTAGTGGTATTTGAAGATGATTAAATGGGTTTATTGTGGTGTTGCGTTGATGGGGGTGATCGTTGTAGTTGAAATAGAAATAGATTATAGCTGCAACATCATTTCATGAATGAATCAAACTGGAAATCAAAATGCAACAAAACATAAAAACATAATCAAAATCGTATGTGGGTGTGGGTGTCAGATCACGATCAGCAAATAGAAGAGAAGGTTGTTACAGTATTGATAGATGAATAAAATAGATAGAAACAAGAATATGTAATAGGCTCAATTTCAGCTGTAACCCTCGTTGATCATTATTTCTAACATACACATTATCCTTATCATCTATTCAACATCACCCATAACATATCTAACGTGGCCCAATTAAGATCGCAACTTTGTCCAAGTTTACGAATTACTTAAGTTCAATTACCAAAACAAATTCACTGCCCAAGTAAAAGTGAAATAATTCGGCCCAAGAGCCATGTAAAGTCGTGTGGCTTGTTGATTAAGAATAGGAACAATAGTCACCATAATATTTATTCGATCATTTGCATAAGTGGGTCCTTTGGGAAATTGTCAGCCAAGGAGTATACAAACATGGTGGGGTTTTTCTATATTTGTAGTTGTCTGCCAATTCCCTATATCCAAAGTATAATATAACGTTTTCTATCTTCTTTTTCCAATTCATTATCGCCATCTTTAATTATCAAAGGAAATACTCACACATTGAATCTTATGACCCATGTGGGTGGCCAATAAAGAGAAGTTGCAAAATGTCCACTTTGTCGACCCCTCCACCTTCTTTTTATGTATTTAAATTGCATCAATCAAACAATTTAATTTACTTAACTTCCTTCGGTTTCTTTATGTTTAAACATATAAAAACCAGCAGGTACATAATGGTATCGATCTTGGTTTACCTACAGCAGGTAAATGAAAGAAGAAACAGAAAACAGTTGCATCGGTCTCGCTGTAGCTGTGAAGATGGGTTGTAGTGGTGATGTTTGAATACTTTAATAGTGAAAATAATATCAACGTTTGATGGTGTTTCACAATTTAAAGAGGAGAGAGAGATAGATAGAGAGAAGAGTGATGGTTGTTTCGATCTTGGTGTAAGGTTTTCAAACAGAAAACGTATGGCGTAGCAGCTGCTGCAATTAATGGTTTCGATGGTGTGGTTTATTTGTTGAAGGCGGGAAGGGTTTGCAATGAGAAACAGAAAAATAAGAATAGGTGGTTGTCGGTTATAGTGGTGGTTCTCGATGTAATTATAGCCAAAAGTAGTTGAGTGATTTAGAGTGATGGTGAGGTGGTATAAGGTGGTGTAGAAGATGGTTTATGGTGGTTGACGTGATGATGGATTAAACTCGGTGATGGGTTTCAAGGTTGCAGCTGAAAATGGAATGGAAAAAGATAGTTCAATGTTTTCTCGCATGATGTATATGTGTAGATATAATATAGAAAGAGATATGAAATATATGATATATAATATAAATATCATAACATCAATAATGATTCAACAAAAGAAGAAACAGATTCATTGTAAGTGGTCGACAGAAAACAAAAAAATAATATATATATATATATTATATATTTGATTCCGTGGATGAAGAAAACAAAACAATCAAACAAAGTAACTTTTATTTTAATAATAAGTAATCATTAAGATACGTGTGAAAAAAATATATCTAGCAGTTTGATATTTGGTTCAATTATTGAAACACTCAGCAGCTCAATGGTGTTGAACAAGGTGTAATGTAGGTGAGGCACAAGAACATGTTTTCCTCTGTATGTAAATGTAATGTAATGTATATGAAATTATATTAGATAGTGGATATTGTGTGGATGATACCTTTAAGGTTGATCGAACATATAACACATAACAACTAGTAATAAAGTAATGAAAAGAAAAGCACATGTGAAAAATATATGTCTATGTTTGACGACATTAGATCACAAGTAAAACAGAATGGTAGAAAAATGCAATTGATTGTGATCTCTAACAAAATTCACGCGTGATTATTTATTTCTATATTTTCTATTCAATATTAATAATTACAAATTATGTTAATAATAATAATATTATTAACCTTAATAATAATAATTTCTTCAATAAATTTTATTAACAATGATAATAATAATAATTGTTAATAATAGTGTTAGTAATGATATTAATACTAATAATATCGATATGACAATTGAGCGTTACTGTCATTTACAAAATAAATTCGAAACGCTATATGTATATTCTATATACTTCATTTATATATATATATATAGATACTTTTTAAATAATTATTATATATATATATATATATACATATCTATTTACACACAATTGTTCGTGAATCGTCGAAAATAGTCAGAGGTTAAATGAATCCATGTAAATAGTTAAAAAAATTTTGAGACTCAAAATTACAGACTTTGCTTATCATGTCGAAATCGTAATAAGATTTAGTTTAAATTTGTTCGGAATTTTCCGGGTCGTCACAGTACCTACCCGTTAAAGAAATTTCGTCTCGAAATTTGAGTGAAGTCGTCATGGTTGACAACTAGAATATTTTCGTAACGAATACAAGTTGATAAATAGAATTTTATCACTGTTTAGTATTTTGAATAGAATAATTAAGTTACTCGAAGCGTATAAGAGAGGCTATCGCAAAAGATTTGAAATGATGAAATAGAGGTTCGCCTTAGCTTTTGACGTAATCATGTTAGAATTCATAAAATAAGGTGTGTCTTAACTTTTGACGTTGTCTTGGTTGAATTCCAGAATTCAAGGGATTTTAAAATAAAATTTTGGAAATCTATAAGATCTGATTCTTCGGGATATATGGAAATTAAGATCTCTATAATTAAATGCGATCATCAGTCTCGATTACTTTGTCTAGTATATTCACTATAAATGAACTTCTTCCACTCCATTACTTCCCACCACTCCCATTTTCTATATTTTAATTCATACTTTCAAATCATCGGTTAATATGCTTCATCCAGTTTTAATTTTTGGATATATTCCTGGCCTTCATATCGATCATTCTCCTTTTTCACCTACTACTGGAGGAATCTGTTTACTTCTACTTCACTCTTGGGGTTATTGTGTTTATCATACTCCCGTGTCTTTATACTGCTATTCGTATTAATGTACACGGTCTGTGATGTCAGTGTTGTTGTCGAGTTTTGTATCTTCCCTTATGTTTCGGAGCCCTTTGCCTTTTTATTCTCCTCTCAATTTCTAGTAAAACGAGTAACGGTCCATAATTCGTAAGTATGGAGGTTCGAATGAACTTAATTTTCCAAACAAGAAAGTACATAATAGCACGATTTGATTTGTGAAATTACCAGAGTCACTGAGAATAGAACTATCATGAATATACTTTCTTGATATGTTTAAACAGAATGAAAGAGTTGTGTAACATGGCACATGATGACGTTATGATCTGTGAATCATCACGTTCCGTTAGAAACTCAGCATGACTTACTGTAATATAATCACGTTGATCAAGTATCATTATATTATACTAACCCATGCTTCAGTTCCCAACACTACTTCAAAAGCATTCTTATTTTAAACTCGAAGGTTTACAGAATATAGAAACTAAAACAGTTTTCTTTTATGATATAACACAGATAGCGCGGAGAGATAATTAATATTGGACGAGAATATTTATGAAGGTATCTTCAGAAATATTGAGGATATTAATAATAAAAGATACGATAATATCTTAGAATTTTTTAATCAAATTTTGATGAAGAAATTCATTCACGATGATTTAGAGCGATTAAGGAGCAAGGTATTCGTTAAAGATTTCATCATAAACAGAATCATCAGGATTCTTTTATGTATAAGTTTAGTCCTTGTTCAGAGTCTTTTTCATGATTTACTCAATTCATTTTTCAGTATCAAAATCTTTGAGCTTTTTCAACACTCCATTCTTTATCATCAAACTTTTGACTGTTAAGGCAGTCTTCAGTTTTCACTACTTCATCAGCTTTTTAAAAAAAAACTCAGGGAACTGATTCATAAGCTAAAGCGCTTTTCAGAAATTCAGAATGGAAGATCATATTTCTAAGAGATAAATGTTATATGTATACGTATAACTGTTGATGTAGAAATGCTACGAGATTCCAAATATTGATTGCTGATTCCCGTTAATTGGTATGGCAATTCTCGTTACAAGATGCGGATGAGTATATGATAGGGTTTCAATGAATATAATGATTTTTCAGAAAATCAAAGATTAATGAAATTACTGGTAAGTTTACTGCTAATGTGGTGAGATATAAACGGTTTTCCGGTAACGATGATGAAAAGCAAACTTATATATCAAAGTTATAATAAGGTTTATTCGAATGAAAAATTGAAGTTGATTTGTTGAAGCTGTGACAAAATTGGCTAATTTGAAAAGGAATTGCAAAGTTATTTTCGGTAATAACAACGCCAAAGGAGCTAGCACAGATACGTTTTAAACGTTTTTTTCTCAGGTTCCGAATGTTTTCAGGTGCATAACTATATGCATAGATCTTTCCTTCCGTAGATGAGGTGCAATTGGTTCATCCTCTCAATTGATGTGTTTTCAAGAATCATGAAAGGTTTGAATGCAGATTGTAATCATCAAGATACAAATGAGGTTTAAGATAAAATCTAGTGGCAAACTTGAAGAATTGTTTAGTTTCATATGTTATAATCAATATTTTAATTCATTTAAATTTTCCAATGTTGGTAGTCCATAGTTAGCAGTCCACAGTTACTAATTCAATAATTCATATATAGTTTATAATATTCAAATTAATTAATACGTATCGTGACCCGTGTACATGTCTCAGACTCGATCACAACTCAAAGTATATATATTATTTAAGAATCAACCTCAAACTTGTATAGCTAACTCGATCATTACTGCATATAGAGTGTCTATGGTTATTCCAAATAATATATATAGATGCGCCGATATGATATGTCAAAACCTTGTATACGTGTCCCGATATTTAAAGTGCGTAAAATAAATAACAGAAATTAAATAACGATAAATAAAATTGCGAGAATTTAAATTGGGATAATTAAATTGCGATAAATAAATTACGATAAATAAAATGTAATACGGAATTAACAGTTAGCTAGGAACAGTTAGCTAGTAATAGTTAGCGTGGATTCTTAACCAAATTTCTCATAGTTAATTTGTTTGTTTCTAACAAATTTTATTTTGTCCAATGTTTTCTTCATTATGCCACTTGTTGAATTCTGATAGATCAAAATCCAAATATGAAATTGAATGAAAATGGTTATTCTGCGGTGAACGGATACGTATATCTGTGGATGTAAGTAGGATAGTAAATGACTGTTGAATCAGATTAGAAGAATGTACAGTATAACATGTTAATATGAAAACTAAATATTTCCTCGGGTATTACCTACCCGTTAAAATATTTTCTCCATTAACAGTTTGTACAAAAGAATTTTCAATTACAATTTTTATGAAAATATATATACATATATATTTTCTTCAGATGTAATCATAGATTTAATGAGTCAATATGATATTAAACTCATTTGATTTACCATTAGAACAAGAATATATATAATCTCTAAAACATTAGAGATTACATAATTGCCATGTCGAACGAAGATAAATAATATAGAACGTCATGTAGAATGATGATTATACTAGCGGTACAGAATGAGATGTTGAGGCATGTGATGCTGAAACTTGGGTTGTTGATGGTACTGTTGGTGCCGGTGATGTTGTTGAAGCTGGTACGTTTTGCACCATATTTTCCAAAGCTACAACTCGAGCGCGAAGCTCGTTACCTTCTTCCATTATTTCGGGATGATTGTCAGTAGGAACGAGCGGATGAATAAGGTTTAGAATTGTAGACAGAATATAATTGTGGTGAGATATTCGAGAAATGAGGGTGAAAATGGTGTTTCGGACTGGTTCGCCGGTAAGTACTTCAGGTTCATCGCCAAGAGGTAGATTCGGTTGGTGAAAAGGATTGCCTTCTTCGAGTCTCCATTGATTAAGTCGACTACGAACCCATCAGATGAATTGATGATGGCTGGTTGGTTAATCCATTCCGGTTATACTGTTTTCAGAGCTCGAGTGGAAATCCATATCGAAATAGCTATTAGAATTCGAGGAATTCGAACTGGTTGAGGGATCTATCTCGTACAATTAGAGAATTGATTTTGGATAAGAAATAGATAATAGGATGTAGATTAGTACCCTGCAATACATAATTTATGTATGCATATATAATACTAAAATCCCATAAGTTACGGAGGAATCTATGGAAGCTGTCAGGCAAAGGTAACAATAACAGATATGCTAAGATATGAATTTATCTATACACTGTCTATGCAATAGAGGCAGTAAGACGTGTCTAGACTTTAAGGATGATAATCAAATAATTTTTGACACTAAATGATAAGCAAAACTTTTGACATGCAGACACGGTCGAAGTCCAGACTCATTAATGCATCCTAACAACTACTAGTTAGAAACACTAATGCAAGACCTGGTTCGCTAAGACCACCGCTCTGATACCACCTTTCATGACCCATCCTAATCCATCTGGACGAATACATTACATTTCATTACATCGCGAGGTACTTGACCTCTATATGATACATTTTACAAACATTGCATTCGTTTTTAATAGACAAACTTTCATTTCATCAAAAGTTGACGGCATGCATACCATTTCATAATATGTCCAACTATAATTGACTTAGTAATAATCTTGATGAACTCAACGACTCGAATACAACGTCTTTTGAAATAAGTCATGAATGACTCCAAGTAATGTCTCTAAAATGAGCAAATGCGCAGCTGAAGATTTCTTTCATACCTAAGAATAAACATGCTTTAAAGAGTCAACCAAAAGGTTGGAGAGTTCATTAGCTTAACATAAATAATCATTTCCAACATTTTAATAGACCACAAGATTTTCATTTTTATTGACTATAACTTCTAAACCGTTCATTGAAACCATTCGATATCTGAATGAAAAGTTCTCAATTTTTCGCAAGCTTTCCAACGACATGTATATCATATACCTTATCTTAATAGCATATGTATTTAATTCAAGATTCGACATAACCTTCTAACGACAATAACGAACGTATAAGCTTGCATAATCCTATATACTCGAGCACTAGTCAGGGATACACTAATAATATATAAAAGTTAAGCTATGAGTGCTCACGTATCAATATTGAGATTCAATATTGCAGGAAAAGTACGTAGACGCAACAGAGATGATAAACACTAGTTTGACTCAAGAGCAATACTCCCGAACCATACCCATAACCTCCATAGCTATAACCCATAATTTCCTTAGCTCTATCCCGCTCGAAAAACAATTTCGAAATTACTCGGATAGCACTCCATCATAATATTTTATGTATACTAATAATATCTTGAAATAATACGGAGTAAATATATATATGTAAATCGATTGAGAGAGTTTAGAGAAAAATATTTTCAAATTTCTATGAAATAATGAAACCTATTGAATTCTATTTATAATAGATTTTTGAATTATTAAAGTGAATTATTAAAGTATGAATTATTAAAGTGAATTATTAAAGTATGAATTATTAAAGTGAATTATTAAATTATGAATTATTAAAGAGAATTATTAAAGTTAAAGTAAAGTAAAAATAAAGTAAAAGTTTAAGTATAGTAAAAGTATAAAACTATGTACGTATAATACGCGTATAAATATATATAATATTAATTTAAATGGTTATATATATTTAATAAAATAAAATATAAATATCGTTATCTTTATCATACTGGTTAAGTAATGAATTGTCAAAAGTGATTCTAGATATTTATAAAAGTTATATACGTTTTAATAATAAAGTTCTTTTTAAACTGAAAACGGTTTTGTACGTTTGAAACTAAATCAAATAAATATGATAATTTTGTTTTCCAAAACTAAATATATTTAAGAATCATTTTTTTTAAAGGTTAAAATAATGGAAATCGTTATATCATAAAACGTTTTTGAAAAGTAGAATAATATATATTCATAATAGGTTTCAAGTTTTTAAATTACACTCTGTTGGTGAAGCATGCGATAAAGTTCAAAGGTTAAATAAACGTATGAAATCATCTTAATGAAAAATTTCGAGTTACTTAACTTGTCGATATCCAACATCTAAGTTATTTACACTCCACGTTCTTACTTATAAATCACTTTACCATTTTCCGAATGTTGTCAAAAAGAATAGATTTCTTAAATCACAGTGGACCTCATAACATAGACCCGTAATCATATCACAATGTATCTGATAAATCAATCATTTGATATTATCTTCTAATTCCATCGATAAACATATTGAAACAAATACGTTCATGTAAAGTATTATACGTTTAATACTTTATTAATATTTTCAAGTTATAATATATATATATATATATATATATATATATATATATATACATATTTATTTATATATAACGGTTCTTGAATCTTCGGAATTTGGTCGAGGTTATAATGAATGTATGAACACAATTTAAAATTCTTGAGATTTAACTTAACAAACTTTGCTTATCGTGTCGGAATAATATAAAGATAAAGTTTAAATTTGGTTGGAAATTTCCGGGTTGTCACAGTACCTACCCGTTAAAGAAATTTCGTCCCGAAATTTGAATGGGATGGTCATGGCGGACAATAAGTATGTTTTCATGACGTATACGAGTTGGAAATTAGAGTTTTATTATCATCAAGTAATATAGATAAAGCAATTTGATTTTTGTGAAGAGTACGAGTGAAGTTATCACAAAAGAATAAAATGAGTAATTGCACGTTCTTTTTAACCAATGACATAGTCACGGTTGATTTCCGGAATCAAGGAATTTAGAGAAAATCTTTGAAATAAGATTTAGTTCTTCGGTAATTAAGGAACTTAGGATCCACTTTGATTAAATGCGATAATTTGTTTTGATTGCTGTAACAACCCGACTTCGTTATTCCAAAAACACACTAAAAAAAAATCTGACTCAGTACATCTGGACGGCGTCCAGTACAGAAGGCTTGGACGGCGTCCAACCTTTTGGGACGGCGTCCCAAAGAACTGCCAAGTTCTGCTGACCGGGTCCAAATTACATGAGCGGAAATCCCGCTTCCCGGCACTTTTACACGAAAACCTTTTTACAACATATCATTATAAGTAAAACTAATAGATTTCCAACATCAAAACAAGTTTTACACCATCGGGCCCATAATCGCCCATTTTACGGATTTCGTTCAAAAATACAAGTTTTGACCATAAGAGTTTAATTTCCAAGCGACACCTAGAGCATGGTGTTTGGGGTTAATCTAGCCAAATCTTGGCCGAACTTCCAAAAGCTATACCCCCGAGAGCCACTACTAATCCAAACGAATACCTTTGTCCTTGTCCATGCCGGAGCCTAAAAAGGTAAAAAACGAGAGGGTAAGCTAACGCTTAGTGAATGCAATAGTTATACACATACATATATAATATACCTACTTGCAACCACTTACTCATATACCGCATACATGCTAGCAACACAATTAGCTTATAATCTCAAATACAAAGCTATTAACCTCCAATACCGCAAGCTAGCACAACAATAGAATATATATATATATAATCTGAACAATATAATACGCTACACTACAACACAATAACCATGGTTAACCATTCGTACAAGGAATGGTACTCAAATTTCCCATCGGTGTTCATAACAACCATTAGAGTACTTAACACATCGTACACTAATCCCATGGGTGGCATCTTAACACGTCGATGCTTCACCCCGGGTGGTGTCTTAACACATCGACACTTCATCCGTAATAGTTCTTGGAGTGGCATGTTAACACATCGATACTTCACTCCGAGTGGTGTCTTAACACGTCGACACTTCACTCTTCATATTGCTTGGGGTGGCATCTTAACACGTCGATACTTCACCCCGGATGGTGTCTTAACACGTCGAGACTTCATCCTTTACTTTCTTAGAGTGGCATCTTAGCACATCGATACTTCACTCCGGGTGGCGTCTTAACACATCGACACTTCACCCCGGGTGGCGTCTTAACACATCGACACTTCACCCGTCATATTACTTTGAGTGGCGTCCTAGCACATCGACACTTCACTCGTCACGTGAACGTGGTGTCTTAGCACATCGACACTTCACATCTCACGCTACACAAATAAATACAATATATATCTACGCATATAATTATTCCACTCACCTTAGAGCCTTTTGTGAAAGATAACCGAGCTTGCAACTTCAATGTAACGTATCTATTACATTTAGCACATAATCAATCACAACTCAAGTTGGTCAACCAACTCATTCAACATTCTAGAGTCTTTTTGACCCAAGGTGCAATTCCGACCCATTTGCACACTTAACCCTAATAATGGGTCAACTTCACCAAAACCCTATCTCTAGTCATTTATGGTCTTAATACCCACATAATCACAAGGTTATCGCATTTTCATACTAGCAAGACAATTTAGGTCATCAAAGACCCGTTTTACCCATTTCGAGGTTTACACACCCATTTGGGTCATCACATACCCCAATAACACCCAATTACATAACATCTAGGTGTGCTAGTAGTTAACTAACCAATTTAAGACTCATAAACTCATTTAGCACTTTAAAACCCTAGGTTAGTCATCTTTGAGTCCTCATGACCCAAACTTACCCAAAAACCCTCAAATCATTAATAAATGGGTTTTATGTTCATCTATAACCCAAACCCTAACACTAAAACAATTAAGACTAGAAAATCTAGGTTAAGACTTACCACTACAATCGAAATGTAGCTAGTGAGGAGATGAACAACCTTAATACTCGAGCTCTAACCCGAAACAAGCTTCTTCCTCTTCGATTTGAGCTTTCTCACACAAGAATCACTCTCTCTCTCTCTAGAATTTAAGGAGAAGAGGTGTGGTAGTTGAAAGTGGAGTAAATGAGGCTCCACCAACTGATCTTGTGGTCTTAGATTCATTCAACAAGTGAAAAGACCAAAATACCTATTTAAACATCTAAAACTAGTCAGCTAGCCTGCCAGACCATTTGGACGGCGTCCAAAGAGTCTGGATGGCGTCCAGCCCTTCACAATGGGATGGCGTCCCATTCTTCTGGACGGCGTCCCAAACAACAGAGGAAAACTGGTTCTTACAACTCTCCCCCACTTGAACCGGATTGCGTCCTCGCAATCCAAGCCGCATGACAAGAGGGAAGATACACCAACACAAACTCTTCGGGCTCCCAAGTGAACTCGAAACCTTTACTACGGCGCCATTGAACTCTAAAAGTTCTCACCTCTTTATTTCTCAACATTTTGACTTTCTCATCGAGTATAGCAATCGGCTCCTCAATATACTCTAACTTATCGTTTAGCTCGATCTCATCTAATGGCACCCAAGATGAATCATCTGCAAGACACTTACGGAGATGGGAAACATGAAAGGTATTATGGATCCCCGCAAGCTCTTCAGGTAATTCCAAACGATACGCAGTTTCACCAACACGAGCTACAATTTTAAAAGGACCAATAAACCGAGGAGCTAACTTTCCCCGTTTTCGAAACTGAATAACACCTTTCCATGGCGAAACTTTAGGCATTACCATGTCCCCTCCTTGGAACTCAATTTGTCATCTTCGCTTGTCGGCATAAGATTTTTGTCTATCTTGGGCCTTTTTCAGATGAGTCCGAATCATATCAATCTTGCTATTCGTCTCTAAAACCAAATCGGTACTCCCGATTTCTCTTTGACCCACTTCGCCCCAACAAATCGGAGTTCGACACCTCCGCCCATAAAGCATCTCGTAAGGTGGCATCCCGATACTAGTATGATAACTATTATTGTACGAGAATTCCACCAAAGGTAAGTGCTCATCCCAACTACCATCGAAATAAATAATACACGCTCGTAACATATCCTCCAATGTTTGATTCGTACGTTCGGTTTGACCGTCCGTTTGAGGATGATACGCTGTGCTCAATTTCAATTGTGTACCCATATCTTCATGAAACTTTTCCCAAAACCGAGATGTAAAATGGGTATCTCGATCCGAAATAATAGATATAGGAACCCCGTGTCTCGATATCACCTCCTTGATAAATAACTTAGACAAAGCCTCCGATGATATCGCTTCCGGAATGGGAAGAAACAAGGAACTTTTCGTCAATCGATCAACTATTACCCAAATCGAGTCAATTTGGGTTCTCGCCGTTTTAGGTAACTTTGTGATGAAATCCATGGTAATGTGTTCCCATTTCCTTTTCGGGATTTCTAAAGGTTGTAACGTACCATATGGTTTTTGGTGTTCGGCTTTAACTTGCAAACACGTGACGCATTGTTCAACATATTTAACAACAACACTTTTCATGCCCGGCCACCAATAATCTCTCCTCAAATCAAGATACATTTTCATCACTCCCGGATGAATAGAATACTCTGACTTATGTGCTTCATCAAGTAGCACTCGTCGATGATCACCCATTTTAGGCACCCACACTCTTCCTTGAAAAGATAACAAACCATGCGGACCTAAGGTAATAAACTCCGAATGCAACGTCTTTTGAAATATGTCATGAATGACTCCAAGTAATATCTTTAAAATGAGCAAATGCACAGCGAAAGATTTCTTTAACACCTGAGAATAAAATGCTTTAAAGTGTCAACCAAAACGTTGGTTAGTTCATTAGTTTATCATAAACATTCATTTCCATCATTTTAATAGACCACAAGATTTCATATTTTCATTAATAACATTACACTCGCAAGTGTATAAAAATCATTCTTATGATGAAAACCTGGTAACCGACATTAACATAATGCATATAGAATATCCCCTGCATACCCGCAATTATGCCATAATATAGGCAATCGTAATCACCATTTAAATCGAAGTACTAAAGCATTCCAAATTCCAGAATGGGGTTTGTTAGGCCCATAGATCTATCTTTAGGATGCGCGTCAATTAGAGGCCATTTCCCTAATTCTTAGGCTACCAGACTTGAAGAAGCGATATTCGGTATAGTAATCCAACCATACAATGTAGTTTCAAGTACTTGTGTCTATTTCGTAAAACATTTATAAAAGCAGCGCATGTATTCTCAGTCCCAAAAATATATATTGCAAAAGCATTTAAAAAGGGAGCAAATGAAACTCACTATACTGTATTTTGTAGTAAAAATACATATGACGACATTGAACAATGCAGGGTTGGCCTTGGATTCACGAACCTATATCATTTGTATATTTATTAATATACATAATTCTAATCGAATAAGTTTATATATTATTACTAGTGATATAATTTTTATATCAATAACTTATTTACTTCATTATATTTTCATTTTATATATTTTAAATAAAAGTATTTATATATTTAAGTGATGGTTATTATATATTTTTATATGAGTTAATCTTTTATTGTAAAATAATAGTTTATATAATACTAGAGTAATACTAATAATAATTATAACAGTAGTAATAATAATACTAATTATCATAAAATGATACATGTACAAATCTTAATAAAAATAATAATAAATTTTATTATAATAATGATACTAACAATAATAATAATACTAATAATAATTATAATCTTAATAATAATACTAATACTAATAATAATAATAATAATAATGATATTACTAATAATAATGTTACTGGTAATAATACTAATTGTATTTATGAATATAACAATCTTATTTCTAATATTAGAATAATTACATATATATATATATATATATATATATATATATATATATATATATATATATATATATATATATATATATATATATATATATATATATATATATATATATATCATAACAATATAACAAAATAATTTATAATAACAGTAATAACAATAATGATGATGATAATAATTTTTTTTAAAATTTAACTACCTTTGAAAAGCTTTTATAAAAAAATTGCCCCAAGCCGGAATTGAACCCGAGACCTCTCGTTAACCCGCAACACACCTAACCATTGAACCAATTCCATTTTTCTGATTTAAATCTACCTTTAATTATATAAAACCCGTTTTTCTCAGTTTCCATCTCCTTCTCCAATTAATTCGATTAACTAGAGATTGTAACAACTATATCAACGAATATGATGTTGAATTGATTTGTGAAATTGAAACAGAAACAACCAACCCTGAGTGTTCATGATTAACAGATAGAAGGAAAAAAAAATTAAACAAAATAGTAACAACGGCCCAAAAACTTGGAAGAACAACTCATATCCTGATTTTAAAATATAGATTGTTTTAGCTGGTGATTACAACATCACAAAGGTTTTGATCTATCCCTATAAACTTTATCAATTCTCAATTCATCCAGAAACAAAACACAGAATTCGAATTTAGATGAAGAACACAGTTTGACTTTTTGAGTTTAAAAGTTTAACTTCAAAATTCATTCTTGATTTCGCGAATTAGAGTTTGAAAACTTGCAGATAGTTTTATTAGGTGAATTCTAATAACTCTACAATTCTACATTTTGACAAATCATTTGATTTCGAGGATTGGTATAAAAAAAAATAACGAAACAGAGGTATCGGTTGTTTACTGATTTTTTTTTGTTTATCTCCTCCTTTAATCCCTCAATTGCAGTACGATATTATGACGATCGCTCCAAATCCATATGGACGAACACGTCATTCATTGATTTCATTGCGAGGTATTTGACCTCTATATGATACGTTTTGTAAACATTGCATTCTTTTGAAAAGGCACACCATAAATGAATATTTAAATCAAAGGTTTTCGACATCTGATGATTTCTACATATAGACAATCACCGAATATAATAGTTTACAATAGTACTTCCATTGACAATGCAGTCAAAATAAGGTACATGGTGATGAATTGGTGAATGCAACGTTTTCTTGAAAAATATGCCATATAAGACTCCATGCACATAGCTTTTCTATCATATAAGCAAACAGCGGAAGACTTCTAGGGAACCTGAGAATAAACATGCTAACAAGTGTCAACACAAAGGTTGGTGAGTTAATAGTTTGTATGTTTCACATAATCTTTATATAAAGATGGATCACAAGATTTCAGTTGTTTCATCCAGAAACGTTTATCAAAATATTCTACGAAATTGAGCACCCTGGTAACTAAACTTAACGTATATATAATTTGTACCCTTTGTATAATCATCTTAATAATACACGCAAACCAACGTGTACGCTTCTCAAATAGCATACGTCCGTTAAAAGGCTAGTGCTCTAGCTCGGACGGGGATATCAAGCCCTATGGATCCATATACTACTACTCGTGCCCACCAGTTCTTATAACCGGCAGTTACTAGTTACCAAAGCTAAGGGATTTTCAGTTCAAACTCAATATAGAATTTAGTATGTACTTGTGTCCATTGTTTAAAATAAAGTGCATGTATTCTCAGCCCAAAAATATATATTGCAAAAACATTTAAAAAGGGAGCAAATGAAACTCACCTTAGCAGCGCATAAAGTTGTTCATCGCAATGTGACCGAAACTCGGTATATCAAATAATCGTAGATGTCAACCTAGAGAACATATGTTGGTCAATAAATGTCTATCAAGCTAGGTCAGGTCATAGTGTATCACAATCCTAATGCTCGAAATTGACATACAAAAGTTATTCAAAGTTGTTTCAAAAAGTCAATTTTGACAATAGTTCAACAAACGAGACGTACCTTATATAAGGATTCATTTACTCGGTTGGTAATATTCAAAAATCCATTTTATCAATCTCGTAAACAAGTTGTTTAAGTATTAATTGCAGATTAAAAAAGCAATTCCAATTAATGTCAATTATAATTCAGTTGACCATATCTTTTGATTCGTTCCTCGAAACTATTCGATATCTAAATGAAAAGTTATTGATTTTTCGCCAGCTTTCTGAAAACATGTATATCATATACCTTTTACCCTTAATATATGTATTTAATTCGTGATTTATTATAAACTGTTTAACGACGAAATTTAGCATACAAGAATGTATAAATATATACACTCGAGCACTAGTATGTATACACTATTAATTTATAAAATATAAAATATAAATGCTTACGTATTAATATTGAGATTCAATATTGTAGAAAAGTACGTAGACGTAACGGAGATGATAAACACTAAGTTTGATTCACAATTATACCCTCGAACATTACCCATAACCTCCTTGGCAATAACCCATAATTTTCTTAGCTTTAATTCACTCGAAAATCATTTTTGAAATCGTTTGAACATGACCTCGTCGTAGTATTTTATGTATAATACTAATAAAAATAATATTAATACTACTGATAATAATAAGATTAATATTAATATTAATCTTTAATAATAATTATTATAATAATTATAATAATAATATTAATAATAATAATAATAATAATAATATAAATAATATAAATATTACGGAGTATATATCTATATCTGTTTAAGTGTGTGTGATTGTTCGAGCAAAACAATTGAATTTATAGTACCTTTTCTGAAAAAGCACCCCATACGATCGCATGAGATTTGTGCTTCAAGGCCATGCGATCGCATGACCCTCTGATCCAGCTCACAAACTTTTAACTTTTTGTTTGTCGATATAATTTTATATAATATATATAATATATTTAATTTATATAATTAATTATATATTATATTAAATTCACATGCATAGTTGACTTGTAATTTTTGTTCCGATAAGTCGTACGTCATCATTCGACTAATGTCCCGATTCCGGTTTTTCAAATGTCCTTTCGTACGCTGAGAAAACTTGTATTTTACATTTCGTGTCACGTACATTTGTCAAAATATAGCCTTAAATTATCCCTAAACTATACCACTCAAAGTATATCTTAAACTTTCGAGTATTTTGATCATTTACTTCTATAAATCATTGTCTCGCTATTTGTTAATATATATATAATAACAATTTGTTTTTATGACCAAGTTAATATTATATTTTATCGTATTGTTAAATATATATTTTCGATATTAATAAACACGTTTTAAAATACATATCGCAAGTTATTCATATATCTAATTCCAACAGTTGATATTCCTTATTATTGTATGTGTCCAAATTACGTTATTTAAACAAACACTTTATCATTTATTCCGAATACCGTTAAGAATGAATGAATTCCCAAATCAACGCGGACCTTACAACAGAGACCCGTAATAATATCATAATCCTTAAGGGACTCAATAATTATCTTTTAATTCAATCGTTTGGCATAATCTTTTAACTCTGTATCTAAATATATCAATCAGATAATCAAACCAATAATTTTATTGCACAGTATCATATACTCAACACTTTGTTACGTTTTCAAGTTATGGTATATATATGTATCTATTTACCTATAATTGTTCGCGAATCGTTGAGAACAATCGAAAGGTAATTGAATATTTCAAAATTTTGAGATTCAACTTTACAGACTTTGCTTATCGTGTCGAAAACATTAAATCATTTAAAGATAAAGTTTAAATTTGGTCAGAAATTTCCGGGTCATCACAGTACCTACCCGTTAAAGAAATTTCGTCCCGAAATTTAAGTGAGGTCGTCATGGCTAACAATAAAAATGTTTTCATGACGAATATGAGTTGATAAATAGAATTTTATCACCGTTGAATAATATGGATAAAACAATCCGATTTCTCGAAGCGTATGAGAGAAGTTATCGTAAAAGAGTGAAATGAAAGAATAGAGATTCGTCTTAACTTTTGACGTAGTTACGATTGATTTCCGGAATTTAAGGAATAGAAAATCTTCATAATCTAAATAAGATTTGATTCTTCAAAATTTAAGGAAATTAAGATTTCCTTTAAATGCGTAATCTGCCTCGATTGTTATGTCTGATATTTCGCTATAAATTAACCACTTACGTTTCATTATTTTCACCACTCCTACATCTTCTTCCTTATTTCATACTTCCAAAAGATTGTGAAATGCTTAATCCAGTTCTGATTCTTGATATTTTCTTGGCTATCGTATCCTTCATTCTTCTTTTTCATCTGCCACCAGAGGAAGTTATTTTCTTCTACTATTACCTTGGGGTTATAGTATTTTTCATTCTCCCGTGTCTTTATATTGCTATACGCATTGATATACACGGTTTGTAATTTCGGGGTTGTTATCGGGCTTTATATTCTCCATTATATTTCGGAGCTTCATGCTTTCTTTTTCTCTTCCCGACCTTAAGTCAAGCGGATAATGGTCCAGAATTCGTAGCTATACATTTCGAAATGAACATAGTTAATGTTATAAGATAGAAATTGTAATGACACGATCTTGATTTGTCAAATTACCAGAATATCTGGAAAAGACCGAATCATCAAGAAAAGTATTTTCTTGATATATTTAAAGATTAAATAGAATGAAAGAGTTATGTAACATGGTTCATGATGAGGGTGTGATCTGTGAACCTTTATCACGTTTCATTAGAAACTCAGCATGACTTACTATAATATAATCACGTTGATCAAATGTCATTATATTATACTAACTCATGCTTCAATTCCCAACATTACTTCAAAACATCTATTTTTCAAATTTTTCAGATTTTAGAAACTAAAATAGTTTCTTTTATGATGTAACACAGATAGCGCGAAGAGATGAATAATTTCAGATAAGAATGGTTATAAAAAAATATTTTCAGAAATATCGAAGATATTTATAATGAAAGATACGATGATATATTAGAATTTCTAATATCAGAGGATGATGCGGAAAATCTGTCTGTGAAGGTTTAGAATAAGAAGTAAGGTTCTTACTAATGGTTTCAGCAGACACTGAATCATTTAGATTCTTTGAAGGCAGGTTCAGTCTTTGTGATTTATCCACAGCCTCTTTCATACTTTACTCAATCCGTTTTTCAGTTCCAAACCTTCTATTTTTCTCAGCTTTACCACCATACTATTCTTTATCATCAAACTTTTGACTGTTAAGGTCGTTTACAGTTTTTGCTGCTTCATCAGCATTTTTCCAATTTCAGAGAACTAGTTCATAGTTTGGGATGTTTTTCAGAAACTTCACATTCGAAGTATGTAAGTCTAGGAGATAGACATTATATGTATATATATATAACTGTTGGCGTAGAATTGCTGCGAAATTTGAAATACTGATTGATAATTCCCGGTGGTTGGTATGGAAATTATTGTTACAAGATGTGGATGAGTACATGATAGGGTTTCAATGAGTATAAGAATTTTTTGAAAGGTCAAGGATTAATAAAGTTGTTTGGTAAATTTACTGCTAATGTGGCGGAACATGAAAGGTTCCCTAGTAACAAAACGTATATATCAAGGTTACAATAAGGCTTAATCTGAAAAGTTGAAGTTGACTGGTTGAAAGTGTGATAAAACTGGATACTTTGAAAAGAAATTGCAAGATTATTTTCGGTAATAACAATGCTAAAGGATCTTTCACATTTTTGAAGTCAAAGTATAGCTTTGAAAGATATAGAGATCTAAGAATGATGTCTCCCGTTAAATCTTGACTTGGATTCTGATCCGTCAATATCAGAATATGTAATTGAATTTGTATGGAAACGATTGTATATCGCTGTGGGCATAGTTAATAATTTTTGAATCAAAATTGAAGAATGTACAGTATAACATATTAATTGCGAACTTATATATTTCCCGTGTATTACCTACCCGTTAAAGATTTCACAATTAATACTTTGTACAAAAGAATTTTTATTACCGTCTTTATGAAAATATATGTATGTATATTTTCTTCAGATGTAACACAGATTTAATGAGTTAATATCATATTAAGCTCATTTAATTTTCGACTTGACTTATAAATGATTAATCTCTAAAACATTAAAGATTACATAATCTTTGCGGAGTATTTCGCTAATGTAATCGATACTTCATTATTTATTCTTATTTCTCGGTAAAGGTTGTTGATGCTTGTGGAATCTTTGTGAACCTTACAAGGCACAGATGATGTTTTCTGGAAAGTTTCGAGTACATCGAAAATGAAAATGTAAAATCAATTATGTAATTGAATAATACACTTGGTTTATTATGAAATGGAATTCATTGGGTTGAAACAGAGATTGTAGTTAACAATGGTTAAGTTGTTAAGGAAGGATATACATCATTGCATATTAGTTATATGAACTAACCGAGTAGTACCTACCAGTTAAGATTCACACATAATAGCTTAGTACGAAAAGATTTATTTTGATTTCAAAATTCATATATATTAAATATACATAAAATTTCTTCAGGGAAAATGAGTTAATACTTCATCGGTTATTGTTGCTGGTATTTTCTTGATAACTATGGTGCGTATGACGTTGATGCTCGTGGGACAGGTTGTGAAGTTGAGGTTTGCGATGCGGATGTTGTTGGTGGTGGTAATGGTACTATTGGTGTTGTTGTCGGTGGTACTGTTGATGCCGGTGATGCTGCTGGTGCTTGTAACCTTTGCACCGTATTCTCCAAAGTCACTACCCTAGCGCGAAGCTCGTTGACTTCTTCTACTACTCCGGGATGATTGGCGGTTCGGACTAGCGGATGAATAAGATCTAGAATTTGAGAGAGTATATGATCATGACGAGATATTCTGGAGATGAGAGAGAAAATGGTATTACGAACAGGTTTGCCGGTAAGTGCTTCAGGTTCTTCGCTAAAAGGGCAATGTGGTAGATGGAAGGGATCGCCTTCTTCTTGTCTCCAATAATTAAGCAGGCTACGAACCCATCCCCAATTCATCCAGAATAGATGATGGCTAATTGGTTGATCCATTCCGGTTACACTGTCTTCGGAATTCAGGTGAATATCCATATCGGAATAGCTGTCAGAGTTTAAGGAATTTGAACTAGATACGGGATCCATCTTGTATAATTAGGGAGATGATTTTTGATATGAATTAGATTATAGAATTTAGTTTGGTATTCTTCAATACATAATTTACATATGTATATATAATACCAAATTCCATAAATCACGGAGAAATTTTCGGAAGATGTCAGGAAAAGTTTACAGTAACAGATACGCTAAGATATGAATTTTGTCTATACACTATTCATGTAATCAATGCAGTAAAACATGTCTAGACTAGGAATGATAAGTAGGTAATTTCCGATAAAAAATGATAAGCAAAACTTTTGACATGCAGACACGGTCGAAGTCCAGACTTACTAATGCATCCTAACAACTATCAGTTAGACACACTCATGCAAGACCTGGTTCGCTAGGACCAACGCTCTGATACCAACTATGACGATCGCTCCAAATCCATATGGACGAACACGTCATTCATTGATTTCATTGCGAGGTATTTGACCTCTATATGATACGTTTTGTAAACATTGCATTCTTTTGAAAAGGAACACCATAAATGAATATTTAAATCAAAGGTTTTCGACATCTGATGATTTCTACATATAGACAATCACCGAATATAATAGTTTACAATAGTACTTCCATTGACAATGCAGTCAAAATAAGGTACATGGTGATGAATTGGTGAATGCAACGTTTTCTTAAAAAATATGCCATATAAGACTCCATGCACATAGCTTTTCTATCATATAAGCAAACAGCGGAAGACTTCTAGGGAACCTGAGAATAAACATGCTAACAAGTGTCAACACAAAGGTTGGTGAGTTCATAGTTTGTATGTTTCGCATAATCTGTATATAAAGATGGATCACAAGATTTCAGTTGTTTCATCCAAAAACGTTTATCAAAATATTCTACGAAATTGAGCACCCTGGTAACTAAACTTAACGTATATATAATTTGTACCCTTTGTATAATCATCTTAATAATACACGCAAACCAACGTGTATGCTTCTCAAATAGCATACGTCCGTTAAAAGGCTAGTGCTCTAGCTCGGACGGGGATATCAAGCCCTATGGATCCATATACTACTACTCGCGCCCACCAGTTCTTATAACCGGCAGTTACTAGTTACCAAAGCTAAGGGATTTTCAGTTCAAACTCAGTATAGAATTTAGTATGTACTTGTGTCCATTGTTTAAAATAAAGTGCATGTATTCTCAGCCCAAAAATATATATTGCAAAAACATTTAAAAAGGGAGCAAATGAAACTCACCTTAGCAGCGCATAAAGTTGTTCATCGCAATGTGACCGAAACTCGGTATATCAAATAATCGTAGATCTCAACCTAGAGAACATATGTTGGTCAATAAATGTCTATCAAGCTAGGTCAGGTCATAGTGTATCACAATCCTAATGCTCGAAATTGACATACAAAAGTTATTCAAAGTTGTTTCAAAAAGTCAATTTTGACAATAGTTCAACAAACGAGACGTACCTTATATAAGGATTCATTTACTCGGTTAGTAATATTCAAAAATCCATTTTATCAATCTCGTAAACAAGTTGTTTAAGTATTAATTGCAGATTCAAAAAGCAATTCCAATTAATGTCAATTATAATTCAGTTGACCATATCTTTTGATTCGTTCCTCGAAACTATTCGATATCTAAATGAAAAGTTATTGATTTTTCGCCAGCTTTCCGAAAACATGTATATCATATACCTTTTACCCTTAATATATGTATTTAATTCGTGATTTATTATAAACTGTTTAACGACAAAATTTAGCATACAAGCATGTATAAATATATACACTCGAGCACTAGTATGTATACACTATTAATTTATAAAATATAAAATATAAAATATAAATGCTTACATATTAATATTGAGATTCAATATTGTAGAAAAGTACGTAGACGTAACAGAGATGATAAACACTAAGTTTGATTCACAATTATACCCTCGAACATTACCCATAACCTCCTTGGCAATAACCCATAATTTTCTTAGCTTTAATTCACTCGAAAATCATTTTTGAAATCGTTTGAACATGACCTCGTCGTAGTATTTTATGTATAATACTAATAAAAATAATATTAATACTACTGATAATAATAAGATTAATATTAATATTAATCTTTAATAATAATTATTATAATAATTATAATAATAATATTAATAATAATAATAATAATAATAATAATATAAATAATATAAATATTACGGAGTATATATCTATATCTGTGTAAGTGTGTGTGATTGTTCGAGCAAAACAATTGAATTTATAGTACCTTTTCTGAAAAAGCACCCCATGCGATCGCATGAGATTTGTGCTTCAAGGCCATGCGATCGCATGGCCCTCTGATCCAGCTCATAAACTTTTAACTTTTTGTTTTTCGACATAATTTTATATAATATATTTAATTTATATAATTAATTATATATTATATTAAATTCACATGCATAGTTGACTTGTAATTTTTGTTCCGATAAGTCGTACGTCATCATTCGACTTATGTCCCGGTTCCGGTTTTTCAAATGTCCTTTCGTACGTTGAGAAAACTTGTATTTTACATTTCGTGTCACGTACATTTGTCAAAATATAGCCTTAAATTATCCCTAAACTATACCACTCAAAGTATATCTTAAACTTTCGAGTATTTTGATCATTTACTTCTATAAATTATCGTCTCGCTATTTGTTAATATATATATAATAACAATTTGTTTTTATGACCAAGTTAATATTATATTTTATCGTATTGTTAAATATATATTTTTGATATTAATAAACACGTTTTAAAATACATATCGCAAGTTATTCATATATCTAATTCCAACAGTTGATATTCCTTATTATTGTATGTGTCCAAATTACGTTATTTAAACAAACACTTTATCATTTATTCCGAATACCGTTAAGAATGAATGATTTCCCAAATCAACGTGGACCTTACAACAGAGACCCGTAATAATATCATAATCCTTAAGGGACTCAATAATTATCTTTTAATTCAATTGTTTGGCATAATCTTTTAACTCTGTATCTAAATATATCAATCAGATAATCAAACCAATAATTTTAATGCACAGTATCATATACTCAACACTTTGTTACGTTTTCAAGTTATGGTATATATATGTATCTATTTACCTATAATTGTTCGCGAATCATTGAGAACAATCGAAAGGTAATTGAATAGTTCAAAAATTTTGAGATTCAACTTTACAGACTTTGCTTATCGTGTCGAAAACATTAAATCATTTAAAGATAAAGTTTAAATTTGGTCAGAAATTTCCGGGTCATCACAGATATATATATAACCAGATAATAAATTCTCAAGTTTGTCTTATAGGTTGATCGAAATTGACGTTTAACGGATTAGAGACAAGAAGGACAGAAAATTTCAAATGAAATAAATAAGAGAATAAAAAAAATAAAAGTGAAAATGATTCCTAACAGATTTTGTTATTACTTGTGATTGAATTCGATTCCTTCAGACAGAAACAAAATTTAAAAATAGTTTGATAGTGAAAAGTAGATTCTCTTGATATAATACACTGTTATTTTATTTTTAATAATAATATAGATATACTAATAATAATAATTCTATTAATATTAGTAATAATAATTGATAATAATACTAAATATAATAATTATTGATAATAATTTTCATAGTAATATTATCAATAATAATAATCTTGATAAAGTTAATAACAATCATAACTATAAGGATGATGATAAAAGAAAATAAGATAATGATAATAAAAAAATGATGATTTTTAGTAATAATAATAATAATATTAACCATAATAATAACTAAATTATAGTTTCAGTCATTCTTATAATAATACTTATAGTTAACATCTTTATTTTTATTTTTATTTTTATTTTTTATTATTTTTTTATCATAACCTTTTTATTATAAATACCATAATAATAATAATAATAATATTAGTAATACTAATGTTGGCGTTAATACCAATAATAAGAGTAATGATACTATTGCTATAACAATTATATTTTAATTTGTGATTAAAATTAATATATAAATATTACCAATATTTATATCATATTTACTAATATATATTATATAATAACGTATATTTAATATTTATAAATTGTATATATTTTACAATACATGTTATTATTATTATTTATGTATAGAATTCATATATATTTATATATAGATCTACTTTAATTACAACTTAGTTATTTTGTATCTTGTTCTACATATTTAGTTTAAGCAATTTAATCGTATATTATTACTTCATATACATATTTTTATATATCTATCTATATGTGCGTATATATATATATATATATATATATATATATATATATATATATATATATATATATATATATATATATATATATATATATATATTTTTTTTTTTTTTTTTTTTTTTTTTGCATCCAATTGTTCGTGAATCGTTGGCAATGGTCAAAGGTTAACTGTATCCATGTAAACAATTCAAAAATTTTGAGACTCAGTTTAATAGACTTTGCTTATCTTGTCGAAACCATATAAAGATTTAAGTTTAAATTTGGTCGGAAATTTACGGGTCGTCACAGCATAAGCGATGACTTTACCCCTTTGCATTAGAACACACCCGAGCCCATTTAAAGACGCATCACAATAAAGCGTCATGTCTCCTACCCCGTCCGGTAACACTAATACCAGAGCTTGACATAACTTCTCTTTCAACAATTGAAAAGCAATTTCTTGCTAGTTCTCCCAATTAAACCTCGCTTTCTTTCTCGTCAATTTCGTCAATGGAAAAGCGATCTTAGAAAAGTCTTGGATAAACCGACGATAATAATCGGCCAATCCTAGAAAACTTCGAATTTCCGTAGGCGTAGTCGGTCGTCCCCAACTCTTCACCGTGTCTAATTTCCCTAGATCTACTTGAATACCATCTTTGTTCACAATGTGGCCAAGGAATTGAACTTCCCTTAGCCAAAATTCACATTTGGAGAATTTAGCATATAACTTCTCTTTCCGCAACATCTTTAACACACCCCACAAATGATGTTCATGTTCCTTCATACTCTTCGAATAGACAAGTATGTCGTCAATGAACACAATTACCGACTTGTCCAACATAAGTTGGCATACTCGGTTCATAAGATCCATGAATGCCGCCAGTGCATTCGTAAGACTAAAAGGCATTACTACGAATTCAAAATGCCCATAACGAGTTCGAAAAGCCGTTTTCTCAATATCTTCCCCAGGGACCCGCATTTGGTGATAGCCGGACCGTAGGTCAATCTTAGAGAAATACGTTTCACCTTGGAGTTGGTCAAACAAATCGTCAATCCGAGGCAATGGATAACGATTCTTTATTGTCACCTTGTTCAACTCCCGATAATCGATGCACATCCGCATACAACCATCCTTCTTCTTTACGAATAAAACCCCAGCACCCCAAGACGAAGCACTCGGTCGAATAAAACCCTTTTCAAGTAACTCTTGGGTGTGATTTAACAACTCTTGCATTTCCGTCGGCGCTAGACAATAAGGAGTTTTAGCAATGGGGGTAACCCCCAGAACCAACTCAATGCGAAATTCAACTTGTGTTTCCGCCGGAACACCCGGTAACTCATCCGGAAAAACATCTTCAAATTCATTAACCACTAAAATTTCACGAATAGGTGGTGGCTCATCACGAGTATCAACAACATGGGCAAGGAAAGCCAAGCCGCCAATAACAAGGAAACGACGTGCCCGTGCAAAATTGCATATCGGCACAAGTCTTCTTCGCTTATCACCATGAATAATTAACTCTCTCCCACTAAGGGTCTTCACACGAATAGATTTTTCATGGCATGCAATATTGGCTCTATAACGATCGAGCCAATCCATACCAACGACAACATCAAAATCACCCAAAGTCATTGGGATGAGATCAATTTTAAAGTTTTCGGCACCAAACACAACATTACAATTTTTACACACATCAACCACTAGCACCGTCTTGCCATCCGCTATTTCGACTTCTACCAGATGACTTAACTTAGCTAGCAGTTTATTTAGCTTAGGCACAAATCTTGGAGACACAAACTTTCATGACCCGTCCTAATCCATCTGGACGAATACATTACATTTGGTTACATCACGAAGTACTTGACCTCTATATGATACATTTTACAAACATTGCATTCGTTTTAAAAGACAAACTTTCTTTACATTGAAAGTTGACGACATGCATACCATTTCATAATATGTCCCAACTATAATTGACTTAATAATAATCTTGACGAATTCAATGACTTGAATGCAACATCTTTTGAAATATGTCATGAATGACTCTAAGTAATATCTCTAAAATGAGTAAATGCACAGCGGAAGATTTCTTTCATACCTGTGAATAAACATGCTTTAAAGTGTCAACCAAAAGGTTGGTGAGTTCATTAGTTTATCATAATCGATCATTTTCATCATTTTAATAGACCACAAGATTTCATATTTCCATTTCTCATAAACATACGTCCCATGCATAGAGACAAAAATCATTCATATGGATTGAACACCTGGTAACCGACATTAACAAGATGCATATAAGAATATCCCCTATCATTCCGGGACATCCATCGGATATGATAAAACAAGATCGAAGTACTAAAGCATCCACTACAACGGATGGGGTTTGTTAGGCCCAATAGATCTATCTTTAGGATTCGCGTCAATTAGTAGACTGGTTTACTAATTCTTAGGCTACCAAGCAAAAGGGGCATATTCGGCTTCGATCATTCAACCATATAATGTAGTTTCGATTACTTGTGTCTATTTCGTAAAACATTTATAAAAACAGCGCATGTATTCTCAGTTCCAAAAATATATATTGCAAAAGCATTTAAAAAGGGAGCAAATGAAACTCACTATACTGTATTTTGTAGTAAAAATACATATGACGACACTGGATAAGTGCAGGGTTGGCCTCGGATTCACGAACCTATATCATTTGTGTATATATATATTAATACACATAATCGTAATCGAATAAATTTATATATATAACCTATAAATGATATTATTTTTATATTAATAATATATTTATATTTCATATATTCCTTTTATATATTAAAATATTTTGTTATGTTATATGTGTTATATATATACATATATATATATATATATATATATATATGTATATACATACATATATATATATATATACATATATATATATATATATACATACATATATATATACATATATATATATATACATATATATATATATATATATATATATATATATATATATATATATATATATATATATATATATATATATATATATGTATTTTATTTATTTATCAAAACAGTAGTTCTAATTATACTACGTTAATATTAGTAAAAATAATGATAATATCATTAATAATATAATTATGTTAATAATAACTCTATTAGTGATAATAACAATGATATTAATAATAATACTTGTGAAAATATTAATTTTACTGTTTATGATAGTTATAATATTGATTTTTGTAATTACATAATAATAATATTCGTGAATATAATTAATAATACTTATGTCAATATTAACAATTTTATTATTTGTAAAAAAATACTAATACTAATATTTACAAAAATAATAATTTGTATTATTTTCATAATGATAATAATAATAACAATATTAATAATTATAATCATGTTAATAGTCATAATACATATGTTACTAATGATAATAATAATAATAAATCTTATTATTTTCATAATAATCATAATCATAATCATAATAATGGTAATAGTACTTATTCTAATAATAATAAAATGATAAAAATCATATTTTTTGATGATGTTAGTAATATTAATATTAATTATAATTTTGATTATAATCATAATAATAATAATGAATGATATTTAATACTTATCATAGCATTAACAATAATAATAATTATATTAGTTGTAATAATAATAATAACTAATAATAACAATGTTAATAACAATAATAATAATAATAATAATTAGTAGTATTAATAACATAATAATAATAATAATAATAATAATAATAATAATAATAATAATAATAATAATAATAATAATAATAATAATAATAATAATTAGGAATAATAATAATAATAATAACAATAAAAGAGTAATAATAATGACTACCTCACTAGAAAAAGCTCCAAAAAGAATAATTGCCCATATCCAGACTCAAAATCTCACTTAACAACCAAATACTTAACCACTACTCCGTAGACGTTTTTCTGAAATTATTCCTAACTTAAGTCTATATACCCCATTTCCATTATTACTCATCATCATCATTCTTTTCAATCTTTTAAACGTCATCATAGTTTGTTTGGTGATTAGAAAACGTAATATGGCATCCGTTTAACAGCAAAGTATAATCAGGCTCTCGGCTCAAAAGAGCAACAGTCTTCGGCCCAACAAAGCTTAATATCTTTCGGCCCAAGTAGGAAAAGGATTCGGTTTACCAGGCACAGCCACAACAAACATATTCCTTATTATTTATTTACGTACGTTATTATTGTAATTAAATATCCTTTCAAGTTAACCACTAGCTAAAAAAATAATGGTGAGTGGGGTATTCCATCTTCATACTTGTCGATAGCAATCATGTGTACACGAAAGTAGAGACTTTATTGACTTGCTTTTGATCTAAAGAAATTTGGTATATTCCGATCTTGCTACAGCCTAACGAATTTAAATATGTCCACTTGTCTAACCATTAGTTCGATTTCCTTTTTCCTTTAATATATAAGTGGAGTTTTTCACATAAAGATGTCGGCCAAATATAAAAAAAATCAAGTGGTAATTTCGAGTATAAAAGGTGGTTTTGATCGTAAACCAATGCTCGACAGAAAAAAAAATCAAACGTACATGCTATAAATAATACTCGTTGCTGAGGTGGTGAAGCAATGGTGGTTCGTGGTTGCTGCTTGGACAGGAATGAAACATCTTTATGGCGGTGGTTTATGTTGTTCTATGGTGGTGGTTAGTGGCGGATTGTGTGATCATAGGTTTGACATGAGTGTTAACAAGAATCATGTGCAGCGGTTTGATGATCTTATGGTGTAAACATCAGCAACAAGAATCGATAATAGTTGAAACAATTAGCAGACACAGCAGTAAGATTCATCGATAATGGATTGATTTCATGGTGATGTTTAAAAGTGGTAGTAATACATAAGAGTGAATCAGAGATAGTGTTTGTCTGATATTGTGGTTTTCAATTTGAATGTAGTTATGATATAATTGTATATATTGATAGAGATGATAATCGAATTATTTAAGTTAGTACACATGATTCCATCAGTTTTGTTTTGTATAGTGAAAGGACCCGTCCTAATCCACCTGGACGAAGTCATCAACATTTGGTCCCATTGCGATGATCGGCTCCAAGTAATGTCCTTATATTGAGCAAATGCACAGCGGAAGACTTAATTCGTACCTGAGAATAAACATGCTTTAAAGTGTCAACCAAAAGGTTGGTGAGTTCATAGGTTTATCATAACAATCATTTCAATATGTCAATAGACCACAAGATTTCATAATCATAAACATAATACACTCGCAAGTGTATGTAAAGCATTCTAAGTGGTTGAGCACTTGGTAACCATACTTAACATTTAATCAACGTCGCATATTCCCTTTATTATGAAATCTCACTACACCGTACCAAGTGTAGTCACCAAAACGAAGTACTGTGCAACCGTTGAATACTGGTCATCCAGTCCGGTTGGGGTTGTTAGGCCCGATAGATCTATCAACAGGATTCGCGTTTACAATACCCATGTAAATAGTAGTTACCAAGCTACAGGGAAGTATGCCAGTGGTACAACTCAACGTAGAATATATTTTTAAGTACTTGTGTCTATTTCGTAAACATTTATAAAAGTAGCGCATGTATTCTCAGCCCAAAAATATATATTGCAAAAGCAATTAAAAAGGGAGCAAATGAAACTCACTTTTGCCTTGAAGGTATTTAATTCGACTTGGTCTCCGATAGATATCACGAACCTAACCATATATATAATATATCAACATATTTTCTTTTTAAGTAATCGTTACATATATATATACTTTTAATACTTTTAATATTTTCTTAGTCCGCAGTTAGCAGTCCGATGTTAGTGGTCCACAATTAGTTACTTAAATAAAATAAATAAAGTCCCCATCGTATTCGTATTGATCAGAATTAATCTCGACCCATGGTACCATGTTGTCAAATGACGTGTTGCGTACATAAAGTACCGTGTTGTCAAATGACGTGTTGCGTACAATCATGAGGTCTTATGATTAATCCTATCGTGTTGTTTACGGGTGGTCCTGAAATATATAAAATCAAATCATAAGTAATTATATATAAAATATCATATTAATTAGAAAAGATATGATTAATTTACTTTTTCTCCAAATATTTTCGTAGCTAAACTAGCTTCGGATACCCAATCTTGTTTTAGTCGTAGTTTCTTCATTACAACTCCGTTTTTGTTGGTTCAACTTGCCACTTCCTTGGATCGAGTCAAATTTTAAGAATATGAACTGAAAATACCTTAGTTTGTATTCGAACTCATAGGTTATAGGTCAAACTTTGGTGAAACTTATGAAAGTGATCATTTTCCATCATAAAAACAACATTTAATGATCATTTTTCTAAAAATACTTACACTTTGAGTTAAACCATGAAATTTTTATGTGTTAACATATTCATAAGAAATATCATGTTTCCAGAACATGAACTTCCAATTCAAAGTTCAAGATGGTTTTTAATTATCCAACCCAAAACAGCCCCCGGTTGCACTCCGACGATGTAGATTCAGTTTTTAAGATGTTCTTTGTAAAACCAAGTTATATCTTGTTAGGTTAGTATATCATTATGATATATTACAGGTCTTGAAGTGTTTTAAAAGTCAAGTTAGAAGGATCTATTTAGTTTGCGAACAAGTTTGAAATCATTCAAACTATGTTCTTGTTGTTAAAATTTTATACCACAAAATAAGATAGCTATATGAATATGAATTGAATAAGATTATGAACAAGGTTACTACCTCAAGTTACTTGGACAAAGTTACTGCAAAAGATAAGAAATAATGTTAGAATCAAAGAGTGGTGGAGTTAGATCAAAAGGTTGGAAGTAAACTTCTTCAAATGGGTGGTTATTTTGATATGTTCTTGAAAGAGTTTTCTTATGGTGTTTAAGGCTTGTAATTGAAGCTAAATGATGGGGAAAATGCTTGGAGATGATCAAGTATGAAGTTAGGAGTATTTTGAGAGAGAAATGAGGGTGTAGTTATGAGAAAATAGAGTGAAGAAATGGTGTTCATTTATAAAAACGTTTTTAGTTTATAAAGAAAGAAAAGGATTCCTAATTTTGTTTTCTTACTAATAATTCATACTACTTGACAAATTCTAGTTACCTCATATCTAGGGCAGTAATAATGTTGATTAGGATGTTGATTTGATGTGTATATACCAATAGTAAATACGTATAGAAGCTGGGTATGATACGGGTACATATAGCCTAGATATACGTATAGAAATCTTGAGGAAACGGAACGAGAATTCAAATATAGCTATCTTTTGTGAATATACTTATATTGTTTTATGTATTTAAGTCCTTAAAAGTGATTAAATACATTATATATACGATACATGTATAAGCATTATAGATTATAAGTATATATATCAAAGAATGTTATGTATAGTTATCGTTTTGAAAACTTAAGTTAGTAGTTTCAAAATATACTTATAACTCATTGTCATTAGTACACAATGAGATGTTAAACCATCCTTAGATCATGTTAAATATATATAAATACATATATATACACAAACGTATAATTATCGTATGTTATATAGTTCGTGATATCATCGGTCATATTGGACGGTCAAACGTTGTGTAAAACTCTTTTCAAAAACCCAAGTCTCAACAATTTGGAT
This sequence comes from Rutidosis leptorrhynchoides, assembly GCF_046630445.1. Lineage (NCBI taxonomy): Eukaryota > Viridiplantae > Streptophyta > Magnoliopsida > Asterales > Asteraceae > Rutidosis > Rutidosis leptorrhynchoides. Next base: position 170,911,167 of record NC_092337.1, read on the forward strand.
TGCTTATCATGTTGGTATGGTTTAATTTATGTAAATATTAATCTCATAAGTATAATTTGGTCGGAAAATTCCGGGTCATTACAGTACCAACCCGTTAAAGAAATTTCGTCCCCGAAATTTGATAGAGGTTGTTATGGATAACAATAAGAAGGTTTTCATGACAAATATAAGGTGATAATGGAGTTTTATCATCATTGAGTAATGTAGATAAAACGACTCGATTATGCGAAGAATATAAATGAGACTATCGTAAAAGAGTGAGATGAGTAAAATATATTCGTCTTAACCGATGACGTAGTTATGATTGATTTCCGAGTTTTAAGGGATTTAAAGAGAATCTTACGTAATAAGATTTGGTTCTTTGGTGATTAAGGAAATCAGGATCTTCTTTGATTATATGCAATAATCTGTTTCGATTGCTCTGTCGGATATTTCACTATAAATTCACCCCTTCGTTTCCTTATTTTCCATGACTCACACCTTCTATTCTTTCTCCCTTGATTCTTACTTTAAAGCATTCATCAATATGCTCCATCCAGTCCTGATTCTTGATATACTCCTAACTTTTATATCTGTCATTCTTCTTTTTCATCTACCACCAGAAGAATCTATTTACTTCTACTATACTCTTGTGTTTATAGTGTTTCTAATTCTCCCATGTCTCTATATTGCTATCTATATCGATATACACGGTTTGTAATTTCAGGGTTATTATCGAAGTTTATATTCTTCATTATTTTTCGGAGCTTCATGCTCTCGTTTTCTCTTCCCGACTTCGAGTCAAGCGAGTAATGGTCCGGAATTCGTAGATATGAAATTCAGAATGAACATAGCTAATGCTTTAAGAAGAAAATGGTAATAGAACGATTTTGATTTGTTAAATTACCAGAATACCCTGGAGAAGACCGAGTCATCCAGAAAAATATTCTCTTGATATGTTTAGAGATTAGATAGAATGTAAGAGTCGTGTAAATGGCACATGATGACGGTACTGTGAATCATCATGCTTCATTAGAAACTCAGCATGACTTACTGTAATATAATAACGTTGATCAAGTGTCATTATATTATACTAATCCATGCTTCAGTTCCCAACGCTACTTCAAAACATTCATATTTTAAACTCGAAGGTTTCAGAATTTAGAAACTAACACAGTTTCTTTTATGTTGCAGATATTACGGAGAGATAAATGATCTCAGATAAGAATAGTTGTGAAAATATCGCCAGAAATATGGAGGATATTTATAATAGAACATACGAGAATATCTTAGAATTTCTAATATCAATGGATGATGAAGAAGATTTGTCTGTGAAGGTTTAGAATGAGAAATAAGATGTTTGCTAATGATTTCAGCAGTCACAGAATCATTTGGATTCTTTGAAGGCAAACTTATTCTTTGTGATTTGTCCACGGCTTTCTTCATAGTTTCACATAATCCGCTTTTCAGTACTAAATTTTCTATCGAGCGTTCCTAACACTCCTTTCTTTATCATCAAACTTTTGGCCATTAAGATCATCTACAACATGTTGCTTCATCAGCATATTCAAAGTTAACTGATCTGGGCCATCGGTTATCAAACCGAGGTAGTTTCAGGAGAATTGTGTTTTTAGAATGATTAATTGCTGATGGTAATATTGTGGAATATAAAAGGTTCCCCAGTAACAATAAAGAGTATGCATATATATCGCGGTTATAATAAAGTTGTTTCGGATGAAAAGTCGGAGTTGACTTGCTGGAGCTGTGACAAAATTAGCTACTTTGGAAAGGGATTGCAAAACGATCTTCGGTAATAACAATGTCAAAGGAACTAGAACAGATACGTGTCAAACGTTTACTCAGTTTCCGAGGGTTTTTCAGGTGCATAACTATATGCATCAATCTTTTCTTCCGTAGATGAAGTGCGGTTGGTTTATCCTCTCGATTGAGGTGTTTTTAAGAATCATGATAGATTTGAACGCTGATTATAATCGTCGAGATACAATGAGGTTTAAGATGAAATCAAGTGGCAATCTTGAAGAAATGTTTAGTTTCATATGTTATAATCAATATTTTAATTCATTTTAATTGTCCAATGTCATTAGTCCACAGTCGATAGTCCACAGTAACAGTCCAATAATTCATATATAGTTTAATATATAATATACGAATTAATTAATACGTGTCGTGACCCGTATACCTCTCAGACTCGATCACAACTCAAACTATATATATTATTGTAGAATCAACCTCAACCCTGTATAGAGAACTCGATCATTACTGCATATAGAGTGTCTATGGTGATTCCAAATAATATATATAGATGCGTCGATATGATATGTCAAAACATTGTATACGTGTCCCGATATTTAAAGTGTGTAAAATAATTACAGAAATTAAATGACGATAAATAAAAGTGCGATAATTAAATTGTGATAAATAAACTGCGATAAATAAAATGTAATCAGTTAGCTAGGAACAGTTAGCTGGAACAGTTAGCGTGGATTCTTAACAAAAATTTTCATAGTTAATTTGTTTGTTTCTAACAGATTTTATTTTGTCATATGTTTTCTTCATATGCCACTTGTTGGATTCTGGGAAGTTAAAATCTAAATATGAAATTGAATGAAAATGGTTATTCTGCGGTGAACGGATACGTATATCGGTGGATGTAGGTAGGATAGTAAATGACTGTTGAATCAGCTTCGACGAATGTACAATGTAACTTATTAAGATGAAATCTAATTATTCCTCGGGTATTACCTACTCGTTAAAAAAAAAATTTCACCATTAATATTTTGTACAAAAGAACTTTTAATTACAATCTTTATGAAAACATATATTCATATATATTTTCTTCAGATGAAATCATGAATTTAATGAGTTAATATGATATTAATCTCATTTGCTTTTCGGTTTGAGCTAGGATAAGAAATCTCTAAAACTTTTTGAAACCACATATTCTTCGCAGAATATCAATGAAGTTATGGATCAATACTTCATCGTTCATTATTGTTGGTACTCCTTGGTATCTATGGTGCGTATGATGTTGATGTTTGTGGGACAGATTATGATGTCGAGACGTGTGATGCGGATGTTGTTTGTTAGTGGTGATGATGGTATTGTTGATGTTATTGATGGTGGTGCTGATTATGCTGCTGGTGCTGCTGCTGGTGTTTGCAACCTTCGCACCATGTTCTCCAAAGCCGTCACGCGAGCTCGAAGTTCGTTAACTTCTGCTAGTACACCGGGATGATTGGCGGTTGGAGCGAGCGAATGAACAAGATTTGTAATATGGGATAGTATATAATCGTGACGAGATACTCTAGAAATGAGAGAGAAAATGGTGTTTTGAATAGGTTCGCCAGTAAGTGCTTCAGGTTCATTGCCAAGAGGGCAATTTGGTGGATGGAATGGATCACCTTCTTCTTGTCTCCAGTGATTTCGTATATTACGAACCCATCCCCAATTCATCCAGAATAGATGATGGAAAATTGGTTGATCCATTCCGGTGACGCTGCTTTCGGAGCCCGAATGGAAATCCATATCGGCATAACTGTCGGAATCTGAAGAATTCGAACTAGATGCGGAATCCATCTTGTATAATGGGGAAAATGAATTTTTGGTATGGAATAGATTATAGGAGTTAGATTTGGTACTCTTCAATACATAATTTACATATGTATATATAATACCAAAATCCCGTAAATTACGGAGAATCTTTGAAAAGATATCAGTCAAAGTTCGCAATAACAGATATGCTAAGATAAGAATTCGTCTATACACTATCAATGCAGTAAATGCAGTAAAACGTGTCTAGACTTATGAATGATAAGCAGGTAATTTCCTAAGGATGATAAGCAGATGGTTTCCGACTAGAAATGATAAGCAAAACTTTTGACATGTAGACACGGTCGAAGTCCAGACTCATTAATGCATCCTAACAACTACTGGTTAGACACACTAATGTAAGACCTGGTTCGCTACGACCACCGCTCTGATACCAACTGAAAGGACCCGTCCTAATCCACCTGGACGAAGTCATCAACATTTGGTCCCATTGCGATGATCGGATCCAAGTAATGTCCTTATATTGAGCAAATGCACAGCGGAAGACTTAATTCGTACCTGAGAATAAACATGCTTTAAAGTGTCAACCAAAAGGTTGGTGAGTTCATAGGTTTATCATAACAATCATTTCAATATGTCAATAGACCACAAGATTTCATAATCATAAACATAATACACTCGCAAGTGTATGTAAAGCATTCTAAGTGGTTGAGCACTTGGTAACCATACTTAACATTTAATCAACGTCGCATATTCCCTTTATTATGAAATCTCACTACACCGTACCAAGTGTAGTCACCAAAATGAAGTACTGTGCAACCGTTGAATACTGGTCGTCCAGTCCGGTTGGGGTTGTTAGGCCCGATAGATCTATCAACAGGATTCGCGTTTACAATACCCATGTATATAGTAGTTACCAAGCTACAGGGAAGTATGCCAGTGGTACAACTCAACGTAGAATATATTTTTAAGTACTTGTGTCTATTTCGTAAACATTTATAAAAGTAGCGCATGTATTCTCAGCCCAAAAATATATATTGCAAAAGCAATTAAAAAGGGAGCAAATGAAACTCACTTTTGCCTTGAAGGTATTTAATTCGACTTGGTCTCCGATAGATATCACGAACCTAACCATATATATAATATATCAACATATTTTCTTTTTAAGTAATCGTTACATATATATATACTTTTAATACTTTTAATATTTTCTTAGTCCGCAGTTAGCAGTCCGATGTTAGTGGTCCACAATTAGTTACTTAAATAAAATAAATAAAGTCCCCATCGTATTCGTATTGATCAAAATTAATCTCGACCCATGGTACCATGTTGTCAAATGACGTGTTGCGTACATAAAGTACCGTGTTGTCAAATGACGTGTTGCGTACAATCATGAGGTCTTATGATTAATCCTATCGTGTTGTTTACGGGTGGTCCTGAAATATATAAAATCAAATCATAAGTAATTATATATAAAATATCATATTAATTAGAAAAGATATGATTAATTTACTTTTTCTCCAAATATTTTCGTAGCTAAACTAGCTTCGGATACCCAATCTTGTTTTAGTCGTAGTTTCTTCATTACAACTCCGTTTTTGTTGGTTCAACTTGCCACTTCCTTGGATCGAGTCAAATTTTAAGAATATGAACTGAAAATACCTTAGTTTGTATTCGAACTCATAGGTTATAGGTCAAACTTTGGTGAAACTTATGAAAATGATCATTTTCCATCATAAAAACAACATTTAATGATCATTTTTCTAAAAATACTTACACTTTGAGTTAAACCATGAAATTTTTATGTGTTAACATATTCATAAGAAATATCATGTTTCCAGAACATGAACTTCCAATTCAAAGTTCAAGATGGTTTTTAATTATCCAACCCAAAACAGCCCCCGGTTGCACTCCGACGATGTAGATTCAGTTTTTAAGATGTTCTTTGTAAAACCAAGTTATATCTTGTTAGGTTAGTATATCATTATGATATATTACAGGTCTTGAAGTGTTTTAAAAGTCAAGTTAGAAGGATCTATTTAGTTTGCGAACAAGTTTGAAATCATTCAAACTATGTTCTTGTTGTTAAAATTTTATACCACAAAATAAGATAGCTATATGAATATGAATTGAATAAGATTATGAACAAGGTTACTACCTCAAGTTACTTGGACAAAGTTACTGCAAAAGATAAGAAATAATGTTAGAATCAAAGAGTGGTGGAGTTAGATCAAAAGGTTGGAAGTAAACTTCTTCAAATGGGTGGTTATTTTGATATGTTCTTGAAAGAGTTTTCTTATGGTGTTTAAGGCTTGTAATTGAAGCTAAATGATGGGGAAAATGCTTGGAGATGATCAAGTATGAAGTTAGGAGTATTTTGAGAGAGAAATGAGGGTGTAGTTATGAGAAAATAGAGTGAAGAAATGGTGTTCATTTATAAAAACGTTTTTAGTTTATAAAGAAAGAAAAGGATTCCTAATTTTGTTTTCTTACTAATAATTCATACTACTTGACAAATTCTAGTTACCTCATATCTAGGGCAGTAATAATGTTGATTAGGATGTTGATTTGATGTGTATATACCAATAGTAAATACGTATAGAAGCTGGGTATGATACGGGTACATATAGCCTAGATATACGTATAGAAATCTTGAGGAAACGGAACGAGAATTCAAATATAGCTATCTTTTGTGAATATACTTATATTGTTTTATGTATTTAAGTCCTTAAAAGTGATTAAATACATTATATATACGATACATGTATAAGCATTATAGATTATAAGTATATATATCAAAGAATGTTATGTATAGTTATCGTTTTGAAAACTTAAGTTAGTAGTTTCAAAATATACTTATAACTCATTGTCATTAGTACACAATGAGATGTTAAACCATCCTTAGATCATGTTAAATATATATAAATACATATATATACACAAACGTATAATTATCGTATGTTATATAGTTCGTGATATCATCGGTCATATTGGACGGTCAAACGTTGTGTAAAACTCTTTTCAAAAACCCAAGTCTCAACAATTTGGATTGCTTATCATGTTGGTATGGTTTAATTTATGTAAATATTAATCTCATAAGTATAATTTGGTCGGAAAATTCCGGGTCATTACATATAGAAAATTGGAAATTCGATTTGTACTCGAGTAGACAGGAAAATCAATCAGAAGAAATAAAAAAATAAAGTGATAGTGAAGTCTAACTGATTGTATGATTTGTTTGAATTCTAATCCTACTACAGAATTTGCGATACGAAACAAATTAGAAAAAGGGTGATGTTGAGATGAAACAAAATACGTATATGTATATAATTTGTATCTGTATTTATATTTATTTCATATATCATTATATATATATATATATATATATATATATATATATATATATATATATATATATATATATATATATATATATATATATATATATAAAGAGAAACAAATAATATTAAATATGTACACATTAGTATTTAACATTAATTTTGTTAATAATAATGAGACTAATAATATTAATAATAACAATAGAGATAATACTGATAGTAATATTATAATAATGTTAATAATAACAATAATAATAATAATTTTTGTATTAATAATATCAAAATAATACTAATATGAATAAGAATCATGGTAAGGTAATGATAATAATAATTTTATATAAAAACGATAATTATATTATTATTAATGCTAATGATAATAAAAAAATAATTTTCAATGGTAAAGGAAAAAAAATAATACCTAATAATAATAATACAAGTAATAATTAAGATACAACAAGTTACATGTATCAAATTTCATTTTAAAAACAATAATATTAATAACACCGATGTTAATACAAGTAACAATAATAATAATAACTTATATTATAACCTGCAATTAAGGTTGATATATTAATATTATATTTTATATAATATTTATTAATCTATATATACACACATATTTATTTACAAACAATTATTCGTGAATCGTCGGGAATAGTCAAGGTCAAATGCATTTACGAAGAAATAGTTCCAACATTTTGAGACTCAATATTACAGACTCTGCTTATCGTGTCAAAATCATATAAAGATTAAGTTTAAATTTGGTCGAAAATTTCCGGGTCGTCACAGTACCTACCCGTTAAAGAAATTTCGTCCCGAAATTTGATCGAGATTGTCATGGCTAACACTAAAAATGTTTTCATGATGAATATGAGTTGATACATAGAGTTTTATCACCATTGATTAATATGGGTAAAACAATTCGATTACTCGAAGCGTACGAATGAAGCTATCACTAAATAGTGACATGAGAAAATAAAAAAATTCAACTTAACTTTTGACGTATTCACGGTTGAATTTCCGAAATTCAAGGAAATTAAGAAATTCTTCGTAATCTATATAAGATCTGATTCTTCGGGGAAAAAGGAAATTAAGATCTCCTTAATTAAATGCGATCATCTGTCTCGATTGCTTTGTCTAGTATTTCTCTATAAATGAACTTGTTCCGTTCCATTATTTCCTACCGGTCCCATTTTCTATTCCTTAATTCATACTTCCAAATCATCAGTCAATATGCTTCATCCAGTTTTAATTCTGGATATATTCCTGACTTTCTTATCGATCATTCTCTTTTTTCATCTACCATCGGAGGAATCTATTCACTGCTACTATTACCTTGAGGTTATAGTATTTTTCATTCTCTCGTGTCTTTATATTGCTATACACATTGATATACACGGTTTGTAACTCATGTGTTATTGTTGGGCTTTATATTTTCCCTTACACTTTGATGCTTCATGCTTTTGTTTTCTTTTCTCGACTTTGAGTAAACCAAGTAATGATCCCGAATTCGTAGGTATGATGTTTTAAATGATCATAATGTTTTAAATAGGAAGGAACGTAATAACACGATTTAATTTGGTAAATTACCAGAATCACACAGGATAGAACTATCACTAATATACTTTCTTGATATGTTCGGAGGTTAAGTAGAATGAAAGAGTTATGTAACATGGTACATAATGAGGGTGTGATCTACTGTGAACCGTCATCACTTTCCATTAGAAACTCAGCATGACTTACTGTAATATAATCACGTTGGTCGGGCATCATTATATTATACTAACTCATGCTTCAATTCCCAACACTTCTCTAGAAATTCATTCACAATTTAAACTCAAATTTTACAGAATGATAGAAACTAAATCAGTTTCTTTATGATGTACCATAGATAGCACGAAGAGATAATTAATTTTGGACACGAATATCTATGAAAATATCCTCAGAATATAGAAGATATTTATGATGGTATTTTGAAATTTCCAAGTTCGAAGGTTGATGAAGAAAAATTTTCCGCAAAATTTTAACATGACTTCGGAACAAGATATTCTCTACAGATTTCAACGGATCCAGAATTACCTGGATTCTTTGATTATAGGGTATGGTCCTTGTATTTGTCCTTGAACACCTTCGTGGTTAGCTCAATCCGTTTCCCAGTTCCAACTTTTCTGAGCTTTTCCAACATACTATTCTTTATCATCAAACTTCTGGCGATTAAGGTCATTTACAATTGCCTACAGTTTTTGCTGCTTCATTCAGCTTTTTCAAAGTTCAATGTACTGATTCATAGGCTGGGTGCTTTTAAAATTTCAGAATTGAAGATAGTAATTCTAGGAGATAATTGTTATATGTATACATATAACTATTGATGTGGAAATGCTACGAGATTCAAAATACTGATTACTGATTCCCGGCAATTGGTATGGCAATTATTGTTACTGGGTATAGATCAATACACGATGGGGTTTCAATGAATATAATGATTTTTCGGAAAGTTCAAATTCATTGAAGTTGCTGGTAAGTTTACTGCTAATGTTGTGGAATATAAATGGTTCCCTGGTAATGATGACGACAGGCGAACTTATATATCGAGGTTATAATAGGGCTAATTCGAATGGAATTCGAAGTTGATTTGCTGAAGCTGTGACAAAATTGGCTAATTTGAAAAAAGAGTTGCAATGTTATTTTCGATAATAACAATGCTAAAGGAGCTAGCACAGACACATGTTAAATGTTTACACAAGTTCTGAGTGTTTTCAGGTACATAACTATATGTATAGGTTCTCCCTTTCGTAGATAACGTGTGGTTGGATCATCCTCTCGATTGAGGTGTTTTCACGATTCGTGAAAGGCTTGAACGCAGATTGGAATTGTCAAGATACAAATGAGGTTTAAGATGAAATCAAGTGGCAAACTTGAAGAGATGTTTAGTTTCATAAGTTATAATCAATATTTTAATTCATTTTAATTGTTCAATGTTGGTAGTCTACAGTTAGCAGTCCACAGTTACTAATTCAATAATTCATATATATAGTTTAATATATAATATTCGAATTAATTAATACGTATCGTGACCCGTGTACATGTCTCAGACTCGATCACAACTCAAAGTATATATATTATTATAGAATCAACCTCAACCCTGTATAGTTAACTCCAGCATTACTGCATATAGAGTGTCTATGGTTATTCCAAATAATATATATAGATGCGTCGATATGATATGTTGAAACCTTGTATACGTGTCCCGATATTTAAATGCGTAAATAACAGTATTTAAATGACGATAAATAAAGTGCGTAAAATAAATAACAGAAATTAAATGACGATAAATAAAATTGCGATAATTAAAATTGCGATAATTAAATTGAGATAAATAAAATGTAATCAGTTAGCTAGGAACAGTTAGCGTGGATTCTTAACAAAATTTCTCATAGTTAATTTGTTTGTTTCTAACAAATTTTTTTTTTGTCCAATGTTTTCTTCATTCTGCCACTTGTTGGATTCTGATATGTCAAAATCCAAATATGAAATTGAATGAAAATGGTTATTCTGCGATGAACGGATACGTATATCTGTGGGTGTAAGTAGGATAGTAAATGACCGTTGAATCAGATTTGAAGAATGTACAGTGTAACTTATTAATGTGAAATCTAAATATTCCTCGGGTATTACCTACCCGTTAAAATATTTTCACCATTAACAGTTTGTACAAAAGAATTTTTAATTACAATCTTTATGAAAATATATATACATATATATTTTCTTCAGATGTAATCTTGGATTTGATGAATTTATATGATATTAGTATCATCTGATTTATCGTTATAACTAGAATACATAATCTCTAAAACATTAGAGATTACATAATCATCATGAAGAACGAAGGTGTAGAATGTCATGTAGAACGATGATTATACTCGAGGTACAGAATGAGATGTTGAGGTATGTGATGTTGAAGCTTGGGTTGTTGGTGGTACTGGTATTGATATTGGTGATACTGTTGGTGCCGGTGATGTTGCTGAAGCTGGTACATTTTGCACTATATTTTCCAAGGCTGAAACTCGGGCGCGAAGCTCGTTGACTTCTTCTATTATACCGGGATGATTTTGGTTCGGACGAAAGGATGAATGAGGTTTAAAATTTTAGATAGTATATGATCGGGACGAGATACTCTGGAAATCAGAGAGAAATTGGTGTCTCGAACAGGTTTGCCGGTAAGCGCTTCAGGTTCATTGTCAACAGGTGAATTCGGTTGGTGGAAGGGATCGCCTTCTTCGCGTCTCCATTGATTAAGTCGGCTACGAACCCATCAGATGAATTGGGGATAGCTGATTGATTGATTCATTTTGGTGACACCGCTTTCGGAGCTTAGGTGAATATCCATGCCGGAATTGCTGTCGAAATAACTATCAGAATAGCTATCGAAATCTGAGGGACTTGAACTGGTTGAGGGATTCATCTCGTACGATCAGATGAAGGATTTTCGATAAGAAATAGATTATAGGATATAGATTAGTACCCTGCAATACATAATTTACATATGCATATATAATATTAAAATACCATAAGTTACGGAGGATTCTACGGAAGCTGTCAGGCAAAGTCTACAGTAACAGATACGCTAAGATATGAATTATCAGATACGCTAAGATATGAATTTTGTCTATACACTATTCATGCAGTCAATGCAGTAAAACGTGTCTAGACTAATAATGATAAGCAGGTAATTTTCGACAAGAAATGATAAGCAAAACTTTTGACATGCAGACACGGTCGAAGTCCAGACTCACTAATGCATCTAAACATCTATCAATTAGACACACTAATGTAAGACCTAGTTCGCTAAGACCACCGCTCTGATACCAACTTTCATGACCCGTCCTAATCCATCTGGACGAATACATTACTGATAATGCTAAAAACGAACATATATTTCAAAGCATTATCCCTCAAGAAAGACAAGCTTTTAGTTTCAATTGTTCTATTTACAAGTGATATTCGTTTAAATAATAAAAGGTGAATACAAAAGACAGATTCGACGAATTAAAGAAGCAAAAGATCAAAAAGCTAAAAAGTACAAAATACAATCAAAGTGGTTCAAATTATTGATGAGAAACGTCTCAAAATTACAAGAGTACAAGACGCAAAATGCAAAGTACAAGATATTAAATTGTACGCAAGGACGTTCGAAAATCCGAAACTGGGACCAGAGTCAACTCTCAAAGCTCGACGCAACGGACTAAAAATTACAAGTCAACTATGCACATGAATATAATATAATATATAAATAATTCTTAAAAATTATATATATATTATATTATATTATATTTATAAACCGTCGGCAAACAAGAAAATAAATGAGTGTGAGCTGGAACTGCCCTCCATGCGATCACATGGGAATCAAGCATCAAAGCCATGTGATCGCATGGCCCTGAAATGTTGGCCACATCTATAAAAGGCGACGAGTTTTCAGCGAACAAATACATCTTTTTCTCTTCATCTATCAACGTATATATATATATATATATATATATATATATATATATATATATATATATATATATATATATATTATAATCTTAATTTTAATTCTAATAATAAGGGTATGTTAGGAATGTTGTAAGGGTGTAAGTCGAAATTCTGTCCTTGTAATGCTACGCTATTTTTAATCATTTTAATTTATGTTCAACCTTTTTAAATTAATGTCTCGTAGATAAGTTATTATTATGCTTATTTAAGCCGAAGTAATCGTGATGTTGGGCTAAAATATTAAAGATGGGGTAATTGTGCTTTGTACCATAATTGGGGTTTGGACAAAAGAACGACACTTGTGGAAATTAGACTATGGGCTATTAATGGGCTTTATATTTGTTTAATTAAATGATAGTTTGTTAATTTAATATAAAGATTTACAATTGGACGTACCTATAAATAACCATATACACTCGATCGAACACGATGGGCGGGATATTTATAAGTACTAATAATCATTCATTTAACCGGACACGGGAATGGATTAATAGTCAATGGACTTATTAAAACAGGGGTGAATTATGTACAAGGACACTTGGCGTAATTGTTAACAAAGTATTAAAACCTTGGGTTACAAGCAGTCGATATCCTGGTGTAATTATTAAACAAAGTATTAAGACCTTGTTACAGTTTAAGTCCCCAATTAGTTGACATATTTGACTTCGGATATAAGTATAATTTGACGAGGACACTCGCACTTTATATTTATGACTGATGGACTGTTATGGACAAAACCAGACGGACATATTGAATAATCCAGGACAAAGGACAATTAACCCATGGTAATAAACTAAAATCAACATGTCAAACATCATGATTACGGAAGTTTAAATAAGCATAATTCCTTTATTTCATATTTAATTGCACTTTTAATTATCGCACTTTTATTTACTGTTATTTTATTTAATTGCACTTTTAATTATCGTACTCTTTAATTATCGCAATTTTATTTATCGCACTTTTATTTATCGCAATTTCATTATCGTTATTTACGTTACGCTTAAAATTAAGTTATATTTATTTTTAATATTTTACATTAGGTTTTAACTGCGACTAAAGTTTTAAAATCGACAAACTGGTCATTAAACGGTAAAAACCCCCTTTTTATAATAATAATACTACTTATATATATTTATATATTTATAAATATAGTTTTAAAAATATAGCGTTAAACTTGGCTAAGATCCCTGTGGAACGAACCGTACTTACTAAAAACTACACTACTGTACGATTAAGTACACTGCCTATAAGTGTTGTAGCAAGGTTTAGGTATATCCATTCTATAAATAAATAAATATCTTGTGTAAAAGTGTATCATATTTAATAGTATTTCCTTGTAAAAATATAACTATTTTGTATACACCTCTACGCACATCAAGTATTTTTGGCGCCGCTGCCGGGGAAAGCTAAATGCCGAAAGCGCAACGCTATATAAATTTTTTTTTTTAAAGTTTTTATTAAATCTTTTGTAAAAATACGTTTTAATTATTAAAAATACAAAAATATAAAAAGAAAAATAAAGTATATATTTCTAAGAGTTGTTTAAAATATATAAATTATAAAGTATTTTTATTTCTATTTTAGTTTTTAAAATTTAAGTTTTTATTTATTTTATATAAATAATTTAAATAATTATAAAACAGATTTAAAAAAAAATTATATAAAAGCCTCGGCCCGAGAACTGTAGCAGCCCAACTCCTGGCCCGAAACTCTACTTCATGCGATCGCATGGAAATATAACCTCAAAGCCATGCGATCGCATGGCTTGAGTTGACAGGTCTGTAACCTCAGCCGACTAGTTTAGGGTTTAATTTAATTTTAATTAATATTATTAACCCTAATTAGGGTTTATTAATTAATTAATTTTTAATATTTAGTTTTAGTTTTATTATTATTTTGTATTATTTAGTTTTAATCTAGTTTTAATTAATATATAAAATTAATAGTTTTATAAACTAAATAATATAAAAATAATATTTTTATAAAAATTGTATTTTTACAACTTTAAGTTTATTTTTATATTTTGTATCTTTTTATTTGTTTTATCGTAATATTTGTATTTTTCGTTCGTATTTAGTTTTAAGTCATAGTTTTTGCCATAGTTATTATTTTTTATTTATATATTTTTTTAGGCTTTGCCGTAAAATCCCTTAAGTGCTTTTTCTTTAGACTAAGATTTAGGTGCTTTTGAATTTTGCGACGCCGTTTTAATATTTTAGTACCTTTTTAAGTAATTGCCGTTTTGGATATAGAATTTCTTTTAAGCTTTAATACCTTTAGACGCAACCTTTAATTCTTAGTTTTAGACTTTTAAGTTTCGACGCGCTACGTTCTTTTTATTATTTTTCGACCATTTATTTTTCGACATTTTTCGACGCACTCTTTTTCTTTCTTATTTCTCGACGCTCTAGTTTTTAGGACATAGAATTTTCTATTTCTTCTCTAAAATTTCTTTAAATTTCAACGAAAAATTATTTTAAGTAGTTAAATTGATAGACATCCAAAATTTTCTGGTTCGTAGTAATAGTTGGATTTGTTAGTGGCGAGTTGTGGGCTTCCATTTTAAAGGGTCCTGGCTACCTACTGCATCTATTGGCTATTCGAAATGTGGGCAAAATCAGAAAAGTCTATTAATTTGATAATGATAGTTATGGCTAAGGGGTATAAAATACTATTAAATTTTACAAGGAAATACTATTAAATACGATACAATTTTACACAAGATATTTATTTATTTATTGAATGGATATACTTAAACCTTGCTACAACACTTATAGGCAGTGTACCTAATCGTACAGTAGTGTAGTTTTTAGTAAGTCCGGTTCGTTCTACAGGGAATCTTTTTCACAAAGCTTAACGCTATATTAGTTTAAATTTATAAAAATACAAATATATATATATATAAGTAATATTATTATTATAAAGGGGGGTTTTTACCGTTTAATGACCGGTTTGTCGATTTTAAAATTTTAGTCGCAGTTAAAACCAAATGTAAAATATTAAATAAATAAAAGACTTTATTTAAAGCGTAAAGTAAATAACGATAATGAAATTGCGAATAATAAAAGTGCGATAAAATAAACTTGCGATAATTAAAAGTACGATAATTAAAAGTGCAATTAAATACAATAACAATAAATAAAAATGCGATAATTAGAAGTGCAATTAAATATAAAATAAAGGAAATTAAATATGAAATAAAAGAATTATGCTTATTTAAACTTCCGTAATCATGATGTTTGACGTGTTGATTTTAGTTTTATGCCCATGGGTTAATTGTCCTTTGTCCTGGATTATTTAATATGTCCATACGGATTTGTCCATAATAGTCCATCAGTCATAAATATAAAGAGCGAAAGCCTTCGTCAAATTATTCTTATTCCCGAAGTCAAATATTCCAACTAATTGGGGATTCAAATTGTAACAAGGTTTTAATACTTTGTTTAATGAATACACCAGGTTATCGACTGCATGTAAACCAAGGTTTTACTACTTTGTTAACAATTACACCAATTACCCTTGAATGTAATTCACCCCTATTTCAACAAGTCTATTAACTATTAATCCAGTTCCGTGTCCGGTAAAATGAATAATTATTGGTATTTATAGATATCCCGCCCACCGTACCCAGTCAAGCGTATGTGGTTATATATAAATACTTTGAATTATAAGTTTGTATATTAAATTAACAAGGTATTGTTTTGTTAATATAAAACCCATTAATAGCCCATAGTCTAATATCCAATTATGGTACAAAGCCCAATTACCCAATTTTAGTAATTAGCCCAACATCATGATTACTTCGGATTTAAATAAGCATAATAATAACTTAGCTACGAGACATTAAATTAAAAAGGTTGAACATAACTTACAATGATTAAAAATAGCGTAGCGTTACACGGACAGAATTTTGACTTACACCCTTACAACATTCGCTAACATACCCTTATTATTAGAATTAAAATTAAAATTAAAATTAAAATATAAATTATAAATATAAATATTACGTATAGATAGATGGATGGATATATATTGATTTTTTTTGATCAAACTGCGTTTGCTTTTATAGGCAGTTTTTGAAATTGGGGCTCCGCGAGTCGCGGGATTTCTCTTCTTCAAACTCCGCAAGTCGCGGAGTTTGAAATTCCAGCTCACTCCATTTTGGCTCCTTTCTTGCCGACGGATTTTTATATAAATATAATATATAAATAATTTTTAGGAATTATTTAAATATTATATTATATTTATGTTCATAGTTGACTCGTAATTTTTAGTCCATTGCGTTGAGAGTTGACTCTGGTCCCGGTTCTGGATTTTCGAACGTCCTTACGTACAATTTAATATCTTGTACTTTGCATTTTGAATCTTGTACTCTTGTAATTTTGAGACGTTTCTTATCAATAATTGGAACCTCATTGATTGTATTTTGTACTTTTGAGCTTTTTGGTCATTTGCGTCTTCAATTCGTCGAATCTATCTTTTGTCTTCACCTTTTATTATTTAAACGAATATCACTTTTAAATTGAACAATTGCAACTAAAAGATTGTCTTTCTTGAGGAATAATGCTATGAAATATATGTTCGTTTTTAGCATTATCAAATATTCCCACACTTGAGCGTTGCTTGTCCTCAAGCAATATAGTCTTGAAATACTAGAATCACTTCTTTATTCTTCACACTTTGTACACTAGTGATTTCTTTACGGCGGTATAAACAATGGTAGTAACGATGTGGTTAACAGTCCCACATGACTATAAAATTTAGATCCATTAAGGAAATTGGATCTTTATGAAAATATTTGATCTTTTGAAAATTTTAATCTAGCTTTTACCCTAGATAAGTTTTCCGGAATAACCCTTCACCGGTGTTTGCAAAATATTTTTGTGGGTTTGGTGGGTTTCAGATTTGAAATTTTTAGCTCAAAACTTGCGGTTTTGTGTCACCCACTTGCTAACCTTGTATTAGGAAAGCAACACGTCCAGTATACTTGCTCCGTATATTACCTTTCGGTAAACTACCGTCCGGTTGTAAAGGAAAGCGTTGAACAAGCAACTGTTAAGGCAATGTCCCCTGACATGCTTTTAATTATGGTCTATAACGTGTCGGACGCAATTACTATCCTTGGTAGGAGCAATAGTAAAGCTCACCCTTATGATTTTTCGGTCTGGCACAAGGTCCTGTCTTCGACCATGCTATGCAACCACCGTTCTTACGGTTGACACCCGATTTGGTTCAGATGACCTAATGAATTCCAGGTGAATTCCTAGGATTTTACGTTCAATGGTAATGAACGCACTGAAAATGGGTTTTCAGAAAACAAATCGGTTTATAATTTGATCAAAATATTTTCTCTTTCAAGCTCGAGTTTAGATATCATTGAATTCCATGAGTTTGTAATTCTCAATCTTTAAGGTCAATCTCTAGGATTGAGTAATATCAGTCTTAAAAGCTGATTTTTGATCTTTTAAGGAGATTATCTTTTCTGGGGATCTGATTCATTAGTCTTATCCAGCTAATTTGCACGGTGCCCCCCCATTTTACGAGATAAATCCTTCCCATGGTTAGGATAAATCTGACCACTTGGCGACCCTGTTTTATGCTGAGGTCCGTGGATTTCCTGCTGATTTTAGTGATGACTTTTCTAGATTTTTCGTCAACCTACAGCTGGTCTGGACGACAACTTCCTGACCTAAATCAAGAAGCGCGTTTCTTTTTCGGAAGACTTTACTTCCTTTTAATGATGGAATTGATTCATCGTGTAGATCCATCTCTTATTTTCTTTCATCGGGTAAAACAATTTAGTTTAGTCCAAAGCAAAAGTATTTTCAGTTATTTGTTACAGAAATATGTGACATATGTTTAAAATATCTTGGTAAATTTTCCCACACTTAGCTTTTATTTTCCTTTTTATTGTCCTCTATTCCATTTTAAATGAATTTTAATATTTTGGTTTGTTTCTCAATTTATGTCCTTTCCGAGGTAACAATAATTTCGGTGTTAAAACCTAGTTTTATCATTCATAAGTATGTATAAACATGATTTTGAGTTCATTTAATTGAAAATTTTGAAAAATTTTACTAGAATTGGGTAGTCAGTATATAAGACTAGGGTTGTTCTTTATTATCAGAGAGCACTAGATTCTAATACAACTACTACTTTACTAGTACTTCTAATGGTAACCAAGTGTATAAAGTTAAAATTTTAAAATCCGAAAGAATTTAACCCCTTCCCACACTTAAGATCTTGCAATGCCCTCATTTACAAGAAATCAGTAACAATTTAAATTATTGAGGGTGATTTGTGTGAAAATGATTAAATTTTACCAAAGTTTCCAAACATATTGGCGTTTGTTTGCTGAATGATAAATGGTGCATATCATTTGTTCATTCCGTCTTGTTGTTATATCACATTTATTTTGCATCTTGTCGTCAAAATTAGTTGCTTTTGCTGAACTTAATGCCAGTCTTTGAAAATGCGTTGTTTTACCCTGTTGTGTACATAAGATAAACTGCAAACATATATACATATTTTTGAAGTTTGGTATATTACCCCACATTCAAACATTATTAAAATCTAAAAATAAAAATTTGTAAATTATAAAAACTAATACTATTCCAACATAAGTATTAAATGTATCAACATTACAAATTATAAAATAAATAAAACTAAGTAGACTAGGGATGATACAGATACCAGTAGGGGTTCCATGCATAACCATATGTGTTATAAAATGCTTCGGCTAGGTTATACGTAGGATAAGGTGGTTGGATCTCTATAGACCAGGGAGGAAATACGGGCGATGGAGTAGGAATATAGTTTCTACCTACATGTTGGCAATGAGCTATGATTTGGTTTTGATGAACTTGCCAATCTTCAAATGCTCGATGTCTAGCATTTTCATACTCTTGTGAAGCTATAAACCTTTGCATTTCTGTCATTTCATTTCCCCCTCCCACATTACCTGGCTGTTGGTTTCTCTCAACCTGTGGATGTCTACCATTATATCGTACTGCGGCGTTATTTCGCCTATTCAAAACTTTAGCACCATGGTATACATTTAAACCAATTGTATCGCGGGGTTCTGGTTCTTCGACTAATAATCCCCCCGACTTATATCCACACCGATATATTCAACAATCAAAGTAATAAATATACCACCTCCTATTATGCTATGCGGTCTCATCCCCCTAACCATAGCTGATAAATAATAACCCACACAATAAGGTATACTTACAGCGCTTTATGGGTCTCGAATACACATGTGGTAAAACAAATCCTGTTCATTTACCTTTTCCTTATTCTTACCTCGTTGTATAATCGAATTGGCTAAAAACCTGTGAATTACTCTTAACTCTGCTCTATCTATATCCAAATAAGAGTAATTTCCCCCTTTAAATCGGTGATAGCTAGTCATTTGACTCCATACACCATGCGTATCAAAATTTTCATCAATTTTCTACCGTTCAATATCAATCCTCTACAATCGGCAGATGCTAACTCCTCAGGCGTATATATACGTAAGGCCTGAGCCATGTCTAATAAAGACATGTGACGCATCGAACCTCCTAACAAAAATCTAATAAAAGATCGATCGGTTAAACTAAATACCCGATCATTTATTTCTATACTACACAATAATCCTTCACACCATACTTTATATACAGGTCTACGCATGTTGAATAATCGTACCCAATCGTTAAAAGTAGAATTACCATACCTCTGTGTAAGTAATTCCCTAATTGGCCCGGCCAATTCTACAGCTTCTAACGGTTCCCATTCTATTACCCTAGGTACTTCAACAGCTTTAGAATGAAGAGTATGCAAGCCCCTTTGGTATTTTGGATAATCTATCCAACGTCTGTCAAATCTCAAGTTCGGGTGCAAATCTTCCAAGTGCATATCAGAAAATGTCATAACTGGATGAGGTATATCTTGTTTGTAGTAGTTATCCACCTCCTGTTGTTCCGCATTCTCAGCAGGAACATTGCGAGCTTGGGATGAAGATTCACCCCTTTCAGTCTGCAAAACACATCAAACACAATTTTTGTGCATCCAAATATGCATTAGTGTCAGCAAAATCATCAATCAAAATAATTACAATGACATGTTCAATTTATATCAAACGTAAGCTCATTTTTATATTTTTATCAATTCTACTCTTTTTCAAATAAGCATATACGAAAATGTTCACCAAGTTCATAAGCATTCAACTCAAATAACATGTCAAAATAATCATTACTAGCAATTAAACAAGTTTCAAATGACATTATCTCTCAAAAATCAAGTTCATGAATTTTAGACTTGAAAAAGTCCACTATAATTCTCAAAATCATGTTTAGGCTCAAAGTTTGGATCATTTAACTACCTAAACATGTTACACTACTCAATTTAGCAATAATTCATGACAAAAATCGGCCATAACCTATTTATATCAAAAAGCCCCAAATTTGCTCAAGAACACAAACCCTAGATTACTCAAAATTTGAAGTTTAAGGCATCTAATCATGTTAAATAGCATCAATCTAGGTTATACAAGCATAATACATAAACAATTTAAGCATAATTACACTAAAAAGCATCAAAATCGAATTGGGTATAAAATTGCTCAAGAACACTAATTTTCGGATTAAATGGTGTTTAGGTGTAGAAATTTACCGTTTTCCTTGAGTAATTCCTTGATAGCATCCTTCTCAACATGATTTTAGTAAAAGATTTGATGAAAAACGGCTAAAAATTACGAATTTTGGAGTGTTTGTATGTGTATTATCGGGTGTTTTTTCGCAGTTTTTGTGGTGTGGGGATGGGGACTGATCAGTTCAGCTCGTTATATTTTTTCTGGATATTAGTCCCTCCGCGAGTCGCGGTGCTTTTTTTTTTTTTTTTTTATAAATCTTAACTTATAAAACAAATATAAAA
Organism: Rutidosis leptorrhynchoides; assembly: GCF_046630445.1. Taxonomy (NCBI): domain Eukaryota; kingdom Viridiplantae; phylum Streptophyta; class Magnoliopsida; order Asterales; family Asteraceae; genus Rutidosis; species Rutidosis leptorrhynchoides. The sequence goes on from NC_092337.1 coordinate 170,932,505, forward strand.
TAAATTTAAAATTTTGTTTTCCTTTGTTTTAGGACGAGGTCGTTTCGGATCGATGTCCTAGTCCGTCCTTCGAGAAAATTTTAAAATTTGTCTTTTTGTAGCGATTGTTTTAAAAGCTAAGATTTTTGGTTTTTTTTAATGTTTTTGGCATACTTTAATTCAATAAGATTAAAAATAATGATAATAAAAGTTCTCGTCCCTCCCTCGGGTAAAGCAATTTCGGTTCAAAGACCTAGTCTTCAACTCACGACGAATTTTAAAAATCATATTTTTAACCTAGCGAAATAAAGTAAATTTTTGTTTTTAAATTCACACAACTTAAATTTAAAAATGCATAAAATTAAGAATTCATATAATAAAAATTAAAAATTCACACCAAACTTATATTATATTTTTGTTTTTAAACATACAAACTTATATTAAAAAGATTAATTTTTCAAATATTTACAATTTTAAATATATTAATTTTAAAAAGTTTACAATATTATTTTAATTTTTATATATTAATTTTAAAACATGGTAAAAATAAAATTAAAAATCTGTTTGGCTCTTTATCCCACTTTAATCAATCAAATATTATCAAAAACATACGCCCCTTTTTTCGGTAAAGTAATTTCGGTTCCATGACCTAATTTAATTAATGACGAATTTTTGAAATATTTTGGATTGATTGATGAAAGATATTTATACCTTAAGAATAAACGTTAAATTTCGCCGTGATGTAATAAATTTTTGAATGATATCAATAATTTCGGTCGCCAAACCTAATTTTATTCAATACCAATTTAATACTTTATAGCGAATAAATTAGCGTTTATTATCAAAAGGTTAAAAATAAAAATAAAAAATAAAATAAAAACTATACAGACTTACCTGTGAGATAGTATTCTTAGTGATACGATCTATCCCACTCATAAGATAGTCGGTTTAATTGGTTTTCCATAGCTAAATAGGCGTAACCTCGAGCATTCAGTGTTTTTTCTTCTAAACATATGAACGGTCCGTCTCTGCATAAAGTAACAAATTCGGTATTTGAATAGGTTTGATTATTTGAACATTTACCTCCATGTGACCATTTTCCGCATTTGTGACATCTTTCTAGGTGTCGTGCTCTTCTTTTCGCTGTGAATTTTGATTTTCCTTTTCCAAATTGTAACTTATTATCTTCGCATCTGGATTCTTTTCTTACTTCGTCCAATCTTTCTCTGATTACTGATACTATTTCACTCAGAAGTGTGTCATTATTACGTTTAGTGATCAAAGCGTGTAGCATTAGACCATGGTTTAGTTCGCAGGAAGTCTTCATTTCGTAAAAACCTAAAAAAATAAAAATTCAAAATGGGGGGAGAAGACTAGTTCTTTAGGGTCTGCTAGGGAAAGACCATTCGGGTTCCATTTTCGAGAACTACACGAAAACAGAAAATCTAACTCTAACAGAAATACATAAACCTCCCTATACTTAGTTGAAATTGTGATTAACATTATTTTCAATTGAATCATCAACAACTTGTATATCTTTGACTTTTACTTCAATCCATTTGTTGATTTCCTCCGTAACTTTCACAAATTCAACTAACATCGCCTTTTCTTTTGACGATAAATTGGATATTAATCGGTTATATAACTTAAAGTTTCCTTTAATCTTAGCATCGTGAATCCGTTTATAAAGTTTCTTCGTTGAACTGTTAAAAATGGGTTCATCTAATTTCGTATCATCAACAGCATTCTTTGTGATTGGATCATCATTAAGTGTTTCTTCATCTTCCCCACACTTATGCGTTTTTATTGGTCTAACAGTTTTGGTTGGTGGAGATCTAAACTTTCGGTTCACAAAGGTGATCGATGTATCACCATCCCTAAGTGTCATTCTACCTTCTCTTACATTAATGAATGCCTCGGTGGTTGCTAAAAATGGGTGACCTAGAATTAGAGGAATATCAAGGTTTTCCTCCATATTAATCACTATGAAGTTTGTAACAAAGGTCAAACTTCCCACGTTAGCAAGTAAATTATTTGCTATTCCAACCAGGTGTTTAATGGTTTGGTCAAATGATTGAACACCTATTTTGGTTGGTTTTAATTTACCCATGCCTAATCTTTTGTATAAGGAAAGAGGCATAATATTTGCACTTGCTCCTAAATCTGCGAGTCCATTATATACAGCACCATCATTAAGCAAGCAAGAAATGATAAATTCACCCGCGTCTCCTGCTTTAGTAAGTCGAGTTGGTTTGTAAACCTTTTTCAGGTGTTCTTTCCTTGGTTCTTTCACTTCTATTTGAATTTCTTGTTCACATTTTTCTTCGTTTCTTGGAATGGGAGGTTTGTATAAGAATTCTTCTTCATCACTCAAATTTGAATCCTCCTTATATTCTAATTTTGATTTTTCATATGTTGTTGATAACATATTTATGTTTTCATTTTGAAGGTTTTCTTGGGTGGTGAAATTATAACTAACTTCATTGTTAACTTCCATCGGACCATGTATGTAATGTTTAACTCTGTGACCATTAACTTGAAATTCAATCCCATTTGAATTTATTAATTCTATTGTTCCGTATGGGAAAACTCTTTTGACTATGAATGGTCCAGACCATTTTGATTTCAATTTTTCAGGAAATAGCTTGAATCATGAATTGAAAAGAAGAACTCTGTCTCCTTCTTTAAATTCTTTTGAACTTCTGATTCTTTTATCATGCCATTTCTTCATTCTTTCTTTATAGATTAACGAATTTTCGTATGCTTCATGTCTTAATTCTTCTAATTCGTTTAGTTGACTTAATCGTAGACGTCCAGCTTCATGTAAATCTAGATTACATGTTTTCAAAGCCCAAAATGCTTTGTGTTCAATTTCTACTGGAAGACGATATGCTTTTCCGTAGACGAGTTTAAAAGGTGTGGTTCCAATTGGAGTTTTGTAGGCTGTTCTAAAAGCCCAGAGTGCATCCTCCAATTTAATGGACCATTCCTTCAGATTTGATCCTACGGTTTTGAAAGGACCCGTTCATATATATTATGAACGATTCACAATAGTTGATTACATCGCGAGGTATTTGACCTCTATATGATACATTTTACAAACATTGCATTCGTTTTTAAAAGACAAACTTTCTTTACAACGAAAGTTGACTGCATGCACACCATTTGATAATACATCCAACTATAATTGACATAATAATAATCTTGATGAACTCAATGACTCGAATGCAACGTCTTTCAAAATATGCCATGAACTACTCCAAGTTATATCCTTAAAATGAGCTAATGCACAGCGGAAGATTTCTTTAATACCTGAGAATAAACATGCTTTAAAGTGTCAACCAAAAGGTTGGTGAGTTCATAGGTTTATCATAACAATCATTTCAATATATTAATAGACCACAAGATTTTCGTTTATAAATATATGTACACTCGCAAGTGTATAAAAGTATTCTATAAGTTGTAGGCACCCGGTAACAAGCCTTAACGTTCATGTTTTACCCTCTGAAGTACACCAGATCAGGTGTGTTTAAAATAACCTCGAAGTACTAAAGCATCCCATAGTCAGGATGGGGTTTGTCAGGCCCAATAGGTCTATCTTTAGGATTCGCGCCTACCGTACATAGACAAGTAGTTTAATGTTACCAAGCTAAGGGTATATTTCTGGTTTAAACCCACGTAGAATTAGTTTTAGTACTTGTACCTATTTCGTAAAACATTTATAAAACAGCGCATGTATTCTCAGCCCAAAAATATATATTGCAAAAGCAATTAAAAAGAGAGCAAATGAAACTCACCATACTGTATTTCGTAGTAAAAATACATATAACGTCATTTAACAAGTGCAAGGTTGGCCTCGGATTCACGAACGTATCAATATTGAGATTCAATATTGCAGGACAGTACGTAGACGCAACGGAGATGATAAACACTAGATTGACCTCACGAGCATACCCATGAACCATACCCATCACCTCCATAGCTATAACCCATAATTTCCTTAGCTTCGACTCATTCAAAAAACTATTTTGAAATCACTCGGACATCACTCCGTCGTAATATTTTATGTATACTAATAATATCTTGAAATAATACAGAGCAAATATATATATATATATATATGTAAATCGATTGAGAGAGTTTAGAGAAATATATTTTCAAGTGAATTATTAAAGTATGAATTATTAAAGTGAATTATTAAAGTATGAATTATTAAAGTGAATTATTAAAGTATGAATTATTAAAGTGAATTATTAAAGTATGAATTATTAAAGTGAATTATTAAAGTATGAATTATTAAAGTGAATTATTAAAGTTAAAGTAAAGTAAAAGTAAAGTAAAGTTAAAGTATAGTAAAAGTATAAAAACTATGTATGTATAATACGCGTATAAATATATATAATATTAATTTAAATTGTTATATATATTTAATGAAATAAAATATAAATATCGTTATATTTATTATACTGGTTAAGTAATGAGTTGTCAAAAGTGATTCTAGATATTTATAAAAGTTATATATGTTTTAATAATAAAGTTCTTTTTAAACTGAAAATATTTTTGTACGTTTGAAAATAGATTAATTGAATATTATGGAAACCAATTTTCCACTAGCTTTTGTCTAACTTTCGTAAATGACACTTTTTATTTTTATTTATAAATAGCTTTACAAATTATTCCGAATATCGTTAAGAGGAATAGATTTTCTCAAATCATAGTGGACCTATCAACAGAGACTTGTAATCATAATTCAATGTTTCTGATAATTCAATCATTTAATATATATTTTTTGAATTTCGTCGATAATCATATTGAAACAAATACGTTCATATAAAGCATTATACATTTAAATACTTTGTTGACATTTTCAATTTATAACATATACACATATACATACATATTCATATATGTTCATTTAATGGTTCGTGAATCATTGGAATTTGGTCGAGGTTTAAATGAATGTATAAACATAGTTTAAAATCCTTGAGATTTAACTTAACAAATTTTGCTTATCATGTCGGAATAATATAAAGATTAAAGTTTAAATTTGGTCAGAAATTTCCGGGTCGTCACAGTACCTACCCGTTAAAGAAATTTCGTCCCCGAAATTTGATAGAGGTCGTCATGACTAACAATGAGAATGTTATTATAACGATTATAGAGTTTTATCATGTTCAAGAAAAATGGATAAAATAATTCGATTACTCGAAGCGTGTGAGTGAAGTTATCATAAATGAATGAAATAAGATAATAGTGATTCGTCGTATCTTTTGACGTCATCACGATTGATCTCCGAAATGAAAATCTTTGTAATCTATATTGGATTTGATTATTCGGCGATTAAGGAAATTATGATCCTCTTTGAATTAATGCGATAATCCATTTTGATTTCTCTGTCGGATATTTCACTATAAATCCACCTCATTTGTTTTCTTACAACTCACACCTTCTCAACTCATATTTTAAAGTATTTGTCAATATGCTTCATCCAGTGCTGATTCTTGATATACTCCTCACTTTCATATCTGTCGCTCTTCTTTTTCATCTGCCTCCAGAAGAATCTATTTACTTCTACTATACTCTTGATTTTATAGTGTTTTTAGTTCTCCCGTGTCTTTATATTGCTATATGCATTGATATATACGGTTTGTGATTTCTGGGTTGTTGTTGGGTTTTATATCTTCCCTTATATTTCAAAGTCCTTGCTTCTTCTATAATCATTGTCATCCACAGTTAATGCTCTCTTCTATTTGCTATGATTTATACTCCCATTTCTAGTTCGGAGCTTTGTCCTTTCGTTTCTTCTTCTTGCGATTAAGCACCGCTTGTAATAGTCCAAAATTCGCAGATATAAATTTCGGAATGAACATTGTTATTGTTCTAGGAAGAAAATTGTAATGGCACGATCTTGACTTGTCAAATTACCAGAATACCTAGGAAAAGGCCGAATCATCAAGAAATATTTTCTTGATATTTAGAGATCAAAGAGAATACAAGAGTCGTGTAACATAGCACATGATGATGTTATGATCTGTGAATCATCATGTTCCATTTAGAAACTCAGCATGAATTACTGTAATATAATCACGTTGATCAAGTGTCATTATATTATACTAACTCATGCTTCAGCTCCCAACACTTCTTCAAGAATATTCCTATTTTAAATTCAAATTTTTTTTTTAGAATTTAGAAACTAACACAGTTTCTTTTTATGTTGTAACACAGATATTGCGAAGAGATAAAAGATTTCAGATAAGAATAGTTGTGAAAATATCTTCAGGAATATCGAAGATATTATAATAAAAGATACGATAATATGGATGATGAAGAGGATTTGTCTGTGAAGGTTTAGAATAAGAAGTAAGGTGTTTGCTAACGATTTTAGTAGACACTGAATCATTTGGATCCTTTGAAGGCAGGTTTAGTCTTTGTGATTTATCCACAGCCTCCTTCATGGTTTGCTCAATCCGTTTTCCAGTTTCAAACCTTCTCTTTTTCTCAGCTTTACCACCGTACTATTCTTTATCATCAAACTTTTGACTGTTAAAGTCGTTTACAGTTTTTGCTGCTTCATCAGCATTTTTCCAATTTCGGAGAACTAGTTCATATTTTGGGATGTTTTTCAGAAAATTCACATTCGAAGTATGTAAGTCTAGGAGATAGACGTTATATGTATAACTTTTGACGTAAAATTGTCGGGAAATTCAAAATACTGATTGCTAATTCCCAGTAGTTGGTGTGACAATTATTGTTACAGGATGTAGGTGAGTACATGTTGGGGTTTTAATGAATAAGTATAGTGGCTTTTCGGAGAGGCTTAAGTTGAAGGTTAATGAAGTTGTTGATAAGTTTACTGCTAATGTGGCGAGATATGAAAGGTTCCCCAGTAACAATGATGAAGGGGTAATTGTTATAATAAGGTTTATTCGTATAAATAAATGAAGGTGATTTGCTGGAGCTGTGACAAAACTGTCTATTTTGGAAAGAGAATGAAAAATTATATTTGGTAATAAATATCAAAGGATCTGACACGGATACGTGTTAAACTATAACTTTGGTTTCAAGAGCTTTTCAGATGCATGACAGTGGGTAATATGTGGTTGGATCATCATCTCGCATGTCTTTAGGAATTTTGAAGTGTTTGAACACATATTGTAATTGTTAATATACATATGATGTTCTAAGATTTTGAATGATACAAATATTTTTGTGAGTTCCATGAATAGAAATGAGGTTCTAGGACAGTTTTGAAGTCAAAGTATAGTTTTGAAAGATGTAGGAATCTAAGAGTGATGATTTCAGTTATATCTTGAATCGAATTATGAGATTTCAAAATTAGAATATGTAATTAGATTTTGAATGAGTATGGTTGTTTTGATTTCTATAAAAGAATGTATATTGTTGTGAAAATAGGGAGTATAATGGATGATTTGTTGAATCAGATTCGAAGAATGTAACATATTAATTGTGAATTTATATATCTCTCGGGTATTACCTACCCGTTAAAAAAATTTCACAATTAATATTTTGTACAAAAGAATTTTATTACAGTCTTTATGGAAATATATATGTGTATATTTCTTCAGATGTAATATTGATTTAATGAGTTAATATTAAATTAAACTCATTTGATTTATGGTTAAGGCTAGGATAGATAATTTCTAAACTTTAGAAATTACATAATCGCCGTAGAATGTTTCTCCAATGAAGTTATGAATCAATACTTCATCGTTGTGGTATTCCTTGGTATCTACATGGCGTATGACGTCGATGCTCGTGGGACAGATTGTGAAGTTGAGGTTTGCGATGCGGTTGTTGTTGATGGTGGTAATGGTACTGTTGATGTTGTTGATGGTGGTACTAGTTATGCTGCTGGTGCTGCTGTTGGTGTTTGTAACCTTTGCACCATATTCTACAAAGCCACTACCCGAGCGCGAAGCTCGTTGACTTCTTCTATTACACCGGGGTGAATGTCGGTTCGGATGAGCGGATAAATAAGATCTAGAATTTGGTGTAGTATATAATCATGACGAGATACTCTGGAAATGAGAGAGAAAATGGTGTTTCGGACAGGTTCGCCGGTAAGTGCTTCAGGTTTATTGCCAAGAGGGCAATGTGGTGGATGAAAGGGATCACCTTCTTCTTATCTCCAATGGTTAAGTAGATTACGAACCCATCCCCAATTCATCCAGAATAGATGATGGCTAATTGGTTGATCCATTCCGGTCACGCTGCTTTCGGAGCTCATGTGGAAATCCATATCGGCATAGCTGTCGGAATCCGAGGAACTCGAACTGGTTGAGGGATCCATCTTGTATGATCAGGGAAAGAATTTTTGGTATGAAATAGATTGTAGAATTTAGATTTGGTATTCTTCAATACATAATTTAGATATGTATATATAATACCAAAATCCCATAAATTACGGAGGAATTTACGTGATATGTCAGGCAAAGTTTACAGTAACAGATACGCTAAGATATGGATTAGCAGATACGCTAAGATATGAATTTTGTCTATACACTATTTATGCAATCAATGCAGTAAGACGTGTCTAGACTAAGAATGATAAGCAGGCAATTCCGACAAAAATGATAAGCAAAAATTTTGACATGCAGACACGGTCGAAGTCCAGGCTCACTAATGCATCCTAACGACTATCAGTTAGACACACTAATGCAGACCTGGTTCGCTAAGACCACCGCTCTGATACCAACTGAAAGGACCCGTTCATATATATTATAAACGATTCACAATAGTTGATTACATCGCGAGGTATTTGACCTCTATATGATACATTTTACAAACATTGCATTCGTTTTTAAAAGACAAACTTTCTTTACAACGAAAGTTAACTGCATGCACACCATTTGATAATACATCTAACTATAATTGACATAATAATAATCTTGATGAACTCAATGACTCGAATGCAACGTCTTTCAAAATATGCCATGAATGACTCCAAGTTATATCCTTAAAATGAGCTAATGCACAGCGGAAGATTTCTTTAATACCTGAGAATAAACATGCTTTAAAGTGTCAACCAAAAGGTTGGTGAGTTCATAGGTTTATCATAACAATCATTTCAATATATTAATAGACCACAAGATTTTCGTTTATAAATATATGTACACTCGCAAGTGTATAAAAGTATTCTATAAGTTGTAGGCACCCTCTGAAGTATTCTATAAGTGTATAAAAGTATTCTATAGGTAACAAGCCTTAACGTTCATGTTTTACCCTCTGAAGTACACCAGATCAGGTGTGTTTAAAATAACCTCGAAGTACTAAAGCATCCCATAGTCAGGATGGGGTTTGTCAGGCCCAATAGATCTATCTTTAGGATTCGCGCCTACCGTACATAGACAAGTAGTTTAATGTTACCAAGCTAAGGGTATATTTCTGGTTTAAACCCACGTAGAATTAGTTTTAGTACTTGTACCTATTTCGTAAAACATTTATAAAACAGCGCATGTATTCTCAGCCCAAAAATATATATTGCAAAAGCAATTAAAAAGAGAGCAAATGAAACTCACCATACTGTATTTCGTAGTAAAAATACATATAACGTCATTTAACAAGTGCAAGGTTGGCCTCGGATTCACGAACGTATCAATATTGAGATTCAATATTGCAGGACAGTACGTAGACGCAACGGAGATGATAAACACTAGATTGACCTCACGAGCATACCCATGAACCATACCCATCACCTCCATAGCTATAACCCATAATTTCCTTAGCTTCGACTCATTCAAAAAACTATTTTGAAATCACTCGGACATCACTCCGTCGTAATATTTTATGTATACTAATAATATCTTGAAATAATACAGAGCAAATATATATATATATATGTAAATCGATTGAGAGAGTTTAGAGAAATATATTTTCAAGTTTCTATGAAATAATGAAACCTATTGAATTCTATTTATAATAGATTTTTGAATTATTAAAGTGAATTATTAAAGTATGAATTATTAAAGTGAATTATTAAAGTATGAATTATTAAAGTGAATTATTAAAGTATGAATTATTAAAGTGAATTATTAAAGTATGAATTATTAAAGTAAATTATTAAAGTTAAAGTAAAGTAAAAGTAAAGTAAAGGTAAAGTTAAAGTATAGTAAAAGTATAAAAACTATGTATATATAATACGCGTATAAATATATATAATATTAATTTAAATTGTTATATATATTTAATGAAATAAAATATAAATATCGTTATATTTATTATACTGGTTAAGTAATGAGTTGTCAAAAGTGATTCTAGATATTTATAAAAGTTATATACGTTTTAATAATAAAGTTCTTTTTAAGCTGAAAATATTTTTGTACGTTTGAAAATAGATTAATTGAATATTATGGAAACCAATTTTCCACTAGCTTTTGTCTAACTTTCGTAAATGACACTTTTTATTTTTATTTATAAATAGCTTTACAAATTATTCCGAATATCATTAAGAGTAATAGATTTTCTCAAATCATAGTGGACCTCTCAACAGAGACTTGTAATCATAATTCAATGTTTCTGATAATTCAATCATTTAATATATTTTTTTTAATTTCGTCGATAATCATATTGAAACAAATACGTTCATATAAAGCATTATACATTTAAATACTTTGTTGACATTTTCAATTTATAACATATACACATATACATACATATTCATATATGTTCATTTAATGGTTCGTGAATCATTGGAATTTGGTCGAGGTTTAAATGAATGTATAAACATAGTTTAAAATCCTTGAGATTTAACTTAACAAACTTTGCTTATCATGTCGGAATAATATAAAGATTAAAGTTTAAATTTGGTCAGAAATTTCCGGGTCGTCACAGGTTTTCTCTAGAATACGTTTTAAAGCTCGGTTGGTATTTTCAACTTGTCCACTTGTTTGTGGATGATATGCAGTGGAGATTTTATGAGTTACTCCATATCTTTTAAGAACTTTCTCAAGTTGATTATTACAGAAATGATTTCCCCGATCACTTATTAAAGCTTTCGGTGTTCCAAACCTTGCAAAAAGACGTTTTAAAAAGTTGACTACAACTCGTGCATCGTTAGTTGGGAGAGCTTGTGCTTCTGCCCATTTAGATACATAATCAATGGCTATGAGAATATAGAGATTATTATGAGATTTTGGAAATGGACCCATAAAGTCAATACCCCAAATGTCAAATACTTCGCATACTTGAATGACATTTTGTGGCATTTCATCACGTTGACTTATTTTTTCGGCCCTTTGACAAGCATCACAGGATTTGCAAAGAAGGTGTGCGTCTTTGTAAATTATAGGCCAATAGAATCCAGCATCGTAAACTTTTCTTGCTGTTAGTTGAGGCCCATAATGCCCTCCTGTTGGTCCTGTGACAATGATTTAAGATTTGATTGGCTTCATCTCCGAATACACATCGGCGTATTATTCCATCTGGACAACTTTTAAACAAATGTGGATCTTCCCAGAAATAGTGTTTTATATCACTGAAGAATTTCTTTCGTTTTTGGTACGATAATCCTTTTTCAAGGAATCCACATACTAAGTAGTTTGCATAGTCTGCAAACCATGGAATTTCATTATAATCTATCTTCAATAGATATTCATCAGGAAAGTTGTCTTGTATGGCCGATTCATTTAGAACTTCTAATTCGGGATTTTCAAGACGAGAAAGATGATCGGCGGTGAGATTTTCTGCTCCTCTTTTATCTCGGATTTCAATATAGAATTCTTGTAAGAGTAAGATCCAACGGATTAATCTTGGTTTGGCATATTGTTTCGAAAATAGGTATCTAAGAGCAGAATGGTCGGTATAGACCACCGTTTTTGCTAGAACGAGATATGAACGAAATTTGTCAAAAGCAAAGACAATAGCAAGGAGTTCTTTTTCAGTAGTTGTATAATTTGTTTGTGCTCCTTGTAATGTCTTACTAGCATAATATATAGGTTGAAATCGTTTTTCAATCCTTTGTCCTAAAACGGCTCCCATTGCAAAATCACTTGCATCGCACATTAGTTCAAACGGTAGATTCCAATTTGGTGTTATCATGATCGGCGCATTAGTGAGTTTTTCTTTAAGAATATTAAAAGATTTGATACATTCATCTGAAAAGATGAATGGAGCATCCTTTTCTAGGAGTTTATTCATAGGAGTGGCAATTTTAGAAAAATCTTTTATGAAACGTCGGTAAAAACCGGCATGCCCTAGAAAACACCTAACTCCTCTAACATTGGTGGGATGTGGAAGTTTAGCAATTACATCTACTTTAGCTCTATCCACTTCAATTCCTTCTTTTGAAATTTTATGTCCAAGAACGACGCCTTCTTTAACCATGAAATGGCATTTCTCCCATTTAAGTACTAGATTTGATTGTTCGCATCTAATAAGCATTCGTTCAAGATTAGCTAGACATGATTCAAATGTATCACCGAAGACTGAAAAGTCATCCATGAAAACTTCCATGCATTCTTCTATCATGTCGTGAAAAATCGCCATCATACACCTTTGAAAGGTTGCAGGGGCGTTGCAAAGTCCAAATGGCATGCGTTTGTAAGCAAAAGTACCATAAGGGCACGTGAACGTGGTTTTCTCTTGATCTTCGGGTGCTATTGGAATTTGAAAATATCCGGAAAATCCATCAAGAAAACAATAGTAACTATTTCCGGCTAGCCTTTCCAACATTTGATCAATGAAAGGTAAGGGAAAGTGATCTTTTCTGGTGGCGTCATTTAATTTTCTATAATCAATACATACACGCCATCCTGTTACAGTCCTAGTAGGAATAAGCTCATTTTTTTCATCTGTAATGACAGTCATGCCACCCTTCTTAGGCACGCATTGAACTGGGCTTACCTATGGGCTATCAGAAATTGGATAAATTAAACCTGCATCTAGCAGTTTAATTATTTCTTTTTTAACAACATCTTGCATATTCGGATTTAGTCTTCGTTGGCGTTGCACATACGTTTTATGACCTTCTTCCATAAGGATTTTATGTGTGCAATACGAAGGACTTATTCCTTTAATATTATGAATCTTCCATGCAATGGCTGGTTTATGAGCTTTCAACACAGAAATGAGTTGTGATTTCTCATTTTCAGTAAGAGAAGACGATATTATTACAGGTAATTCAGATTCACCATGTAAATAAGCGTATTCCAAATAGTTTGGAAGTGGCTTTAACTCTAATGTTGGAGGTTCTTCTATCGATGATTTATATCGATATCTGTCTTCTTCTTTTAGCATTTGAATTTCTTCTGTTGTTGGTTCATATCCATTAGCTATTAGTGTAGCTAACATTTCAGCTTCATCAATTGGTTCATTACCTTCTCCTAAAGAACATTCTCCTGTTCCTTGTAATTCTGGAAATTCTTCTAATAATTCTGCATGTGAATCTATAGTTTGAATATAATAACATGTATCATCTGCAGATTGCGGTTGCTGCATTACTCTATCAACTGAAAAGGTAACACTCTCGTCCTCTATACTTAGGGTCAATTTCTTACCGAACACGTCTATCATTGCTTTAGCCGTGTTTAAGAATGGGCTTCCTAATATGAGAGGAACTTGAGAATCTTCTTCCATGTCTAGAACAACAAAATCTACTGGAAATACTAAAGTACCAACTTTAACTAGCATATTATCCATTATCCCTCTAGAATATTTTATTGATCGATCGGCTAGTTGTATGCTTATTCTTGTTGGTTTCAATTCTCCAAGGTCTAGTTTAGCGTATAGTGAATACGGCATTAAATTTATACTAGCACCTAAGTCTGCCAATGCTTCTATTGAACTAAGACTACCCAGAAAAAATGGAATTGTGAAACTTCCTGGATCAGATAATTTTTCTGGTATCTTATTCAACAGCACTGCTGAACAATTAGCGTTCATAGTAACAGCCGAGAGTTCTTCCATTTTCTTTCTATTCGTGATCAGATCTTTCAAGAATTTAGCATATCTAGGTATTCCTGAAATCACATCAATGAAAGGAAGATTTACATTTATCTGTTTAAACATATCCAAGAATTTGGATTGCTCGGCTTCAAGTTTCTCTTTCTTCATTTTACTCGGGTAAGGAAGTGGTGGTTGGTATGGTTTAACATAAGGTTTAGCCTTAACTGTGTTATCTTCATTAACCTTTTCAACTACTGGTTCTTTTTCCTTATCTTGATCAGGTTGTGGTTCTCGTGGAGTAGGAATAGCTTCATCAGAAGTTACAGGTATTTCAGGTGGTTTAAGTGTTGTACCACTTCTTGTGGTAATGGCTTTAGCTGTTTCATTCCGGAGGTTAGCATTTGTATCACTAGGTAGACTTCCCGGTTTTCTTTCACCTATTAACCTTGCTAGGTTACTTACTTCTTGTTCCAAGTTTTGAATAGAAGCTTGTTGATTTCTAAATGCTTGAGCATTTTGTTCATTAGTTTGTTTCTGAGATGTGAAAAACTGCGTTTGAGTTTCAACTAGCTTTGTCATCATATCTTCTAAATTCGGCTTTTTATCATCGGTTTGTGGTGGTTTGTTTTGAAAATTCGGTCTTTGCTGGTTGTAAGTATTGTTAGATACTTGTTGATTGCTAGGACCTTGTTGGTTGTTGTATGGAATATTTTGGTTATAATTCTGATTTTGATTGTAAATCGGTCTTGGCGGTTGATAATTATTCTGATAATTATTTCCAGGCCTTTGGTTTAGATATGAAACATTCTCTCTTTGTTCCATTGTTAATTCAATACTGAGACAATCTTTTGTCAAATGTGGTCCTCCACACTGCTCACAACTAATTCGTATTGAGTGGATATCTTTAGTCATTTTTTCCATTCGTCTCTCCACAACATCTATCTTTGCGAAAATGGAATCTAAGTCATGGCTAGAATCGGCTCTAGCTGCTTTAGATGATCTAACGATATCTTTTTCTTGGTGCCACTCATGTGAGTGGGAAGCAGTGTTATCAATAATTTTATAAGCATCAGTTTCGGTTTTCTTCATAATAGAACCACCGACTGCTATATCTATGTCTTTCCTTGTAGTGATGTCGCATCCTTGGTAGAATATTTGTACTATTTGACAGGTGTCTAAACCATGTTGCGAACATCCTCTTAATAACTTTCCAAATCTTGTCCACGCCTCATATAGAGTTTCATTCGGGTTCTGTGTGAACGTAATAATTTCTCCTTGAAGTCTTACGGCTTTAGATGCCGGAAAGAATTGTTTAAGAAAATTTTCAACTAAAACGTCCCATGTATCAATCGCCCCTTCAGGTATTGATTCCAACCAATCTTTGGCTTCTCCCTTTAAAGTCCAGGGAAATAACATGAGATATATCTGTTCATCCTCAACTTCTCTTATTTTAAATAGAGTGCAGATCCTATTAAAAGTACGAAGATGTTCATTTGGATCTTCCTTCGGCGCACCACTAAATTGGCATTGATTAGTCACCATGTGTAGAATTTTTCCTTTGATTTCATAATCTGGCGCATTAATGTCTGGATGAGTAATTACGTGACCTTGGCCAGTGCGTTTAGCTCTCATTCGGTCTTCCATACTTAAAGGTTCCAGATTCTCCATAATTGAATTTGTTGAATCGGAATCACTAGAGGATTCTGATTTAATGGTTCGTTCCTCAACAATCTCTGTTTGAATGATTGGTGGTTCCGGAGGAAAATTTAATGGTTCAGGATCTATGAATCGTCCCTGAATATTCTCCGGATTCTCAATTGTGAGGTCGGGTTCAAAAAATGGATTATCGGAAATTTGAATTGGAGTACTTGGTCGACTGGATGACGATTCTAAAGGAAAATCAACGGCGGTAATTTTTGCTAAATGTCTTGATCTAGTTACAGGTGGTGAACGTACAAAAGGTGGTGAACGTCTTGCTCGGTGCATTCACTGAATATCCTATTAGTTTTTAAAAAGGAAAGAAAAATTATATAAGTTATCCAATTAATAGACTTTTCTGATTTTGCCCACGTTTCGAGTAGCCAAAAGATGCAGCAGAGGGGCAGGATTCGTTTGGTCTCAATATAATTGAGGACTATTTGGCTCCAATAACCCGGTCCACGTACAAATCCAACTATTACTACGAACCAGAAAATTTTGATGTCTATCAATTTAACCACTTAAAATAAATTTTCGTAATTTTAAGAAATTTAGATAAGAAGTAGAATAAAAATCTATGTCCTAAAACTAGAATAGCGAGAAATAAGAAAGAAAAAGAGCGCGACAAAAAAGATCGAAAAAGAAAAGGGTTGAAAAATAAAAGGCGTCGAAAAATAAGAAAGAAAAAGAGTGACTTATAGAACTTAAAAATATTCGACTAACCCAACCTTATTACTATCACTAACTTAAAATTATAATCGCAAATTGAGATTACTAATTGGAGTGATAATTGATACATAGGTAAAAGGTGTCTAAAAATATTAAAGCTTACAAGTAAAACTATATCTCAAATGGAAATAACTTAAAAAGGAACTAAAACTTAAAAAGACGTCGCAAAATTCTAAAGCACTTAAATCTTAGTCTAAAGAAAAAGCACTTAAGGGATTTTACGGCAAAGCCTAAAATTCTAGAAGTAAAAATAACTATGGCAAAAATTATATCTAAAACTAAAAACGAGCGAAAAATACAAAAATTACACTAAAACAATTAAAAAGGAACAAAATATAAAAATATACTAAAATTTGTAAAAAGTACAATTTTTATAAAAATATTATTTTTATATTATTTATTTTATAAAACTATTAATTTTATAAACTAATTAAACTAATTAAACTTTAAAATACAATTTAATTTAAAAATTTAAAACTAATTATAATAATAATTAAATAATTAGGGTTAATAATAATAATAAATAATAATTACTCCGTAATAAATGCTTTTAGTGTTCTGTCAGGCGCGTCAGGGATAACTCCGCGAGTTGCAGCTCCACCTGGCAACCAACTCCGCGAGTCGCGGGATTCGAAATTTCAGATGACAGGCTGTTTCATTTCAGTTTTTTTTTATATTTTCTGTTTTATATTTTCTGTAAAATATTTATATTAACTATATAAAAACTTATGTTTTAAAAACTAAAATAAAAATAGAAATACTTTATAATTTTATAAATTAAAATCTTAAAACTAGACTTATATATATATTTTTTTCTTTTTTTCGGTTTTTTTTTATTTTATGTTTTAAATAAACACAAAATATTTAAATAAAACTTATATTTTTATAAAATAAAAATAAAGAAACTTTATAAAACTTAAATATTTAACAAACTCTTAAAAATATTTATATTTTTGTTTTCTTTTTATATTATTTAAAACGTATTTTTACAAAAGCGTATTTTTTTATAAAAGTAAACTACAAATAAAAATCTTTTTTTTATATAGCGTTGCGCTTCCGGCGTTTAAGCAAGAAATTAAGTTCCCCGGCAGCGGCGCCAAAAATACTTGATAGTTATGGCTAAGGGGTATAAAATACTGTCATAACCCGACCTTAACCATAAGGACGAATACAATAACATATGATTTCATCGCGAGGTATTGACCTCTATATGCGACATTTTTCAAAAACTACATTCGTTTTTACAATACAAACCATAGCTTTTATTACAGATACAAGGTTTAAACAACTTAATAATGATTATCGTTTAGCGATAATCTTAGACTTACAAACTTTACATGTGATAATAACAATACGACCTCCAACATATTTTACATTACAAATCCTCCGATATGCAGTTTTATTTTTGACACAAATATGCATACTCAAGATCTTGCTTAAATTCAACATGTTGCAGCGGAAGCTTTTAGTTATCACCTGAGAATAAACATGCTTAAAACGTCAACATAAAGTTGGTGAGATATAGGTTTAATGCCGGCAGCGTTATAAATATAGACCACAAGATTTCATATATAAACGTTTCAATAAAAATATTCTAAGTTGTTGAGCACTTGATAACCATACTTAACATTTAATCAACGTCGCATATTCCCTTTATTATGAAATCTTACTACACCGTACCAAGTGTAGTCACCAAAACGAAGTACTGTGCAACCGTTGAATACTGGTCGTCCAGTCCGGTTGGGGTTGTCAGGCCCGATAGATCTATCAACAGGATTCGCGTTTACAATACCTCATGTAAATAATAGTTACCAAGCTACAGGGAAGTATGCCAGTGGTACAACTCAACATAGAATATATATTTTTAATCACTTGTGTCCATAATGAAAATCATAAAATGCATGTATTCTCATCCCGAAATATTTAGAGTTTAAAAGTGGGACTATATACTCACTTTTGCCTTGAAGGTAATAAACACGACTTGGTCTCCGATTGATATCACAAACCTAACCATATATATAATATATCAACATATTTTCTTTTCAAGTAATCATTACATATATATATATATATATATATATATATATATATATATATATATATATATATATATATATATATTTAATACTTTTAATATTTTCTTAGTCCGTAGTTAGCAGTCCGATGTTAGTGGTCCACAATTAGTTGCTTAAATAAAATAAATAAAGACCCCATCATATTCGTATTGATCAGAATTAATCTCGACCCATGGTACCATGTTGTCAAGTGACGTGTTGCGTACATAAAGTACCGTGTTGTCAAATGACGTGTTGCGTACAATCATGAGGTCTTATGATTAATCTTCTCGTATTGTTTACGGGTGGTCCTGAAATATATAAAATCAAATCATAAGTAAATATATATGAAATATCATATTAATTAGAAAATATATGATTAATTTAATTTTTCTCCAAATATTTTCGTAGCTAAACTAGCTTCGGATACCCGATCTTGTTTTAGTCGTAGTTTCTTCATCACAACTCCGTTTTTGTTGGTTCAACTTGCCACTTCCTTGGATAGAGTCAAAATTTAAGAATATGAACTGATAATACCTTAGTTTGAATTCGAAATCACAGGTTATAGGTCAAACTTTGGTGAAACTTATGAAAGTGATCATTTTCCATCATAAAAACAACATTTAATGATCAGTTTTCTAAAAATACTTACACTTTGAGTTAAACCATGAAATTTTTATGTGTTAACATATTCATAAGAAATATCATTTTTCCAGAACATAAACTTCCAATTCAAAGTTCAAGATAGTTTTTATTTATCCAACCCAAAACAGCCCCCGGTTGCACTCCGACGACGTAGATTCAGTTTTTAAGGTGTTCTTTATAAAAACAAGTTGTATCTTGTTAAGTTAGCATATCATTATGATATATTATAGGTCTTGAAGTGTTTTAAAAGTTAAGTTAGAAGAATCTATTTAGTTTGCGAACAAATTTGAAATCATTCAAACTATGTTCTTGTTTTTAAAATTTTACAACACAAAATAAGATAGCTATATAAATATGAATCGAATAAGGTTATGAACAAGGTTACTACCTCAAATTACTTGGACAAAGTTACTGCAAAAGATAAGAAAAATCCTAGAATCAAAAGAGTGGTGGAGTTGGATTGAAAGGTTGGAAGTAAACTTGTATACTTGGAAGGATTATTGAAGTGTTCTTGAAAGGAATTTCTTATGATGTTTAAGGCTTGTTTTGAAGCTAAATCTTCATGGTAACTTGCTGAAATGATGAAGGTGTTTAAGACTCATGAAGGTGTGTGTGTTTAGCTAGAAAATGGTAATAAAATTTGAGCTAGAAATGATGTGGGATAAGGCCCTTAAAAACGTGAAATGGGGGGAACATGGACAAGATTTTCATTTGTTATTTTGTATAAATGTCAAAGCTAGCATCGAATTTCTAATTACCTCTCCTTGAGGGCAGCATAAAGGGCTGATTAGGTGTTGATTAGGATGTTGATTTGATGTGTATATACCAATAGTAAATACGTATAGAAGCTGGGTATGATACGGGTACATATACCCTATATATACGTATAGAAATCTTGAGGAAACGGAACGAGAATTCAAATATAGCTATCTTTTGTGAATATACTTATATTGTTTTATGTATTTAAGTCCTTAAAAAGTGATTAAATACATTATATATATGATACATGTATAAGCATTATAGGTTATAAGTATATATATCAAAGAACGTTACGTATAATTATCGTTTTTAAAACTTAAGTTAGTTGTTTCAAAGTATACTTATAACTCATTGTTATTAGTACACAATGAGATGTTAAACCACCCTTAGATCATGTTAAATATATATAAATACATATATATACATAAACGTATAATTATCGTATGTTATATAGTTCGTGATATCATCGGTCAAATTGAACGGTCAAACGTTGTGTAAAACTCTTTTCAAAAACATAAGTCTCAACAATTTAGATTGCTTATCATGTTGGTAAGGTTTATTTTATGTAAATATTAATCTCATAAGTATAAAACGATCGGAAAATCCGGGTCGTTACAGTACCTACCCGTTAAATAAATTTCGTCCCGAAATTTTAAAGTTGTACCTATTTTGCGTTGTCGGGAAACAAATGTGGATACTTTTGTTTCATCTGATCCTCTCGTTCCCAAGTAAACTCGGGACCCCTTCGAGCATTCCAACAAACCTTGACGATTGGTATGTTGCTCTGCTTGAGTTGTTTAACTTCACGGTCCATGATTTCGACTGGTTCTTCTATGAATTGTAGTTTCTCGTCGACTTGGATTTCTTCAAGAGGAATGGTGAGATCTTCCTTTGCAAGACATTTCTTGAGGTTTGAGATGTGAAATGAATTATGTACCCCGGCGAGTTGTTGTGGTAACTCGAGTCGATAAGCTACCGGTCCGATGTGTTCGATGATCTTGAACGGGCCTACATACCTTGGGTTCAGTTTACTCCTTTTTCCAAAATGTATTACACCTTTCCAAGGTGACACCTTTAGCATAACCATGTCACCGATCTGAAACTCTAATGGTTTCCTTCGGACATCGGCGTAGCTCTTTTGGCGACTACGGGCTGTTTTCAATCTCTCCTTGATTTGCACTATCTTCTCAGTAGTTTCATGGATGATCTCGGGACCAGTTAATTGTCGATCTCCTACTTCATTCCAACAGATAGGGGATCTACACTTCCTTCCATACAGTGCTTCGAATGGTGCAACTTTAATGCTCGCATGATAACTATTATTATACGAGAATTCTGCTAATGGTAGATATTTATCCCATCCGTTTCCAAAATCGATCACACATGCCCTGAGCATGTCTTCAAGAGTCTGAATTGTTCTTTCACTCTGCCCATCAGTTTGTGGATGATATGCGGTGCTCATATCCAAACGGGTTCCCAGGGCATACTGTAGTGATTGCCAAAACTTTGATGTAAATCTACTATCACGATCGGATATAATGGAAATAGGTATTCCATGCATTGAAACAATTTCCTTTATGTATAATCGTAATAGTTTCTCCATTCTATCCGTTTCCTTTATAGGCAAGAAATGTGCAGATTTGGTGGGACGATCGACTATTACCCAAATGGTGTCATAACCCCAGGCAGTCTTAGGTAACTTTGTGATGAAATCCATGGTAATACCATCCCATTTCCATTCTGGGATTTCTGGTTGTTGAAGTAACCCTGAAGGCTTCTGGTGTTCTGCTTTGACTTTGGAACAAGTTAAACATTCCCCAACATATGTTGCAACATCTGTCTTTAAATTAGGCCACCAATAATGCGTCTTAAGATCTTGATACATCTTTCCAACTCCAGGATGTATCGAGTATCTTGTCTTATGTGCCTCGTTCAATATCAATTTCCTTAATCCACCCAACTTCGGTACCCAAATACGGTTTGCGAAATATCGAATTCCGTCTTCTCGTATAACGAGTTGCTTCTCATACTTCTTCATTATTTCATTTCCTATGTTTTCTTTAGTAAGAGCTTCTCGTTGAGCCTCTTTGATTTGTGAGTTGAGATTCATGCGAATTTTTAGGTTCATTGCTCGTACTCGAATTGGTTCCCGTTCCTTTCTGCTTAGAGCGTCGGCCACTACATTCGCTTTCCCGGGATGATAGCGAATCTCACAATCATAGTCGTTTATTAGCTCGACCCACCTACGTTGCCTCATGTTCAGCTGTTTCTAATCAAAAATATGTTGAAGGCTTTTATGATCAGTAAACACCGTGCATTTAACCCCATATAAATAGTGTCTCCATATCTTCAATGCAAACACTACTGCTCCCAATTCTAAATCATGCGTCGTATAATTCCGCTCGTGAATCTTCAATTGTCGGGATGCGTATGCTATAACTTTCTTCCGTTGCATAAGGACGCAACCAAAACCTTGTCGCGAAGCGTCACAATATATCTCAAAATCATCGTTCCCTTCAGGTAACGATAAAATAGGTGATGTAGTCAATTTCTTCTTCAGTAATTGAAATGCATTCTCCTGCTCAGAAGTCCATTCATACTTCTTCCCTTTTTGCGTTAACGCTGTCAACGGCTTAGCTATTCGGGAGAAATCTTGAATAAACCTTCTATAATAACCAGCTAAACCCAAAAATTGGCGTATCTGCGTTGGTGTCTTAGGAGTCTCCCATTTTTCAATGGCCTCAATTTTAGCTGGATCAACCTGAATTCCTTTGCTACTAACAACGTGGCCAAGAAATTGCACTTCTTTCAACCAAAATGCGCACTTAGAAAATTTGGCGTATAACTGTTTTTTTCTTAACAATTCTAATACCAACCTTAAATGCTGCTCATGCTCTTGCTCTCTCTTGGAATAGATAAGAATATCGTCAATGAAAACGATAACAAACTTATCTAAATACGGACTACAAACTCGATTCATGAGGTCCATGAATACAGCTGGCGCATTAGTCAACCCAAACGGCATGACCAAAAATTCATAATGACCGTAGCGTGTCCGAAAAGCAGTTTTCGGAATATCTTCTTCTTTGACGCGTAGTTGATGATAGCCCGACCTTAGGTCAATTTTCGAGTAAACACATGATCCTTGCAATTGATCAAATAAGTCATCAATTCTCGGTAGTGGATACCGATTCTTGATAGTTAACTTATTTAATTCACGATAATCTATACACATTCGGAAAGATCCATATTTCTTCTTGACGAATAAAATCGGAGCTCCCCACGGTGAAGTGCTCGGTCGAATGAAACCACGGTCCAGTAATTCTTGTAACTGGCTTTGTAACTCTTTCATCTCAGATGGTGCAAGTCTATATGGAGCACGAGCCACTGGTGCAGCTCCTGGTACTAGATCTATTTGAAATTCTACAGATCTAAATGGAGGTAATCCCGGCAACTCTTCCGGAAATACTTCAGGAAAATCTTTTGCCACAGGCACGTCGTTGATGCTCTTCACTTTTTCCTTCGTTTCAACTTTATTAACATGTGCTAGGATAGCATAGCACCCTTTCTTCAAGCACTTTTGAGCTTTCAAACAACTAATGAGTTTTAGCTTTGAGTTACCCTTCTCTCCATAAATCATTAATGGCGTTCTATCCTTACGAGGAATGCGAATTGCCTTCTTGGCGCACACAACTTCAGCTCCTATTTTGGACATCCAGTCCATGCCGACTATTACATCAAAACTTCCTAATTCTACGGGTATCAAATCAATCTTAAATGTTTCTCCGGCTAAATTTATTTTACAATCAAAGCAAATTTTATCGGCTTTAATTAGTTTACCATTAGCTAACTCAATCATGTACTTAGCATCTAGAGGTAATGATGAACAATTCAATTTAGTGTGAAAGTCTCTACACACGTAACTTCTATCAGCACCAGTATCAAATATAATAGATGCGGATAAGTTATTAATGGTAAACGTACCCGTAACAAGCTCCGGGTCTTCATACGCCTCTCTAGCATTAATAACAAATGCTCTTCCACGTGCAGATCCGTTATTCTTCTCTTGATTCGGGCACTGACTCTTATAATGACCCTGTTTCCCACACCCATAACAAGTAACAGTGGCCAAGGCAGTTCTATTTGCATTGGTGGCAGGAGTCTTGGTACCGTTTGTATTTGTAGCGGGAACCCTACAATCTTCAGCAAGATGACCTTTTCGATTACAATTGTTGCACACCACATTACAATAACCAGAGTGATGTTTGTGGCATCTGTTGCATAAAGGATTTCGTCCTTTGTAACCTGAGTTTGAACCGCTACCCGCACCTTGCGTGGTTTCTTGTTTCTTGTTGGATTGTTGATGATTACCTTCCCACTTTCTTTTGTTTCCCGATGTCTTGACATCGGTGTTCTTATCCAGAATAATCTGGTCCATCAATTCGTTCGCCATGGTGATAGCTTCATGAATAGTCTTGGGTTTGGATGCTGTAACATTTGCCTTGACCTTTTTAGGCAAACCTTCTTTGTACAGTTCAATCTTCTGTTCTTCGGTTGGTACCAATTCGGGACATAGCAAAGCTAATTCCATGAATCGCTGATTGTAGTTGGTGAGTTCAGTACCAACAACTTTCAGGCTTCGTAATTCAGCTTCCAACTTCCTAACCTCGTTCCTTGGACAATATTCGTTGATTAGCATTGTTTTGAATTCTTCCCAAGGAGTATCATAAGCTACATCTCCTCTTACGGCCTTCACATAGTTTTTCCACCACGTGAGTGCACTATCTTGTAGGGTGCACGATGCATACTTGGTCATGTCCTTCTCAATACAACCACTGATTTTAAACACAGACTCAATCTTTTCGATCCACCGGGTTAAACCGACCAGTCCTTCTGTTCCACTGAATGATGAGGGCTTGCAACCTTGAAAAGTTTTGTAAGTGCACCCCACACGAGGATTTGGATTAACTGCAGCACCTCTTGCAGCCTCGACCCATAACATTCTGTCGTTCACTCGCTGATTGATGAGTTCCTGGATTTCTTGTTCCGTCATTCGGTTCAATCGCGCCATAATCTTCAAAAAGAATGAAAAAAATAATTATTCACATGGAATATTATAGATGTAGTATGTATTTACAGTACATCGTAGCTTATTAATAATATGAACCAGTTATTATTATAAAAGCCTTTTCTTCTTATTAGCATTTTATAATTATATCTAGGGTAGTACCTACCCGTTAAAGTTCATACTTAATAGCTTAGTACGAAAATCAATTACTACCACCCAAATAATACTTAACCATGGAAAATTATTGCATTTCACACTTCACTATTTTACATATGCTTATCTTACATCAAACATTAAGCAAACCACACTAGTAATATTATACAAAACATTATATGATCCCATGGTTTAAAACAACAGCGCATCATTTAACCCAAAGCGTTTGTGTTAAAAGAAATCGCTTAAAGGCTATCCTGGTTGTCTCCCTGCGTTTTGGCTGAGGAACCGAAGAACTGGATGTCGGGATAGAACTAATAGGAATAGCGGGAATAGGTGTGGAAGTATCTGGTGGAGTTAGTTCCACAACATCCTCTCTAGACTCGGAATTTAGATTTTCCATTTCAGTAGCCTTTCGTTTCTTTCCTCGTTCGAACTTGTCTTTCGTAATTTCCTGTATTTCTTCCTCCTCAGGATCACTTTCCGGTTCCTCTTCAATTGATTCATCTGGAACTTGTGAGTCTTCCCCAAAGGTGTCGTTTTCATCATCGGATAGATTAATGACTGGAACACCATCTGAAGAGTCTGGTTCGGAGTCGCTGAATGTGATAATAAGTTCTAAGCCATACATCTATCACATAACAACTAGCACGTTAATACTACATAATATTTACATATTAATTTTTAACCAACAAGGATAAGCAATAGTTTTCGAAATCAAACACGGTCAAAGTCCAGACTCACTAATGCATCCTAACAAACTCGATAAGACACACTAATGCAAATTCTCTGGTTCTCTAAGACCAACGCTTTGATACCACATGTCATAACCCGACCTTAACCATAAGGACGAATACAATAACATATGATTTCATCGCGAGGTATTGACCTCTATATGCGACATTTTTCAAAAACTGCATTCGTTTTTACAATACAAACCATAGCTTTTATTACAGATACAAGGTTTAAATAACTTAATAATGATTATCGTTTAGCGATAATCTTAGACTTACAAACTTTACATGTGATAATAACAATACGACCTCCAACATATTTTACATTACAAATTCTCCGATATGCAGTTTTATTTTTGACACAAATATGCATACTCAAGATCTTGCTTAAATTCAACATGTTGCAGCGGAAGCTTTTAGTTATCACCTGAGAATAA
The DNA here is from genome assembly GCF_046630445.1 of Rutidosis leptorrhynchoides. NCBI lineage: Eukaryota > Viridiplantae > Streptophyta > Magnoliopsida > Asterales > Asteraceae > Rutidosis > Rutidosis leptorrhynchoides. The sequence goes on from NC_092337.1 coordinate 170,958,663, forward strand.
ACATGCTTAAAACGTCAACATAAAGTTGGTGAGATATAGGTTTAATGCCGGCAGCGTTATAAATATAGACCACAAGATTTCATATATAAACGTTTCAATAAAAATATTCAAAGTTGTTGAACACTTGATAACCATACTTAACATTTAATCAACGTCGCATATTCCCTTTATTATGAAATCTTACTACACCGTACCAAGTGTAGTCACCGAAACGAAGTACTGTGCAACCGTTGAATACTGGTCGTCCAGTCCGGTTGGGGTTGTCAGGCCCGATAGATCTATCAACAGGATTCGCATTTACAATACCTCATGTAAATAATAGTTACCAAGCTACAGGGAAGTATGCCAGTGGTACAACTCAACGTAGAATATATATTTTTAATCACTTGTGTCCATAACGTAAATCATAAAATGCATGTATTCTCATCCCGAAATATTTAGAGTTTAAAAGTGGGACTATATACTCACTTTTGCCTTGAAGGTAATAAACACGACTTGGTCTCCGATTGATATCACAAACCTAACCATATATATAATATATCAACATATTTTCTTTTCAAGTAATCATTACATATATATATATATATATATATATATATATATATATATATATATATATATATATATATATATATATATATATATATATATATATATATACTTTTAATATTTTCTTAGTCCGTAGTTAGCAGTCCGATGTTAGTGGTCCACAATTAGTTGCTTAAATAAAATAAATAAAGACCCCATCATATTCGTATTGATCAGAATTAATCTCGACCCATGGTACCATGTTGTCAAGTGACGTATTGCGTACATAAAGTACCGTGTTGTCAAATGACGTGTTGCGTACAATCATGAGGTCTTATGATTAATCTTCTCGTGTTGTTTACGGGTGGTCCTGAAATATATAAAATCAAATCATAAGTAAATATATATGAAATATCATATTAATTAGAAAATATATGATTAATTTAATTTTTCTCCAAATATTTTCGTAGCTAAACTAGCTTCGGATACCCGATCTTGTTTTAGTCGTAGTTTCTTCATCACAACTCCATTTTTGTTGGTTCAACTTGCCACTTCCTTGGATCGAGTCAAATTTTAAGAATATGAACTGATAATACCTTAGTTTGTATTCGAAATCACAGGTTATAGGTCAAACTTTGGTGAAACTTATGAAAGTGATCATTTTCCATCATAAAAACAACATTTAATGATCATTTTTCTAAAAATACTTACAATTTGAGTTAAACCATGAAATTTTTATGTGTTAACATATTCATAAGAAATATCATTTTTCCAGAATATGAACTTCCAATTCAAAGTTCAAGATAGTTTTTATTTATCCAACCCAAAACAGCCCCCGGTTGCACTCCGACGACGTAGATTCAGTTTTTAAGGTGTTCTTTGTAAAAACAAGTTGTATCTTGTTAAGTTAGCATATCATTATGATATATTACAGGTCTTGAAGTGTTTTAAGAGTTAAGTTAGAAGGATCTATTTAGTTTGCGAACAAATTTGAAATCATTCAAACTATGTTCTTGTTGTTAAAATTTTACAACACAAAATAAGATAGCTATATAAATATGAATCGAATAAGGTTATGAACAAGGTTACTACCTCAAATTACTTGGACAAAGTTACTGCAAAAGATAAGAAAAATCCTAGAATCAAAAGAGTGGAGGAGTTGGATTGAAAGGTTGGAAGTAAACTTGTATACTTGGAAGGATTATTGAAGTGTTCTTGAAAGGAATTTCTTATGATATTTAAGGCTTGTTTTGAAGCTAAATCTTAATGGTAACTTGCTGAAATGATGAAGGTGTTTAAGACTCATGAAGGTGTGTGTGTTTAGCTAGAAAATGGTAATAAAATTTGAGCTAGAAATGATGTGGGATAAGGCCCTTAAAAACGTGAAATGGGGGGAACATGGACAAGATTTTCATTTGTTATTTTGTATAAATGTCAAAGCTAGCATCCAATTTCTAATTACCTCTCCTTGAGGGCAGCATAAAGGGCTGATTAGGTGTTGATTAGGATGTTGATTTGATGTGTATATACCAATAGTAAATACGTATAGAAGCTGGGTATGATACGGGTACATATACCCTATATATACGTATAGAAATCTTGAGGAAATGGAACGAGAATTCAAATATAGCTATCTTTTGTGAATATACTTATATTGTTTTATGTATTTAAGTCCTTAAAAAGTGATTAAATACATTATATATATGATACATGTATAAGCATTATAGGTTATAAGTATATATATCAAAGAACGTTACGTATAATTATCGTTTTGAAAACTTAAGTTAGTTGTTTCAAAGTATACTTATAACTCATTGTAATTAGTACACAATGAGATGTTAAACCACCCTTAGATCATGTTAAATATATATAAATACATATATATACACAAACGTATAATTATCGTATGTTATATAGTTTGTGATATCATTGGTCAAATTGAACGGTCAAACGTTGTGTAAAACTCTTTTCAAAAACATAAGTCTCAACAATTTAGATTGCTTATCATGTTGGTAAGGTATATTTTATGTAAATATTAATCTCATAAGTATAAAACGATCGGAAAATCCGGGTCGTTACAAATACTATTAAATTTTACAAGGAAATACTATTAAATACGATACAATTTTACACAAGATATTTATTTATTTATTGAATGGATATACTTAAACCTTGCTACAACACTTATAGGCAGTGTACCTAATCGTACAGTAGTGTAGTTTTTAGTAAGTCCGGTTCGTTCCACAGGGAATCTTTTTCACAAAGCTTAACGCTATATTAGTTTAAATTTTTAAAAATACAAATATATATATAAGTAATATTATTATTATAAAGGGGGGTTTTACCGTTTAATGACCGGTTTGTCGATTTTAAAATTTTAGTCGCAGTTAAAACCAAATGTAAAATATTAAATAAATAAAAGACTTTATTTAAAGCGTAAAGTGAAAGGACCCGTTCATATACATTATAAACGATTCACAATAGTTGATTACATCGCGAGGTATTTGACCTCTATATGATACCTTTTACAAACATTCCATTCATTTTTAAAAGACAAACTTTCTTTACAACGAAAGTTGACGGCATGCACACCATTTCATAATACATCCAACTATAATTGACATAATAATAATCTTGATGAACTCAATGACTCGAATGCAACGACTTTCAAAATATGCCATGAATGACTCCAAGTAATATCCTTAAAATGAGCTAATGCACAGCGGAAGATTTCTTTAATACCTGAGAATAAAAGTATTCTATAAGTTGTAGGCACCCGGTAACAAGCCTTAACATTCATGTTTTACCCTCTAAAGTACACCAGATCAGGTGTGTTTAAAATAACCTTGAAGTACTAAAGCATCCCATAGTCAGGATGGGGTTTGTCAGGCCCAATAGATCTATCTTTAGGATTCGCGCCTACCGTACATAGACAAGTAGTTTAATGTTACCAAGCTAAGGGTATATTTCTGGTTTAAACCCACGTAGAATTAGTTTTAGTACTTGTGCCTATTTCGTGAAACATTTATAAAACAGCGCATGTATTCTCAGCCCAAAAATATATTGCAAAAGCAAATAAAAAGGGAGCAAATGAAACTCACCATACTGTATTTCGTAGTAAAAATACATATAACTTCATTTAACAAGTGCAAGGTTGGCCTCGGATTCACGAACCTATATTAATTATATATATTTATATGTTGGTCAATATTTGTCTAACAATTTTTGGTCAAGTCATAGTGTACCACAATCCTAATGCTCGAGACTAATATGCAAAAGTCAACAAAAGTCATCTTGACCCAAAATGACTTCTAAAATTTATACGTGTTTATTATATAACTTAACTATAGTCGTTTTATATATTTAAATATATTTATTAGATTTTATAATAATAAAAGTCATTTATTAATAAAAATTTATATTAACGTTTATATATGATAAAATATACTTTTATATATCTTAAGTAGTAAAATTTATAAAGTTTACTTAATATCGTAAAACTATAGTGGTAAGTATTATTAATGTAATTATATTACGCGTAGTGAAAAATATCTTTGTATCCCCTATTTATTTGATAAAATAATATTGATCATAATAATAATAAGTAAAAGTTGTATTATATTGTAATAATAATTATTATTCTATAAAAAATAACAATATTTATATTTACTAAAAATGTTATTATGATAAAATGATAATACTAACATAATAGTAATAATGATATTTTATAATAACAATGATATTTCTATTAAAATAATAACGACGATAGTAATAATAATCATTTTAACAATAATACTAAAATTCAGTTGACTATAACTTCTAATCCGTTCATCGAAACCATTCGATATCTAAATGAAAAGTTCTTAATTTTTCGCTAGCTTTCCAATGACATGCATATCATATACCCTATCTCAGTAGCATATGTATCTAATTCAGGATTCAACAAACCTATCTAAGGACAATATCGAATGTACAAGCATGCATAATCCTATATACTCGAGCACTAGTCAGGGATACACTATTGATATATAAAAGTTAAGTTATGAGTGCTCACGTATCAATATTGAGATTCAATATTGCAGGAAAGTACGTAGATGCAACGGAGATGATAAACACTAGATTGACCTCACGAGCATACCCATGAACCATACCCATCACCTCCATAGCTATAACCCATAATTTCCTTAGCTTCGACTCATTCAAAAAACTATTTTGAAATCACTCGGACATCACTCTGTCGTAATATTTTATGTATACTAATAATATCTTGAAATAATACAGAGCAAATATATATAAATCGATTGAGAGAGTTTAGAGAAATATATTTTCAAGTTTTTATGAAATAATGAAACCTATTGAATTCAATTTATAATAGATTTTTGAATTATTAAAGTGAATTATTAAAGTAAATTATTAAAGTATGAATTATTAAACTGAATTATTAAAGTATGAATTATTAAAGTGAATTATTAAAGTATAAATTATTAAAGTGAATTATTAAAGTATGAATTATTAAAGTGAATTATTAAAGTATGAATTATTAAAGTGAATTATTAAAGTATGAATTATTAAAGTGAATTATTAAAGTTAAAGCAAAGTAAAAGTAAAGTAAGGTAGAGTTAAAGTATAGTAAAAGTATAAAAACTATGTATGTATAATACGCGTATAAATATATATAATATTAATTTAAATCGTTATATATATTTAATGAAATAAAATATAAATATCGTTATATTTATTATACTGGTTAAGTAATGAGTTGTCAAAAGTGATTCTAGATATTTATAAAAGTTATATACGTTTTAATAATAAAGTTCTTTTTAAACTGAAAACGTTTTTGTACGTTTAAAAATAGATTAATAGAATATTATGGAAACCAATTCTCCACTAGCTTTTGTCTAACTTTTGTAAATGACACTTTTTATTTTTATTTATAAATAGCTTTACCAATTATTCCAAATATCGTTAAGAGGAATACATTTTCTCAAATCATAGTGGACCTCTCAACAGAGACTTGTAATCATAATTCAATATTTCTGATAATTCAATCATTTAATATATATTTTTTTAATTTCGTCGATAATCATATTGAAACAAATACGTTCATATAAAGCATTATACGTTTAAATACTTTGTTGACATTTTCAATTTATAACATATACACATATACATACATATTCATATATGTTCATTTAATGGTTCGTGAATCATTGGAATTTGGTCGAGGTTTAAATTAAAGTATAAACATAGTTTAAAATCCTTGTGATTTAACTTAACAAACATTGCTTATCGTGTCAGAATAATATAAAGATAAAGTTTAAATTTAGTTGGAAATTTCCGGGTCGTCACAGTACCTGCCCGTTAAAGAAATTTCGTCCCCGAAATTTGATAGAGGTCGTTATGGCTAACAATGAGAATGTTATTATGACGTAACGATTATGAAGTTTTATCATGTATAAGAAGTATGGATAAAATAATTCGATTACTTGAAGCGTATGAGGGAAGTTATCGTAAATGAAGGAAATAAGATTATAGTGATTCGTCATATCTTTTGACGTCATCACAATTGATCTCCGAATTTAAAGAAAATCTTTGTAATCTATGTTGGATTTGATGCTTCGGTGATTAAGGAGATTATGATTTTCTTCGAATTAATACGATAATCCATCTTGATTTCTTTGTCGGGTATTTCACTATAAATCCACCTCCTTCGTTTCCTTACAACTCACATCTTCTATTCTTTCTCCCTCAACTCATATTTTAAAGTATTTGTCAATATGCTTCATCCAGTACTGATTCTCGATATACTCCTGATGTTAAAGCTAAGGGGTATAAAATACTATTAAATTTTAGCAGGAAATACTATTAAATACGATACAATTTTACACAAGATATTTATTTATTTAGAGAATGGATATACTTAAACCTTGCTACAACACTTATAGGCAGTGTACCTAATCGTACAGTAGTGTAGTTTTTAGTAAGTCTGGTTCGTTCCACAGGGAATCTTTTTAAACAAAGCTTAACGCTATATTAGTTTACTTTTATAAAAATACAAATATATATATAAGTAATATTATTATTATAAAGGGGGGTTTTTACCGTTTAATGACCGGTTTGTCGATTTTAAAACTTTAGTCGCAGTTAAAACCAAATGTAAAATATTAAAAATAAATATAAGACTTAAATTAAAGCATAAAGTAAATAACGATAATGAAATTGCGAATAATAAAAGTGCGATAAAATAAACTTGCGATAATTAAAAAGTACAATAATTAAAAATGCAATTAAATACAATAACAATAAAAATGCAATAATTAGAAGTGCAATTAAATATAAAATAAAGGAAATTAAATATGAAATAAAAGAATTATGCTTATTTAAACTTCCGTAATCATGATGTTTGACGTGTTGATTTTAATTTTATGCCCATGGGTTAATTGTCCTTTGTCCTGGATTATTTAATATGTCCATACGAATTTGTCCATAATAGTCCATCAGTCATAAATATAAAGAGCGAAAGCCTTCGTCAAATTATTCTTATTCCCGAAGTTAAATATTCCAACTAATTGGGGATTCGAATTGTAACAAGGTTTTAATACTTTGTTTAATGAATACACCAGGTTATCGACTGCGTGTAAACCAAGGTTTTACTACTTTGTTAACAATTACACCAATTACCCTTGAATGTAATTCACCCCTGTTTCAACAAGTCTATTAACTATTAATCCAGTTCCGTATCCGGTAAAATGAATAATTATTGGTATTTATAGATATCCCGCCCACCGTACCCAGTCAAGCGTATGTGGTTATATATAAATACGTCAAATTATAAGTTTGTATATTAAATTAATAAGGTATTGTTTAGTTAATATAAAACCTATTAATAGCCCATAGTCTAATTTCCACAAGTGTCGTTCTTTTATTCAAACCCCAATTATGGTACAAAGCCCAATTATCCAATTTTAATAATTAGCCCAACATCATGATTACTTTGGATTAAATAAGCATAATAATAACTTAGCTACGAGACATTAATGTAAAAAGGTTGAACATAACTTACAATGATTAAAAATAGCATAGCGTTACACGAACAGAATTTTGACTTACACCCTTACAACATTCGCTAACATACCCTTATTATTAGAATTAGAATTATAATTAAAATTAAAATTAAAATTAAAATATAAATATAAATATATACGATATAGATAGAGAGATGGATGGATATATTGTTTTTTACGATTAGAATGCGCGAGCTTTATAGGCAGTTTCAAAAATTGGGGCTCCGCGACTCGCGGCATTTTTTGCCTTCAAACTCCGCGAGTCGCGGAGATTGAAATTACAGCTCAGTCCCTTTTGGAGTCTTTCTTGCCGACGGTTTTAAATATTAATATAATATATATATAATTTTTAAGAATTATTTATATATTATATTATATTTATGTGCATAGTTGACTTGTAATTTTTAGTCCGTTGCGTCGAGCGTTGAGAGTTGACTCATGTCCCGGTTCCGGATTTTCGAACGTCCTTGCGTACAATTTAATATCTTGTACTTTGCGTTTTGAATCTTGTACTCTTGTAATTTCGAGGCGTTTCTTATCAATAATTGGAACCTCTTTGATTGTCTTTGGTACTTTTGAGCTTTTTGGTCGTTTGCGTCTTCAATTCGTCGAATCTGTCTTTTGTCTTCACCTTTTATTATTTAAACGAATATCACTTGTAAATAGAACAATTTCAACTAAAAGCTTGTCTTTCTTGAGGAATAATGCTATGAAATATATGTTCGTTTTTAGCATTATCAAATATTCCCACACTTGAGCGTTGCTTGTCCTCAAGCAATATCGTCTTGAAATACTAGAATCACTTCTTTATTCTTCACACTTTGTACATCAGTGATTTCTATATGGTGGTATAAACAATGGTAGTAACGATATGGTTTACAGTCCCACATGACTATAAAAATTTAGATCCATTAAGGAAATTGGATCTTTATGAAAACATTTGATCTTTTGAAAATTAAATCTAGTTTTTACCCTAGATAAGTTTTCCGGAATAACCGTTTACCGGTGTTTGCAAAATATTTTTGTGGGTTTGGTGGGTTTCAGATTTGAAAATTTTAGCTCAAAACTTGCGGTTTTGTGTCACCCACTTGCTAACCTTATATTTGGAAAGCAACACGTCCAGTTTACTTGTCCCGTATATTACTTTTCGGTAAACTACCGTCCGGTTGTAAAGGGAAGCGTTGAACAAGCAACTGTTAAGGCAATGTCTAATGACATGTATTTGATTATGGTCTATAACGTGTCGGACGCAATTACTATCCTTGGTAGGAGCAATAGTAAAGCTCACCCTTATAATTTTTCGGTCTGGCACAAGGTCTTGTCTTTGACCATGCTATGCAACCACCGTTCTTACGGTTGACACCCGATTTGGTTCAGGTGACCTAATGAATTCCAGGTGAATTCCTAGGATTTTACGTTCAATGGTAATGAACGCATTGAAAATAGGGTTTTCAGAAAACAAATCGGTTTGTAATTTTGATCAAAATATTTTCTCGTTCAAGCTCGAGTTTAGATATCATTGAATTCCATGAGTTTGTAATTCGCAATCTTTAAGGTCAATCTCTAGGATTGAGTAATATCAGGCTTAAAAGCTGATTTTTGATCTTTTAAGGAGATTATTCTTTCTGGGGATCTGATTTATTAGTCTTATCCAGCTAATTTGCATGGTGCCCCCCCATTTTACGAGATAAATCTTTCTCATGGTTAGGATAAATCTGACCACCTGGCGACCCTGTTTAATGCTGAGGTCCGTGGATTTCCTGCTGATTTTAGTGATGACTTTTCTAGATTTTTCGTCAACCTGCAGCTGGTCTGGACGACAACTTCTTGACCTAAATCAAGAAGCGCGTGTCTTTTTCGGAAGACTTTACTTCCTTTTAATGATGGAATTGATTCATCGTGTAGATCCATCTTTCTTACAGTAAATCAGGTAAAACAGTTTAGTTTAGTCCAAAGCAAAAGTATTTTCAGTTATTTGTTACAGAAATATGTGGCATATGTTTAAGATAACTTGGTAATTTTTCCCACACTTGGCTTTTATTTTCCTTTTTTATCGTCCTCTATTCCATTTTAAATGAATTTTAACATTTTGGTTTGTTTCTCAATTTATGTCCTTTTCGAGGTAACAATAATTTCGGTGTTATAACCTAGTTTTATCGTTCATAAATATGTATAAACATGATTTTGAGTTCATTTAATTGGAAATTTTGTAAAATTTTACTAGAATTGGGTAGTCAGTATATAAGACTAGGGCTGTTCTTTATTATCAGAGAGCACTAGATTCTAATACAACTACTACTTTACTAGTATTTCTAATGATAACCAAGTGTGTAAGATAAAAAATTTTAAAATCCGAAAGAATTTAACCCCTTCCCACACTTAAGATCTTGCAATGCCCTCATTTGCAAGAAATCAGTAACAATTTAAATTATTGAGGGTGATTTGCGTGAAATTGATTAAATTTTACCAAAGTTTCCAAACATATTGGCGTTTGTTTGCTGAATGATAAATGGTGCACATCATTTGTTCATTCCGTCTTGTTGTTATTTCACATATATTTTGCATCTTATCGTCAAAATTAGTTGCTTTTGCTAAACTTAATGCCAGTCTTTGAAAATGCGTTGTTTTACCCTGTTGTGTACATAAGATAAACTGCAAACATATATACATATTTTTGAAGTTTGGTATATTACCCCACATTCAAAAATTATTAAAATCTAAGAATAAAAGTTAGAAAATTATAAAAACCATTACAATATTAACATAAGTATTAAATGTATCAATATTACAAATTACAAAATAAATAAAACTAAGTAGACTAGGGATGATACTGGTACCAATAGGGGTTCCAATCATAACCATAGGTGCTATAAAATGCTTCGGCAGGGTTATACGTAGGATATGGTGGCTGCATCTCTATAGACCAGGGAGGGAATATGGGTTTTGGTGTAGGAATATAGTTTCTACCTATATGTTGGCAATGAGCTATGATTTGGTTCTGATGAACTTGCCAATCTTCAAATGCTCTCTGTCTAGCATTTTCGTACTCTTGTGAAGCTATAAACCTTTGCATTTCTTGCATTTCATTTCCCCCTCCTACATTACCTTGCTGTTGGTTTCTCTCAACCTGTGGATGTCTACCATGGTATTGTAATGCGGCGTTATTTCGCCTCTTCAAAACTTTCGCACCATGGTATACATTTAAACCTATAGTATCGCGGGGTTCTGGTTCTTCGACTAATAATCCCCCCCGACTTATATCCACACCGAGATATTCCGCAATCAAAGTAATAAAAATACCACCTCCTATTATGCTATGCGGTCTCATCCTCCTAACCATAGCTGATAAATAATAACCCACACAATACGGTATACTTACAGCGCTTTGTGGGTCTCGAATACACATATGGTAAAACAAATCCTGTTCATTTACCTTTTCCTTGTTCTTACCTCTTTGTGTAATCGAATTAGCTAAAAACCTATGAATCACTCTTAATTCGGCTCTATCTATATCCAAATAAGAGTAATTTCCCCCTTTGAATCGGTGATGGCTTGTCATTTGACTCCATACACCGTGTGTATCAAAATTTTCATCTATCTTTCTACCGTTTAGTATCAACCCTCTACAATCAGCAGATGCTAACTCCTCAGGCGTATATATACGTAAAGCCTGAGCCATGTCTAGTAAAGACATGTGGCGCATCGAACCTCCTAACAAAAATCTAATAAAAGATCGATCGGTTAAACTAGCTACCCGATCATTTAATTCTATACTACATAACAATTCTTCACATCATACTTTATATACAGGTCTACGCATGGTGAATAAACGTACCCAGTCATTAAAAGTAGAATTACCATACCTCTGTACAAGTAATTCCCTAATTGGCCCGGCCAATTCTACAGCTTCTAAGGGTCCCCATTCTATGACCCTCGGTACCTCAACAACCTTAGAATGAAGAGTATGCAAACCCCTTTGGTATTTTGGATAATCTATCCAAAGACTGTCAAATCTCAGGTTCGGGTGCAACTCTTCCAAGTGCATATCAGAAAAGGTCATGACTGGATGAGGTATATCCTGCTTGTAGTAGTTATCCACCTCCTGTTGTTCCGCATTCTCAGCAGGAGCATTGCGAGCTTGGGATGAAGATTCACCCCTTTCAGTCTGCAAAACATATCAAACACAATTTTTGTGCATCCAAATATGCATTAGTGTCAGCAAAATCATCAATCAAAATAATTACAATGACATGATCAATTTATATCAAACTTAAGCTCATTTTCACATTTTTATCAAATCTACACTTTTTCAAATAAGGATATACGAAAATGTTCGCCAAGTTCATAAGCATTCAACTCAAATAACATGTCAAAATAATCATTACTAGCAATTAAACAGGTTTCAAATGGCATTATCTTTCAAAAATCAAGTTCATGAATTTTAGACTTGAAAAAGTCCACTTTAATTCTCAAAATCATGTTTAGGCTCAAAGTTTGGATCATTTAACTACCTAGACATGTTACACTACTTAATTTAGCAACAATTCATGACAAAAATCGGCCATAACCTGTTTATATCAAAAAGCCCCAAATTTGCTCAAGAACACAAACCCTAGATTACTCAAAATTCAAAGTTTAAGGCTTCTAATCATGTTAAATAGCATCAATCTAGGTTATACAAGCATAATACATAAACAATTTAAGCATAATTACACTAAAAAGCATCAAAATCAAATTGGGGAAAAATTGCTCAAGAACACTAATTTCGGATTAAATGGTGTTTAGGTGTAGAAATTTACCGTTTTTCTTGAGTAGTTCCTAGATAGCATCCTTCTCAACATGATTTTAGTAAAAGATTTGGTGATTAACGGTTAAAAATTGTGATTTTGGGGGTGTTTTTGGGGTTTTTTCACGGCTGTTCTTCGCAGTGTGTTTTTTTTTTGTGGTCTGATCAGTTTTGATCAGTATATATTTTTTCTGGTTTTCGGTCCTCCCGCGACTCGCGGTGTTTGGACCCTTCAAACTCCGCGAGTCGCGGAGTTTGGTATAATTTTTATTTTTTTTATAACTTATACTAATTAAAACAATTAAGTAATTAATTTTAAAATTTTGTTTCCCTTGTTATTTAGGACGAGGTCGTTTCGGATCGATGTCCTAGTCCGTCCTTCGACAAAATTTTAAAATTTGTCTTTTTGTAGCGATTGTTTTAAAAGCTAAGATTTTTGGGGTTTTTTAATGTTTTTGGCATACTTTAATTCAATAAGATTAAAAATAATGATAATAAAAGTTCTCGTCCCTCCCTCGGGTAATGCAATTTCGGTTCAAAGACCTAGTCTTCAACTTACGACGAATTTTAAAAATCATATTTTTAACTTAATGAGATAAAGTAAATTTTTTTTTTTAAATTCACACAACTTAAATATAAAATTCAAAATTAATATTAAAAATTCACACCAAACTTACAATTTAAAATGCATAAAATTAAAAATTCATATTTTAAAAATTAAAAATTCACACCAAACTTAATTTAAAAATTCATATTATAAATTCACACCAAGCTTATATTAATTTTTCAAATATTTACAATTTTACAAATATTGTTTTTACAAAGTTTGCAATATTAATTTAAGATTTATATATTAATTTTAAAAACATGGTAAAAATAAAATTAAAAATCTTTTTGGTTTTTTATCCCACTTTAATCAATCAAATATTATCAAAAATATACGCCCCTCTTTTCGGTTAAGTAATTTCGGTTCCAAGACCTAATTTAACTCATGACGAATTTTTGAAATATTTTGGGTTGATTGATTAAAGATATTTATACCTTAAGAATAAACGTTAAATTTCGCAGTGATGTAATAAATTTTTGAATGATATCAATAATTTCGGTCGCCAAACCTAATTTTATTCAATACCAATTTAATACTTTTTAGCGAACAAATTAGCGTTTATTATCAAAAGGTTAAAAAAAAATAAATAAATAAAAACTGTACAAACATACCTGTGAAATAGATTTCTTAGTTATATGATCTATCCCATTCATAAGATAGTAGGTTTAATTGGTTTTCCATGGCTACATAAGCGTAACCTCGAGCATTCAGTGTTTTTTCTTCTAAACATACGAACGGTCCGTCTCTGCATAAAGTAACAAATTCGGTGTTTGAATAGGTTTGATTATTTGAACATTTACCTCCATGTGACCATTTTCCGCATTTGTGACATCTTTCTAGGTGTCGTGCTCTTCTTTTCGCTGCGGATTTTGATTTTCCTTTACCAAATTGTAACTTATTATCTTCGCATCTGGATTCTTTTCTAACTCCGTCCATTCTTTCTCTGATTACTGATACTATTTCACTCGGTAGTATGTCATTATTACGTTTAGTGATCAAAGCGTGTAGCATTAGACCATGGTTTAGTTCACAGGCAGTCTTCATTTTGTAAAAACCTAAAAAAAATAAAAATTCAGAATGGGGGGAGAAGACTAGTTCTTTAGGGTCTGCTAGGGAAAGACCATTCGGGTTCCATTTTTGAGAACTACACGAAAACAGACAATCTAACTCTAACAGAAATACATATTATCCTTTAAAGACTTGATTCTCCTCACACTTAGTTAGCTGTGGTATCGAAATTGTGATTAACTTCATTGTCAACTTCCATCGGACCATGTATGTAATGTTTAACTCTGTGACCATTAACTTTAAATTCAATCCCATTTGAATTTATTAATTCTATCGTTCCGTATGAGAAAACTCTTTTGACTATGAATGGTCCAGACCATCTTGATTTCAATTTTCCAGGAAATAGCTTGAATTGTGAATTGAAAAGAAGAACTCTGTCTCCTTCTTTAAATTCTTTTGAACTTCTAATTCTTTTATCATGCCATTTCTTCGTTCTTTCCTTATAGATTAACGAATTATCGTATGCTTCATGTCTTAATTCTTCTAATTTGTTTAGTTGACTTAGTCGTAGACGTCCGGCTTCATGTAAATCAAGATTACATGTCTTCAAAGCACAAAATGCTTTGTGTTCAATTTCTACTGGAAGATGACATGCTTTTCCATAAACAAGTCTAAAAGGTGTGGTTCCAATTGGAGTTTTGTAGGCTGTTCTAAAAGCCCAGAGTGCATCCTCCAATTTAATGGACCATTCCTTCGGATTTGACCCTACAGTTTTCTCTAGAATACGTTTTAAAGCTCTGTTGGTATTTTCAACTTGTCCACTTGTTTGTGGATGATATGCGGTGGAGATTTTATGAGTTACTCCATATCTTTTAAGAACTTTCTCAAGTTGATTATTACAGAAATGAGTACCCCGATCACTTATTAAAGCTTTCGGTGTTCCAAACCTTGCAAAAAGACATTTTAAAAAGTTGACTACAACTCGTGCATCGTTAGTTGGGAGAGCTTGTGCTTCCGCCCATTTAGATACATAATCAATGGCTACGAGTATATATAGATTATTATGAGATTTTGGAAATGGACCCATAAAGTCAATACCCCAAATGTCAAATACTTCACATACTTGGATGACATTTTGTGGCATTTCATCACGTTGACTTATTTTTCCGGCCCTTTGACATGCATCACAGGATTTGCAAAGAAGGTGTGCGTCTTTGTAAATTGTAGGCCAATAGAATCCAGCATCATAAACTTTTCTTGCTGTTAGTTGAGGCCCATAATGCCCTCCTGTTGGTCCTGTGTGACAATGGTTTAATATTTTACTAGCTTCATCTCCAAATACACATCGGCGTATTATTCCATCGGGACAACTTTTAAACAAATGTGGATCTTCCCAAAAATAGTGTTTTATATCACTGAAGAATTTCTTTCGTCTTTGGTATGATAATCCTTTTTCAAGGAATCCACATACTAAATAGTTTGCATAGTCTGCAAACCATGGAATTTCATTATAATCTATCTTCAATAGATATTCATCAGGAAAGTTGTCTTGTATGGCCGATTCATTTAGAACTTCTAATTCGGGATTTTCAAGACGAGAAAGATGATCAGCGGCGAGATTTTCTGCTCCTCTTTTATCTCGGATTTCAATGTCAAACTCTTGTAAGAGTAAGATCCAACGGATTAATCTTGGTTTAGCATCTTGTTTTGAAAATAGGTATCTAAGAGCATAATGGTCGGTATAGACCATCGTTTTTGCTAGAACGAGATATGATCGAAATTTGTCAAAAGCAGAGACAATAGCAAGGAGTTCTTTTTCAGTAGTTGTATAGTTCGTTTGTGCTCCTTGTAACGTCTTACTAGCATAATATATAGGTTGAAATCGTTTTTCAATCCTTTGTCCTAAAACGGCTCCCATTGCAAAATCACTTGCATCGCACATTAGTTCAAATGGTAGATTCCAATTAGGTGTTATCATGATCGGTGCATTAGTGAGTTTCTCTTTAAGAATATTAAAAGATTTGATACACTCATCTGAAAAGATGAATGGAGCATCCTTTTCTAGGAGTTTATTCATAGGAGTGGCAATTTTAGAAAAATCTTTTATGAAACGTCGGTAAAAACCGGCATGCCCTAGAAAACTCCTAACTCCTCTAACATTGGTGGGATGTGGAAGTTTAGCAATTACATCTACTTTAGCTCTATCCACTTCAATTCCTTCTTTTGAAATTTTATGTCCAAGAACGATGCCTTCTTTAACCATGAAATGGCATTTCTCCCAATTAAGTACTAGATTTGATTTTTCGCATCTAATTAGCATTCGTTCAAGATTAACTAGACATGATTCAAATGTATCACCGAAGACTGAAAAGTCATCCATGAAAACTTCCATGCATTCTTCTATCTTGTCGTGAAAAATCGCCATCATACACCTTTGAAAAGTTGCAGGGGCGTTGCAAAGTCCAAATGGCATGCGTTTGTAAGCAAAAGTACCATAAGGGCACGTGAATGTGGTTTTCTCTTGATCTTCGGGTGCTATTGGAATTTGAAAATATCCGGAAAATCCATCTAGGAAACAATAGTAACTATTTCCGGCTAATCTTTCCAACATTTGATCTATGAAAGGTAAGGGAAAGTGATCTTTTCTGGTGGCGTCATTTAATTTTCTATAATCAATACATACACGCCATCCTGTTACAGTCCTAGTAGGAATAAGCTCATTTTTCTCATTTGTAATGACAGTCATGCCACCCTTCTTAGGCACGCATTGAACTGGGCTTACCCATGGACTATCAGAAATTGGATAAATTAAACCTGCGTCTAGCAGTTTAATAATCTCTTTCTTAACTACATCTTGCATATTAGGATTTAGTCTTCATTGATGTTGCACATACGTTTTATGACCTTCTTCCATAAGGATTTTATGTGTGCAATACGAAGGACTTATTCCTTTAATATCATGAATCTTCCATGCAATGGCTGGTTTATGAGCTTTCAACACAGAAATGAGTTGTGATTTCTCATTTTCAGTAAGAGAAGACGATATTATTACAGGTAATTCAGATTCACCATGTAAATAAGCATATTCCAAATGGTTTGGAAGTGGCTTTAACTCTAATTTTGGAGGTTCTTCTATCGATGATTTATATCGATATCTGTCTTCTTCTTTTAGCATTTGAATTTCTTCTGTTGTTGGTTCATATCCATTAGCTATAAGTGTAGCTAACATTTCAGCTTCATCAATTGGTTCATTACCTTCTCCTAAAGAATATTCTCCTGTTCCTTGTAATTCTGGAAATTCTTCTAACAATTCTGCATGTGCATCTATAGTTTGAATATAATAACATGTATCATCTGCAGATTGCGGTTGTTGCATTACTCTATCAACTGAAAAGGTAACACTCTCATCCTCTATACTTAGGGTCAATTTCTTACCGAACACGTCTATCATTACTTTAGCCGTGTTTAAGAATGGTCTTCCTAATATGAGAGGAACTTGAGAATCTTTTTCCATGTCCAGAACAACAAAATCTACTGGAAATACTAAAGTACCAACTTTAACTAGCATGTTCTCCATTATCCCTCTAGGATATTTTATTGATCTATCGGCTAGTTGTATGCTTATTCTGGTTGGTTTCAATTCTCCAAGGTCTAGTTTAGTGTATAGTGAATACGGCATTAAATTTATACTATCACCTAAATCTGCCAATGCTTCTATTGAACTAAGACTTCCCAGAAAACATGGAATTGTGAAACTTCCTGGATCAGATAGTTTTTCTGGTATCTTATTCAACAGCACTGCTGAACAATTAGCATTCATAGTAACAGCCGAGAGTTCTTCCATTTTCTTTCTATTTGAAATTAGATCTTTCAAGAATTTAGCATATCTAGACATTCCTGAAATCACATTAATGAAAGGAAGATTTACATTTATCTGTTAAAACATATCCAAGAATTTGGATTGCTCGGCTTCAAGTTTCTCTTTCTTCATTTTACTCGGGTAAGGAAGTGGTGGTTGGTATGGTTTAACATAAGGTTTATCCTTAACTGTGTTATCTTCATTAACCTTTTCAACTACCGATTCTTTTTCCTTATCTTGATCAGGTTGTGGTTCTTGTGGAGTAGGAATAGCTTCATCAGAAGTTACAGGTATTTCAGGTGGTTTAAGTGTTGTACCACTTCTTGTGGTAATGGCTTTAGCTGTTTCATTCCGGGGGTTAGCATTTGTATCACTAGGTAGACTTCCCGGTTTTCTTTCACCTATTAACCTTGCTAGGTTACTTACTTATTGTTCCAGATTTTGAATAGAAGCTTGTTGATTTCTAAATGCTTGAGCATTTTGTTCATTGGTTTGTTTCCGAGATGTGAAAAACTGCGTTTGAGTTTCAACTAGCTTCGTCATCATATCTTCTAAATTCGGCTTTTTATCATCGGTTTGTTGTGGTGGTTTATTTTGAAAATTAGGTCTTTGCTGATTGTAAGTATTATTGGATACTTGTTGATTGCTAGGACCTTGTTGGTTGTTGTATGGAATATTTCTGTTATAATTCTGGTTTTGATTGTAAATAGGTCTTGGCGGTTGATAATTTTTCTGATAATTATTTCCAGGCCTTTGGTTTATGTATGAAATATTCTCTCTTTGTTCCATTGTTAATTCAATACTGAGACAATCTTTTGTCAAATGTGGTCCTCCACACTGCTCACAACTAATTCGTATTGAGTGAATATCTTTAGTCATCTTTTCCATTCGTCTCTCGACAGCATCTATCTTTGCAGAAATGGAATCTACGTCATGGCTAGAATCGGCTCTAGCTGCTTTAGATGATCTAACGATATCTTTTTCTTGGTGCCACTCATGTGAGTGGGAAGCAGTGTTATCAATAATTTCTTAAGCATCAGTTTCGGTTTTCTTCATAATAAAACCACCAGCTGCTATATCTATGTCTTTCCTTGTAGTGATGTCGTATCCTTGGTAGAATATTTGTACTATTTGACAGGTGTCTAAACCATGTTGCGGACATCCTCTTAATAACTTTCCATATCTAGTCCATGCCTCATATAGGGTTTTATTTGGCTTCTGTGTAAACGTAACAATTTCTGCTTGAAGTCTTACGGCTTTAGATGCAGGAAAGAATTGTTTAAGAAATTTTTCAACTAAAACATCCCATGTATCAATCGCCCCTTCAGGTAACGATTCCAACCAATCTTTGGCTTCTCCCTTTAAAGTCCAGGGAAATAACATGAGATATATCTGTTCATCCTCCACTTCTCGAATTTTAAATAGTGTGCAGATCCTATTAAAGGTACGTAAATGTTCATTTGGATCTTCCTTCGGCGCACCACTAAATTGTCATTGATTAGTCACCATGTGTAGAATTTGTCCTTTGATTTCATAATCTGGCGCATTAATGTCTGGATGAGTAATTACGTGACCTTGGCCAGTGCGTTTAGCTCTCATTCGGTCTTCCATACTTAAAGGTTCCAGATTCTCCATAATTGAATTTGTTGAATCGGAATCACTAGAGCATTCTGATTTAATGGTTCGTTCCTCAACAATCTCTGTTTGAATGATTGGTGGTTCCGGAGGAAAGTTTAGTGGTTCAGGATCTACGAACCGTTCCTGAATATTCTCCGGATTCTCAATTGTGAGGTCGGGTTCAAAAAATGGATTATCGGAAATTTGAACTGAAGTACTTGGTCGACTGTATGACGATTCTAAAGAGAAATCAACGGCAGTAATATTTGCTAAATGTCTTGATCTAGTTACAGGTGGTGAACGTACAAAAGGTGGTGAACGTCTTGCTCGGTGTATTCACTGAATATCCTATTAGTTTTTAAAAGGAAAGAAAAATTATAATAAGTTATCCAATCAATAGACTTTTCTGATTTTGCCCACGTTTCGAATAGCCAAAAGATGCAGCAGAGGGGCAGGATTCGTTTGGTCTCAATATAATTGAGGACTGTTTGGCTCCAATAACCCGGTCCACGTACAAATCCAACTATTACTACGAACCAGAAAATTTTGATGTCTATTAATTTAACCACTTAAAATAAATTTTCGTAATTTTAAGAAAATTAGATAAGAAGTAGAATAAAAATCTATGTCCTAAAAACTAGAATAGCGAGAAATAAGAAAGAAAAAAAAAAGTTCGTCGAAAAAGGTCGAAAAAGAAAAATGGTTGAAAAATAAAAGGTGACGAAAAAATAAAAGACACTTATAAAACTTAAAAATACTTGACTAACCTAACCTTATTACTACAACTAACTTAAAATTATAATCGCAAATTGAGATTACTAATTGGAATGATAATTGATACATAGGTAAAAGTCGTCTAAAAATATTAAAGCTTACAGGAAAAACTATATCCCAAATAGAAATAACTTAAAAAGAAACTAAAACTTAAAAAGGCGTCGCAAAATTCTAAAGTACCTAAATCTTAGTCTAAAGAAAAAGCACTTAAGGAATTATACGGCAAAGCCTAAAAATCTAGAAGTAAAAATAACTATTGCAAAAACTAAGTTTAAAACTAAATATGAGCGAAAAATACAAATATTACGCTAAAACGATTAAAAAGGGACAAAATATAAAAATATACAAAAAGTTGTAAAAAGTACAATTTTTATAAAAATATTATTTTTATATTATTTATTTATTAAATTATTAATTTTACAATTTAATTAAACTAATTTAACTAAAATACATAAATTAAATAAAAAGTAAAAAAAATAATAAAACTAATTATAATAATAATAATAATTATAATAATTAATTACCCCGTAATAAATGCAATTTAGGGTTTCTGTCGCGTGTCAGAAAAGCTCCGCGAGTTGCGGTATTTAAAGCAGTAAACCCCGCGAGTCGCGGGGTTCAGAAATTCAACTGACAGGTTTTTAAAATTCGACGCGTTTTTCTTTATTTATTTATTTTTTTTTTCGGTTTTATATTTATAAAATATATTTATAAAATAAATTAAATAAAACTTATATTTTTACAAACTAAAGAAACTTTATAAAACTTAAATATTTATCAAACTCCTAAAAATATTTATATTTTTGTTTTTCTTTTTATATTTTCGAATATTTAAAACTTATTTTTATAAAAACGAAATTTAATAAAAGTAAACTAAAAATCTTTTTTTTTTAATATTATATTAGCGTTGCGCTTCCGGCTTTTAAGAGATTCCCCGGCAGCGGCGCCAAAAATACTTGGTGTTAAAGCTAAGGGGTATAAAATACTATTAAATTTTAGCAGGAAATACTATTAAATACGATACAATTTTACATAAGATATTTATTTATTTAGAGAATGGATATACTTAAACCTTGCTACAACACTTATAGGCAGTGTACCTAATCGTACAGTAGTGTAGTTTTTAGTAAGTCCGGTTCGTTCCACAGGGAATCTTTTTAAACAAAGCTTAACGCTATATTAGTTTACTTTTATAAAAATACAAATATATATATAAGTAATATTCCTATTATAAAGGGGGATTTTTACCGTTTAATGACCGGTTTGTCGATTTTAAAACTTTAGTCGCAGTTAAAAACCAAATGTAAAATATTAAAAATAAATACAAGACTTAAATTAAAGCATAAAGTAAATAACGATAATGAAATTGTGAATAATAAAAGTGCGATAAAATAAACTTGCGATAATTAAAAAGTACAATAATTAAAAATGCAATTAAATACAATAACAATAAAAATGCGATAATTAGAAGTGCAATTAAATATAAACTAAAGGAAATTAAATATGAAATAAAAGAATTATGCTTATTTAAACTTCCGTAATCATGATGTTTGACGTGTTGATTTTAATTTTATGCCCATGGGTTAATTGTCCTTTGTCCTGGATTATTTAATATGTCCATACGGATTTGTCCATAATAGTCCATCAGTCATAAATATAAAGAACGAAAGCCTTCGTCAAATTATTCTTATTCCCGAAGTTAAATATTCCAACTAATTGGGGATTCGAATTGTAACAAGGTTTTAATACTTTGTTTAATTAATACACCAGGTTATCGACTGCGTATAAACCAAGGTTTTACTACTTTGTTAACAATTACACCAATTACCCTTGAATGTAATTCACCCCTGTTTCAACAAGTCTATTAACTATTAATCCAGTTCCGTATCCGGTAAAATGAATAATTATTGGTATTTATAGATATCCCGCCCACCGTACCCAGTCAAGCGTATGTGGTTATATATAAATACGTCAAATTATAAGTTTGTATATTAAATTAACAAGGTATTGTTTAGTTAATATAAAACCCATTAATAGCCCATAGTCTAATTTCCACAAGTGTCGTTCTTTTATCCAAACCCCAATTATGGTACAAAGCCCAATTACCCAATTTTAGTAATTAGCCCAACATCATGATTACTTTGGATTAAATAAGCATAATAATAACTTAGCTACGAGACATTAATGTAAAAAGGTTGAACATAACTTACAATGATTAAAAATAGCGTAGCGTTACACGGACAGAATTTCGACTTACACCCTTACAACATTCGCTAACATACCCTTATTATTAGAATTATAATTAAAATTAAAATTAAAATTAAAATATAAATATAAATATATACGATATAGATAGAGAGATGGATGGATATATTGTTTTTTTACGATCAGAATGCGCGAGCTTTATAGGCAGTTTCAGAAATTGGGGCTCCGCGACTCGCGGCATTTTTTGCCTTCAAACTCCGCGAGTCGCGGAGATTGAAATTGCAGCTCAGTCCCTTTTGGAGTCTTTCTTGCCGACGGTTTTAAATATTAATATAATATATATAATTTTTAAGAATTATTTATATATTATATTATATTTATGTGCATAGTTGACTTGTAATTTTTAGTCCGTTGCGTCGAGCGTTGAGAGTTGACTCATGTTCCGGTTCCGGATTTTCGAACGTCCTTGCGTACAATTTAATATCTTGTACTTTGCGTTTTGAATCTTGTACTCTTGTAATTTCGAGACGTTTCTTATCAATAATTGGAACCTCTTTGATTGTATTTGGTACTTTTGAGCTTTTTGGTCGTTTGCGTCTTCAATTTGTCGAATCTGTCTTTTGTCTTCACCTTTTATTATTTAAACGAATATCACTTGTAAATAAAACAATATCAACTAAAAGCTTGTCTTTCTTGAGGAATAATGCTATGAAATATATGTTCGTTTTTAGCATTATCAACTCCACACTTTCATATCTGTCATTCTTCTTTTTCATCGGTCTCCAGGTGAATCTATTTACTTCTACTATACTCTCGGTTTTATAGTGTTTTTAGTTCTTCCGTGTCTTTATATTGCTATATGCATCGATATATACGGTTTATAATTTTTGGGTGGTTGTTGGGTTTTATATCTTCCCTTATATTTCAAAGCCCCTGCTTTTGTCTTCTATAATCATTGACATCCATAGTTAATGCTCCCTTCTATTTGCTGCGATTTATACTCCAAATTCTATTTTGGAGTTTTGTCCTTTCGTTTCTTCTTCTTGCGATTAAGCAACGTTTGTAATGGTCCATTATTCGCAGATATGAATTTCAGAATGAACATAGTTAATGTTCTAAGAAGGAAATGGTAATGGCACGATCTTGATTTGTTAATTTACCAGAATACCCTGAAAAGACCGAATCATCAAGAAAATATATTCTTGATATTTTTAGAGATTAAATAGAATACAAAAGTCGTGTAACATGGAACATGATGACGGCATGGTCTGTGAATCGTCATGTCCCATTAGAAACTCTGCATGACTTACTGTAATATAATCACGTTGATCAAGTGTCATTATATTATACTAACTCATGCTTCAGTTCGCAACACTACTTCAAAACATTCATAATTTAAACTCGAAAGTTTATAGAATATAGAAACTAATAGTTTCTTATATGATGTAACACTGATAGCGCAAAGAGATAAATGACTTCAGATAAGATTAGTTGTGAAAATATCTTCAGAAATATCGCGGATATTTATAATGAAAGATATGATAATATCTTAGAATTTCTAATATTGATGGATGATGATGAAGATTTTTCTGTAAAGGTTTAGAATAAAGAGTAAGGTATTCGTTAATGACTTTAGCAGGCACTGAATCATTTGGATTCTTTGAAGGCAGATTTAGTCTTTGTGATTTGTCCACAACCTCCTTCATAGTCTGTTCAATCCGTTTTCCAGTTCCAAACCTTCTCTTTTTCTCAGCTTTACCACCTTACTATTCTTTGTCATCAAACTTTTTACTGTTAAGATTGTTTATAGTTTTTGATGCTTCGTCAGCATTTCAAGAACTAGTTTGCAGTTCAAAATATTTTTCAGAACTTCACATTCAAAGTATGTAAGTCCAAGAGATAGACGTTTTACGTACACATATAACTGTTGGCGTAGACATGCTGCGAGATTTCAAAATACTGGTTACTGTTTTCCGATGATTCGTATGACAATTCTCGTTACAAGATGCGAATGAGTAAATGATGTGATTTCAATAAATATAATGATTTTTTGAAAAGTCAAAGATAATTGAAGTTGTTGGTAAGTTTATTGCTAAGGTGGCAAGATATGAAAGCTCCCCAGTAACGATGACGAAAGGGCAACGCATCTATCGAGGTTATAATAAGACTAGTCTGACTGAAAAGTCGAAGTTGACTTGCTGGAGCTGTGACAAAACTGTCTACTTTGAAAAGGAATTGAAAAGTCATTTTAGCTAATAAATGCCAAAGGGTCTGATGCGGATACGCGTCGAACTATGACTTTATCTTTGAGAGCTTTTTAGGTACATAAATGTGGGTAATATGTGGTTGGATCATCATCTCGATTGTTCATTGTTTGAAGTGTCTTAGAAAACTACGGAGAGTTTGAACACAGTTTGTAATCGTTAATATACATATGATGTTCTAACACAGTTTTGAAGTCAAAGTATAGCTTTGAAAGATGTAAGAATCTAAGAGTGATGTCTTCTGTTAAATCATGACTTGGATTTTGATTTGTCAAAATCAGAATGCGTAATCAAATTTGGGTGAGAATGGTTGTTTTGATTACTATACAAGAATGTATATTGTTGTGAGATTTTGGAAGTATAGTTGATGATTTGCTTAATCAGATTCGAAAAATGTAACATATTAATTGTGAATTTATATATCTCTCGGGTATTACCTACCCGTTAAATTTTTTTTTCACAATTAATATTTTGTACAACAGAATTTTATTACAGTCTTTATGAAAATATATATGTGCATATTTTCTTCAGATGTAACATAGATTTAATGAGTTAATATTAAATTAAACTTATTTGATTTACGGTTGAAACTAGAACTGAATAATCCCTAAAGACTTTAGAAATTACATAACTTTTACGGAGTATTTATTCAATAAAATTGAAATTATAAATTAATACTTCATTATTTGTTGGTGTTTGTAACCCTTGCACCATATTCTCTAAAGCCACTACTCGAGCGTGAAGCACGTTGACTTCTTCTATTACACCGGGGTGATTGTTAGTTCGAACGAGCGGATAAATAAAATCTAGAATTTGATGTAGTATATAATCGTGACGAGATACTCTGGAAATGAGAGAGAAAATGGTGTTTCGGACCGGTTCGCCGGTAAGTGCTTCAGGTTCATTGCCAAGAGGGCAATGTGGTGGATGGAAGGGATCACCTTCTTCTTATCTCCAATTATTGAGGAGGCTACGAACCTATCCCCAATTCATTCAGAATAGATGATGGCTAATTGGTTGATCCATTCTGGTCACACTGCTTTCGGAGCTTGAGTGGGATTCCATATCGGAATTCGAGGGACTTGAACTAATGACGAATTCCATTTCGTTCGATTAAATAAAGGATTTTTCGATATGAAATGATTTTTCGGCTATCGGGTGGTATTCTAATTACATAGAATATCTTTATATATAGCGCAAAAGATTTCATAGATTACGGAGGAATTTACGGGATATGTCAGGCAAAGTTTACAGTAACAGATACGCTAAGATATGGATTAGCAGATACGCAAAGATTTGAATTTTGTCTATACACTATTCATGCAATCAATGCAGTAAGACGTGTCTAGACTAAGAATGATAAGCAGGCAATTTCCGACAAAAATGATAAGAAAAACTTTTGACATGCAGATACGGTCGAAGTCCAGGCACACTAATGCATCCTAACGACTATCAGTTAGACACACTAATGCAGACCTGGTTCGCTAAGACCACCGCTCTGATACCAACTGAAAGGACCCGTTCATATACATTATAAACGATTCACAATAGTTGATTATATCGCGAGGTATTTGACCTCTATATGATACATTTTACAAACATTCCATTCGTTTTTAAAAGACAAACTTTCTTTACAACGAAAGTTGACGGCATGCACACCATTTCATAATACATCCAACTATAATTGACATAATAATAATCTTGATGAACTCAATGACTCGAATGCAACGTCTTTCAAAATATGCCATGAATGACACCAAGTAATATCCTTAAAATGAGCTAATGCACAGCGGAAGATTTCTTTAATACCTGAGAATAAACATGCTTTAAAGTGTCAACCAAAAGGTTGGTGAGTTCATAGGTTTATCATAACAATCATTTCAATATATTAATAGACCACAAGATTTCCGTTTATAAATATATGTACACTCGCAAGTGTATAAAAGTATTCTATAAGTTGTAGGCACCCGGTAACAAGCCTTAACATTCATGTTTTACCCTCTAAAGTACACCAGATCAGGTGTGTTTAAAATAACCTCGAAGTACTAAAGCATCCCATAGTCAGGATGGGGTTTGTCAGGCCCAATAGATCTATCTTTAGGATTCGCGCCTACCGTACATAGACAAGTAGTTTAATGTTATCAAGCTAAGGGTATATTTCTGGTTTAAACCCACGTAGAATTAGTTTTAGTACTTGTGCCTATTTCGTAAAACATTTATAAAATAGCGCATGTATTCTCAGCCCAAAAATATATTGCAAAAGCAAATAAAAAGGGAGCAAATGAAACTCACCATACTGTATTTCGTAGTAAAAATACATATAACTTCATTTAACAAGTGCAAGGTTGGCCTCGGATTCACGAACCTATATTAATTATATATATTTATATGTTGGTCAATATTTGTCTAACAATTTTTGATCAAGTCATAGTGTACCACAATCCTAATGCTCGAGACTAATATGCAAAAGTCAACAAAAGTCAACTTGACCCAAAATGACTTCTAAAATTTATACGTGTTTATTATATAACTTAACTATAGTCGTTTTATATATTTAAATATATTTATTAGATTTTATAATAATAAAAGTCATTTATTAATAAAAATTTATATTAACGTTTATATATGATAAAATATACTTTTATATATCTTAAGTAGTAAAATTTATAAAGTTTACTTAATATCGTAAAACTATAGTGGTAAGTATTATTAATGTAATTATATTACGCGTAGTGAAAAATATCTTTGTATCCCCTATTTATTTGATAAAATAATATTGATCATAATAATAATAAGTAAAAGTTGTATTATTTTGTAATAATAATTATTATTCTATAAAAAATAACAATATTTATATTTACTAAAAATGATATTATGATAAAATGATAATACTAACATAATAGTAATAATGATATTTTATAATAACAATGATATTTCTATTAAAATAATAACGACGATAGTAATAATAATCATTTTAACAATAATACTAAAATTCAGTTGACTATAACTTCTAATCCGTTCATCGAAACCATTCGATATCTAAATGAAAAGTTCTTAATTTTTCGCTAGCTTTTCAATGACATGCATATCATATACCCTATCTCGGTAGCATATGTATCTAATTCAGGATTCAACAAACCTATCTAAGGACAATATCGAATGTACAAGTATGCATAATCCTATATACTCGAGCACTAGTCAGGGATACACTATTGATAAATAAAAGTTAAGTTATGAGTGCTCACGTATCAATATTGAGATTCAATATTGCAGTAAAGTACGTAGACGCAACGGAGATGATAAACACTAGTTTGACCTCACGAGCATACCCATGAACCATACCCATCACCTCCATAGCTATAACCCATAATTTCCTTAGCTTTGACTCATTCAAAAAACTATTTTGAAATCACTCGGACATCACTCTGTCGTAATATTTTATGTATACTAATAATATCTTGAAATAATACAGATCAAATATATATAAATCGATTGAGAGAGTTTAGAGAAATATATTTTCAAGTTTCTATGAAATAATGAAACCTATTGAATTCTATTTATAATAGATTTTTGAATTATTAAAGTGAATTATTAAAGTAAATTATTAAAGTATAAATTATTAAAGTGAATTATTAAAGTATGAATTATTAAAGTGAATTATTAAAGTATGAATTATTAAAGTATGAATTATTAAAGTGAATTATTAAAGTATGAATTATTAAAGTGAATTATTAAAGTATGAATTATTAAAGTGAATTATTAAAGTGAATTATTAAAGTTAAAGTAAAGTAAAAGTAAAGTAAGGTAGAGTTAAAGTATAGTAAAAGCATAAAAACTAGGTATGTATAATACGCGTATAAATATATATAATATTAATTTAAATCGTTATATATATTTAATGAAATAAAATATAAATATCGTTATATTTATTATACTGGTTAAGTAATGAGTTGTCAAAAGTGATTCTAGATATTTATAAAAGTTATATACGTTTTAATAATAAAGTTCTTTTTAAACTGAAAACGTTTTTGTACGTTTAAAAATAGATTAATAGAATATTATGGAAACCAATTCTCCACTAGCTTTTGTCTAACTTTCGTAAATGACACTTTTTATTTTTATTTATAAATAGCTTTACCAATTATTCCAAATATCGTTAAGAGGAATAGATTTTCTCAAATCATAGTGGACCTCTCAACAGAGACTTGTAATCATAATTCAATGTTTCTGATAATTCAATCATTTAATATATTTTTTTTTTAATTTCGTCGATAATCATATTGAAACAAATACGTTCATATAAAGCATTATACGTTTAAATACTTTGTTGACATTTTCAATTTATAACATATACACATATACATACATATTCATATATGTTCATTTAATGGTTCGTGAATCATTGGAATTTGGTCGAGGTTTAAATGAATGTATAAACATAGTTTAAAATCCTTGTGATTTAACTTAACAAACATTGCTTATCGTGTCAGAATAATATAAAGATAAAGTTTAAATTTAGTTGGAAATTTCCGGGTCGTCACATAAAGTAAATAACGATAATGAAATTGCGAATAATAAAAGTGCGATAAAATAAACTTGCGATAATTAAAAGTACGATAATTAAAAGTGCAATTAAATACAATAACAATAAATAAAAATGCGATAATTAGAAGTGCAATTAAATATAAAATAAAGGAAATTAAATATGAAATAAAAGAATTATGCTTATTTAAACTTCCGTAATCATGATGTTTGACGTGTTGATTTTAGTTTTATGCCCATGGGTTAATTGTCCTTTGTCCTGGATTATTTAATATGTCCATACGGATTTGTCCATAATAGTCCATCAGTCATAAATATAAAGAGCGAAAGCATTCGTCAAATTATTCTTATTCCCGAAGTCAAATATTCCAACTAATTGGGGATTCAAATTGTAACAAGGTTTTAATACTTTGTTTAATGAATACACCAGGTTATCGACTGCGTGTAAACCAAGGTTTTACTACTTTGTTAACAATTACACCAATTACCCTTGAATGTAATTCACCCCTGTTTCAACAAGTCTATTAACTATTAATCCAGTTCCGTGTCCGGTAAAATGAATAATTATTGGTATTTATAGATATCCCGCCCACCGTACCCAGTCAAGCGTATGTGGTTATATATAAATACTTCGAATTATAAGTTTGTATATTAAATTAACAAGGTATTGTTTAGTTAATATAAAACCCATTAATAGCCCATAGTCTAATTTCCACAAGTGTCGTTCTTTTATCCAAACCCCAATTATGGTACAAAGCCCAATTACCCAATTTTAGTAATTAGCCCAACATCATGATTACTTCGGATTTAAATAAGCATAATAATAACTTAGCCTACGAGACATTAAATTAAAAAGGTTGAACATAACTTACAATGATTAAAAATAGCGTAGCGTTACACGGACAGAATTTCGACTTACACCCTTACAACATTCGCTAACATACCCTTATTATTAGAATTAAAATTAAAATTAAAATTAAAATATAAATTATAAATATAAATATTACGTATAGATAGATGGATGGATATATATTGATTTTTTTTTATCAAACTGCGTTTGCTTTTATAGGCAGTTTTTGAAATTGGGGCTCCGCGAGTCGCGGGATTTCTCTTCTTCAAACTCCGCAAGTCTCGGAGTTTGAAATTCCAGCTCACTCCATTTTGGCTCCTTTCTTGCCGACGGATTTTTATATAAATAATTTTTACGAATTATTTAAATATTATATTATATTTATGTGCATAGTTGACTCGTAATTTTTAGTCCGTTGCACCGAGCGTTGAGAGTTGACTCTGGTCCCGGTTCCGGATTTTTGAACGTCCTTGCGTACAATTTAATATCTTGTACTTTGCGTTTTGAATCTTGTACTCTTATAATTTCGAGACGTTTCTTATCAATAATTGGAACCTCATTGATTGTATTTTGTACTTTTGAGCTTTTTGGTCGTTTACGTCTTCAATTCGTCGAATCTATCTTTTGTCTTCACCTTTTATTATTTAAACGAATATCACTTTTAAATAGAACAATTGCAACTAAAAGCTTGTCTTTCTTGAGGAATAATGCTATGAAATATATGTTCGTTTTTAGCATTATCAGATAACTTATATAATTTTTATTTTTACAACTAATAGGATATTCAGTGAATGCACCGAGCAAAACGTTCACCACCTTTTATACGTTCACCACCTGTAACTCGATCAAGACATTTAGCCAATATTGTTGCCATTGATTTTTCTTTAGAATCATCATCCAGTCGATCAAGTACTCCAAATCAAATTTCCGATAATCCATTTTTTGAACCCGACATCACAATTGAGAATCCGAAAGATATTCAGGGACAATTCAGAGATCCTGAACCATTAATCTTTCCTCCGGAACCACCAATCATTCAAACGAAGATTGTCGAGGAAGAAATAATTAAATCAGAATCCCTTAGTGATTCAGATTCAACAAATTCAATCATGGAAAATCAAGAACCTCTAAGTATGGAAGACCGAATGAGAGCTAAATGCACTGGCCAAGGTCACGCAATTACTCAACCAGACATTAATGCGTCAAATTATGAAATCAAAGGACAAATTCTACACATGGTAACTAATCAATGCCAATTTAGTGGTGCGCCGAAGGAAGATCCAAACGAACATCTTCGTACTTTTAATAGGATCGGTACTTTATTTAAAATAAGAGAAGTTGAGGATGAACAGATATATCTCATGTTATTTCCCTGGACTTTAAAGGGAGAAGCCAAAGATTGGTTAGAATCATTACCCGAAGGGGCGATTGATACATGGGACGTTTTAGTTGAAAAATTTCTTAAACAATTCTTTCCGGCATCTAAAGCCGTGAGACTTCAAGGAGAAATTATTACGTTCACGCAAAAGCCAAATGAAACTCTATATGAGGCGTGGACAAGATTTGGAAAGTTATTAAGAGGATGTCCGCAACATGGTTTAGACACCTGTCAAATAGTACAAATATTCTACCAAGGAGGTGACATCACTACAAGAAAAGATATCGATATAGCAGCTGGTGGTTCCATTATGAAGAAAACTGCAACTGACGCTTACAAAATTATTGATAACACTGCTTCCCACTCACATGAGTGGCACCAAGAAAAAGATATCATTAGATCATCTAAAGCGGCTAGAGCCGATTATAGCCATGACTTTGATTCCATTTCCGCAAAGATAGATGCTGTCGAGAGAAGAATGGAAAAGATGACTAAAGATATCCACTCAATACGAATTAGTTGTGAGCAGTGTGGAGGACCACAGTTAACAAAAGATTGTATCAGTATTGAACAAACAATGGAACAAAGAGAGAATGTTTCATACATGAACCAAAGGCCTAGAAATAATTATCAGAATAATTATCAACCGCCAAGATCGATCTACAATCAAAATCAGAATTATAACTGAAATGTTCCATACAACAACCAACAAGGTCCTAGCAATCAACAAGTATCCAATAATACTTACAATCAGCAAAGACCTATTTTTCAAAACAAACCACCACAAACCGATGATAAAAAGCCAAATTTAGAAGACATGATGTCGAAGTTAGTTGAATCTCAAACTCAGTTTTTCACATCTCAGAAACAAACCAATGAACAAAATGCTCAATCATTTAGAAATCAACAAGCTTCGATTCAAAATTTGGAACAAGAAGTAAGTAACCTAGCAAGGTTAATAGGTGAAAGAAAACTGGGAAGTCTACCTAGTGATACAAATGGTAACCCCTGGAATGAAACAGCTAAAGCCATTACCACAAGAAGTGGTATTACACTTAAACCACCTGAAATACCTGTAATTTCTGAGGACGCAATTCCTACTCCACAAGAACCACAACCTGAGCAAGATAAGGAAAAAGAAATGGTAGTTGAAAAGGTTAATGAAGATAACACAATTAAGGCTAAACCTTATATTAAACCATACCAACCACCACTTCCTTACCCGAGTAAAATGAGAAAAGAGAGACTTGAAGCCGAGCAATCCAAATTCTTGGATATGTTTAAACAAATAAATGTCAACCTTCCTTTTATTGATGTGATTTCAGGAATGCCTAGATATGCTAAATTCTTGAAAGATCTAATCACAAATAGAAAGAAAATAGAAGAACTCTCGGCTGTTACAATGAATGCTAATTGTTCTGCAGTGCTGTTGAATAAGATACCAGAAAAACTTTCAGATCCAGAAAGTTTCACAATTCCATGTTTTCTGAGTAGTCTTAGTTCAATAGAAGCGTTGGCAGATTTAGGTGCTAGTATAAATTTAATGCCATATTCACTATACGCTAAACTAGACCTTGGAGAATTGAAACCAACACGAATAAGTATACAACTAGCAGATAGATCAGTAAAATATCCTAGAGGGATAATGGAAAACATGCTAGTTAAAGTTGGTACTTTAGTATTTCCAGTAGCTTTTGTTATTCTGGACATGGAAGAAGATTCTCGAGTTCCTCTCATATTAGGAAGACCATTCTTAAGTACGGGTAAAGCAATAATAGACGTGTTTGGTAAGAAACTGACCCTAAGTATAGAGGACGAGAGTGTTACCTTTTCTATTGATAGAGCAATGCAACAACCGCAATCTGCAGATGATACATGTTATTATATTCAAACTATAGATTCACATGCAGAATTATTAGAAGAATTTCCAGAATTACAAGGAACAGGAGAATGTTCTTTAGGAGAAGGAACTGAACCAATTGATGAAACTGAAATGTTAGCTACACTTATGGCTAATGGATATGAACCAACAACAGAAGAAATTCAAATGCTAAAAGAAGAAGACAGATATCGATATAAATCATCGATAGAAGAACCACCGAAATTAGAGTTAAAGCCACTTCCAAACCATTTGGAATATGCTTATTTACATGGTGAATCTGAATTACCTGTAATAATATCGTCTTCTCTTACTGAAAATGAAAAATCTCAACTCATTTCTGTGCTAAAAGCTCATAAACCAGCTATTGCATGGAAGATTCATGATATTAAAGGAATAATTCCTTCGTATTACACACATAAAATCCTTATGGAAGAAGGTCATAAAATGTATGTGCAATGCCAACGAAGACTAAATCCTAATATGCAAGATGTTGTTAAAAAAGAAATTATTAAACTGCTTGATGCAGGTTTAATCTATCCAATCTCTGATAGTCCATGGGTAAGCCCAATTCAATGCGTACCTAAGAAGGGTGGCATGACTCTCATCACAAATGAGAAAAATGAGCTTATTCCTACTAGGACTGTAACAGGATGGCG
Organism: Rutidosis leptorrhynchoides; assembly: GCF_046630445.1. Taxonomy (NCBI): domain Eukaryota; kingdom Viridiplantae; phylum Streptophyta; class Magnoliopsida; order Asterales; family Asteraceae; genus Rutidosis; species Rutidosis leptorrhynchoides. Next base: position 170,992,683 of record NC_092337.1, read on the forward strand.
TGTTTGTATTGATTATATAAAATTAAATGACGCCACCAGAAAAGATCACTTTCCCTTACCCTTTATTGATCAAATGTTGGAAAGATTAGCCGGGAATAGTTACTATTGTTTTCTTGACGGTTTTTTCGGATATTTTCAAATTCCAATAGCACCCGAGGACTAAGAGAAAACCACGTTCACGTGCCCTTATGGTACTTTTACTTACAAACGCATGCCATTTGGACTTTACAACGCCCCTGCAACCTTTCAAAGGTGCATGATGGCGATTTTTCACGACATGATAGAAGAATGCATGGAAGTTTTCATGGATGACTTTTCAGTCTTCGGTGATACTTTTGAATCATGTCTAGTTAATCTTGAACGAATGCTTATTAGATGCGAACAATCAAATCTAGTACTTAATTGGGAGAAATGCCATTTCATGGTTAAAGAAGGCATCGTTCTTGGCCATAAAATTTCAAAGGAAGGAATTGAAGTGGACAGAGCTAAAGTAGATGTAATTGCTAAACTTCCACATCTCACCAATGTTAGAGGAGTTAGGAGTTTTTTAGAGCATGCCTGTTTTTACCGACGTTTCATAAAAGATTTTTTCTAAAATTGCCACTCCTATGAATAAACTCCTAGAAAAGGATGCTCTATTCATCTTTTCAGATGAATGCATCAAATCTTTTAATATTCTTAAAGAAAAACCCACTAATGCACCAATTATGATAACTCCAAATTGGAATCTACCATTTGAACTAATATGCGATGCAAGTGATTTTGCAATGGGAGCCGTTTTAGGACAAAGGATTGAAAAATGATTTCAACCTATTTATTATGCTAGTAAGATGTTACAAGGAGCACAAACAAATTACACAACTACTGGAAAAAAAACTCCTTGCTATTATCTTTGCTTTTGACAAATTTTGTTCATATCTCGTTATAGCTAAAACGGTGGTCTATACCGATCATTCTGCTCTTAAATACCTATTTTCAAAATAAGATGCTAAACCAAGATTAATCCATTGGATCTTACTCTTACAAGAGTTCGATATTGAAATCCGAGATAAAAAGGGAGCAGAAAATCTCGTCGCTGATCATCTTTCTCGTCTTGAAAATCCCGAATTAGAAGTTCTAAATGAATCAGCCATACAAGATAACTTCCCTGATGAATATCTATTGAAGATAGATTATAGTGAAATTCTATGGTTTTCAGACTATGCAAATTACTTAGTATGTGGATTCCTTGAAAAAGGGTTGTCGTACCAAAAACGAAAGAAATTCTTTAGTGATATAAAACACTATTTCTGGGAAGATCCACATTTGTTTAAAAGTTGTCCCGATGGAATAATACGCCGATGTGTATTCGGAGATGAAGCTAGTCAAATCTTAAACCATTGTCACACAGGACCAACAGGAGGGCATTATGGGCCTCAACTTACAGCAAGAAAAGTTTACGATGCTGGATTCTATTGGCCTACAATTTTCAAAGACGCACACCTTCTTTGCAAATCCTGTGATGCTTGTCAAAGGGCCAGAAAAATAAGTCAACGTGATGAAATGCCACAAAATGTCATTCAAGTATGTGAAGTATTTGACGTTTGGGGTATTGACTTTATGGGTCCATTTCCAAAATCTCATAATAATCTCTACATTCTCGTTGCCATTGATTATGTATCTAAATGGGCGGAAGCACAAGTTCTCCCAACTAACGATGCACGAGTTGTAGTCAACTTTTTAAAACGTCTTTTTGCAAGGTTCGGAACACCGAAAGCTTTAATAAGTGATCTGGGTACTCATTTTTGTAATAATCAACTTGAGAAAGTTTTCAAAAGATATGGAGTAACTCATAAAATCTCAACCGCTTATCATCCACAAACAAGTGGACAAGTTGAAAATACCAACCAAGCTTTAAAACGTATTCTAGAGAAAACCGTAGGATCAAATCCGAAGGAATGGTCCATGAAATTGGAGGATGCACTCTGGGCTTTTAGAATAGCCTACAAAACTCCAATTGGAACCACACCTTTCAGACTCGTTTACGGAAAAGCATGTCATCTTCCAGTAGAAATTGAACACAAAGCATTTTGGGCTTTGAAGACATGTAATCTTGATTTACATGAAGCTGGACGTCTACGGTTAAGTCAACTAAACGAATTAGAAGAATTAAGACATGAAGCATATGAAAATTCGTTAATCTATAAAGAAAGAACGAAGAAATGGCATGATAAAAGAATCTGAAGTTCAAAAGAATTTAAAGAAGGAGACAGAGTTCTTCTTTTCAATTCACGATTCAAGCTATTTCCTGGAAAATTGAAATCAAGATGGTCTGGACCATTCATAGTCAAAAGAGTTTTCCCGTACGGAACAGTAGAATTAATAAATTCAAATGGAATTGAATTTCAGGTTAATGGTCACAGAGTTAAACATTACATAGATAATCCAATGGAAGTTGAAGATGAAGTTAATCACAATTTCGACACTACAGCTAACTAAGTGTGGGGAGAATCAAGTCTTTTAAGGAAAATATATATTTATGTTAGAGTTAGATATTCTGTTTTTTTGTAGTTTTCGAGAATGGAATCCGAATGATCTTTCCCTAGCAGACCCTAAAGAACTAGTCTTCTCCCCCCATTCTGAATTTTTTTTTTTAGGTTTTACGTGATGAAGAATTCCTTTGATCTCAACTATGGTCTAATGCTACACTCTATGATTACTAAACGTAATAATGACACACTTCTGAGTGAACTGGTATCATTCATAAGAGAAAAAATGGGCGGAGTAAAAAACGAACTAAGAAAAGATCATCATAAGATACATTTTGGTAAAGGAAAATCAAAATTCGCAACAAAATGAAGAGCACGACACCTTGAAAGATGTTATAAATGAGGAAAATGTTCACACAAAGGTAAATGTTCAAATAATCAAACATATTCAAACACCGAATTTGTTACTCTATGCAGAGAAGGACCGTTCATATGTTTAGAAGAAAAAATATTGAAGATTCGAGGTTATGCTTACGTAGCTATGGAGAACCAAATCACACGACTCTCCTATGAGTCGGCTAAAGCAGGTCTCTGAGAGTTCTTTCTCACAGGTAAGTATGTACAGTTTTTATTTTTATTGCTTTTAACCTTTTGATAATAAACGCTAAATCGTTCGCTATAAAGTATTAAATTGGTATTCAATAAAATTAGGTATGCGTAACCGAAATTATTGATATCATACAAAAATTTATTACATCACTGCGAAATTTACCGTTTATTCTAAAGGTATAAATATCTTTAATCAATCAACCCAAAATATTTCAAAAATTCGTCAGGAGTAAAACTAGGTCGTTGAACCGAAATTACTTTACCGAAAATAGGGGCGTATATTTTTGATAATATTTGATTGATTAAAGTGGGATAAAAGACGAAAAAGATTTTTTAATTTTATTTTTACTTTGTTTTTAAAATTAATATTAAATAATTATTGTAAACTTTTTAAAATCAATATAATTAAGTTTGTAAATATTTGTAAAATTAATATTTTTAATATAAGTTTGTATGTTTAAAAATAAAAATTTTAATATAAAGTTTGTATGTATAAAAATATTAATAATATGAATTTTTAATTTTATGCATTTTAAATTATAGTTGGTGTGAATTTAAAAACAAAATTTACTTTATTTCGTTAAGTTAAAAATTTGATATTTAAAATTCGTCGTGAGTTGAAAACTAGGTCGTTGAACCGAAATTGCTCTACCCAAGGGAGGGACGAGAACTTTTATTATCATTATTTTTAATATTATTGAATTAAAGTATGCTAAAAACATTTAAAAAACCCAAAAATCTTTACTTTTAAAACTGCGCTTAAAAAAGACAAATTTTAAAATTTTGTCGAGGGACGGACTAGGACAACGATCCGAAACGCCCTCACTCCTAAAAAGAAACAAAATTTTTAAAATTTAATTAATTATTTGTTTTAATAAGTATAAGGTTTTATATAAAAAAAATAAAAATAAAAATTAATACCAGACCCCCATGCGATCGCATAGGGTTTGGCCTTCAAATCCATGCGATCGCATGGAGACCGAAATCAGGCCAGGATTAAAAAGAGCAGTCGCTGCTGCTGCTCCTCATTTCCAACACACACACACGAAAATACCCCAAAAACCTCTCTAAAAGTCGCAAATTTTCACCGTAATTCGTCAAATTTCTCGCTCTAATCATGAAATTGTTCAGAAGCTTTTCAAAGAAGGTAAAAATTACACCGCTAAACTCATAAATTTTCTAGTTTTTGTGATATTTATCAATATTTTACCTAATTTGATTTTGTTAATTTCTAGTGTAATTTGAGTTAAATTGTTAGTATATTATACATGTATAACCTAGATTGATGCTATTTAACATGATTTGAAGCCAAAAATTTAAAAAAATTTAGGAATCTAGGGTTTGTGTTCTTGAGCAATTTGGGGCTTTTTGATATAAACAGGTTATGGCCGATTTTTATCATGAATTATTGCTAAATTAAGTAGTGTAACATGTTTAGGTAGCTAAATGATCCAAACTTTGATCCTAAACATGATTTTTGAGAATTAAAGTGGACTTTTTAGGTATAAAATTCATGAACTTGATTAAATTGATGTAAATGCCATTTGAAACTTGTTTAATTGCTAGTAATGGTTGTTTTATTATGTTATTTGAGTTAAATGCTTATGAACTTTGTAAACATTTTCATATATGCTTATTTGAAAAAGTGTAGAATTGTAAAAATTGTGAAAATGTATATAAGTTTAATTTTGATTGAACATGTTATTGTAATTGTGTTAATTTGTTATTTTGCTAACACTAATGCATATTTGGATGCACAAATTTTGTGTTTAATGTGTTTTGCAGAGATTTACTAATACTGATGGTGCATCATCATCATCTAGACAACCTGCTCCAGAGCCTGAACCAGAAATGCAATATGAACCAGAACCGGAGCAACAACAGGAACAACAACAATAACCGGATCAACACGTACCTTATTATGATCCACATCAAGAATATGTTGATGCTTACGTAGTATTTTCGATGCATCCGATAGTAGCTCACCCAACAATTCATGAAGAACAGTTGCATCCGAATCTAAGATTTGATCGAAGTTGGAAAGATTACCCAACATATCAAAGTAAGAAATTCAAACTGATACCAAAAATGTAGAAGTGCCAAGGGTAATCGATTGGGAGCCTTTAGAAAGGGCCCAACTTGTTAACTCAGTTAGACAGCATTTGATCCAAAGGTATGGCAGCTCTTCTTTTCCCGATTGGGAACGTTTATTCACCATTCGTAGACCTGTATATAAGGAATGGTGTATTGAGCTTATGAGTACTATTTCACTTAATGCGGATATAGATAGATTAGATGATAGAAGTTTTCTTAGATTTATACTTGGCCGTAGGATGTACAGGATGTCCATGCTGGACATGGCCAGGGCTTTACAGATATATACGCCCACTGAATTGCTATTACCCGATTGTATAAATTTGATTTATCATGGTGAAAGGGTAGATAGGAATTTTGATGCTAACGCCGTCTGGAGGCATATGTCAGATTTTAATGTTTTTGGACGGGCAGGAACACACACTTACTTACATATTCACAGAGCCGAGCTTCGTATAATTCATAGATTTCTGGCTAACTCGATTACACAGAGAGGTCACAACAAGGAGAAAATGACCATACATGATTTATTCTACCTTAAGTGTATTCGAGACCCAAGAGGCTTTGTTAATATCCCTTACTGTGTTGGTTTTAATTTGTCTAAGATGGTGGAAGGAATGCAGGAAGAAGGAATAATAGGAGGAGGTATTTTTGTTACTCTCATTGGAGAGTATTTGGGTGTAGATAGGGATCAAGGGGGTCCACTTTTAGTATGTAGGGAACAGGTTGAGCCTTTAGGATTGAGGGTCTATCAAGGTGCTAAGGTATTAAAAAGCAGACGCAATCAGGTAATACCCTATGTTGGTAATCATCCTCAGGTAGAGAGAGGTTCAGATGAGGAAATGGAGGAAGCAGATGACATTAGGGATGTCATTAGGGAGGCTATGACTGACGTCTACCAGCGTGTAGATGAGGTAGATATGACAAACGAGGAGAGACATAGACGGTACGAGCAGTGGCAAGCCCGAAATGATTACGAGCATTTCAGGCAACGACAGCATGATAGATGGCACTATTACCAGCATCAGATCATGAGCCGGCTTTCACCTGAGGATCACTACGTACCGACCCGACCCGTTTACTATCCTCCACACCAGCCCGAGATGAGACCACCATATACTCTCTACGACCCTAACCAGGCCTACCAGTACACCTATCACCAACCATGGAACCCGACCGACGACATGAACTGGAACCCCTATCCAGATTGATATAGTTCCCGTTGGTGATTTCTATGATTTTTATTTTTTGTTATTTTTATTTATTTATGTTTAAACATACAAATATTGATACTTTTATGTAATATTTAATATTTTTATTATGTTGTACTAATATTTCATATTTGATTTGAAAGTGTGATTTTAAGTCCCATTTCAAATTACCATGCATGTTTATAGTTGTATGTATGTATATTGTCAATTGTACACAACAGGGTAAAACAGCGCATTTTCAAAGACTGGCATTAAGTTCAGCAAAAGCTACTAATTTTGACAAAAAAACGAAAAACAAATATGATGTAACAACAAGACGGAATGAACAAATGATGTGCACCATTTATCATTCAACAAACAAACGCCAATATGTTTGGAAACTTTGGTAAAATTTAATGATTTTTCTACGCCAATCACCCTCAATAATTTAAATTGTTACTGATTTCTTGCAAATGAGGGCATTGCAAGATCTTAAGTGTGGGAAGGGGTTAAATTCTTTCGGATTTTTATTTTTTATTTTTACTTATACACTTGGTTACCATTAAAAATACTAGTAACGCAGTAGTTGTATTAGAATCTAGTGCTCTCTGATAATAAAGAACAGCCCTAGTCTTATATACTGACTACCCAATTTTAGTAAACTTCTCAAAATTTTCAATTAAATGAATTCAAAATCATGTTTATACATATTTATGAACGATAAAACTAGGTGTTAACAACGAAATTATTGTTACATCGGAAAGGACATAAATTGAGAAACAATCCAAAATGTTAGAATTCATTTAAAATGGAATAGAGGACAATAAAAAGGCAAAGAAAGAAAAATAAAAGCCAAGTGTGAGAAAAATTTACCAAGTTATTTAAAACATATATCACATATTTTTTTTACAAATAATTGAAGATACTTTTGTTTTGGACAAAATTAACCGTTTTACCCGGTAAATTGTAAGATATTTGAAAGAAAGATGGATCTACACGATGAATCAATTCCATTATTAAAAGGAAGTAAAGTCTTTTGAAAAAGAAACACGCTTCTTGATTTTGGTCAGGAAGTTGTCGTCAAGACCAGCTGTAGGTTGACGAAAAATCTAGAAAAGTCATCTCTAAAATCAGCAGAAAATCCACGGAACTCAGCATCAAACAGGGTCGCCAAGTGGTCAGACTTATCCTAACCATGAGAGGATCTATCTCATAAAATGGGGAGGGCGCCATGCAAATTAGCTTGATAAGACTAATGAATCAGGTCCTCAGAAAGGATAATCTCCTTAAAGATCAAAAAAAAGCTTTTAATACTGATATTACTCAATCCTTGAGATTGACTTTTAAAGATTGAGAATTCAAACTCATGTAATTCGATGATATCTAAACTCGAGCTTGAACGAGAAAATATTTTGATCAAAACTACAAACCGATTTGTTTTCTGAAAACCCATTTTTAATGCGTTCATTACCATTGAACGTAAAATCCTAGGAATTCACCTAGAATTCATTAGGTCACCTGAACCAAATCGGGTGTCAACCGTAAGAATGGTGGTTGCATAGCATGGTCAAAGACAGGACCTTGTGCCAGACCAAAAAATTATAGGGTGAGCTTTACTATTGCTCCTACAAAGGATAGTAATTGCATCCGACATGATATAGACCATAATTAAAAGCATGTCAGGGGAAATTGCCTTAACAGTTGCTTATTCAACGCTTTCCTCTACAACCAGACGGTAGTTTACCGAAAGGTAATATACGAAGCAAGTATACTGGACGTGTTGCTTTCCCAATACAAGGTTAGCAAGTAGGTGACACAAAACCACAAGTTTTGAGCTAAAATTTTCAAATCTGAAACCCACCAAACCCACAAAAACAATTTGAAAACACCGGTGAAGGGTTATTCCGGAAAACTTATCTAGGGTAAAAGCTAGATTGTATTTTCAAAAGATCAAATGTTTTCATAAATATCCAATTTCCTTAAGGATCTAAATTTTTATAGTCATGTGGGACTGTAAACCACATCGTTACTACCATTGTTCACACCACCGTAACTGATGTACAAAGTGTGAAGAATAAAGAAGTGATTCTAGTATTTTTATTTCAAGACTATATTGCTTGAGGACAAGCAACGCTCAAGTGTGGGAATATTTGATAATGCTAAAAACGAACATATATTTCATAGCATTATCCCTCAAGAAAGACAAGCTTTTAGTTGCAATTGTTCTATTTACAAGTGATATTCGTTTAAATAATAAAAGGTGAAGACAAAAGACAGATTCGATGAATTGAAGACGCAAATGACCAAAAAGCTAAAAAGTACAAAATACAATCAAAGTGGTTCAAATTATTGATGAGAATCGTCTCAAAATTACAAGAGTACAAGACGCAAAATGCAAAGTACAAGATATTAAATTGTACACAAGGACGTTCGAAAATCCGGAACCGGGACCAGAGTCAACTCTCAACGCTCGACGCAACGGACTAAAAATTACAAGTCAACTATGCACATAAATATAATATAATATATAAATAATTCTTAAAAATTATATATATATATTATATTATATTTATAAACCGTCGGCAAACAAGAAAACAAATGAGTGTGAGCTGGAACTGCCCTCCATGTGATCGCATGGGAATCAGGCATCAAAGCCATGCGATCGCATGACCCTGAAATGTCGGCCACATCAATAAAAGGCGACGAGTTTTCAGCGAACAAACACATCTTTTTCTCTTCATCTATCAACGTGTATATATATATATATATATATATATATATATATATATATATATATATATTATAATTTTAATTTTAATTTTAATTTTAATTCTAATAATAAGGGTATGTTAGCGAATGTTGTAAGGGTGTAAGTCGAAATTCTGTCCGTGTAACGCTACGCTATTTTTAATCATTGTAAGTTATGTTCAACCTTTTTAAATTAATGTCTCGTAGCTAAGTTATTATTATGCTTATTTATGCCGAAGTAATCGTGATGTTGGGCTAAAATATTAAAGATGGGGTAATTGGGCTTTGTACCATAATTGAGGTTTGGACAAAAGAACGACACTTGTAGAAATTAGCCTATGGGATATTAATGGGCTTTATATTTCTTTAATTAAATGATAGTTTGTTAATTTAATATAAAGATTTACAATTGTACGTACCTATAAATAACCATATACACTCGATCGGACACGATGGGCAAGATATTTATAAGTACTAATAATCGTTCATTTAACCGAACACGAGAATGGATTAATAGTCAATGGACTTATTAAAACAGGGGTGAATTATGTACAAGGACACTTGGCGTAATTGTTAACAAAGTATTAAAACCTTGGGTTACACGCAGTCGATATCCTGGTGTAATTATTAAACAAAGTATTAAGACCTTGTTACAGTTTAAGTCCCCAATTTGTTAGAATATTTGACTTCAGATATAAGGATAATTTGAAGAGGACAATCGCACTTTATATTTATGACTGATGGACTGTTATGGACAAAAACCAGACGGACATATTGAATAATTCAGGACAAAGGACAATTAACCCATGGTAATAAACTAAAATCAACACGTCAAACATCATGATTACGGAAGTTTAAATAAGCATAATTCCTTTATTTCATATTTAATTTCACTTTTAATTATCGCACTTTTATTTACTGTTATTTTATTTAATTGCACTTTTAATTATCGTACTCTTTAATTATCGCAATTTTTTTATCGCCCTTTTATTTATCGCAATTTCATTATCGTTATTTACGTTACGCTTAAAATTAAGTTATATTTATTTTTAATATTTTACATTAGGTTTTAACTGCGACTAAAGTTTTAAAATCGACAAACCGGTCATTAAACGGTAAAAACCCCCTTTTTATAATAATAATAATAATACTACTTATATATATTTATATATTTATAAATATAGTTTTAAAAATACAGCGTTAAACTTGGCTAAGATCCCTGTGGAACGAACCGGACTTACTAAAAACTACACTACTGTACGATTAGGTACACTGCCTATAAGTGTTGCAGCAAGGTTTAGGTATATCCATTCTATAAATATATAAATATCTTGTGTAAAATTGTATCGTATTTAATAGTATTTCCTTGTAAAAATATAACTATTTTGTATACACCTCTACGCACATCAATTACATTTGGTTACATCGCGAAGTACTTGACCTTTATATGATACATTTTACAAACATTGCATTCGTTTTAAAAGACAAACTTTCTTTACATTGAAAGTTGACGACATGCATGCCATTTCATAATATGTCCCAACTATAATTGACTTAATAATAATCTTGATGAATTCAATGACTTGAATGCAACGTCTTTTGAAATATGTCATGAATGACTCTAAGTAATATCTCTAAAATGAGCAAATGCACAGCGGAAGATTTCTTTCATACCTGAGAATAAACATGCTTTAAAGTGTCAACCAAAAGGTTGGTGAGTTCATTAGTTTATCATAATCGATCATTTTCATCATTTTAATAGACCACAAGATTTCATATTTCTATTTATCATAAACATACGTCCCATGCATAGAGACAAAAATCATTCATATAGATTGAACACCTGGTAACCGACATTAAAAAAATGCATATAAGAATATCCCCTATCATTCCAGGACATCCTTCGGACATGATAAAACAACATCGAAGTACTAAAGCATCCGCTACAACGGATGGGTTTGTTAGGCCCAATAGATCTATCTTTAGGATTCACGTCAATTAGTAGACTGGTTTACTAATTCTTAGGTTAGCAAGCAAAAGGGGCATATTCTGCTTCGATCATTCAACCATATAATGTAGTTTCGATTACTTGTGTCTATTTCGTAAAATATTTATAAAAGCAGCGCATGTATTCTCAGTCCCAAAAATATATATTGCAAAAGCATTTAAAAGGGGAGCAAATGAAAGTCACTATACTGTATTTTGTAGTAAAAATACATATGACGACAATGGATAAGTGCAGGGTTGGCCTCGGATTCACGAACCTATATCATTTGTGTATATATATTAATACACATAATCGTAATCGAATAAGTTTATATATATAACCTATTAATGATATTATTTTCATATTAATAATATATTTATATTTCATATATTCCTTTTATATATTAAAATATTTTGTTATGTTATATGTGTTAGATGTATATATATATATATATATATATATATATATATATATATATATATATATATATATATATATATATATATATATATATATATATATATTTATGTATTTTATTTATTTATCAAAACAGTAGTTCTAATTATACTAAGTTAATATTAGTAAAAATAAAGATAATAACATTAATAATATAATTATATTAATAATAACTCTATTAGTAATAATAACAATGATATTAATAATAATACTTGTGAAAATATTAATTTTACTGTTTATGATAGTTATAATATTGATTTTTGTAATTACATAATAATAATATTCGCGAATATAATTAATAATACTTATGTTAATATTAACAATTTTATTGTTTGTAAAAAAAATACTAATACTAATATTTACAAAAATAATAATTTGTATTATTTTCATAATGATAATAATAATAACAATATTAATAATTATAACCATGTTAATAGTCATAATACATATGTTACTAATAATAATAATAAATCTTATTATTTTCATAATAATAATAATCACAATCATAATAATGGTAATATTACTTATTCTAATAATAATAAAATGATAAAAATCATATTTTTTGATGATGTTAGTAATATTAATATTAATTATAATTTTGATTATAATCATAATAATAATAATGAATGATATTTAATACTTATCTTAGCATTAACAATAATAATAATTATATTAGTTGTAATAATAATAATAACTAATAATAACAATGTTAATAACAATAATAATAATAATAATTAGTAGTATTAATAACATAATAATAATAATAATAATAATAATAATAATAATAATAATAATAATAATAATAATAATAATAATAATAATAATAATAATAATAATTAGGAATAATAATAATAATAACAATAAATGAGTAATAATAATGACTACCTCACAAGAAAAAGCTCCAAAAAGAATAATTGCCCATATCCAGACTCGAACCCGAAACCTCTCGTTTAACAACCAAATACTTAACCACTACTCCGCAGACGTTTTTCTGAAATTATTCCTAACTTAAGTCTATATACCCCGTTTCCATTATTACTCGTCATCATCATTCTTTTCATCGTTTAAACGTCATCATAGTTTGTTTGGTGATTAGAAAACATAATATGGCATCCGTTCAATAGCAAAGTATAATCAGGCTCTCGGCTCAAAAGAGCAACAGTCTTCGGCCCAACAAAGCTTAATAGCTTTCGGCCCATGTAGGAAAAGGATTCGGTTTACCAGGCACAGCCACAACAAACATATTCCTTATTATTTATTTACGTACGTTATTATTGTAATTAAATATCCTTTCTAGTTAACCACTAGCTAAAAAACAATGGTGAGTGGGGTATTCCATCTTCATACTTGTCGATAGCAATCATGTGTACATGAAAGTCGAGACTTTATTGACTTGCTTTTGATCTAAAGAAATTCGGTATATTCCAATCTTGCTACAGCCCAACGAATTTAAATATGTCCACTTGTCTAACCATTAATTCGATTTCCTTTTTCCTTTAATATATAAGTGGAGTTGTTCACATAAAGATGTCGGCTAAATAAAAAAAATCAAGTGGTAATTTCGAGTATAAAAGGTGGTTTTGATCGTAAACCAATGCTCGACAGAAAAAAATAAAATCAAACGTACATGCTATAAATAATACTCATTGCTAAGGTGGTGAAGCAATGGTGGTTCGTGGTTGCTGCTTGGACAGGAATGAAACATCTTTATGGCGGTGGTTTATGTTGTTCTATGGTGGTGGTTAGTGGCGGATTGTATGATCATAGGTTTGACATGAGTGTTAACAAGAATCATGTGCAGCGGTTTGATGATCTTATGGTGTAAACATCAGCAACAAGAATCGATAATAGTTGAAACAATTAGCAGACACAGCAGTAACATGCATCGATAATGGATTGATTTCATGGTGATGTTTAAAAGTGGTAGTAATACATAAGAGTGAATCAGAGATAGTGTTTGTCTGATATTGTGGTTTTCAATTTGAATGTAGTTATGATATAATTGTATATAGTGATAGATATGATAATCGAATTATTTAAGTTAGTACACATGATTCCATCAGTTTTGTTTTGTATAGAAAATTGGAAATTCGATTTGTACTCGAGTAGACAGGAAAATCAATCAGAAGAAATAAAAAAATAAAGTGATAGTGAAGTCTAACTGATTGTATGATTTGTTTGAATTCTAATCCTACTACAGAATTTGAGATAAGAAACAAATTAGAAAAAGGGTGATGTTGAGATGAAACAGAATACGTATATGTATATAATTAGTATATGTATTTATATTTATTTCATATATCATTATATATATAAATATAAATATATATATATATATATATATATATATATACATATATATTTTAATTATGTAAAGAAACAAATAATATTAAATATGTACACATTAGTATTTAACATTAATTTTGTTAATAATAATGAGACTAATAATATTAATAATAACAATAGAGATAATAGTGATAGTAATATTATAATAATGTTAATAATAACAATAATAATAATAATTTTTGTATTAATAATATCAAAATAATACTAATATGAATAAGAATCATGGTAAGGTAATGATAATAATAATTTTATATAAAAACGATAATTATATTATTATTAATGTTAATGATAATAAAAAAATAATTTTCAATGGTAAAGGTAAAAATATAATACCTAATAATAATACAAGTAATAATTAAGATACAACAAGTTACATGTATCAAATTTCATTTTAAAAACAATAATATTAATAACACCGATGTTAATATTAATATTAATATTAATGTTAATAATATTAATGAAAGTAAAAATAATAATAATAACTTATATTATAACCTGTAATTAAGGTTGATATATTAATATTATATTTTATATAATATTTATTAATCTATATATATACACATATTTATTTACAAACAATTGTTCGTGAATCGTCGGGAATAGTCAAGGTCAAATGCATTTACGAAGAAATAGTTCCAACATTTTGAGACTCAATATTACAGACTTTGCTTATCGTGTCGAAATCATATAAAGATTAAGTTTAAATTTCGTCAAAAATTTCCGGGTCGTCACACAAACGATAAATTAGCACCACTATCAAAAAGTATCCTCGCCGGATTAGAATTAACCATGAAAGTACCTGAAACAACTTCATTGGATTGCTTGGCTTCTTCATTCATCATCAAATAGTTGCGACCCCTAGCCGTACCCGCCGCCTTCTCCAACCTCTTAACATTATCATTGCGCAAGTCGGGACATTCCGGCCTCTCGTGCCCTTCTTTACCACAATTAAAACAAGTGATTTTGCTTGTGGAGGATAGACTCGGACATTCATGAGCCATGTGACCCTTTTGTCCACAATTGTTGCACGAATAAGAAAAATCCCCGGAAGCACCCTTCTTCCCACTACTAACATTACCGGAACCCTTCTTGTTCTTTTTGTTTGAAAAGTTCGAATGGCTCGAACCTTCACTCTTTCTCTTGCCAAAAGTGAAGCCACTCTTCCTCAACACGAGCGCCTCAAAACCTTTGGCCATATCAAACACCTCATCAAAAGTCTTTACCACCGTTACGCTAATCTTCTCTTGATAGTTGTCATTTAAAATTCGATAGAAGTCTTCCTTCAACATCTTATCATTCCCGACATACTCCGGGAAAAATTGGGTCTTGGATAAAAACATGGATTTGAGAGTGTTCAAATCCATTGACCCTTACCTCAAGGAACGTAACTCGTCCTTAAGCCTAGTAAGATCGGCCGAAGTTCGCTATTCTTTGAAAAATTCGTACTTAAATTCATCCCACGTGAATTCCATGCATTGCTTTTCACCATAAACTTGGACCTTTGCGTCCCACCACGACTTGGCATCGCCCCTCAACATACTACACCCGTACCTTGTCTTCTTATCGAGGGGACATTCACAAGTACGGAAGGCCCCCTCCATATCGGAGATCCGCACTCTTGAGAGGGTCTCGTTCACCTTCAAAGGTGGGAGGTTGAGAATCCTTGAAATTCTTATAGAAAAAATCCCGTCTTCCCAGATTATCTTCGTCAAGAACGGCCTTAACTTGCTCCTTTACCACATTGACTAGTTGCTCGTCAATCATATCTAGGAACATCTTCTTAACATCTTCGAGAAACTCTGCCTTTTGACGTTTAAAGATGGCCTCAACTTTGGCCATAAACTCGGAGTCCTCGCTCGTACCTCCATTATCATGTTCGGGTCCATTTCTCGTCTTCATTCTATAAAATGGAAAAGATTAAGCAACGAAACGAAAGGACTTAACACATACGTATATACATATACACCACACTACCCCATCTTGCTCAACAATCGTCGTACATCGCTTGTTTGACACAATTTGAACCCATAACAATGGTAGCTAATTATTGTTACGCGAGCACGTTGCATTAACTTGCTAGTACAACGTCTATCTCGATTGATGATTGCTAACACAACACAAAACAATTAGCGCAAGGTTAGTTTACATAAACCTAAGCACTAATTAACTCTCGGTCTGACCCGTCTCCTAGAAGTCTCGCATTAAACGCATACACATTAAAGTCTAAGTCTAGGCACCTATCTCAAGTCGCCTAAATACCTTAGACCATGCTCTGATATCACTTGTAACAACCCAACTTCGTTATTCCAAAAACACACTAAAATTTTTTTTTTACTCAGTACATCTGGACGGCGTCCAGTACAGAAGGCTTCGATGGCATCCAACCTTTTGGGACGGCGTCTCAAATAACTGCCAGGTTCTGCTGACCGGGTCCAAATTACATGAGCGGAAATTCCGCTTCCCGACACTTTTAAACGAAAACCTTTTTACAACATATCATTATAAGTAAAACTAATAGATTTCCAACATCAAAACAAGTTTTACACCATCGGGCCTATAATCGGCCATTTTACGGATTTCGTTCAAAAATACAAGTTTCAACCATAAGAGTTTAATTTCTAAACCACACCTAGAGCATGGTGTTTGGGGTTAAACTACCCAAATCTTGGTCGAATTTCCAAAAGCTATACCCCCGAGAGCCACTACTAATCCAAATGAATACCTTTGCCCTTATCCACGCCGGAGCCTAAAAAGGTAAACAACGGGAGGGTAAGCTAACGCTTAGTGAATGTAATAGTTATACACATACATATATAATATACCTACTTGCAACCACTTACTCATATACCGCATACATGCTAGCAACACAATTAGCTTATAATCTCAAATACAAATCTATTAACCTCCAATATCGCAAGCTAGCAAAACAATAGCATATATATATAATCCGAACAATATAATATGCTACACTACAACACAATAACCATGGTTAACCATTCGTACAAGGAATGGTACTCAAATTTCCCATCAGTGTTCATAACAACCATTAGAGTACTTAACACATCGTACACTAATCCCACGGGTGGCATCTTAACACGTCGATGCTTCACCCCGGGTGGCGTCTTAACACATCGACACTTCACCCGTGATAGTTCTTGGAGTGGAATCTTAACACATCGATACTTCACTCTGAATGGTGTCTTAACACGTCGACACTTCACTCTTCATATTGTTTGGGGTGGCATCTTAACACGTCGATACTTCACCCCGGATGGCGTCTTAACACGTCGACACTTCATCCTTTACTTTCTTAGAGTGGCATCTTAGCACATCGATACTTCACTCCGGGTGGCGTCTTAACACATCAACACTTCACCCCGGGTGACGTCTTAACACATCGATACTTCACCCATCATATTACTTTGAGTGGCGTCTTAGCACATCGACACTTCACTCGTCACGTGAACGTGGTGTCTTAGCACATCGACACTTCACATCTCACGCTACACAAATAAATACATTATATATCTACGCATATAATTATTCCACTCACCTTAGAGCCTTTTGTGAAAGATAACCGAGCTTGCAACTTCAATGTAACGTACCTATTACATTTAGCACATAATCAATCACAACTCAAGTTGGTCAACCAACTCATTCAACATTCTAGAGTCTTTTTGACCCAAGGTGCAATTCCGACGCATTTACACACTTAACCCTAATAATGGGTCAACTTCACCAAAACCCTATCTCTAGTCATTTATGGTCTTAATACCC
This sequence comes from Rutidosis leptorrhynchoides, assembly GCF_046630445.1. Classification (NCBI taxonomy): domain Eukaryota; kingdom Viridiplantae; phylum Streptophyta; class Magnoliopsida; order Asterales; family Asteraceae; genus Rutidosis; species Rutidosis leptorrhynchoides. The sequence continues at coordinate 171,010,358 of NC_092337.1, forward strand.
ATATAATAACAAGGTTATCGCATTTTCATACTAGCAAGACAGTTTAGGTCATCAAAGACCCGTTTTACCCATTTCGAAATTTACACACCCATTTGGGTCATCACATACCCCAATAACACCCAATTACATAACATCTAGGTGTGCTAGTAGTTAACTAACCAATTTAAGACTCATAAATGCATTTAGCATTTCAAAACCCTAGGTTAGTCATCTTTGGTCCTCATGACCCAAACTTACCCAAAAACCCTCAAATAATTAATAAATGGGTTTTACGTTTATCTATAACCCAAACCCTAACCCTTAAACAATTAAGACTAGGAAATCAAGGTTAAGACTTACTACTACAATCTAAATGTAGCTAGTGAGGAGATGAACAACCTTAATACTCGAGCTCTAACCCGAAACAAGCTTTTTCCTCTTCGATTTGAGCTTTCTCACACAAGAATCACTCTCTCTCTCTAGAATTTAAGTGGAAGAGGTGTGGTAGTTGAAAGTGGAGTGAATGAGGCTCCACCAACTGATCTTGTGGTCTTAGATTCGTTCAACAAGTGAAAAGACCAAAATACCCATTTAAATATCTAAAACAAGTCAGCTGGCCCGCCAGACCATTTGGACAGCGTCCGAAGAGTCTGGACGGCGTCCAAAGAGTCTGGACGATGTCCAGCCCTTCACACTGGGACGGCGTCCCATCCTTCTGGACGGCGTTCCAAACAACAGAGGAAACTGGTTCTTACAATTGCTCTGTCGGATATTTTACTATATATCCACCCCCTTCGTTTTCTTATTTCCACAACTCACACCTTTTATTCTTTCTCCCTCAATTCATACTTTATAGCATTCGCTAATATGCTCCATCCAGTTCTGATTCTTGATATACTCCTAACTTTCATATCTGTCATTCTTCTTTTTCATCTGCTGCTGGAAGAATCTATTTACTTCTACTATACTCTTGGTTTTATAGTGTTTTTAATTCTCCCGTGTCTTTATATTGCTATATGCATCGATATATATGGTTTGTAATTTCTGGGTTGTTGTTGGGTTTTATATCATCCCTTATACTTCAAAGTTTCTGCTTCTGTCTTCTATAATCATTGTCATCCACAGCTAATACTCCCTCCTATTTACTGCGATTTATACACCAATATCTATTTTGGAGCTTTGTCATTTCGTTTCTTCTTCTTGCGATTAAGCATCGCTTATAATGGTCCATAATTTGAAAATATAAATTTTGGAATGAACATTGTTAATGTTCTAAGAAGGAAATGGTAATGGCACGGTCTAGATTTGTTAAATTACCAGAATACCCTGTAAAAGACCGAATCATCAAGAAATATTTTCTAAATATTTTAGAGGTTAAATAGAATACAAGAGTCGTGTAACATGGTACATGATGATGTTATGATCTGTGAATCATCACGTTCCATTTAAAAACTCATCATGACTTACTGTAATATAATCACATTGATCAAGATCATTATATTATACTAACTCATGCTTCAGTTCCCAATACTACTTCAATAGTATACACATTTTAAATTTGAATTTTTCAGAATTTAGAAACTAAAATAGTTTCTTTTATGATGTAAAACCAATAGCGTAAAGAGATAAATGATTTCGAATAACAATAGTTATGAATATATCTTCAGAAACATTGAATATATTTATAATAAAAGATATGATGATATCTTAGAATATCTAAGATCAGAGGATGATGAAGAATATTATTCACAAGGGTTTAGAGTCAGGAGTAATGTATTTGATAATAATTTCAGCAGACACTGAATCATTTGGATTCTTTGAAGGCAGGTTTAGTCTTTGTGATTTGTCCACATCCTCCTTCATGGTTTGCTTAATCCGTTTTCCAATTCCAAACCTTCTCTTTTTCTGAGCTTTTCCAACACACTATCCTTAAGTTTATCATAGTTTTTAATTATCAAAGTTTATCATAGTTTTTAATTATCAAACCCAAAACAGCCCGAGGTGTTACTACGACGTCGTATGTCCGGTTTTACGGTGTTTTTCGTGTTTCCAGGTTTTAAATCATTAAGTTATCATATCATATAGATATAGAACATGTGTTTAGTTGATTTTAAAAGTCAAGTTAGAAGAATTAACTTTTTATTGCGAATAAGTTTAGAATTAACTAAACTATGTTCTAGTGATTTCAAGTTTAAACCTTCGAATAAGGTAGATTTATATATATGAATCGAATGATGTTATGAACATCATTACTACCTCAGGTTTTGTGAATAAACCTACTGGAAATGAGAAAAATAGATCTAGCTTCAAAGGATCCTTGGATGGCTTGAAAGTTCTTGAAGCAGAATCATGACACGAAAACAAGTTCAAGTAAGATTTCCACTGGAAATAAGATTGTTATAGTTATAGAAATTGAATCAAAGTTTGAATATGAGTATTACCTTGTATTATAAAGATATCTTACTCTAAATAATAAAGATTTCTTGAGGTTGGATGATCACTTTACAAGATTGGAAGTAGGCTAGCAAACTTGGAAGTATTCTTGATTTTATGAAACTAGAACTTATAGAATTTATGAAGAACACTTAGAACTTGAAGATAGAACTTGAGAGAGATCAATTAGATAAAGAAAATTGAAGAATGAAAGTGTTTGTAGGTATTTTTGGTCGTTGGTATATGGAGTAGATATAAAGGATGTGTAATTTTGTTTACATGTAAATAAGTCATGAATGATACTAATATTTTTGTAATTTTATGAGATATTTCATGCTAGTTGCCAAATGATGGTTCTAACATGTGTTAGGTGACTCACATGGGCTGCTCAGAGCTAATCATTGGAGTGTATATACCAATAGTACATACATCTAAAAGCTGTGTATTGTACGAGTATGAATACGGGTGCATACGAGTATAATTGTTGATGAAACTGAACGAGGATGTAATTGTAAGCATTTTTGTTAAGTAGAAGTATTTTGATAAGTGTCTTGAAGTCTTTCAAAAGTGTATGAATACATATTAAAATACTACATGCATATACATTTTAACTGAGTCGTTAAGTCATCACTAGTCGTTACATGTAACTGTTGTTTTGAAACCTTTAGGTTATCGATCTTGTTAAATGTTGTTAACCCATTGTTTATTATATCTAAAGAGATGTTAAATTATTACATTATCATGATATTATGATATATTAATATATCTTAGTATGATATATATACAGTTAAATGTTGTTACAACGATAATCGTTACATATATGTCTCGTTTTGAAATCATTAAGTTAGTAGTCTTGTTTTTACATATGTAGTTCATTGTTAATACATTTAATGACATGTTTACTTATCATTTATCATGATTAAACATAGTGTATCAATATCTTAATATGATTCATGTGTATTTAGTAAGACGTTGTTATAATGATAATCGTTATATATATCGTTTCGAGTTTCTTAATTCAATAAACTCAATTTTATGTATATAACTCATTGTTAAAATACCTAATGAGATACTTACTTATCATAATATCATGTTAACTATATATATAATCATATATATGTCATCATATAGTTTTTACAAGTTTTAACGTTGGTGAATCACCGGTCAACTTGGGTGGTCAATTGTCTATATGAAACCTATTTCAATTAATCAAGTGTTAACAAGTTTGATTGCTTAACATGTTGGAAACACTTAATCATGTAAATAACAATTTCATTTAATATATATAAACATGGAAAATTTCGGGTCATTACAGTACCTACCCGTTAAATAAATTTCATCCCGAAATTTTAAGAAGTTGGAGGTGTTGACGTATCTTCTGGAAATAAGTGCGGGTATTTCTTCTTCATCTGATCTTCTCATTCCCAAATGAACTCGGGTCCTCTACGAGCATTCCATCGAACTTTAATGATTGGTATCTTGTTTTGCTTAAGTCTTTTAACCTCACGATCCATTATTTCGACGGGTTCTTCGACGAATTGAAGTTTTTCGTTGATTTGGATTTCGTCTAATGGAATAGTGAAATCTTCTTTAGCAAAACATTTCTTCAAATTTGAGACGTGGAAAGTGTTATGTACAGCCGCGAGTTGTTGTGGTAATTCAAGTCGGTAAGCTACTGGTCCGACACGATCAATAATCTTGAATGGTCCTATATACCTTGGATTTAATTTCCCTCGTTTACCAAATCAGACAACGCCTTTCCAAGGTGCAACCTTAAGCATGACCATATCTCCAATTTCAAATTCTATATCTTTTCTTTTAATGTCGGCGTAGCTCTTTTATCGACTTTGGGCGGTTTTCAACCGTTGTTGAATTTGGATGATCTTCTCGGTAGTTTCTTGTATTATCTCTGGACCCGTAATCTTTCTATCCCCCACTTCACTCCAACAAATTGGAGACCTGCACTTTCTACCATAAAGTGCTTCAAACGGCGCCGTCTCAATGCTTGAATGGTAGCTGTTGTTGTAGGAAAATTCTGCTAACGGTAGATGACGATCCCAACTGTTTTCGAAATCAATAACACATGCTCGTAGAATGTCTTCAAGCGTTTGTATCATCCTTTCGCTCTGCCCATCAGTTTGTGGATGATAGGTAGTACTCATGTCTAGATGAGTTCCTAATGCTTGTTGTAATGTCTGCCAGAATCTTGAAATAAATCTGCCATCCCTATCAGAGATAATAGAGATTGGTATTCCATGTCTAGAGATGACTTCCTTCAAATACAGTCGTGCTAACTTCTCCATCTTGTCATCTTCTCTTATTGGCAGGAAGTGTGCTGATTTGGTGAGACGATCAATTATTATCTAAATAGTATCAAAACCACTTGCAGTCCTTGGCAATTTAGTGATGAAATCCATGGTAATGTTTTCCCATTTCCATTCTAGGATTTCGGGTTGTTGAAGTAGACCTGATGGTTTCTGGTGCTCAGCTTTGACCTTAGAACACGTCAAACATTCTCCTACGTATTTAGCAACATCGGCTTTCATACACCGGCCACCAAAAATGTTTCTTGAGATCCTTGTACATCTTCCCCATTCCAGGATGTATTGAGTATCTGGTTTTATGAGCTTCTCTAAGTACCATTTCTATCATATCTCCAAATTTTAGTACCCAAATCCTTTCAGCCCTATACCGGGTTCCATCTTCCCGAATATTAAGATGCTTCTCGGATCCTTTGGGTATTTCATCCTTTAAATTTCCCTCTTTTAAAACTCCTTGTTGCGCCTCCTTTATTTGAGTAGTAAGGTTAGTCTGAATCATTATATTCATAGCTTTTACTCGAATGGGTTCTCTGTCCTTTCTGCTCAAGGCGTCGGCTACCACATTTGCCTTCCCTGAGTGATAACGAATCTCAAAGTCGTAATCATTCAACAATTCAATCCATCTGCACTGCCTTATGTTCAGTTGTTTCTGATTAAATATGTGTTGAATACTTTTGTGGTCGGTATATATAATACTTTTGACCCCATATAAGTAGTGCTTCCAAGTCTTTAATGCAAAAATAACCGCGCCTAATTCCAAATTATGCGTCGTATAATTCTGCTCGTGAATCTTCAATTGTCTAGACGCATAAGCAATTACTTTCGTTCGTTGCATTAATACACAACCGAGACCTTGCTTTGAGGTGTCACAATATATCACAAAATTATCATTCCCTTCAGGTAATGACAATATAGGTGCCGTAGTTAACTTTTTCTTCAAGAATTAAATCGCTTTTTCTTGTTCATCCTTCCATTCAAATTTCCTCCCTTTATGCGTTAATGCAATCAAGGGTTTTGCTATTTTGGAAAAATCTTGGATGAATCTCCTGTAATAACCAGCTAGCCCTAAAAATTGTCGTACGTGTTTCGGAGTTTTCGGGGTTTCCCACTTTTCAACGGTTTCAATCTTTGCTGGATCTACCTGAATACCTTCTTTGTTCACTATGTGACCGAGGAATTGAACTTCTTCCAACCAAAATGCACACTTTGAAAACTTAGCGTACAGTTTTTCTTTTCTCAGCAAATCTAGCACTTTTCTCAAATGTTCTTCGTGCTCTTGATCATTCTTCGAGTAAATAAGTATGTCATCGATGAAAACAATGACAAACTTGTCAAGATATGGCCCACACACTCGGTTCATGAGGTCCATGAACACAGCTCGTGCATTAGTCAATCCAAATGGCATAACCATAAACTCGTAATGACCGTAACGCGTCCTAAAAGCAGTCTTCGGAATGTCATCCTCTTTTACCCTCATTTGGTGATATCCAGAACGTAAATCAATCTTCGAATAAACCGACGAGCCTTGTAGTTGATCAAATAAGTCTTCAATTCTCGGTAATGGGTAACAGTTCTTGATGGTAAGTTTGTTCAACTCTCGGTAGTCGATACACAACCTGAATGTACCATCTTTCTTCTTGACAGACAGAACAGGAGCTCCCCATGGTGATGTACTTGGTAGAATGAAACCACGCTCTAAAAGTTCCTGTAACTGACTTTGTAATTCTTTCATTTCGCTGGGTGCGAGTCTGTATGGAGCACGAACTATTGGTGTAGCTCCTAGTACAAGGTCTATTTGAAATTCAACGGATCGATGTGGGGGTAATCCCGGTAATTCTTTCGGAAATACATCGGAAAATTCATTTGCGACGGGAACATCACTGATGTTCTTTTCTTCAGGTTTAACTTCCTCGATGTGTGCTAGAATGACATAAAAACCTTTTCTTATTAGTTTTTGCGCCTTCAAACTACTAATAAGATTTAACTTCGCGTTGTTCTTTTCTCCGTACACCATTAAAGGTTTTCCTTTTTAACGACCTCTGCTCTTACCTTCTTCAACCAGTCCATGTCAATTATTACATCAAAACTCCCTAACTCGACTGGTATTAAATCAATCTTAAATGTTTCATCAACCAGTTTAATTTCTCTATCCCGACATATATTATCTGTTGAAACTAATTTACCATTTGCTAATTCGAGTAAAAATTTATTATCCAAAGGCGTCAATGGGCAACTTAATTTAGCACAAAATTCTCTACTCATATAGCTTCTATCCACACCCGAATTAAATAAAACATAAACAGATTTATCGTCAATAAGAAACGTACCCGTAACAATCTCCGGGTCTTCCTGTGCTTCTGCCGCATTAATATTGAAAACTCTTCCACGACCCTGCCCATTAGTATTCCCCTGATTCGGGCAATTTCTAATAATGTGGCCTGGTTTTCCACATTTATAACAAACAGCGTTGGTATTACTTGCTCCGACACTATTCGTTTCGGCATTACTTTTTCCGACACTATTTGTTCCTTTAGTTCTGTTAAACTTTGGTCTGTAGACCTCACACTTTGTCGCGCTATGACCATTTCTTTTACACCTGTTACAAAATGTCGTGCAAAACCCCTGATGATTTTCTTCACACCTATGACATGGCTGTTTTTTGTTTTTGTTGCCGTTGTTGTTATTGAGGTTGTTGTTGGGATTGTTATTGTTGTTGAAACGGTTGTTGTAGTTGTTATTGTTGTTGGGATGTTTGTTATAGTTATTGTTAGGATTGCGGTTATTGTTGCGATTGTTGTTGCGGTTGTGGTTGTAATTGTTATTGTTGTTGTACTAGTGACTCTTGTCACCGTTTTCCTCCCACTTCCTCTTGAGTTGTTTCGTATTGGCTTCTTAGGCCGCCTGCTCTTTAATTCTTCCCTCAATCTGATTTATGAGTTTATGAGCCATTCGACTTGCCTTTTGTATGGAAGCGGGCTCGTGTGAACTCACGTCTTCTTGAATCATTACTGGTAACCCTTTTACAAATGCGTCGATCTTCTCTTCTTCATCTTCGAATGCTCCCGGACACAATAGGCACAACTCTGTGAATCGTCGTTCATACGTGGTAATGTCGAACCCTTGTGTTCGTAACTCTCTAAGCTCTACCTTGAGCTTATTGACTTCGTTTCTAGGACGGTACTGCTCGTTCATCAATTGCTTAAATGCCGACCACGGTAGTGCGTAAGCAGCATTTTGTCCTACCTGTTCAAGGTAGGTGTTCCACCACGTTAACGCAGTACCTGTGAAGGTATGCGTAGCGTACTTAAATTTGTCCTCTTCAGTATACTTACTTATGGAAAACACCGATTCGACTTTCTCGGTCCACCGTTTCAATCCAATTGGTCCTTCGGTTCCATCAAATTCCAAAGGTTTGTAGGCAGTGAATTCTTTGTAGGAGCATCCTACACGATTTCTTGCGCCGTTAGCTGCATTGCTAGATTCAGAGTTATTGTTGGTATGTAGCGCATCCTGTACTGCGGCTATGTTTGCAGTAAGAAAGGTACGAAATTCCTCTTCGCTCATATTCATGGTGTGTCGAGTAGTCGGTGCCATTTTCTTCAAAATAGCCAACTGAATCGAGTTAATCATACAGAATATTAAGAGTAGTCAATAGTATTTCGTAGCATAATATGAACTCATTTATAAAAGCTTTTTCTTCATATTAGTGGTTTTATAAGTTTTAATTCGGGTACTACCTACCCGTTAAGTTCATACTTAGTAGCTAATACACAATTCAACTACTATAATTCCATATGAAAAACTGATTATAATAATATATCACATATAAATATTCTTCAAACTTACAACATCGCTATATTACATATAACATGAAATATAGTACACTTTGATACATGAAAGTTTTGAAGATAAATCTAGTTTTGTTCAGCAAAGGAAATAAAGACACGTAATTCATAAGTCCAGAAACAAGTCATGCATTCTGGTTTTTCTAAGACGACTTCCCATCCTTGGTCTTGTGGAAAATAACCGTTATGACCATTGGCTAGGTAGCATGTTGTAATGTCGTCAAAAGGACGAGGGTTTCGTAATGTCCAACAGCCCCGTAATAATCTAAAAACCTTGTTTCTCACCCCAACTACTGAATCCGTCACTTGTGGGAAGGTTTTATTTAAAAGCTGCAATCCGATGTTCTTTCTCTCACTTTAGTAAGAAGCGAACATCACTAACCCATAAGCATAACATGCTTCTTTATGTTGCATGTTAGAAGCTCTTTCTAATTCACGAAATCCTATGTTGGGATATGTTGAGTCAAAATAGGTTCTTAACCCGTAGCGTAAAATTGCGTTTGGGTTCCCCGCATTTAACGCTTTAAAGAAAACTCGGCGTAACTTACGGTCTCCCCAATGTGATATACCCTACCTATCAAAGGAAAGCCTTTTATAAGCTAAGGCATTTCTGGAAAGTCTTTCAAATGTTTGACAAGTTAATTTTACCATAATTAATTGTGCTGATGAATTTTGACCGACTCTAGACAAGATTTCCTCAATCATATCCTCTGGTAGATCTTCTAAAATATTCGGTTGTCTAACCTTAACGTCCATTTTGTTTTTATACTGTAAAATAGATAAGGATTAGATTTGTAAAAGATAATTAACAAACAATACAAGCAATTTTTACATAGAACATAAAAGTACAAGCACACTACAATACATATAATATACAACAAGATTACAACCCTCTAATCTGAATCACTGGTTTCTTCTTCTTCAGACTTGGTTCGTTTTCCTAATTTTCTTGGAATATATGGTGTTCCTCTAATACGAGCCATCGTTTTCCACAATGGTTTAGAAAAACCTGGTGGTTTAGAGGTTCCTGGGTCATTGTTACATTTTAGGAAATACGGATGTTACCGATACATATAAAGTTCATCGGGGTTAGAATCGGGTTTCTCTATTTTTATACCTTTTCCCTTATTATTTTCTTTCGCTTTATTAAATTGGGTTGAGGTAATTTCTATAACATCATCGGAATCCTCAACGGGATCCGATTCATTGGAAAATTGGTAATCTTCCCAATATTTTGCTTCCTCGGCGGAAACACCATTGACCATTATTAACTTTGGTCCATTGGTTGAGGATTTTCTTTTATTTAATCTATTTACTATAGGTATCAATATTTCTTCCTCCGGAACCTCTTCTTCTTCCGGTTCCTCCTTTTCCGGTTCCTCCTCTTCCGGTTCCTCCTCTTCCGGTTCCTCTTCTTCCGGTTCATCCTCTTCCGGTTCTTCTTCTTCCGGTTCCTCTTCGGGAATTTGTGAATCTTCCCAAAATATATTCAACTCTTCATTATTATTAGGTGAATCGATGAAATTTGTACTAGTGGTAGACATCTATCACACAATATCAAACACATTAAGAGGTTAATATATCACATAATATTTATATGTTAATAATATATAGTTTCCAACAAAAGTGTTAAGCAATCGTTTTTAAAGAAAAACACGGTCGAAGTCCAGACTCACTAATGTATCCTAACAAACTTAATAAGACGCACTAATACAAATTTCTAGTTCTCTAAGACCAATGCTCGGATACCAACTGAAATGTCCCGTTCATATTGATTATAAACGTTCCATATTAATTGATTTCGTCGCGAGGTTTTGACCTCTATATGAGACTTTTTCAAAGACTGCATTCATGATAATCTAAAATATACCGTTTACACATGACCATTACATAATGGTTTACAATAATAATATATTACATCAAAAATAAGTTTCTTGAATGCAGTTTTTACATAATATCATGCAAGCATGGACTCCAAATCTTGTCCTTATTCTAGTATGCAACAGCCAAAGCTCTTAATAATCACCTGAGAATAAACATGCTTAAAACATCAACAAAAATGTTGGTGAGTTATAGGTTTAACCTATATATTATCAAATCATAATAATAGACCACAAGATTTCATATTTCAATATACATCCCATACATAGAGATAAAAATCATTCATATGGTGAACACCTGGTAACCGACATTAACAAGATGCGTATAAGAATATCCCCTATCATTTTGGGAAATCCTTCGGACATTATAAAAACGAATTCGAAGTAGTAATGCATCCAGTACTTTGGATGGGGTTCGTTAGACCCAATAGATCTATCTTTAGGATTCGCATCAATTAGTAGATCGGTTTACTAATTCTTAGGCAACCAAGCAAAAGGGGCATATTCGGCTTCGATCATTCACCCATATAATGTAGTTTCATTTACTTGTGTCTATTTCGTAAAACATTTATAAAACTACCTGTATTCTCATCCCAAAATATTAGATTTTAAAAGTGGGACTATAACTCACTTTCACAGATTTTTACTTCGTCGGGAGTAAGACTTGGCCACTGGTCGATTCACGAACCTATAACAAATATATACATATATATATATATATATATATATATATATATATATATATATATATATATATATATATATATATATATATATATATATATATATATCAAAGTATGTTCAAAATATATTTACAACATTTTTAATACATTTTGATGTTTTAAGTTTATTAAGTCAACTGTGCTCGTTAGTAACCTACAACTAGTTGTTCATAGTTAGATGTACAGAAAATAAATTGATATATATTATCTTGAATCAATCCACGACCCAGTGTATACACGTCTCAGGCTAGATCACAACTCAAAGTATATATATTTTTGGAATCAACCTCAACCCTGTATAGCTAACTCAAATATTACTGCATATAGAGTGTCTATGGTTGTTTCAAATAATATATATACATGGGTCGATATGATATGTCAAAACATTTGCATACGTGTCTATGGTATCCCAAGATTACATAATATATTAGAATAAATGTATAATACAATATAAGTTAGCTATGATATGATTTGTATAGAATTGTTACAATATTTCCCGTAGCTACAACAATCAAAAAATATCCAATCTTGTTTTACCCATAACTTATTCGTTTTAAATCCGTTTTGAGTGAATCAAATTACTATGGTTTCATTTTGAACTCTATTTTATGAATATAAACAGAAAAATTATAGGTTTATAGTCGGAAATATAAGTTACAAGTCATTTTTGTAAGAGGTAGTCATTTTAGTCGAAAGAACGACGTCTTGATGACCATTTTGAAAAACATACTTCCACTTTGAGTTTAACCATGATTTTTGGATATAGTTTCATGTTCATAAGAAAAATCATTTTCCCAGAAGAAGAACTTTTAAATCAAAGTTTATCATAGTTTTTAATTATCAAACCCAAAATAGCCCGCGGGGTTACTACGACGGCGTATGTCCGGTTTTACGGTGTTTTTCGTGTTTCCAGGTTTTAAATCATTAAGTTAGCATATCATATAGATATAAAATATGTGTTTAGTTCATTTTAAAAGTCATGTTAGAAGGATTAACTTTTGTTTGCGAACAAGTTTAGAATTAACTAAACTATGTTCTAGTGATTTCAAGTTTAAACCTTCGAATAAGGTAGTTTTATATATATGAATCGAATGATGTTATGAACTTCATTACTACCTCAGGGTTTGTGGATAAACCTACTGGAAATGAGAAAAATATATCTATCTTCAAAGGATCCTTGGATGGCTTGAAAGGTCTTGAAGCAGAATCATGGCACGAAAACAAGTTCAAGTAAGATTTTCACTCGAAATAAGATTGTTATAGTTATAGAAATTGAATCAAAGTTTGAATATGAGTATTACCTTGTATTAGAAAGATATCTTACTGTAAATAAGAAAGATTTCTTGAGGTTGGATGATCACTTTACAAGATTGGAAGTAAGCTAGCAAACTTGGAAGTATTCTTGATTTTATGAAACTAGAACTTATAGAATTTATGAAGAACACTTAGAACTTGAAGATAGAACTTGAGAGAGATCAATTAGATGAAGAAAATTGAAGAATGAAAGTGTTTGTAGGTGTTTTTAGTCATTGTTATATGGATTAGATATAAAGGATGTGTAATATTATTTACATGTAAATAAGTCATGAATGATTACTAATATTTTTTTTAATTTTATGAGATATTTCATTCTAGTTTCCAGATGATGGTTCCCACATGTGTTAGGTGACTCACATGGGCTGCTAAGAGCTAATCATTGGAGTGTATATACAAATAGTACATACATCTAAAAGCTGTGTATTGTACGAGTACGAATACGGGTGCATACGAGTAGAATTGTTGATGAAACTGAACGAGGATGTAATTGTAAGAATTTTTGTTAAGCAGAAGTATTTTGATAAGTGTATTGAAGTCTTTCAAAAGTGAATGAATACATATTAAAACACTACATGTATATACATTTTAACTGAGTAGTTAAGTCATCGTTAGTCGTTACATGTAAATGTTGTTTTGAAACCTTTAGGTTAACGATCTTGTTAAATGTTGTTAACCCATTGTTTATTATATCTAAAGAGATGTTAAATTATTACATTATCATGATATTATGACATATTAATATATCTTAGTATGATATATATACAGTTAAATGTTGTTACAACGATAATCGTTACATATATGCCTCGTTTCAAAATCCTTAAGATAGTAGTCTTGTTTTTCCATATGTAGTTCATTGTTAATACACTTAATGACATGCTTACTTATCATTTATCATGATTAAACATAGTGTATCAATATCTTAATATGATTCATATGTATTTAGTAAGACGTTGTTATAACGATAATCGTTATATATATCGTTTCGAGTTTCTTAATTCAATAAACTCAATTTTATGTATATAACTCATTGTTAAAATACCTAATGAGATACTTACTTATCATAATATCATGTTAACTATATATATAATCATATATATGTCATCATATATTTTTTACAAGTTTTAACGTTCGTGAATCACCAGTCAACTTGGGTGGTCAATTGTCTATATGAAACCTATTTCAATTAATCAAGTCTTAACAAGTTTGATTGCTTAACATGTTGGGAACACTTAATCATGTAAATAAAAATTTTATTTAATATATATAAACATGGAAAAGTTCGGGTCATTACAACTTGCTGGAGCTGTGACAAAACTGACTAATTTGAAAAGGAATCGCAAAGTTATTTTTGCTAATAAATGCCAAAGGGTCTGACACGGATACGTGTTAAATTATGACTCTGGTTTCGAGAGCTTTTCAAATGCAAGACTGTGGTTAATATGTGGTTGGATCATCATCTCGATTGTTCATTATTTGAAGTGTCTTCAGGATTTTTGAAGGGTTTTGAACACAGATTGTAATCGTTAATATACATATGATGTTCTAACACAGTTTTGAAGTCAAAGTATAGCTTGTGAAAGATGTAAGGATCTAAGAGTGATGATTTTGGTCATATCTCGAGTTGAATTCTGAGATTTCAAAATCAGAATATGTAATTAAATTTTGAATGAGTATGGTTGTTTTGATTTCTATAAAAGAATGTATATTGTTGTGAAAGTGGGGAGTATAATGGATGATTTGCTGAATCAGATTCGAAGAATGTAACATATTAATTGTGAATTTATATATCTCTCGGGTATTACCTACCCGTTAAAAAAAATTTCACAATTAATATTTTGTACAAAAGAATTTTATTACAGTCTTTATGAAAATATATGTATGTATATTTTCTTCAGATGTAACATAGATTTAATGAGTTAATGTTAAATTAAACTCATTTGATTTACGGTTGAACCTAGAATTGAATAATCCCTAAAGGCTTTAAAAATTACATAACTTTTACGGAGTATTTCTTTAATGACATTGAAATTATGAATCAATACTTCGTTATTTGTTGATGTATGATGTTTGGTTCGTGGAATTCTTGTGAATTTCGCAAAGTACGAATGATGTTATTTGAAAAGTTTCGAGTACATCGATGATGATAGTGTAAAATCAAACATATATTTGAATAATACACTTGATTTATTATGAGATGGAATTTATTGAATTAAAACAGAGATTGTAGTTAACGATGGTTAAGTTGTTAAGGAAGGATGTACATCTTAGCATATTAGTAATATGAATTTAATCGAGTAGTATTTACTCTTATTTAATCCATACATAATAGCTTAGTACGAAAAATTTATTTTGATCTCAAAATTTATATATATATATATATATATATATATATATATATATATATATATATATATATATATATATATATATATGTATATATATATATATAATATACATATAATTTCTTCAGAGGGAATGAGTTAATACTTCATAACTCGTTGATACAATATACGCGTTATTGATTCGTAATGATATCCACGGTGATTCTTGAACTGACGGAGTTTGTGATGTTATAGGTGCTGCTGATTCTGATGACACTGACGGCACTGACTTTGATGGTGATGCTACGGTAATGTTGATGTTGTTGCTAAAATAAGTCTAGCTTATAAATCACGCATCATTCTTGTCAGGGTTTCTACTCTTCCTTCTATCATTTCGATTCACTCATCTGATTTATGGTTAGGGTTAGAATAGATAATCTCTAAGACTTTAGAGATTACATAATCGCCGCGGAGTGTTTCTCCAATGAAGTTATGAATCAACACTTCATCGTTTGTTGTTGTTGGTATTCCTTGGTATCTACAGGGCATATGACATTGGTGCTCGTGGGACAGATTGTAAAGTTGAGGTTTACGACGCGGTTGTGGTTGGTGGTGGTAATGGTACTGTTGGTGTTGATGATGGTAGTACTGGTTACGCTGCTGGTGCTGCTGCTGGTGTTTGTAACCTTTGCACCATATTCTCCAAAGCCACTACCCGAGCGTGAAGCTCGTTGACTTCTTCTATTACACCGGGGTGATTGTCGGTTCGGACGAGCGGATAAATAAAATCTAGAATTTGATGTAGTATATAATCGTGACGAGATACTCTGGAAATGAGAGAGAAAATGGTGTTTCGGACAGGTTTGCCGGTAAGTGCTTCGGGTTCTTTGCCAAGAGGGCAATGTGGTGGATGGAAAGGATCGCCTTCTTCTTGTCTCCAATGATTGAAGAGGCTACGACCTCATCCCCAATTCATCCAAAATAGATGATGGCTGATTGGTTGATCCATTCCAGTCACACTGCTTTCGGAACTTGAATGGGATTCCATATCGGAATTCGAGGGACTTGAACTAATGACGAATTCTATTTTGTTCGATTGAATAAAGGATTTTTTGATATGAAATAATTTTCCGGCTTTTGGGTGGTATTCTAATTACATAGAATATCTATATATATAGTGCAAAAGATTTCATAGATTACGGAGGAATTTACGGGATATGTCAGGCAAAGTTTATAGTAACAGATATGCTAAGATATGAATTTTGTCTATACACTATTCATGCAATCAATGCAGTAAGACGTGTCTAGACTAAGAATGATAAGCAGGCGATTTCCGACAAAAATGATAAGCAAAACTTTTGACAATGCAGACACGGTCGAAGTCCAGACTCAG
Organism: Rutidosis leptorrhynchoides; assembly: GCF_046630445.1. NCBI lineage: Eukaryota > Viridiplantae > Streptophyta > Magnoliopsida > Asterales > Asteraceae > Rutidosis > Rutidosis leptorrhynchoides. The sequence continues at coordinate 171,026,569 of NC_092337.1, forward strand.
TAATGCATCCTAACGACTATCAGTTAGACACTCTAATGCAGACCTGGTTCGCTAAGACCACCGCTCTGATACCAACTGAAAGGACCCGTTCATATACATTATAAACGATTCACAATAGTTGATTACATCGCGAGGTATTTGACCTCTGTATGATACATTTTACAAACACTGCATTCATTTTTAAAAGACAAACTTTATTCACATCTAAAGTTGACGTCATGCATACTATTTCATAATACATCCAACTATAATTGACTTAATAATAATCTTGATGAAATCAATGACTCAAATGCAACGTATTTCGAAATATGCCATGAATGACTCCAAGTAATATCCTTAAAATGAGCTAATGCACGGTGGAAGATTTCTTTCAAACCTGAGAATAAACATGCTTTCAAGTGTCAACCAAAAGGTTGGTGAGTTCATTAGTCTATCATAATCATTTATTTCCATTATTTTAATAAACCACAAGATTTTTATTAAACATAATTCCAATAGCAGAATCCTCTCGACTGCATAAAGGTAAAATCATTTCCAATAATATAATAGACCACAAGATTTTCATTTTTCATAAACATAATCCTCAAGCAGAAACCTCTCGTCTGCATTAAGGTAAAATCATTCATATGGTGAACACCTGGTAACCGACATTAACAAGATGCATATAAAATATCCCCAAAACAGAATCCTCTCATCTGTATAACAGAATCCTCTCGTCTATATAAAAATCGAAGTACTAAAGCATCCGTACCTCGGATCGGGTTTGTTAGGCCCATAGATCTATCTTTAGGATTCGCGTCAATTAGGGGTACTGTTGTAGTGACCCATCCTAATCCATCTGGACGAAGTCTTCAACAGTTGGTCCCATTGCGAGGTTCTGACCTCTATATGCCATGAACGACTCCATGTAATATGAGCAAATGTACAGCGAGAGATTTCTTTCATACCTGAGAATAAACATGCTTTAAAGTGTCAACCAAAAGGTTGGTGAGTTCATAAGTTTATCATAAAATAATAAAATTCATCATTTTGGATAGACCACAAGATTTAAATGCTGCATGGTACAAATGGGCCCGAATCCTATACCCACCTGTAATGTACATGCGATATCTTTTAAATACAGTACACCTTTCTCGTGTTCGAAATCATCATTCATAAATCTTAGTAACCGTACACATATCTCATGCACAAAAATAACATATACATAACCTGTGTATAAAATCATTCTCTCGATACATAACATTCAATTTTCATTTCTTTCATAGCTTGGTTTGGTAACCGACCTTAACATATAATGCGCATAATAATATCCCCAAAACAGAATATCTCGTCAGTATAATAATCATATAAACTTCGAAGTACTAAACACCACACCCACTTCCGTCTAGTGAACATTCTGGGTGAGGGTGTTAAACCCGGTAGCTACCTTTAGGATTCGCGTCAATTAGGCGTGCACTAATTCTCAAAATTAGTGATGTTCCCTAATTCTTAGGTTACCAAGCAATAATAATAAGGGGAAAAATATTCATATCAATTGTGGCAATTATCACGTCCACATAATTCAATGGTGGCAATTATCACGTCCACATAATTCATTCGAGGAATGTTTTGCTTGTGTCTATCTCGTCAAACATTTATAAGAGCATTTCATGTATTCGCAGTTCAAAATATATTTCAAAAGCATTTAATAAAGCAGTTGTAAAAGTAGCGCATGTATTCTCAGTCCCAAAAATGTACAGAGTAAAAGGGAATCAAATGAACTCACGATACGATATTTTGTAGTAAAAATATGCATAAGGCGAAACTGAACAATGTAGGGTTGGCCTCAGATTCACGAACCTATTATTCAATCATGTATATTAATACATGTAATGGTAATCGAATAATTATATATATATGTATATATATATATATATATATATATATATATATATATATATATATATATATATATATGTATATATATATAAATATATATATATATATATATATATATATATATATATATATAATTAGTGATTTTACTTATTATTTTATATCATGTGTTTTATTAATTACTTATTTAGATATATTTATCTTTATGTAGATAATTAACATTTATTACAAAAGTATTAATATGGTTAGGTTTTATGTCATAAATATATTTTTATATAGAAAATCTTCATTTGATATATTAATAGTACTAATAATAATAATGATAAAAATGATACTAATTATGATAAAAATTATGGAAATTCTAATAATAATAAAAATGATAATTTTAAAGATAGTACTAATAATAATAATGTTTGTAATGATAATACTAATAACGTTTAATGATGATACTAATAATTATGATATAATTTTGTTAATAATAATAATAAATAATCTAGCAATAATAACAATAATAATAATAATAATAATAATAATAATAATAATAATAATAATAATAATAATAATAATAATAATAATAATAATAATAATAATAATAATAATAATAATAATAATTTTAATGAAAATACTACCTCAATAGAAGTAGCCCTTAAAAAAATGCCCAAATTCGGGTTTGAACCCGCGGCGTCCCGCTAACCCGATAATTGTTTTCTTCTTCTTCTTCCTTAAAACTAAATCAATCTATTCATCATCATCTTCCTAATATCATTAACAATATACATCGAATTTCCTAATCATAATCATAATCAGATTATCATCATCATTTTACAATGTCCACCATCATTCATAACCAAATCGTCTTCTTGTACATCAACGATCCTTCATGTACTCGTCATCATCTTCTCGTTCACCATGGTTATTTCGTGACTCACTCTCATCATCTTAATCTAATATTTAACATCATCACTTCATCCTTATCTCAATCTAATCATCATTATTGTGATCATATACATACATAACATCCATCAATATCATCATGATCTTCCTCTCCTCTAAAAAAAAAATAAAAGAATATATTTGAATTGCATCAACAGTTTTTATAATTTCATGTTCTGACCCAGTTTAGATTTGGCCCAACATAGAGTACCCGGCCCAAATAGTTGAAGCTTATTAGCCTGTTCGCATAACAAAGGTTTCGGCCCAACAAGAGCAAATATAGCGGCCCAACTTGTAACACAATTTTCGACCCAACTTTTGGTTTAATGAATACCACATGATTCACAACTGGAATAGAAATATAAAGTAGAATTCTTGATCGAATAGTAGTCATTACCACTTCCTGAACCGAAAATAACAAGTGGGTCCTTCGGTTTATTGTATACTCATTTAACTAAAAACGTCATTATCAACTTTCTCGTTTCTTCTACACTAATTAGTGTCTTGCGGTTTAGATAAAAATAGAAAAATGGTGTAGCACAAGCAAAACACGATGATAGTGGTGAAAGGAAGAATAGAGAAGAGGAACAAGTGGGTTTGTTGGGTTGGTTTGTCATCGAGAAAAAAAATAGTAATTGTAAGCAGAAAGAAAAATCCTAGTAGGTGGTTTAATGGTGGTATTGACTATGGTGGTTGATCGAAACAGATGCAGGAGACATACAGGCTACAGCGATGCTATAGTGGTTGTAATGATTTAAAACGGAAAGAAAAATATCGCGGCTGTAAGAGAGAAAAAAAATAAAAAAAAATAAAGTGCAGCAGGGATGTTGCCGTAATACTGAGGTGGTGGTGATCAATATACAGTAACTGTAGCGAGGAATATAGCAGCAATAGGAAATAGTTTATGGTGTTTGATGGTGATAATCGTTTGTTGCAGGTTCTTCGCGTTTCAAAACAGAAAAAGAAGAAAAAAAATTATTAAAGGAGAGAGTGACAGTTTATGGTTAAGGTGATTCAAAGTGGTGATCTCATGGTGTATGAAATGGTGGCGGTTTTATGGTAGCCGGATGGTGGTTCAATTGATGTTGGATGGAGTGGTTATGGTGGTGAGTTGTTGTGGGATCATAATGAAGAAAGTGAAGAACGGTGATGGCATTAAGGTGATAAGTGATGATGGTCTCACGGTGGGAAGATGGTGGCGGTGGACAGTGGTCATATCCGGTGGTAATGGTGCTCGGTGATGAATCAAGATAGATAGATGGGGTGATCTCTCAATCTATATGCATGTTTATATATATATATAATATATAGATAGATATATGAGATTCCATTTAGTAGAGAAAAACCAAAAACTAAAACAGTAACGAAAAGTGAGTTAATAGTATAGCAGCCTATTATTTGGCATATACTTACCGACAGTTTTACCCGGATGGCTATATCGTGTTTATTGCTAAACAGTTAACGTATAAAAATGATCCTAAAAATCCCAAATTTTTAGATTAAATATATTTAATTATTTCAGTCATTAATTGTTTAAAACCCGATAAAAAAGGTTCGATAATTATTTATTTTCTGTTCCAATTTATATGTACGGAGTACTAATATTTAAACTTAAAAAGGTAAAAATATTTTTAATAAATCTAAAATCTTCGTAATCGATTTACAGTTCAACTTTTATTTTAGTCCTTCATGAACATGTAATATATCTATGTTAAAACTAACGAAACATCAACTGAGTGTTACTGACGTTTACTAATTAGGCTCCAAATCATTCATTTTCAATATACACATTCTATATATATATATATATATATATATATATATCAAATCTTAATTAACAAGTTTAAGTAAATAAATATATTAATTATATTCTTTTAAACAACTAAATATAATATTATATATTTACAAGTAATATTTATATATATATATATATATATATATATATATATATATATATATATATATATATATATATATATATATATATATATTTTATATTTATTATTATATGTATATATATTTAAATATATATGTAACTATTTACAACTAGTTGTTCGTGAATCGTTGGTAATGGTCGAAGGTCAATTGAATATATGAAACAGTTCAAAATTTTTGAGATCCAACTTAACAGACTTTTCTTATCGTGTTGAAAATATAATATCGTATCGAGAGTTTGATTTAAAATTAGTTGAAATTTTCCGGGTCACTACAGTACCTACCCGTTAAAGAAATTTCGTCCCGAAATTTGGGTGAGGTCGTCATGGCTAACAATAAAAATGTTTTCATGACGAATATGAGTTAGAGTTTTATCATTATTGATTAATATAGATAAAATGATTCGATCATGTGAAGCGTACGAGTGAAGCTATCACAAAAGAGTGAAAAGTTTCTTCTGAACTTTTGACGTAGTCATGGTGGATTTTCGGAATTCAAGGAATTTAAGGAAATCTTCTAATCAGAAAGAAAATGTAATAACACGATTTATTAGCAACTGTTGGAATTAAAGAAGAACATAAATGTCAAAGGAAATATTTCCGTGATATGCTTAGAGCTTAAGTAAAATGAAAGAGTTGTGTAACATGGCACATGATGACGGTATTGTCTGTGAATCATCACGTTCCATTAGAAATTCAGCATGACTTACTGTAATATAACCACGTTGGCCTGACATCATTATATTATACTAACTCATGCTTCAATTCCCAACACTTCTCTAGGAAATGATTCATAATTTAAACTCGATTGTTACAGAATATAGAAACTAAAATAGTTTCTTTTATGATGTAATATAGATAGCATGAAAAGATAAATAATTTCGGACAAGAATAGCTGTGAAGGTATCCTCAGGAATATCGAAGATATTTATAACGGAAGATACGATGATATCTTAGAATTTCTAAAGTACCTGAAATTAAAGGGTGATACAGAAACTTTTTCTGTAAAGAATTGAAATAAGTAGGAAGCAAGATATTCGCTGGAGATTTCGTCAGGTACTGAATCGTCTAGATTCGTTAAGTACATGTTTACTCCTTGTGATTTATCCATAGTCTCCATCATGGTTTGCTCAATTCGTTTTCCAGTATCAATTTTCTATTGAGTGTTTCCAACACTCCATTCTTTATCATCAAACTTTTTGCCATTAAGACCATCTACAACTTTTGCTGCTTCATCAGCATTTTCAGAACTCAGAGATCTGATTTGTAAGCTAGAGTGCTTTTAAGGAATTCAGAGATTCTGAATTGAAATTCATCGGTCCAGAAGATATACGTTATATATAGATATATAACTGTTGACGTAGGAAAGCTGCAAAATTCAAGAATTAATGATTAATTCTTTTCGGTATTTGGTATGGCAACTATCGCTATAAGATGTCGATGAATACATGATAGGGTTTCAATAAATATAAAAATTTTTAGGAGAGATTTAAGTAAAGGAGCAATGAGGTTGCTGGTACGTCTGCTGATAATATGGTGGGATATAAAAGGTTCCTCGGTAACAATAAAAGAGCACGCATATATATCAAGGTTATAATAAGGTTGTTTCAAACGAAAAGTCGAAGTTGACTTGCTGGAACTGTGACAAAATTGTCTATCTCAAACAGGAGTTACAAAGTTATTTTCGGTAATAATAACGCTAAAGGAATTAGCACAGTTACGTGTTAAACGTTTATTCAGGTTCCTAGTGTTTTCAGGTGCATAACTATACGCATAAATCTTTCCTTCCGTAGATGAGATGCAGTTGGTTCATCCTCTCGATTGAGGTGTCTTCAAGATTCATGAAAGGTTTGAACTCAGATTGGAATTGTCAAGATACAAATGAGGTTTAAGATGAAATCAAGTGGCAAACTTGAGAAATGTTTAGTTTCATATGTTATAATCAATATTTTAATTCATTTTAACTGTCCAATGTTATTAGTCCATAGTCGATAGTCCACAGTTAATAGTCCAATAATTCATATATAGTTTAATTTATAATATTCGAATTAATTAATACGTATCGTGACCCGTATACATGTCTCAGAACTATATATATTATTGTAGAATTAACCTCAACCCTGTATAGCTAACTCCAGCATTACTTCATATAGAGTGTCTATGGTTATTCCAAATAATATATATAGATGCGTCGATATGATATGTCAAAACCTTGTATACGTGTCCCGATATTTAAAGTGCGTAAAATATATATAACAGAAATTAAATAACGATAAATAAAATTGCGAAAATTAAAATTGCGATAAATAAAATACGATAAATAAATTGCGATAAATAAAAGGTAATACGGAATTAACAGTTAGCTAGGAACAGTTAGCTCGGAACAGTTAGCGTAGATTCTTAACAAATTTTTTTTTTCTTATAGTTAATTTGTCTGTTTCTAACAAATTTTATTTTGTTAAATGTTTTCTTCATTATGCCACTTGTTGGATTCTGATAAGTCAAAATCCAAATATGAAATTGAATGAAAATGATTATTCTGTGGTGAACGAATTCGTATATCTGTGGATGTAAGTAGGATAGTAAATGACTGTTGAATCAGATTCGAAGAATGTACAGTGTAATTTAATAATGTGAAAACTAAATATTCCTCGGGTATTACCTACCCGTTAAAATATTTTCACCATTATTAGTTTGTACGAAAGAATTTTTAATTACAATCTTTATGAAAACATATATGCACATATATTTTCTTCAGATGTAATCATGAATTTAATGAGTCAATATGATATTAAACTCATTTAATTTACCGTTAGAATAAGAATATATAATCTCTAGACATTAGAGATTACATAATCGTCATGTCGAACGAAGATAAATGATGTAGAATGATATGTAGAATGCTAATTATACTCGAGGTACAGGATGAGATGTTGAGGCATGGATTGTTGATGGTACTGGTGCTGTTACTGATGGTACTGTTGGTGTCGGTGATGTGGCTAAAGCTGGTACGTTTTGCACCATATTCTCCAAATTAATTACTCGAGCGCGAAGTTCGTTGACTTCTTCTATTATTCTGGGATGATTGTCGGTCGGAATGAGTGAATGAATAAGGTTTAGAATTTTAGATAGAATATAATCGTGGCGTGGTATCCGGGAAATGAGAGTGAAAATGGTGTTTCGGATTGGTTCGCCGGTGAATGCTTCAAGTTCTTCGCCCAGCGGACAATATGGTGGATGAAAGGGATAGCTTCTTCTTGTCTCCAATGATTAAGTAGACTACGAACCCATCAGATGAATTGGTTGATTCATTCTGGTGACACAGCTTTCGGAGCTTAGGTGAAACTCCATATCGAAATAGCTGTCAGAATTCGAGGAATTCGAACTGGTTGAGGGATTCATCTCGTACGATCAGATGAAGGATTTTCGGTATGAAATAGATTATAGGATGTAGATTAGTACCCTGCAATACATAATTTACATATTCATATATAATACTAAAATCCCATAAGTTACGGAGGAATCTACGGAAGCTGTCAGGCAAAGTTTATAGTAACATACGCTAAGATATGAATTAACAGATACGCTAAGATATGAATTTTGTCTATACACTATCTATGCAATAGAGGCAGTAAGACGTGTCTAAAATTTAAGGATGATAAGCAATTAATTTTTGACACTAAATGATAAGCAAAACTTTTGACATGCAGACACGATCAAAGTCCTGACCCACTAATGCATCTAAACAACTATCAGTTAGACACACTAATGCAAGACCTGGTTCGCTAAGACCACCGCTCAGATACCACCTGTAGTGACCCGTCCTAATCCATCTGGACGAAGTCTTTGTAGTGACCCGAACTTTTCTATGTTTATGTATATTAGATTAAATTGATATTTACATGATTAAGTGTTTCCAATTTGTTAAGCAATCAAACTTGTTAAGACTTGATTAACTGAAATAGGTTTCATATAGACAATTGACCACCCAAGTTGACCGGCTATTCACGAACGTTAAAACTCGTAAAAACGACATGACGATATATATATATGGATATACATATTGTTAACATGAGATTATGATAAGTAAGTATCTCCATAAGTATATTAACAATGAGTTATATACATAAAAACAAGACTACTAACTTAAGGATTTTGAAACGAGACATATATGTAATGATTATCGTTGTAACGACATTTAAATGTATATATATCATATTAAGATATATTAATATATCATAATATAATGATAATATAATAATTTAACATCTCATTAGATATAATAAATAATGGGTTAACAATATTAAATGAGATCGTTAACTTAAAGGTTTCAAAACAACACTTACATGTAACGACTAACGATGACATAACGACTCAGTTAAAATGTATATACATGTAGTGTATTTAGATGTATTAATATACTTTTGGAAGACTTCAAGACATATATCAAAACACTCATACTTAACGAAAATGGTTACAGTTACATTCCCATTCTTTTTTTCATCAAGAATTCTAGTCGTATTCATACCCGTATTATACACAGCTTCAAGACGTACTTACTATAGGTATATACCAATAGGAACTAGCATGAGATTCTACTCTTGATTATGTCATACATGACTAATCAATTTTAACTTCTACCATGAACTAGTCAACTAACTAGAACTCCTTTTAACCCCACTCACCACTCACCACTTACCACTCACCATTCACTCCATTTCACTTTCAATTCTCTTTCTAATTCTCTCTCAACACACACACACACACACACACACACACACTTATGAACGAATTTTTCCAGTAGCTAATCATCATCTTCATCAAAAATTACTTCAAGAATCAAGCTATAATCATCTTAGGAAGAACACTTCACGAACACTTCGAAAATCCTTTCAAGTTTACTAGTTTACATCCAGGCTTTCTAATCCATTCCAAGTAATCATCTAAGATCAAGAAACCTTTGTTATTTATAGTAGGTTATCTTTCTTATTCAAGTTGATATTCATATTAAAACTTTGATTCAATTTCTATAACTATAAACTATCTTAATTCAAGTAAAAATCTTACTTGAACTTGTTTTTGTGCCATGATCCTACTTCAAGAACTTTCAAGCCATCCAATATCCTTTGAAGCTAGATCATTTCTTGTCACTTCCAGTAGGTTTACCTACTAAACTTGAGGTAGTAATGATGTTCATAACATCATTCGTGAAATGTCCCGTTCTTATTGATTAAAAACGTTCCATATTAATTGATTTCGTTGCGAGGTTTTGACCTCTATATGAGACATTTTTCAAAGACTGCATTCATTTTAAAACAAACCATAACCTTTATTTCATTAATAAAGGTTTAAAATCTTTACGTAGATTATCAAATAATTATAATCTAAAATATCTTGTTTACACACGACCATTACATAATGGTTTACAATACAAATATGTTACAACGAAATAAGTTTCTTGAATGCAGTTTTTACACAATATCATACAAGCATGGACTCCAAATCTCGTCCTTATTTAAGTATACAACAGCGGAAGCTCTTAATAATCACCTGAGAATAAACATGCTTAAAACGTCAACAAAAATGTTGGTGAGTTATAGGTTTAACCTATATATTATCAAATCATAATAATAGACCACAAGATTTCATATTTCAACACACATCCCATACATAGAGATAAAAATCATTCATATGGTGAACACCTGGTAATCGACATTAACAAGATGCATATTTAAGAATATCCCCATCATTCCGGGACACCCTTCGGATATGATATAAATTTCAAAGTACTAAAGCATCTGATACTTTGGATGGGGTTTGTTAGGCCCAATAGATCTATCTTTAGGATTCGCGTCAATTAGGGTGTCTGTTCCCTAATTCTTAGATTACCAGACTTAATAAAAAGGGGCATATTCGATCTCGATAATTCAACCATAGAATGTAGTTTCACGTACTTGTGTCTATTTTGTAAATCATTTATAAAACCTGCATGTATTCTCATCCCAAAAATATTAGATTTTAAAAGTGGGACTAAAACTCACTTTCACAGATTTTTTTACTTCGTCGGGAAGTAAGACTTGGCCACTGGTCGATTCACGAACCTATTACAAATATGTACATATATATCAAAGTATGTACAAAATATATTTACAACACTTTTAATACATTTTGATGTTTTAAGTTTATTAAGTCAGCTGTCCTCGTTAGTAACCTACAACTAGTTGTCCACAGTTAGATGTACAGAAATAAATCGATATATATTACCTTGAATCAATCCACGACCCAGTGTATACATATCTCAGTATTGATCACAACTCAAACTATATATATTTTGGAATCAACCTCAACCCTGTATAGCCAACTCCAACATTAACATATAGAGTATCTATGGTTGTTTCGAAATATATATAGATGTGTCAACATGATAGATTGAAACATTGTATACGTGTCTATGGTATCTCAAGATTACATAATATACAATACAAGTTGATTAAGTTATGGTTGGAATAGATTTGTTACCAATTTTCACGTAGCTAAAATGAGTAGTTTTTACCAATTTTGTTTTGCTCGCCATTTATTTCTAATCCGTTTTGAGTGATTTAAGCGGCCACGGTTTCGTATTGAACTTGACTTTATGAAACTAAACAGAAAAGGTATAGGTTTATAGTCGGAAATACAATTTACAAGTCGATTTTGAAAGAGGTAGTCATTTTCGTCGAAAGAACGACATCGTGATGACTGTTTTGAAAAACATACTTTCACTTTGAGTTTAACCATGATTTTTGGATATGGTTTCATGTTCATAATAAAAATAATTTTCCCAGAAGTATAGCTTTTAAATCAAAGTTTTTCATAGTTTTTAATTATCCAAACCAAAACAGCCCCCGGTTGTAACTACGACGGCGTAAATCCGGTTTTATGATGTTTATCGTGTTTTCGGGTTTTAAATCATTAAGTTAGCATATCATATATATATATATATATATATATATATATATATATATATATATATATATATATATATATATATATATATATATATATATATATAGATCATGTGTATAGTTGATTTTAAAAGTGTAGTTAGAAGGATTAACTTTATTTGCGAACAAGTTTAGAATTAACTAAACTATGTTCTAGTGATTACTAGTTTACCACTTCAAATATGATAGCTTTTTATGTATGAATCGAATGATGTTATGAACATCATTACTACCTTAAGTTCCTTGGATAAACCTACTGGAAAAGAGAAAAATGGATCTAGCTTCAATGGATCCTTGGATGGCTTGAAGTTCTTGAAGCAGAATCATGACACGAAAAACAAGTTCAAGTAAGATTTCCACTCGAAATAAGATTGTTATAGTTATAGAAATTGAATCAAAGTTTGAATATGAGTATTACCTTGTATTAGAAAGATATCTTACTGTAAATAAGAAAGATTTCTTGAGGTTGGATGATCACTCTACAAGATTGGAAGTAAGCTAGCAAACTTGGAAGTATTCTTGATTTTATGAAACTAGAACTTGTAGAATTTATGAAGAACACTTAGAACTTGAAGATAGAACTTGAGAGAGATCAATTAGATGAAGAAAATTGAAGAATGAAAGTGTTTGTAGGTGTTTTTAGTCGTTGGTGTATGGATTAGATATAAAGGATATGTAATTTTGTTTCATGTAAATAAGTCATGAATGATTACTCATATTTTTGTAATTTTATGAGATATTTCATGCTAGTTGCCAAATGATGGTTCCCACATGTGTTAGGTGACTCACATGGGCTGCTAAGAGCTGATCATTGGAGTGTATATACCAATAGTACATACATCTAAAAGCTGTGTATTGTACGAGTACGAATACGGGTGCATACGAGTAGAATTGTTGATGAAACTGAACGAGGATGTAATTGTAAGCATTTTTGTTAAGTAGAAGTATTTTGATAATTGTCTTGAAGTCTTTCAAAAGTGTATGAATACATATTAAAACACTACATGTATATACATTTTAACTGAGTCGTTAAGTCATCGTTAGTCGTTACATGTAAATGTTGTTTTGAAACCTTTAAGTTAACGATCTTGTTAAATGTTGTTAACCCAATGTTTATAATATCAAATGAGATTTTAAATTATTATATTATCATGATAATATGATGTATGAATATCTCTTAATATGATATATATACATTAAATATCGTTACAACGATAATCGTTACATATATGTCTCGTTTCAAAATCATTAAGTTAGTAGTCTTGCTTTTACATATGTAGTTCATTGTTAATATACTTAATGATATGTTTACTTATCATAATATCATGTTAACTATATATATATATATCCATATATATGTCATCATATAGTTTTTACAAGTTTTAACGTTCGTGAATCACCGATCAACTTGGGTGGTCAATTGTCTATATGAAACCTATTTCAATTAATCAAGTCTTAACAAGTTTGATTGCTTAACATGTTGGAAACACTTAATCATGTAAATAACAATTTCATTTAATATATATAAACATGGAAAAGTTCGTGTCACTACAATTCGATTCATATATATAAAACTATCTTATTCGAAGGTTTAAACTCGTAATCACTAGAACGTAGTTTAGTTAATTCTAAACTTGTTCGAAAACAAAAGTTAATTCTTCTAACTTGACTTTTAAAATCAACTAAACACATGTTATATATATATATATATATATATATATATATATATATATATATATATATATATATATATATATATATATATATATATATATATATATATATATATATATATATATATATATATATGATATGCTAACTTAATGATTTGAAATCGGAAAACACGAAAAACACCGTAAAACCGGATATACGCCGTCGTAGTAACACCACGGGCTGTTTTGGGTTAGTTAATTAAAAACTATGATAAACTTTGATTTAAAAGTTGTTCTTCTGGGAAAATGATTTTTCTTATGAACATGAAACTATATCCAAAAATCATGGTTAAACTCAAAGTGGAAGTATGTTTTCCAAAATGGTCATCTAGACGTCGTTTTTTCGACTGAAATGACTACCTTTACAAAAACGACTTGTAACTTATGTTTTCGACTATAAACCTATACTTTTTCTGTTTAGATTCATAAAATAGAGTTCAATATGAAACCATAGCAATTTGATTCACTCAAAACGGATTTAAAACGAAGAAGTTATGGGTAAAACAAGATTGGATTTTTTTTTATTGTTGTAGCTACGGGAAATATTGTAACAATTCTATACAAATCATAACTTAACAAACTTATATTGTATTATTCATGTATTCTAATATATATTATGTAATATTGGGATACGATAGACACATATACAATGTTTTGACATATCATACCGACCCATCTATATAATATATTTTGGAACAACCATAGACACTCTATATGCAATAATGTTGGAGTTAGCTATACAGGGTTGAGGTTGATTTCAAAATAATATATATAGTTTGAGTTGTGATCTAGCCTGAGGCTTGTATACACTGGGTCGAGGATTGATCCAAGATAATTTATATTTATTTATTTCTATACATCTAACTGTGGACAACTAGCTGTAGGTTACTAACGAGGACTGCTGACTTAACAAACTCAAATCATTAAAACGTAATAAAATAAAATGTTGTAAATATATTTTGATCATACTTTGGTATATATGTACATATTTCTATAGGTTCGTGAATCGATCAGTGGCCAAGTCTTACTTCCTGACGAAGTAAAAATCTGTGAAAGTGAGTTATAGTCCCACTTTTAAAATCTAATATTTTGGGATGAGAATACATGCAAATTTATAAATGTTTTACGAAATAGACACAAGTAAATGAAACTACATTATATGGGTGAATGATCGAAGAATATGCCCCTTTTTAGCTTGGTAGCCTAAGAATTTGGGAAGAGACCCCCAAATTGACGCGAATCCTAAAGATAGATCTATCGGGCCCAACAAGCCTCATTCTGGAATTTGGAATGCTTTAGTACTTCGAAATTATCATGTCCGATGGGTGTCCCGGAATGATGGGGATATTCTATATGCATCTTGTTAATGTCGGTTACCAGGTGTTCACTATATGAATGATTTTTATCTCTATGTATGGGATGTATTGAAATATGAAATCTTGTGGTCTATTATTATGATTTGATAATATATAGGTTAAACCTATAACTCACCGACATTTTTGTTGACGTTTTAAGCATGTTTATTCTTAGGTGATTATTAAGAGCTTCCGCTGTTGCATACTAAAATAAGGACAAGATTTGGAGTCCATGCTTGTATGATATTGTGTAAAAACTCCATTCAAGAAACTTATTTTTGATGTAATATATTCTTATTGTAAACCATTATGTAATGGTCGTGTGTAAACAGTATATTTTAGATTATCATTATTTGATAATCTACGTAATGCTTTTTAAACCTTTATCGATAAAATAAAGGTTATGTTTGTTTTAAAAATGAATGCGGTCTTTGAAAAACGTCTCATATAGAGGTCAAAACTCGCAACGAAATCAATTAATATGGAACGTTTATAATCAATATGAACGGGCATTTCAGTTGGTATCTGAGCATTGGTCTTAGAGAACCAGAAATTTGCATTAGTGTGTCTTATCGAGTTTGTTAGGATACATTAGTGAGTCTGGACTTTGACCGTGTTTTCTTTAAAAACGATTGCTTAACACTTTTGTTGGAAACTATATATTATTAACATGTAAAATATTATGTGATATATTCACCTCTTGATGTGTTTGATATTGTGTGATAGATGTCTACCACTAGTACAAATCCCATCGATTCACCTAATAATAATGAAGAGTCGAATATATTTTGGGAAGATTCACAAATTCCCGAAGAAGAACCGGAAGAGGAGGAATCGGAAGAGGAGGAACCGGAAGAGGAGGAACTAGAAGAAGAAGAAGAGGTTCCGGAGGAAGAAATATCGATACCTACAGTAATTCGATTAAATAAAAGAAAATCCTCAGCCAACAGACCAAAGTTAATAATGGTCAATGGTGTTTCCACCGAGGAAGCAAAATATTGGGAAGATTACCAATTTTTCAATGAATGGGATCCCGATGAGGATTCCGATGATGTTATAGAAATTACCTCGACCCAATTTAATAAAGCGAAAGAAAATAATAAGGGAAAAGGTATAAAAATTGAGAAACCCCATTCCAACCCCGATGAACTTTATATGTATCGGCAACATCCGTATTTCCTAAAATGTAACAATGACCCGGGAACCTCTAAACCACCAGGTGTAAAGACCCGTTCTAATCCATCTGGACGAAGTCCATATCGATTATAAACGATTCTTAATAGTTGATTACATCACGAGGTACTTGACCTCTATATGATACATTTTGCAAACATTGCATTCGTTTTTGAAAAGACAATCTTTCATTACAATGATAATTGACGGCATGCATAGCATTTCATAATATATCTAACTATAATTGACTTAATAATAATCTTGATGAACTCAAGACTCGAATGCAACGTCTTTTGAAATATGCTATGAATGACTCCAAGTAATGTCTTTAAATGAGCAAATGCATAGCGGAAGACTTCTTTCATACCTGAGAATAAACATGCTTTAAAGTGTCAACTAAAAGGTTGGTGAGTTCATTAGTTTAACATAAATAATCATTTCATAATTTTAATAGACCACAAGATTTCATATTTCCATTTCTCGTAAACATACGTCCCATACATAGAGACAAAATATCATTCATATGGATTGAACACCTGGTAACCGACATTAACAAGATGCATATAAGAATATCCCCATCATTTCGGGATCCTCCTTCGGACATGATATAAATTTCGAATTACTAAAGCATCCGGTACTTTGGATGGGGCTTGTTGGGCCCGATAGATCTATCTTTAGGATTCACGTCAATTAGGGTGTCTGTTCCCTAATTCTTAGATTACCAGACTTAATAAAAAGGGGCATATTCGATTTTGATCATTCAACCATATAATGTAGTTTCAATTACTTGTGTCTATTTCGTAAAACATTTATAAAAAATTGCGCTTGTATTCTCAGCCCAAAAATGTAAAGAGTAAAAGGGATTCAAATGAAACTCACCTAGTGTATTTTGTAGTAAAAATACATATGACGACATTAAACAATTGAACAATGCAGGGTTGGCCTCGGATTCACGAACCTATATCATTTGCATAATCATTAATACCTATAATTGTAATCGAACCATTTCATATATTATAACTTTTATATACTAGTTATATGATTTGTATATATATATATTTAAAAACGGTTATCATTTATAGAGTTATATATATATATATATATATATATATATATATATATATATATATATATATATATATATATATATATATATATTAAAATACGTAATTTGTTATATATGAATATTTATATAAAGATTGTTAATATAAATATTTCATACTTATAAGTAATGTTATTTTTAAGTATATTTTTATATATCTGATAGTATATAATATTAATAATAGTGAATAAAAGTTATATTTGATTATAATTATAATAATTTTCAATGTTAACAATAATTCCAATATTGGTAATACCCATGATAATAATAATAATAATAATACTTGTAAAAATTAATTTTTACTGTAAATGATGGTTATGATAATGATTTTTGTAACTACTTAATAATTTTGATAACAATGAAAAATATAGCTTTAGTGATCTCAAGATAATAATTTTATTAATTGTAATACTTATTATCATTTTAAGAACTTAAGGGGGTTATATCTATATTTACATATGTATAGCTATCTTGTTTACAAAGCGCACGATCATAGTTAAATCCTAGTCAATGTCAATCTTATATTTATCTAAATAGTTACCTTATTTCAGATCACAAAAGTTTCCATATTTTCCAAGTTTAGTTCATACACGTATAATACTTATTAATAATCCTAATCATAATTGTACGATATATAAAATAACAACCTTAATACTAATGATAATATCAACAATAATATTACTTAGTAATAATGCTAATAATAATAATGATATTAATATTAATAATATAATGATAATAATATTCATAATTGATTATTTAATCTTTATAATAATAATAAATAACAACTAATACTTATATTTGTAATACTAATAATAATAATAATAATAATAATACTAATATCAATAAAACTAATAATAATAATAATAATAATAATAATAATAATAATAATAATAATAATAATAATAATAATAATAATAATAATAATAATAATAATAATAATAATAATAATAATGGAAATGGAATTAAAAGTGTATACCCTAAAAAAAAATGCTCCTAGTGGGACTCCAACCCGTGACCTATCGTTAAGCACACACACCTAACCAACCCACCGTTGATTGCTCCTTTGAAGTGTACCTTTCACTTAATTTATTTAAACCGAAAATTAGTCCAACCAACTTGTGACACAGCCCAATGAAGTTTACAAGGACTCGACCCAACTCGTTGAATCATTTAAGGCCCAACTGCAAATGGATATGTATCGGCCCAATACTTCACTTGCCAACAGCCCAGCTCATTTAAAAAAAAAATGTACAGTTGCCTTTGCTAAGGTTCGAACAAGGGACCTCTCGGTAAACTAACATCACCCCAAACCACTCCTCTATCTTAATATTTCTGGGATACCTAGCACATTTAATTCTTTATTACGTTGGGACTGTTTATCATCATCATCATCTAAAATTAATCGTGATCGTTCATACACACCATCATTCGTGCAACAGCAATAACATATATGTTTTATCAAAATCATAATTAGAATCATACTAATAATCATACTCAACATCCCGTAATCATAATTGTCACCGTCGTTATTTATATCAACTTTCATCACCAACACGAATCATTTTATCAACAATAATTACGAATGGAAACAGAATAATATCGATCTGTAGGTTTTATCAATACCTGATGGTTAAGAAAACAGAAACATAATCGTTATTCATCATCATTAAATCTCACTTCCGGCACTGTTCATCTTCTTCCTGTTTTTCTCTTCTTCGTGAACGTAACAGAAACCAGGATCATTTTAACAGTAGGACTACAAGGTATATAACAGTTATAACAATAACCGTGACAATTAAAGTTGCAGGTTTGGTTGTAAACATCGAGCAATTTATGGATTTGTGTGGGTTTTTATTAGGATATTTCTTGTATAGACATAAGAGAGAGAGAGAGAGAGAGAGAGAGAGAGAGAGAGAGAGTAGGTGCTGGTTGAGTGGTTTATCGGACTGGAACGGTAGGAGAGACGACTGGAGATGTAGTGGTGATGTTTGTTGATGGTGATGGTAATCACGATAGTTATGGCAGTCGATGGTTGATGGTGGTGGTATGGTAATAAAGGCGGCAGAATGGTGACCGTGGTTGTTCGGGTTTGCATGGTGGTGGCTGGTGGTAGCTGTAAACGTCGACAAAGTGAAGGAGACCATGGTATTGATGAGTGTTTGCTTAAGTTATATGTCTCTCATACATATATATATATCATACATATATATACAGATTTATGTATATGTGTAATCTATAGTTACAAAAATTAATTTAATAATTAATAATAATAATGAATAAGAATCATTAAATTTATAAAGTAGGTGCAGTTAAACAGCTGGAAGACTTGGATTCTTTCTACCGACAATCCTTACCGAGCGTGACCATTGCTAAACAGTTAATGTATAAAAGTGTTCCTAAAAATCCCAGATTTTTAGATTAAATATATTTAATCATTAACTGTTTGAAACCTGATCAAAAAGGTCCGGTAATTATTTATTTTCTGTTCTAATTTTTGTGTACGGAGTACTAATATTTAATCTTAAAAATGTAAAAATATTTTTAACAAATCTAAAATCTTCGTAATCAATTTACAGTATACTTTTATCCTAATCATTCATAAACATGTATTATATCTATATTAAACCTAACGAAACGTCAACCGAGTGCTACTGATGATTACTAATTATGCTCGAAATCAGTTATTTTTTAATATATTCTCTTTCTATAAGCAAACAGTTTTAAATAGCAAGTTTTAACTACTAAAATAAATATATTATATATTTTCAATATAATTATATATATTTACAAGAAATATTTACATACATATATATTTACATATTTATGTATACACCATCGTTCGTGAATCATCGAGAATAGTCAAAGGTCAAATGTATACATGAACATAGTTCCAAGTTTTTTTGAGACTTCAACATTACAGACTTTGCTTATTGTGTCGAAACCATATAAGATTCAAGTTTAAATTTGGTCAAAAATTCCCGGGTCATCACAGTACCTACCCGTTAAAGAAATTTCATCCCAAAATTTGAGTGAGGTGGTCATGGCTAATAATAGAAATGTTTTCATGACGAATATGAGTTGATAAATAGAGTTTTATCACTTTAGAGTAATAAGAATAAATAATTCAATTCTTCGAAACGTACGAATGAAGCTATTACAAGCAAATGAAAATGAGTGAATGCAGATTTGAATTAACCGGTGACATAGTCCTGGTTGAATTTAGAGAATAAGGTGCGTCTTAACTTTTGACATTATCTAGGTTGAATTCCGGAATTCAAGGGATATAAGAAAATCTTCGAAATCTAAAAGATTTGATTCTTCGACGAATAAGGAAATTTAAGATCTCTATAATTAAATACGGTGATCTGCCTCAATTTCTCTGTCTGATATTTCCCTTATAAATTAAGCTCTCCCGTTCCATTATTCTCACCATTCCCATACTCTCTTCCTTAGTTCATACATTCAAAAAAATTGTGGAAATGTTAAATCCAGTTCTAATCCTTGTCCTTGTCCTTACTATCGTAACAATCATTATCCTTTTCCAACTTCCACCCGAGGAATCTGCTTACTTCTACTTTGCTCTTGGGGTTATAGTGCTTTTAATTCTCCCGTGTCTTTATGTTGCGATAAACATTGATATACACGGTTTGTAATTTATGCGTTTTATCGGGCTTTATATCTCCCCTTATATTTCAATGTCCCCATTTCTATTTCCTATAATCATTGTCATCCATAGTTAATACTCCCTCCTCTTTGCTGCGATTTATACTCCAATTTCTATTTCAGAGCTTTGTCCCTTTGTTTCTTCTTCTGGCGATTTGGCAATCTCTTATAATGGTCCATAATTCGCAGATATAAGTTTCAGAATAAACATTGTTAATGTTCTAAATAAGAAGGAACGTAATAGCACGATTTGATTTGTCAAATTACCAGATTCAATGAGAATGGAACTATCAAGAATATACTTTCTTGATATGTTCAGAAGTTAAGCAGAATGACAGAGTTATGTAACATGGCACATGATGACGTTATGATCTGTGAATCATCACATCCCATTAGAAAACTCAGCATGAATTACTGTAATATAATCACGTTGATCAAGTGTCATTATATTATACTAACTCATGCATCAGTTCCCAACATTACTTCAATAACATTCATATTTTAAGCTCGAAAGTTTACAGAATATAGAAACTAACAGTTTCTATATGATGTACACTGATAGCACGAAGAGATTAATGATTTCAGATAAGAATAGTTATGAAAATATCTTCAGAAATATAGAGGATATTTATAATGAAAGATACGATGATATTTTGGAATTTCTAATATCGATGGATGATGAAGAAGATTTATTCGTAAGGGTTTAGATTCGGAAGCAAGGTATTCGCTAAAGATTTCATCAGAAACAGAATCATCAGATTCTTTAAATACAGAGTTTGGTCCTTGTATTTGTCCTTGGTCTCCTTCGTGGTTAGCTCAATCCATTTTTCAGTTCCAACTTTTCTGAGCTTTTCCAACATACTATTCTTTATCTTTAAACTTTCAACGTTTAAGGTCGTTTACGGTTGTCTACAGTTTCTACTGCTTCATTCATCTTTTTCAACATTCAGAGTATTAATTTGTAGACTGAGTACTGTTCAGAATTTCAGAATAAAAGACCATAATTCTAAAAGATAAATGTCGTATATATAACTGTTGATGTAGATATGCTGTGAGTTTTCAAAGTACTGATTGCTGATTCCCGGTAATTGTTATGGCAGTTCTCGTTATAAGATGCGGATGAGTATATGATAGGGTTTCAATGAATAAATATAATGATTTTTCAGAGAGATTTGAGCCAAGGAGCAACGAGGTTGCTGATACGTCTGCTGGTAATATGGTGGAATATAAAAGAATTCTCCGGTATTAAAAGGGTAATCGTATATATATCAGGATTATAGTAAGGTTACTTCGAATGAAAAGTCGAAGTTGACTTGCTGGAGCTATGACAAAATTGGCTACTTTGAAAAGGGATCGCAAAAATTAGTTTTGCTAATAAATGTCAAAGGATCTGACGCGGCAATGTGTTAAACTTTTACTCAGTTGCAGAGAGTTTTCTCAGGTGCATAACTATATGCATAAATCTTTCCTTCCGTTAATGAAGTGCGGTTGATTCATCCTAACGTTTGAGGTGTGTTCAAGAATCATGAAAAGTTTGAACGCAGATTGTAATCGTCAAGATACAAATGAGGTTTAAGATGAAATCAAGTGGCAAACTTGAAGAATTGTTTAGTTTCATATATTATAATTAATATTTTAATTCATTTTAATTGTTTAATGTTATTAGTCTACAGTCGATAGTCCACAATTAACAGTCCAATAATTTATATATAATTTAATATATAATATTTGAATTAATTAATACATATCGTGACCCGTGTACATGTCTCAGACTCGATCACAACTCAAAGTATATATATTATTTGAGAATCAACCTCAACCCTGTATAGAGAACTCGATCATTACTGCATATAGAGTGTCTATGGTGATTCCAAATAATATATATAGATGTGTCGATATGATATGTCAAAACCTTGTATACGTGTCCCGATATTTAAAGTGCGTAAAATAATTACAGAAAATAAATGACGATAAATAAAGTGCGTAAAGTAAATAACAGAAATTAAATAACAATAAATAAAATTGAGAGAATTAAAATTGCGATAAAATAAATTGCGATAATTAAATTGCGATAAATAAAATGTAATATGAAATTAACAGTTAGCTAGGAACAGTTAGCTAGGATTTTGTTTGCGTGGTTTCTTAACAGAATTTCATATTGTCAATTAGTCTGTTACTAATCAATTTTTATTGTGTCCATTATTTCTTCATTATGCCACTTGTTGGATTCTGATAAATCACAATCCAAATATGAAATTTGAATTTGAATGAAAATAGTTATTCTTTGATGAACGGATACGTATATCGGTGGATGTAAGTAGGATAGTATATGACTGTTGAAACAGGTTCGTAGAACGTACGATGTATCTTATTAATGTGAAATTTAAATAGTCCTCGGGTATTACCTACCCGTTAAAATATTTTCACCATTAACAGTTTGTACAAGAGGATTTTTAATTACAATCTTTATGAAAACATATATACATATATATTTTCTTCAGATGTATTCATGGATTTAATGAGTTAATATAATATTAAACTCATTTGCTTTTCGGTTGGAAATAGAATAAATAATCTTTAAAACTTTAGAGATTACATTTTCGACATGTCGAACGAAGATCATACTCAAAGTACAGATGATGATATTGAAGCATGGATTGTTGATGGTACTGGTGCTGTTATTGATTGTACTGTTGGTGCCGGTGATGTTGCTGAAGCTGGTACATTTTGCACCATATTCTCCGAATTGATTATTCGAGCGCAAAGTTTGTTGACTTATTACTCCAGGATGATTGTCGGTCAGAATGAGCGGGTGAATAAGGTTCAGAATTGTGGATAGAATATAATCTTGTCAAGTTACCCCGAAAATGAGACTGAAAATGGTGTCTCGAATAGGTTCGCCGGTAAACGCTTCAGGTTCATTGTCAAGAGGTGAATTCGGTTGGTGGAAGGGATTGTCTTCTGCGCGTTTCCATTAATTAAGTCGACTACGAACCCATCAGATGAATTGATAATGGCTGATTGGTTGATTCATGCCGATGATGCTGTTTTTCGGAGTTTAGGTGAACATCTATGTCGGAATAGTTGCCGGAATAACTATCGGAATAGCTATCGGAATCTGAGGGACTCGAACTGGTTGCAGGATTCATCTAGTACGATCAGATTAAGGATTTTCGATAAGAAATAGATTATAGGATGTAGATTAGTACCCTGCAATACATAATTTACATATGCATATATAATACTAAAATCCCATAAGTTACGGAGGAATCTACGGGAGTTGTCAGGCAAAGTTACAGTAACAGATACGCTAAGATATGAAGTAGCAGATACGCTAAGATAAGAATTTTTGTCTATACACTAATCATGCAATTAATGCAATAAGATGTGTCTAGACTAAGGATGATAAGCAAGTGATTCTCTAAGAATGATAAACAGGAAATTTTCGACACAAAATGATAAGCAAAACTTTTGACATGCAGACACGGTCAAAGTCCAGACTCACTAATGTATCCTAACAACTTATCAGTTAGACACACTAATGCAGACCCGGTTCACTAAGACCACAGCTCTGATACCAACTGTAAAGACCCGTCCTAATCCATCCGGACGAAGTCCATATCGATTATAAACGATTCTTAATAGTTGATTACATCACGAGGTACTTGACCTCTATATGATACATTTTGCAAACATTGCATTCGTTTTTGAAAAGACAATCTTTCATTACAACGATAATTGACGGCATGCATACCATTTCATAATATATCTAACTATAACTGACTTAATAATAATCTTGATGAACTCAACGACTCGAATGCAACGTCTTTTGAAATATGCTATGAATGACTCCAAGTAATGTCTTTAAATGAGCAAATGCATAGCGGAAGACTTCTTTCATACCTGAAAATAAACATGCTTTAAAGTGTCAACCAAAAGGTTGGTGAGTTCATTAGTTTAACATAAATAATCATTTCATAATATTAATAGACCACAAGATTTCATATTTCCATTTCTCGTAAACATACATCCCAAACATAGAGACAAAATATCATTCATATGGATTGAACACCTGGTAACCGACATTAACAAGATGCATATAAGAATATCCCCATCATTCCGGGATCCTCCTTCGGACATGATATAAATTTTGAAGTACTAAAGCATCCGGTACTTTGGATGGGGCTTGTTGGGCCCGATAGATCTATCTTTAGGATTCGCGTCAATTAGGGTATCTTGTAACGACCCAAACCAAACCACGACAATTCCCGTTAAATTTTACAACAAAAAAAATTTTTTTTGCTGACTGACCCAGTTGCGCGGCGCGCCAACAGGTTGCGCGGCGCGCATAACCTGTCTGGCAGCCCGCTGTCCCGTTTTACTTAAAATGCCAAAATGTTTGACCCGTTCCCGATGTCTTTAGCCAAAACGCTTTTAACCATGGTTTTATATATATAAAACTAGCACGTTTAACTAATAAAATTAAGTTTACGAGGCGGGTCCCACATCGACCCATTTTACCACCTTAAGTACCGAAATACAATATTTGACCAAAAGACTTTAATACAATACAAAGCCGAGCATGGCGATTGGGGATACGCTACCCAATCCTAAATGATCCAAAAGCAAGTCACTAAAGCAACTATGCACGTCTTCTAGTCCTCGCGCTTACCCGAGCCACCATATCCGCATGCGATCTATAAAAAGAGTCAACAACGAGAGGGTAAGCTAACGCTTAGTGAATGATAATATACTACATACATATATATGTATAAAATGAATACGCCACACAAAACAAATACCGCATACCGAAGCATCCAAGTATAAAGCGTCTACACTAAGCATAACGTACGATCTAAGCAACGAGCTAAAGATACAACACAAAAGATAGTCCATCAACGACAAAGTAAACATCGCCAAATAGCTACACCCGGAGGGTTAGCTACAACACAACAACACATTAATATATATATAACAATATAAACGAACAAGGTTAACCCCTTAACCTCAAACACACGAACATTGGCCGAACAACCTGAGCCTTGTGAATTCGCACAACCCGAAATTCACTTCTCAACCATAAGATGACCGAACAACCCGAGTCATCATGAATCCGCACTACCCGAGATTCATTACCTCCAATAAGGTGACCGAACAACCCGAGTCACCATGAATCCGCACTACCCGAGATTCATTTCACAATACTAAAACCCACGGTCACGGGATTATAAAATCCACCACACAACCATATCAACCCTTCGCCATTAGGGTTATAACAACCAAATCACAACCAAGTGTGATAACGTGCACACAAACGTGTACTTCGCCAAAGATGGTCAACCAAGACGCACAAACGTGCCAATTGGACTCATACACAAGTCCTTCAAATCCACCTATATGTGAAGTGAGCTCTATAACCGAGAATCACTTCACCCGACCCGCACCCATCCTACACATACATATGCATATAGGATATTATCACTCACCTGGAAGTCTTGAAGAAGCTTCCAAGTGAATCCGCAACTTGCCAATGGAAGATACCTATTCCATTATCACAATTACAACAATACAATTAGGATGGATTTATAAACCACCCAATTCGACCCTTAGTGCAAATTCGACCCAAATGCACTTCCAAGTACAAACCGCGCCCAAAACTAACCAATAATCACTAACACGAGTGAGAAGGGTCCTAATACATCCATTAAACCCGAACACAAGTGCCAAACACGTGTCATACCCATTTTGACACTTAAACCCTAATTTTGACCCATAAAGGTCAAAATCTCATCCTTTACAAGTTTTGACACCAAAACACATTTAACTTGGTTTAATACTTCAACTTAATCCATTTTAAGTTTACAAACCTCATTAAATCGCCAAATGGGTCATAATCACCACCAAACCCTAATTTGACCCAAAGTCACAACTAGTCAACCAAATTACCCTAAATGGGTTTCAACACTTCCATAATCACCTACTTAAGTGATTAAACTCAAATTAAAGTTCTAAACATGGCCAATTAGTTCGCCAACTCAAAATCCACCAACAATTAACAACAAACCCGATTACTAGCTTCACTAAACCCATTTCATCACATAAAAGGGTTTTACAACTAATTAACTCAAAACCCTAACTTGAATATCAAATTAAATAAATGAAATTCGGAGTTTGAGCTTACCAATACTATCACCGCGTAGCCGAGAACGAAAGGAACAACTTTAAAACCCGAGCTTTTGCGAGAAATCCACTCCTTCTTCCCCAATCAAGCTCTCTCTCTCTCTAAACTCCCTTCTCTCTCTCTAGATGTAAGTGTGTGAGTGAAAGAGGTGAAAATGAAGATAAGATTGCCCATGGATCAGTTTTGTGGCTCAAAACCCGGCCACCAAGTGAAATACCTATTTTACCCTTTTTAAAACACTTAAAAGAAAAAGGGGTCTGCCAGCTCGATTCTGCGCGGCGCGCACCAGGACCGCGCGGCGCGCAACATGCCTGTTCCAGCTTCTTTTGCTTTTTAACTAATACAAATAGCCAATGCAACCAGAACTCGAATGTTATAAGTACATAAGTATGTAATATAAATATTTGGGTCTTACATATCTGTTCCCTAATTCTTAGATTACCAGACTTAATAAAAAGGGGCATATTCGATTTCGATCATTCAACCATATAATGTAGTTTCAATTACTTGTGTCTATTTCGTAAAACATTTATTAAAAATTGCGCATGTATTCTCAGCCCAAAAATGTAAAGAGTAAAAGGGATTCAAATGAAACTCACCTAGTGTATTTTGTAGTAAAAATACATATGACGACATTAAACAATTGAACAATGCAGGGTTGGCCTCGGATTCACGAACCTATATCATTTGCATAATCATTAATACCTATAATTGTAATCGAACCATTTCATATATTATAACTTTTATATACTAGTTATATGATTTGTATATATATATATATATATATATATATATATATATATATATATATATATATATATATATATATATTTAAAAACGGTTATCATTTATATATATATATATATATATATATATATATATATATATATATATATATATATATATATATATATATATAAAATACGTAATTTGTTATATATGAATATTTATATAAAGATTGTTAATATAAATATTTCATACTTATAGGTAATGTTATTTTTAAGTATATTTTTATATATCTGATAGTATATAATATTAATAATAGTGAATAAAAGTTATATTTGATTATAATTATAATAATTTTCAATGTTAACAATAATTCCAATATTGGTAATACCCATGATAATAATAATAATAATAATACTTGTAAAAATTAATTTTTACTGTAAATGATGGTTATGATAATGATTTTTGTAACTACTTAATAATTTTGATAACAATGAAAAATATAGCTTTAGTGATCTCAAGATAATAATTTTATTAATTGTAATACTTATTATCATTTTAAGAACTTAAGGGTGTTATATCTATATTTACATATGTATAGCTATTTTGTTTACAAAGTGCACGATCATAGTTAAATCCTAGTCAATGTCAATCTTATATTTATCTAAATAGTTACCTTATTTCAGATCACAAAAGTTTCCATATTTTCCAAGTTTAGTTCATACACGTATAATACTTATTAATAATCCTAATCATAATTGTACGATATATAAAATAATAACCTTAATACTAATGATAATATCAACAATAATATTACTTAGTAATAATGCTAATAATAATAATGATATTAATATTAATAATAAAATGATAATAATATTCATAATTGATTATTTAATCTTTATAATAATAATAAATAACAACTAATACTTATATTTGTAATACTAATAATAATTATAATAATAATAATAATAATAATAATAATAATAATAATACTAATATCAATAACACTAATAATAATAATAATAATAATAATAATAATAATAATAATAATAATAATAATAATAATAATAATAGAAATGGAATTAAAAGTGTATACCCTCAAAAAAATGCTCCAAGTGGGACTCGAACCCGTGACCTATCGTTAACCACACACACCTAACCAACCCACCGTTGATTGCTCCTTTGAAGTGTACCTTTCACTTAATTTATTTAAACCGAAAATTAGTCCAACCAACTTGTGACACAACCCAATGAAGTTTACAAGGACTCGGCCCAACTCGTTGAATCATTTACGGCCCAACTGCAAATGGATATGTATCGGCCCAATACTTCACTTGCCAACAGCCCAGCTCATTTTAAAAAAAAAATGTACAGTTGCCTTTGCCAAGGTTCGAACAAGGGACCTCTCAGTAAACTAACATCACCCCAAACCACTCCTCTATCTTAATATTTCTGGGATACCTAGCACATTTAATTCTTTATTACATTGGGACTGTTTATCATCATCATCATCTAACATTAATCGTGATCGTTCATACACACCATCATTCGTGCAGCAGTAATAAGATATACGTTTTATCAAAATCATAATCAGAATCATACTAATAATCATACTCAACATCCCGTAATCATAATTGTCACCGTCGTTATTTATATCAACTTTCATCACCAATACGAATCATTTTATCAACAATAATTACGAATGGAAACAAAATAATATCGATCTGTAGGTTTTATCAATACCTGATGGTTAAGAAAACAGAAACATAATCGTTATTCATCATCATTGAATCTCACTTCCGGCACTGTTCATCTTCTTCCTGTTTTTCTCTTCTTCGTGAACGTAACAGAAACCAGGATCATTTTAACAGTAGGACTACAAGGTATATAACAGTTATAACAATAACCGTGACAATTAAAGTTGCAGGTTTGGTTGTAAACATCGAGCAATTTATGGATTTGTGTGGGTTTTTATTAGGATATTTCTTGTATAGACATAAGAGAGAGAGAGAGAAGGTGCCGGTTGAGTGGTTTATCAGACTGGAATGGTAGGAGAGACGACTGGAGATGTAGTGGTGATGTTTGTTGATGGTGATGGTAATCACGATAGTTATGGCAGTCGATGGTTGATGGTGGTGGTATGGTAATAAAGGCGGCGGAATGGTGACCGTGGTTGTTCGGGTTTGCATGGTGGTGGCCGGTGGTAGCTGTAAACGTCGACAAAGTGAAGGAGACCATGGTATTGATGAGTGTTTACTTAAGTTATATGTCACTCATACATATATATATCATACATTTATATACAGATTTATGTATATGTGTAATCTATAGTTACAAAAATTAATTTAATAATTAATAATAGTAATGAATAAGAATCATTGAATTTAGAAAGTAGGTACAGTTAAGAATCATTAAATTTATAAAGTAGGTGCAGTTAAACAGCTGGAAGACTTGGATTCTTTCTACCGACAATCCTTACCGAGCGTGACCATTGCTAAATAGTTAATGTATAAAAGTGTTCCTAAAAATCCCAGATTTTTAGATTAAATATATTTAATCATTTCACTCATTAACTGTTTGAAACCTGATCAAAAAGGTCCGATAATTATTCATTTTCTGTTCCAATTTTTGTGTACGGAGTACTAATATTTAATCTTAAAAATGTAAAAATATTTTTAACAAATCTAAAATCTTCGTAATCAATTTACATTATACTTTTATCCTAATCATTCATAAACATGTATTATATCTATATTAAAACTAACGAAACGTCAACCGAGTGCTACTGATGATTACTAATTATGCTCGAAATCAGTTATTTTTTAATATATTCTCTTTTCTATAAGCAAACAGTTTTAAATAGCAAGTTTTAAATATATTATATATTTTCAATATAATTATATATATTTACAAGAAATATTTACATACATATATATTTACATATTTATGTATACACCATCGTTCGTGAATCATCGAGAATAGTCAAAGGTCAAATGTATACATGAACATAGTTCCAAGTTTTTTTGAGACTTCAACATTAATGACTTTGCTTATCGTGTCGAAACCATATAAGATTCAAGTTTAAATTTGGTCGGAAATTCCCGGGTCATCACACCAGGTTTTTCTAAACCATTGTGGAAAACGACGGCTTGTATTAGAGAAACACCATATATTCCTAGAAAATTAGAAAAACGAACCAAGTCCGAAGAAGAAGAAACCAGTGATTCAAATTAGAGGGTTGTAATCATGTTGTGTATGTATTGTAGTGTGCTTGTACTTTTATGTTCTATGTAAAAATTGCTTGTATTGTTTGTTAATTATCTTTTACGAATCTAATCCTTGTCTATTTTACAGTATAAAAACAAAATGGACGTTAAGGGTAGACAATCGAATATTTTAGAAGACCTATCAGAGGATATGATTGAGGAAATCTTGTCTAGAGTCGGTCAGAGTTCATCAGCACATTTAGTTATGGCGAAATTAACTTATCAAACATTTGAAAGACTTTCCTGAAATGCCTTAGTTTATAAAAGGCTTTCCTTTGATAGGTGGGGTATATCACATTGGGGAGACCGTAAGCTACGCCGTATTTTCTTTAAAGCGATAAATGCGGGGAACCCAAATGCAATTTTACGCTACGGGTTACGAACCTATTTTGACTCAACATATCCCAATATAGGATTTCGTGAGTTAGAAAGAGCTTCTAACATGCAACATAAAGAAGCATGTTATACTTATGGGTTAGTGATGTTCGCTTCTTATCAAAGTGAGAAAAAGAATATCGGGTTACAACTTTTAAATAAAACATTCCCACAAGTGACGGACTCAGTAGTTGGGGTAAGAAACAAGGTTTTTAGATTGCTACGAGGCTGTTGGGAATTACGAAACCCTCGTCCTTTTGACGACATTACAACATGCTGCCTAGCCAATGGTCATAATGGTTACTTTCCACAAGATCAAGGATGGGAAGTCGTCTTAGTAAAACCTGAATGCATGACTTGTTTCTGGACTTATGAATTACGTGTCTTTATTTCCTTTGCTGAACAACTTGCGTATTAACTAGTTTTATCTTCAAAACTGTTCTGTATCAAAGTGTACTATATTTCATGTTATATGTAATATAGCGAAGTTGTAAGTTTGAAGAATAATTGTATGTGATATATTATTAAAATCAGTTTTTCATATGGAATTGTAGTAGTTGAATTGTATATTGGCTACTAAGTATGAACTTAACGGGTAGGTAGTACCCGAATTTAAACTTATAAAAAGCTAATATGAAGAAAAAGCTTTTATAAATAAGTTCATATAATGCTACGAGATACTATTGACTACTCTTAAATTCTATATGATTAACTCAATTCTTTTGGCTATTTTTTGAAGGAAATGGCACCGGCGACTCGTCAGAAGTTGAACATGAGCGAGGAAGACTTCCGTGTTTTCCTTGCAGCAAACATAGCCGCAGTATAGGCTGCGATACAAAATAACAATAACTCTGGATCTAGCAGTGGAACTAATTCCACAAGAAATCGTGTAGGATGCACCTACAAAGAATTCACTGCATTCAAACCTTTGGAATTTGATGGAACCGAAGGACCAATTGGATTGAAACGGTGGACCGAGAAAGTCGAATCGGTGTTTACCATAAGTAAGTGTACTAAAGAGGACAAAGTTAAGTACGCTACGCATACCTTCACAGGTACTGCATTAACGTGGTGGAACACCTATCTTGAACAGGTAGGACAAAATGCTGCTTACGCACGACCGTGGTCGGCATTCAAGCAATTGATGAACGAGCAGTACCGTCCTAGAAATGAAGTCAATAAGCTCAAGGTAGAGCTTAGAGAGTTACGAACACAAGGGTTCGACATTACCACATATGAACGATGATTCACAGAGTTTTGCCTATTATGTCCAGGAACGTTCGAAGATGAAGAAGAGAAGATCGACGCATTTATAAAAGGGTTACCAGTAAGGATTCAAGAAGATGTGAGTTCACACGAGCCCGCTTCCATACAAAAGGCAAGTCGAATGGCTCATAAACTCATAAATCAGATTGAGGGAAGAATTAAAGAGCAGGCGGCCGAAGAAACCAACACGAAACAACTCAAGAGAAAGTGGGAAGAAACCAGCGACAAGGGTCACCAATACAACAACAACAACAACAATTACAACCACAACCGCAATAATAATTGCAACAATAACCGCAATCCTAACAATAACTACAACAAACGTCCCAACAACAACAACTACAACAACCGTTCTAACAACAATAACAATCCCAACAACAACCTCAATAACAACAACGGCAACAAAAACCAAAAATGCCAAAGGTGTGAAGAGTACCACCAGAATGTGTTCTGCACGACATTTTGCACCAAGTGTAAAAGAACTGGCCATGGTGCGAAAAAGTGTGAGGTCTACGGACCAAAGTTTAACAGAACTAAAGGAACAAATAGTGGCGAAACAAGTAATGCCGCCTTTGTTTGTTATGGATGTGGAAAACCGGGCCACATTAGAAGTAATTGCCCGAATCAGGGGAATACTAATGGGCAAGGCCGCGGAAGAGTTTTCAATATTAATACGGCAGAAACGCAGGAAGACCCGGAGCTTGTTACGGGTACGTTTCTTATTCATAATAAATCTGCTTATGTTTTATTTGATTCGGGTGCGGATAGAAGCTATATGAGTAGAGATTTTTGTGCTAAGTTAAGTTGCCCATTGACGCCTTTGGATAGTAAATTTTTACTCGAATTAGCAAATGGTAAATTAATTTCAGCAGATAATATATGTCGGGATAGAGAAATTAAACTAGGTGATGAAACATTTAGGATTGATTTAATACCAATCGATTTAGGGAGTTTTGATGTAATAATTGGCATGGACTGGTTGAAGAAGGTGAGAGCAGAGGTCGTTTGTTACAAAAATGCGATTCGCATTATGCGTGAAAAGGGAAAACCTTTAATGGTGTACGGAGAAAAGAACAATGCAAAATTAAATCTTATTAGTAGTTTGAAGGCGCAAAAACTAATAATAAAAGGTTGTTACATTATTCTAGCACACATCAAGGAAGTTAAACCTGAAGAAAAGAACATCAGTGATGTTTTCGTCGCAAAAGAATTTCCCGATGTATTTTCGAAAGAATTACCGGGATTAGCCCCACACCGATCCATTGAATTTCAAATAGACCTTGTACCAGGAGCTGCACCAATAGCTCGTGCTCCATACAGACTCGCACCCAGCGAAATGAAAGAATTACAAAGTCAGTTACAGGAACTTTTAGAGCGTGGTTTCATTCGACCAAGCACATCACCATGGGGAGCTCCTATTTTGTTTGTCAAGAAGAAGGATGGTACATTTAGGTTATGTATCGACTACCGAGAGTTGAACAAACTTACCATCAAGAACTGCTACACACTACCGAGAATCGACGACTTATTTGATCAACTACAAGGCTCGTCGGTTTATTCAAAGATTGATTTACGTTCTGGGTATCATCAAATGCGGGTGAAGGAGGATGATATTCTAAAGACTGCTTTTAGGACGCGTTACGGTCATTACGAGTTTATGGTTATGCCGTTTGGGTTGACTAACGCACCAGCTGTGTTCATGGACCTCATGAATTGAGTGTGTGGACCATACCTTGACAAGTTTGTCATTATTTTCATCGATGACATACTTATTTACTCAAAGAATGACAAAGAGCATGAAGAACATTTGAGAAAAGTGCTAGAGTTGTTAAGAACGGAAAAACTGTACGCTAAGTTTTCAAAGTGTGCATTTTGGTTGGAAGAAGTTCAATTTCTCGGTCACATAGTGAACAAAGAAGGTATTCAGGTGGATCCAGCAAATATTGAAACCGTTGAAAAGTGGGAAACCCCGAAAACTCTGAAGCACATATGCCAATTTTTAGGGCTGGCTGGTTATTACAGGAGATTCATCCAAGATTTTTCCAAAATAGCAAAACCCTTGACTGCATTTACGCATAAAGGGAAGAAATTTGAATGGAAGGATGAACAAGAGAAAGCGTTTCAATTATTGAAGAAAAAGTTAACTACGGCACCTATATTGTCATTACCTGAAGGGAATGATGATTTTGTGATATATTGTGACGCCTCAAAGCAAGGTCTCGGTTGTGTATTAATGCAACGAACGAAGGTAATTGCTTATGCGTCTAGACAATTGAAGATTCACGAGCAGAATTATACGACGCATGATTTGGAATTAGGCGCAGTTGTTTTTGCATTAAAGACTTGGAGGTACTACTTATATGGGGTCAAAAGTATTATATATACCGACCACAAAAGTCTTCAACACATATTTAATCAGAAACAACTGAATATGAGGCAGCGTAGGTGGATTGAATTTTTGAATGATTACGACTTTGGGATTCGTTATCACCCGAGAAAGGCAAATGTGGTAGCCGACACCTTGAGCAGAAAGGACATAGAACCTATTCGAGTAAAATCTATGAATATATTGATTCACACTAACCTTACTACTCAAATAAAGGAGGCGCAAAAAGGAGTTTTAAAAGAGGGAAACTTAAGGGATGAAATACCTAAAGGATCGGAGAAGCATCTTAATATTCGGGAAGAAGAAACCCGGTATAGGGCTGAAAGAATTTGGGTACCAAAATTTGGAGATATGAGAGAAATGGTACTTAGAGAAGCTCATAAAACCAGATACTCAATACATCTTGGAACGGGGAAGATGTACAAGGATCTCAAGAAACATTTTTAGTGGCCGGGTATGAAAGCCGATGTTGCTAAATATGTAGGAGAATGTTTGACGTGTTCTAAGGTCAAAGCGAAGCATCAGAAACCATCAGGTCTACTTCAACAACCTGAAATCCCGGAATGGAAATGGAAAAACATTGCCATGGATTTCATCACTAAATTGCCAAGGACTGCAAGTGGTTTTGATACTAATTGGGTAATAGTTGATCGCCTCACCAAATCAGCACACTTCCTGCCAATAAGAGAAGATGAAAAGATGGAGAAGTTAGCATGATTGTATTTGAAGGAAGTTATCTCCAGACATAGAATACCAATCTCTATTATCTCTGATAGGGATGGCAGATTTATTTCAAGATTCTGGCAGACATTACAGCAAGCATTAGGAACTCGTCTATACATGAGTACTGCCTATCATCCATAAACTGATGGACAGAGCGATAGGACGATACAAACGCTTGAAGACATGCTACGAGCCTGTGTTATTGATTTCGGAAACAGTTGGGATCGACACCTTCCGTTAGCAGAATTTTCCTACAACAGCAGCTACCATTCAAGCATTGAGATGGCGCCGTTTGAAGCACTTTATTGTAGAAAGTGCAGGTCTCCGATTTGTTGGAGTGAAGTGGGGGATAGACAGATTACGGGTCCAGAGATAATATAAAAAACTACCGAGAAGATCATCCAAATTCAACAACGGTTAAAAACTGCCCAAAGTCGACAAAAGAGTTACGCTGACATTAAAATAAAAGATATAGAATTTGAAATTGGAGAGATGGTCATGCTTAAAGTTGCACCTTAGAAAGGCGTTGTTCGATTCGGTAAACGAGGGAAATCAAATCCAAGGTATATTGGACCATTCAAGATTATCGATCGTGTCTGACCAGTAGCTTACCGACTTGAGTTACCTCAACAACTCGCAGCTGTACATAACACTTTCCACGTCTCGAATTTGAAGAAATGTTTTGCTAAAGAAGATCTCACTATTCCGTTAGACAAAATTCAAATCAACGAAAAACTTCAATTCATCGAAGAACCCGTCGAAATAATGGATCGTGAGGTTAAAAGACTTAAGCAAAACAAGATACCAATTGTTAAGGTTCGATGGAATGCTCGTAGAGGACCCGAGTTCACTTGGGAACGAGAAGATCAGATGAAGAAGAAATACCCGCACTTATTTCCAGAAGATACGTCAACACCTCCAACTGCTTAAAATTTTGGGACGAAATTTATTTAACGGGTAGGTACTGTAGTGACCCGAACTTTTCCATGTTTATATATATTAGATGAAATTGATATTTACATGATTAAGTGTTTCCAACATGTTAAGCAATCAAACTTGTTAAGACTTGATTAACTGAAATAGGTTTCATATAGACAATTGACCACCCAAGTTGACCGGCGATTCACGAACGTTAAAACTCGTAAAAACGACATGACGATATATATATATGGATATACATATTGTTAACATGAGATTATGATAAGTAAGTATCTCCATAAGTATATTAACAATGAGTTATATACATAAAAACAAGACTACTAACTTAAGGATTTCAAAACGAGACATATATGTAATGATTATCGTTGTAACGACATTTAAATGTATATATATCATATTAAGATATATTAATATATCATAATATCATGATAATATAATAATTTAACATCTCATTAGATATAATAAACAATGGGTTAACAATATTAAATGAGATCGTTAAATTAAAGGTTTCAAAATAACACTTACATGTAATGACTAACGATGACTTAACGACTCAGTTAAAAT
Source organism: Rutidosis leptorrhynchoides (assembly GCF_046630445.1). Lineage (NCBI taxonomy): Eukaryota > Viridiplantae > Streptophyta > Magnoliopsida > Asterales > Asteraceae > Rutidosis > Rutidosis leptorrhynchoides. Next base: position 171,063,725 of record NC_092337.1, read on the forward strand.
GTATATACATGTAGTGTATTTAGATGTATTAATATACTTTTGGAAGACTTCAAGACATATATCAAAACACTCATACTTAACAAAAATGGTTACAGTTACATTCCCATTCTTTTTTTTTCATCAAGAATTCTAGTCGTATTCATACCCGTATTATACACAACTTCAAGACGTACTTACTATGGGTATATACCAATAGGAACTAGCATGAGATTCCACTCTTGATTATTTCATACATGAATAATCAATTTTAACTTCTACCATGAACTAGTCAACTAATTAGAACTCCTTTTAACCCCACTCACCACTCACCACTTACCACTCATCATTCACTCCATTTCACTTCCAATTCTCTTTCTAATTCTCTCTCAACACACACACACACACACACACACACACACTTATGAATGAATTTTGCCAGTAGCTAATCATCATCTTCATCAAAAATTACTTCAAGAATCAAGCTATAATCATCTTAGGAAGAACACTTCAAGAACACTTCAAAAATCTTTTCAAGTTTACTAGTTTATATCCAAGCTTTCTAATCCATTCCAAGTAATCATCTAAGATCAAGAAACCTTTGTTATTTATAGTAGGTTATCTTTCTTATTCAAGGTAATATTCATATTCAAACTTTGATTCAATTTCTATAACTATAAACTATCTTAATTCAAGTAAAAATCTTACTTGAACTTTTTGTGTCATGATCCTACTTCAAGAACATTCAAGCCATCCAAGATCCTTTGAAGCTAGATCATTTCTTGTAACTTCCAGTAGGTTTACCTACTAAACTTGAGGTAGTAATGATGTTCATAACATCATTCGATTCATATATATAAAACTATCTTATTCGAAAGTTTAAACTCGTAATCACTAGAACATAGTTTAGTTAATTCTAAACTTGTTCACAAACAAAAGTTAATCCTTCTAACTTGAATTTTAAAATCAAATAAACACATGTTATATATCTATATGATATGCTAACTTAATAATTTGAAACCGGAAAACACGAAAAACACCGTAAAACCGGATATACGCCGTCGTAGTAACACCGCGGGCTGTTTTGGGTTAGTTAATTAAAAACTATGATAAAATTTGATTTAAAAGTTGTTCTTTTGGGAAAATGATTTTTCTTATGAACATGAAACTATATCCAAAATCATGGTTAAACTCAAAGTGGAAGTATGTTTTCCAAAATGGTCATCTAGACGTCATTTTTTTCTTCTGAAATGACTACCTTTACAAAAATGACTTGTAACTTATTTTTTGACTATAAACCTATACTTTTTCTATTTCGATTCATAAAATAGAGTTCAATATGAAACCATAGCAATTTGATTCACTCAAAACGGATTTAAAACAAAGAAGTTATGGGTAAAACAAGATTGGATTTTTTTTTATTGTTGTAGCTACGGGAAATATTGTAACAATTCTATACAAATCATAACTTAACAAACTTATATTGTATTATTCATGTATTCTAATATATATTATGTAATCTTGGGATACCATAGACACGTATACAATGTTTTGAAATATCATATCGACCCATCTATATAATATATTTTGGAACAACCATAGATACTCTATATGCAGTAATGTTGGAGTTAGCTATACAGGGTTGAGGTTGATTCCAAAATAATATATATAGTTTGAGTTGTGATCTAGCCTGAGGCTTGTATACACTGGGTCGTAGATTGATCCAAGATAATTTATATTTATTTATTTCTGTACATCTAACTGTGGACAACTAGCTATAGGTTACTAATGAGGACTGCTGACTTAACAAACTCAAATCATTAAAACGTAATAAAAAAAATGTTGTAAATATATTTTGATCATACTTTGATATATATGTACATATTTGTATAGGTTCGTGAATCGATTAGTGGCCAAGTTTTACTTCCCGACGAAGTAAAAATATGTGAAAGTGAGTTATAGTCCCACTTTTAAAATCTAATATTTTGGGATGAGAATACATGCAACTTTATAAATGTTTTACGAAATAGACACAAGTAAATGAAACTACATTATATGGGTGAATGATCGAAGCCGAATATGCCCCTTTTTAGCTTGGTAGCCCAAGAATTTGGGAACAGACCCCCAAATTGACGCGAATCCTAAAGATAGATCTATCGGGCCCAACAAGCCCCATTCTGGAATTTGGAATGCTTTAGAACTTCGAAATTATCATGTCCGATGGGTGTCCCGGAATGATGGGGATATTCTATATTCATCTTGTTAATGTCGGTTACCAGGTGTTCACTATATGAATGATTTTTATCTCTATGTATGGGATGTATTGAAATATGAAATCTTGTGGTCTATTATTATGATTTGATAATATATAGGTTAAACCTATACCTCACCAACATTTTTGTTGACGTTTTAAGCATGTTTATTCTCAGGTGATTATTAAGAGTGAAAGGACCCGTCCTAATCCACCTGGATGAAGTCATCAACATTTGGTCCCATTATGATGATCGGCTCCAAGTAATGTCCTTATATTGAGCAAATGCACAGCGGAAGACTTAATTCATACCTGAGAATAAACATGCTTTAAAGTGTCAACCAAAAGGTTGGTGAGTTCATAGGTTTATCATAACAATTATTTCAATATGTTAATAGACCACAAGATTTCATAATCATAAACATAATACACTCGCAAGTGTATGTAAAGCATTCTAAGTGGTTGAGCACTTGGTAACCATACTTAACATTTAATCAACGTCGCATATTCCCTTTATTATGAAATCTCACTACACCGTACCAAGTGTAGTCACCAAAACGAAGTACTGTGCAACGGTTGAATACTGGTCGTCCAGTCCGGTTGGGGTTGTCAGGCCCGATAGATCTATCAACAGGATTCGTATTTACAATACCCATGTAAGTAGTAGTTACCAAGCTACAGGGAAATATGTCAGTGGTACAACTCAACGTAAAATATATTTTTAAGTACTTGTGTCTATTTTGTAAACATTTATAAAAGCAGCGCATGTATTCTCAGCCCAAAAATATATATTGCAAAAGCAATTAAAAAGGGAGCATATGAAACTCACTTTTGCCTTGAAGGTATTTAATTCGACTTGGTCTCCGATAGATATCACGAACGTAACCGTATATATAATATATCAACATATTTTTTTTAAGTAATCGTTACATATATATATATATATATATATATATATATATATATATATATATATATATATATATATATATATATATATATATATATATATATATATACTTTTAATACTTTTAATATTTTCTTAGTCCGTAGTTAGCAGTCCGATGTTAGTGGTCCACAATTAGTTGCTTAAATAAAATAAATAAAGACCCCATCGTATTTGTATTGATCAGAATTAATATCCACCCATGGTACCCGGTTGTCAAATGACGTGTTGCGTACATAAAGTACCGTGTTGTCAAATGACGTGTTGCGTACAATCATGAGGTCTTATGATTAATCTTCTCGTGTGTGTTTACGGGTGGTCCTGAAATATATAAAATCAAATCATAAGTAATTATATATAAAATATCATATTAATTAGAAAAGATATGATTAATTTACTTTTTTTCCAAATATTTTCGTAGCTAAACTAGCTTCGGATACCCAATCTTGTTTTAGTCGTAGTTTCTTCATTACAACTCCGTTTTTGTTGGGTCAACTTGCCACTTCCTTGGATCGAGTCAAATTTTAAGAATATGAACTGAAAATACCTTAGTTTGTATTCAAAATCATAGGTTATAGGTCAAACTTTGGTGAAACTTATGAAAGTGATCATTTCCCATCATAAAAACAACATTTAATGATCATTTTTCTAAAAATACTTACACTTTGAGTTAAACCATGAAATTTTTATGTTTTAACATATTCATAAGAAATATCATTTTTCCAGAACATGAACTTCCAATTCAAAGTTCAAGATGGTTTTTAATTATCCAACCCAAAACAGCCCCCGGTTGCACTCCGATGACGTAGATTCAGTTTTTAAGATGTTCTTTGTAAAATCAAGTTATATATTGTTAGGTTAGCATATCATTATGATATATTACAGGTCTTAAAGTGTTTTAAAAGTCAAGTTAGAAGGATCTATTTAGTTTGCGAACAAGTTTGAAATCATTCAAACTATGTTCTTGTTGTTAAAATTTTATACCACAAAATAAGATAGCTATATGAATATGAATTGAATAAGATTATGAACAAGGTTACTACCTCAAGTTACTTGGACAAAGTTATTGCAAAAGATAAGAAATAATCTTGGAATCAAAGAGTGGTGGAGTTAGATCAAAAGGTTGGAAGTAAACTTCTTCAAATGGGTGGTTATTTTGATATGTTCTTGAAAGAGTTTTCTTATGGTGTTTAAGGCTTCTAATTGAAGCTAAATGATGGGGAAAATGCTTGGATATGATCAAGTAAGAAGTTAGGAGTATTTTTAGAGAGAAATGAGGGTGTAGGTATGAGAAAATGGAGTGAATAAATGGTGTTCATTTATAAAAACGTTTTTAGTTTATAAAGAAAGAAAATGATTCCTAATTTTGTTTTCTTACTAATAATTCATACTACTTGACAAATCCTAGTTACCTTATATCTAGGGTAGTAATAATGTTGATTAGGATCTTGATTTTATGTGTATATACCAATAGTAAATACGTATAGAAGCTGGGTATGATACGGGTACATATACCCTAGATATACGTATAGAAATCTTGAGGAAACGGAACTAGAATTCAAATATAGCTATCTTTTGTGAATATACTTATATTGTTTTATGTATTTAAGTCCTTAAAAAGTGATTAAATACATTATATATACGATACATGTATAAGCATTATAGATTATAAGTATATATATCAAAGAATGTTACGTATAGTTATCGTTTTGAAAACTTAAGTTAGTAGTTTCAAAATATACTTATAACTCATTGTCATTAGTACACAATGAGATGTTAAACCATCCTTAGATCATGTTAAATATATATAAATACATATATATATACACAAACGTATAATTATCGTATGTTATATAGTTCGTGATATCATCGGTCATATTGGACGGTCAAAAGTTGTGTAAAACTCTTTTCAAAAACACAAGTCTCAACAATTTGGATTGCTTATCATGTTGGTATGGTTTAATTTATGTAAATATTAATCTCATAAGTATAATTTGGTCGGAAAATTTCGGGTCATTACAGTACCTACCCGTTAAAGAAATTTCGTCCCCGAAATTTGATAGAGGTTGTTATGGATAACAATAAGAAGGTTTTCATGACAAATATAAGGTGATAATGGAGTTTTATCATCATTGAGTAATGTAGATAAAACGATTCGATTATGCGAAGAATATAAATGAGACTATCGTAAAAGAGTGAGATGAGTAAAATATATTCGTCTTAACCGATGACGTAGTTATGATTGATTTTCGGGATTTAAGGGATTTAAAGAGAATCTTACGTAATAAGATTTGGTTCTTTGGTGAGTAAGGAAATCAGGATCTTCTTTGATTATATGCAATAATCTATTTCGATTGCTCTGTCGGATATTTCACTATAAATTCACCCCTTCGTTTCCTTATTTTCCACGACTCACACCTTCTATTCTTTCTCCCTTGATTCTTACTTTAAAGCATTCATCAATATGCTCCATCCAGTCCTGATTCTTGATATACTCCTAATTTTTATATTTGTCATTCTTCTTTTTCATCTACCACCAGAAGAATCTATTTACTTCTACTATACTCTTGTGTTTATAATGTTTCTAATTCTCCCGTGTCTCTATATTGCTATCTGCATTGATATATACGGTTTGTAATTTCGGGGTTATTATCGGAGTTTATATTCTTCATTATTTTTCGGAGCTTCATGCTTTCATTTTCTCTTCCCGACTTCGAGTCAAGCGAGTAATGGTCCGGAATTCGTAGATATGAAATTCAGAATGAACATAGCTAATGCTCTAAGAAGAAAATGGTAATAGAACGATTTTGATTTGTTAAATTACCAGAATACCCTGGAGAAGACCGAGTCATCCAGAAAAATATTCTCTTGATATGTTTAGAGATTAGATAGAATGTAAGAGTCGTGTAAATGGCACATGATGACGGTACTGTGAATCATCATGCTTCATTAGAAACTCAGCATGACTTACTGTAATATAATGACGTTGATCAAGTGTCATTATATTATACTAATCCATGCTTCAGTTCTCAACACTACTTTAAAACATTCGTATTTTAAACTCAAAGGTTTCAGAATTTAGAAACTAACACAGTTTCTTTTATGTTGCAGATATTACGGAAAGATAAATGATCTCAGATAAGAATAGTTGTGAAAATATCGCCAGAAATATGGAGGATATTTATAATAGAACATACGAGAATATCTTAGAATTTCTAATATCAATGGATGATGAAGAAGATTTGTCTGTGAAGGTTTAGAATGAGAAATAAGATATTTGCTAACGATTTCAGCAGGCACAGAATCATTTGGATTCTTTAAAGGCAAACTTATTCTTTGTGATTTGTCCACAGCTTTCTTCATAGTTTCGCATAATCTGCTTTTCGGTACTAAATTTTCTATCGAGCGTTCCTAACACTCCTTTCTTTATCATCAAACTTTTGGCCATTAAGATCATCTACAACATGCTGCTTCGTCAGCATTTTCAAAGTTAACTGATCTGGGTCATCGGTTATCAAACTGAGGTAGTTTCAGGAGAATTGTGTTTTTAGAATGATTAATCGCTGATGGTAATATTGTGGAATATAAAAGGTTCCCCAGTAACAATAAAGCGTACGCATATATATCGCGGTTATAATAAAGTTGTTTCGGATGAAAAGTCGGAGTTGACTAGCTGGAGCTGTGACAAAATTAGCTACTTTGGAAAGGGATTGCAAAACGATCTTCGGTAATAACAATGTCAAAGGAACTAGAACAGATACGTGTCAAACGTTTACTCAGTTTCTGAGGGTTTTTCAGGTGCATAACTATATGCATCAATCTTTTCTTCCGTAGATGAAGTGCGGTTGGTTTATCCTCTCGATTGAGGTGTTTTTAAGAATCATGATAGATTTGAACGCTGATTGTAATCGTCGAGATACAATGAGGTTTAAGATGAAATCAAGTGGCAATCTTGAAGAAATGTTTAGTTTCATATGTTATAATCAATATTTTAATTCATTTTAATTGTCCAATGTCATTAGTTCACAGTCGATAGTCCACAGTAACAGTCCAATAATTCATATATAGTTTAATATATAATATACGAATTAATTAATACGTGTCGTGACCCGTATACGTCTCAGACTCGATCACAACTCAAACTATATATATTATTGTAGAATCAACCTCAACCCTGTATAGAGAACTCGATCATTACTGCATATAGAGTGTCTATGGTGATTCTAAATAATATATATAGATGCGTCGATATGATATGTCAAAACATTGTATACGTGTCCCGATATTTAAAGTGCGTAAAATAATTACAGAAATTAAATGATGATAATTAAAAGTGCGATAATTAAATTGCGATAAATAAAATATAATAAGTTAGCTAGGAACAGTTAGCTGGAACAGTTAGCGTGGATTCTTAACAAAATTTTTCATAGTTAATTTGTTTGTTTCTAACAGATTTTATTTTGTCATATGTTTTCTTCATATGCCACTTGTTGGATTCTGGGAAGTCAAAATCCAAATATGAAATTGAATGAATATGGTTATTCTGCGGTGAATGGATACGTATATCGGTGATTGTAAGTAGGATAGTAAATGACTGTTGAATCAGCTTCGACGAATGTACAATGTAACTTATTAAAATGAAATCTAATTATTCCTCGGGTATTACCTGCCCGTTAAAAAAAATTTTCACCATTAATATTTTGTACAAAAGAACTTTTAATTACAATCTTTATGAAAACATATATACATATATATTTTCTTCAGATGAAATCGTGAATTTAATGAGTTAATATGATATTAATCTCATTTGCTTTTCGGTTTGAGCTAGAATAAGAAATCTCTAAAACTTTTTGAAACCACATATTCTTCGCAGAATATCAATGAAGTTATGGATCAATACTTCATCGTTCATTATTGTTGGTACTCCTTGGTATCTATGGTGCGTATGATGTTCATGTTTGTGGGACAGATTATGATGTCGAGAGTGTGATGCGGATGTTGTTTGTTAGTGGTGATGATGGTATTGTTGATGTTATAGATGGTGGTGCTAATTATGCTGCTGGTGCTGCTGCTGGTGTTTGCAACCTTCGCACCATGTTCTCCAAAGCCGTCACGCGAGCGCGAAGTTCGTTAACTTCTGCTAGTACACCGGGATGATTGGCAGTTGGAGCGAGCGAATGAACAAGATTTGTAATATGGGATAGTATATAATCGTGATGAGATACTCTAGAAATGAGAGAGAAAATGGTGTTTCGAATAGGTTTGCCGGTAAGTGCTTCAGGTTCATCGCCAAGAGGGCAATTTGGTGGATGGAATGGATCACCTTCTTCTTGTCTCCAGTGATTTAGTATATTACGAACCCATCCCCAATTCATCCAGAATAGATGATGGGAAATTGGTTGATCCATTCCGGTGACGCTGCTTTCGGAGCCCGAATGGAAATCCATATCGGCATAACTGTCGGAATCTGAAGAATTCGAACTAGATGCGGAATCCATCTTGTATAATGGGGAAAATGAATTTTTGGTATGGAATAGATTATAGGAGTTAGATTTGGTACTCTTCAATACATAATTTACATATGTATATATAATACCAAAATCCCGTAAATTACGGAGAATCTTTGAAAAGATATCAGTCAAAGTTCGCAATAACAGATATGCTAAGATAAGAATTCGTCTATACACTATCAATGCAGTAAATGCAGTAAAACGTGTCTAGACTTATGAATGATAAGCAGGTAATTTCTTAAGGATGATAAGCAGATGATTTCCGACTAGAAATGATAAGCAAAACTTTTGACATGTAGACACGGTCGAAGTCCAGACTCATTAATGCATCCTAACAACAACTAGTTAGACACACTAATGCAAGACCTGGTTCGCTACGACCACCGCACTGATACCAACTGAAAGGACCCGTCCTAATCTACCTGGACGAAGTCATCAACATTTGGTCCCATTGCGATGATCGGCTCCAAGTAATGTCCTTATATTGAGCAAATGCACAGCGGAAGACTTAATTCGTACCTGAGAATAAACATGCTTTAAAGTGTCAACCAAAAGGTTGGTGAGTTCATAGGTTTATCATAACAATTATTTTAATATGTTAATAGACCACAAGATTTCATAATCATAAACATAATACACTCGCAAGTGTATGTAAAGCATTCTAAGTGGTTGAACACTTGGTAACCATACTTAACATTTAATCAACGTCGCATATTCCCTTTATTATAAAATCTCACTACACCGTACCAAGTGTAGTCACCAAAACGAAGTACTGTGCAACCGTTGAATACTGGTCGTTCAGTCCGGTTGGGGTTGTTAGGCCCGATAGATCTATCAACAGGATTCGCGTTTACAATACCCATGTAAGTAGTAGTTACCAAGCTACAGGGATATATGTCAGTGGTACAACTCAACATAAAATATATTTTTAAGTACTTGTGTCTATTTTGTAAACATTTATAAAAGCAGCGCATGTATTCTCAGCCCAAAAATATATATTGCAAAAGCAATTAAAAAGGGAGCAAATGAAACTCACTTTTGCCTTGAAGGTATTTAATTCGACTTGGTCTCCGATAGATATCACGAACCTAACCATATATATAATATATCAACATATTTTTTTTTTAAGTAATCGTTACATATATATATATATATATATATATATATATATATATATATATATATATATATATATACTTTTAATACTTTTAATATTTTCTTAGTCCGTAGTTAGCAGTCCGATGTTAGTGGTCCACAATTAGTTGCTTAAATAAAATAAATAAAGACCCCATCGTATTTGTATTGATCAGAATTAATCTCCACCCATGGTACCATGTTGTTAAATGACGTGTTGCGTACATAAAGTACCGTGTTGTCAAATGACGTGTTGCGTACAATCATGGGGTCTTATGATTAATCTTCTTGTGTTGTTTACGGGTGGTCCTGAAATATATAAAATCAAATCATAAGTAATTATATATAAAATATCATATTAATTAGAAAAGATATGATTAATTTACTTTTTCTCCAAATATTTTCGTAGCTAAACTAGCTTCGGATACCCAATCTTGTTTTAGTCGTAGTTTCTTCATTACAACTCCGTTTTTGTTGGTTCAACTTGCCACTTCCTTGGATCGAGTCAAATTTTAAGAATATGAACTGAAAATACCTTAGTTTGTATTCGAAATCATAGGTTATAGGTCAAACTTTGGTGAAACTTATGAAAGTGATCATTTCCCATCATAAAAACAACATTTAATGATCATTTTTCTAAAAATACTTACACTTTGAGTTAAACCATGAAATTTTTATGTTTTAACATATTCATAAGAAATATCATTTTTCCAGAACATGAACTTCTAATTCAAAGTTCAAGATGGTTTTTAATTATCCAACCCAAAACAGCCCCCAGTTGCACTCCGATGACGTAGATTCAGTTTTTAAGATGTTCTTTGTAAAACCAAGTTATTTATTGTTAGGTTAGCATATCATTATGATATATTATAGGTCTTAAAGTGTTTTAAAAGTCAAGTTAGAAGGATCTATTTAGTTTGCGAACAAGTTTGAAATCATTCAAACTATGTTCTTGTTGTTAAAATTTTATACCACAAAATAAGATAGCTATATGAATATGAATTGAATAAGATTATGAACAAGGTTACTACCTCAAGTTACTTGGATAAAGTTACTTCAAAAGATAAGAAATAATATTGGAATCAAAGAGTGGTGGAGTTAGATCAAAAGGTTGGAAGTAAACTTCTTCAAATGGGTGGTTATTTTGATATGTTCTTGAAATAGTTTTCTTATGGTGTTTAAGGCTTGTAATTGAAGCTAAATGATGGGAAAAATGCTTGGAGATGATTAAGTATGAAGTTAGGAGTATTTTGAGAGAGAAATGAGGGTGTAGGTATGAGAAAATGGAGTGAAGAAATGGTGTTCATTTATAAAAACGTTTTTAGTTTATAAAGAAAGAAAATGATTCCTAATTTTGTTTTCTTACTAATAATTCATACTACTTGACAAATCCTAGTTACCTCATATCTAGGGCAGTAATAATGTTGATTAGGATGTTGATTTGATGTGTATATACCAATAGTAAATACGTATAGAAGCTAGGTATGATACGGGTACATATACCCTAGATATACGTATAGAAATCTTGAGGAAATGGAACGAGAATTCAAATATAGCTATCTTTTGTGAATATACTTATATTGTTTTATGTATTTAAGTCCTTAAAAAGTGATTAAATACATTATATATACGATACATGTATAAGCATTATAGATTATAAGTATATATATCAAAGAATGTTACGTATAGTTATCGTTTTGAAAACTTAAGTTAGTAGTTTCAAAATATACTTATAACTCATTGTCATTAGTACACAATGAGATGTTAAACCATCCTTAGATCATGTTAAATATATATAAATACATATATATATACACAAACGTATAATTATCGTATGTTATATAGTTCGTGATATCATAGGTCATATTGGACGGTCAAACGTTGTGTAAAACTCTTTTCAAAAACACAAGTCTCAACAATTTGGATTGCTTATCATGTTGGTATGGTTTAATTTATGTAAATATTAATCTCATAAGTATAATTTGGTCAGAAAATTTTGGGTCATTACAAAGAGGTTCCGCTGTTGCATACTAAAATAAGGACAAGATTTGGAGTCCATGCTTGTATGATATTGTGTAAAAACTGCATTCAAGAAACTTATTTTTAATGTAATATATTCTTATTGTAAACCATTATGTAATGGTCGTGTGTAAATAGTATATTTTATATTATCATTATTTGATAATCTACGTAAGGCTTTTTAAACCTTTATCGATAAAATAAAGGTTATGTTTGTTTTAAAAATGAATGCAGTCTTTGAAAAACGTCTCATATAGAGGTCAAAACCTCGTAACGAAATCAATTAATATGGAATGTTTATAATCAATATGAACGGGACATTTCAGTCTTCAACAGTTGGTCCCATTGCGAGGTTCTGACCTCTACATGCCATAAACGACTCCATGTAATATGAGGCTTGTTGGGCCAGATAGATCTATCATTTCAATTGTAATATATATATATATATATATATATATATATATATATATATATATATATATATATATATATATATACATATATATATATATACATATATATATATATACATATATATATATACATATATATATATATATACAATTGTAATATATATATATATATATACATATATATATATATATACATATATATATATACATATATATATATATATATATATATATATATATATATATATATATATAATCAATATACATATATATATATATATATACATATATATATATACATATATATATATATACATATATATATATATATATACATATATATATATATATATATATATATATATATATATATATATATATATATATATATATATATATATATATATTGTACAAATATAGTTGTTTAAAATATAGTGTAAAATAAGCCGTCTCCCTGTGGAACGAACCGGACTTACTAAAAACTATACTACTCTACGATTAGGTACACTACCTATAGTGTGTAGCAGAGTTTAGGTATATCCCATCTGTAAATAAAATAATTAAAACTTGTGTAATTTTTACTATATTTCACATTAAAAATAATATTATTTTCGTACCCTCCGCTGCATCATCAAGTTTTTGGCGCCGCTGCTGGGGAGCGCTAAAACGCTATATTTTTTTATATTTGTAAAAATATAATTAAAAAAAAGAAAAAAATATATTTTGTTCTATTATAAAGTAGTACGGGTGTAAGAGTGTAGTAGGGAGGCTACTGTGAGAGACTATGTCAGTGCACACATTACTCCATAATTGTCACAAGTCAAAAAGAAAAGAAAAAAAGAAAAAGAAGTCAAGACACATAATTCACACAAAGGAATTATGTCAGTTAGCTACTTTTGAATTCAATCAAGAGATTCCTCTTGTCTTTTTTTTTGTAGTGTGTCGATATTTGGATATATGTGAAAGAGAATCTTCAATTCTCAAAATGCGACTTTGGGAGTATGTATGTGTAAGATATATACTTTAACAAAAAGCCTCTAGTTAGATTTTTTTTTAAAAGTTAATTAGGGTTTAATATATTAACAATTATCTCTAGTTTCATATTAATTTGTAATATTAAGTTTTATTATTATTATTAATTATATAGATTAATATTTTTATATAATAATATATAAAAATAATATATTTTTTATATTTTATATTTTTATCATTTTCTTGTATAATTTTATTTAAAATTTTAGACGCTACATTTTTTTTTAGTTTTTCGACTTTAGCTTTTCGTCAAGTTTTTATATTTTGTACAAGCGATTAAATAAAAAGACGCCAATTTTCTGGTTCGTAGTAATAGTTGGAATTGTTAGCGAGTTGTGGATTTTCCGATTTAAAATATCCTGGCTACCTGCTACATCTTTTGACTATTTGAAACGTGAGCAAAAACAGAAAAGTCTATTAATTTGATAACTTATATAATTTTTTATTTTATAACTAATAGAATAATTAGTAAATGCACCACATTGTAGCTAAAATTTGGTAATAAGCGCATTATGGAAAATCTCCAAAATATTTTGAAAACTCTTTCTGACATACAAAATCAATTACATCAATACTCTCAAACGGGTGTTGATGACAATTCGTACGGTCAATCTTGCATCATGAATGACGAAACAATAACTGGTTGTGAAATTTGTGGAGATTATCATTCAACATGGGAATGTTATTATTACGTTCCTATGGAAAATTATGCACCCGTGAAACCTGAATGGAATGATTATGAGAAATACAATTCAAATTGGGATTATTTCCAAGAATATATCCAAACTCAACAACCAGAGGATGAGGAAAATTATGTGTCTGAAATTTTTTTAGATTATATGAAAATCAAACTCGAAGAATTTGACGCTCAAAATGAACAGATAAGATAGTTTGCAAATTGGCAAGCTGAAACTCTATTAGACTACCCAACTGTTGATCTGAGGAGTCGTGTGCACGAAAATCTCATATCATCGAATTTTGATGAATTCGAGAGCTCCGAAATCACCAATTATCCCAATGATACTTTTTGTTCATTTTTACCAATTTCACAACATACCAACACAATAGCCTCCACCGACAAAATCATCGATCCATCTATGGATGAAGAAGAAGTAAGGGTGACAAATTGGTACTCTTGGGAAGACGATGACCTTGAAAATTTTACTCCTGAGACCAAAGTGGTGGGACCGATAAGGACCGTTAAAGAAGAAGATTTTGCTTCAATCCCAAAAATCACCATTCCACAACCTTCTAACCCAATATTCTCAATAGACGAATCATCTACAGCAGAAGAACTACGAGCTGTAATAGATATTAACACCTCGGATTTAACCCAATTGGGTAATAGAGGTAAAAACTTTGATCTCGAGAATGAACGAAAGGAAATGTTAGAAATTGTCCACCCTATAGAAATATGTATGTCGGTGTATATCGATCCATTTGACCAAGAACCGGGAAAGAGACATATCCATTTACTAAAAGCTACACTTAAAAAAGAATTAAGTAATGACGATCGGGTGGGTCTAAACTTTAAACTCATTGTTATATTATACACCACCCGAGATGTAAATAACTGGCTCACTATTTTAATTCGTGGAACTTATTCTACCGACTTCACATGTCGTCAGCTAAGTGTGGGGAAGTCTAACCCCACTTAACATTAAACTAGGGGTTCGGGTTAGTGCATAACTCATTAATGAACATGCATGATAAGTTAGGGTAAAATACGCATTTTCAAAGATTAGCAAACAGTTCAGAAAAGCAACTATTTTTTGAAGAAAAACATGTGTGATAAAACAACAAAAGTAATGAACAAAGAGGAGCGTCATCTATCATTCGACGAGCTTTGCAATTACAAACTGGGTATATTTTTAATCACTTTTCTACACTAATCACCCTCATGAATTTATAATTATAGTCTGATTTCATGCAAATGAGGGCATTGCATGATCTCAAGTGTGGGGAAGGGTTATAAATTCTCTCGGGTTTATACTTGGTTTATTTTCTAAATTTTATGAAAATTTGAAAAATTTTCAACTAAATGAATTCAAAATCATGTTTATACATATTTATGAACGATAAAACTAGGTGTTAATACCGAAATTATTGTTACCCTAAAAAGAGGACATAAATTGAGAAACAACTAAAAATCTTGAATTTATTTATTAGAAATAAAAAGACGCATGAAAAAGCCAAGTGTGGGGAGAATGTACCAAGTTATTCAATTAAAAACTATATATCACATGTTTCTGTAAAGTTATTGCAGTTGCTTTTGTTTTGGACTAAATTAACTGTTTTACCCAGTTTATTTTAATACGTTTGAAAGAAAAGATGGATCTACACGATGAATCAATTCCATCATTAAAAGGAAGTAAAGTCTTCCGAAAAAGAAATACGCTTCTTGATTTAGGTCAAGAAGTTGTCATCCAGACCAGCTGTAGGTTGACAAAAAATCTAGAAAAGTCATCTCTAAAATCAGTAGGAAATTCACAGACCTCCGCATCAAACAGGGTCGTCAAGTGGTCAGACTTATCCTAACCATGAGAGGATCTGTCTCGTATAATGGGGAGGGCGCCGTGCAAATTAGCTTGATAAGACTAATGAATCAGACCCCCAGAAAGGATAATCTCCTTAAAGATTAGAAATCAGCATTTAAGCCTGATATTACTCAATCCTTGAAATTGACCTTTGAGAATTACAAACTCACGGAATTCGATGATATCTAAACTCGAGCTTGAACGAGAAAATATTTTGATCAAAAATTAAAACCGATTTATTTTCTGAAAACCTATTTTTAATGCGTTCATTACCATTGAACGTAAAATCCTGAGAATTCATCAGAATTCATTAGGTCACCTGAACCAAATCGGGTGTCAACCATAAGAACGGTGGTTGCATAGCATGGTCAAAGACAGGACCTTATGCCAGACCGAAAAATTATAGGGTGATCTTTACTATTTCTCCTACAAAGGATAATAATTGAATCTGACACGTTTGTGGACCATGATTATCTGCATGTCCACGGGACATTGCCTTAATAGTTGCTTGTTCAATGCTTTG
The DNA here is from genome assembly GCF_046630445.1 of Rutidosis leptorrhynchoides. Taxonomy (NCBI): domain Eukaryota; kingdom Viridiplantae; phylum Streptophyta; class Magnoliopsida; order Asterales; family Asteraceae; genus Rutidosis; species Rutidosis leptorrhynchoides. Next base: position 171,080,066 of record NC_092337.1, read on the forward strand.
ATTTACAACCGGACGGTAGTTTACCGAAAGGTAATATAAGGAACAAGTATACGGGATGTGTTGCTTTCCTAATACAAGGTTAGCAAGTGGGTGACACAAAACCGCAAGTTTTGAGCTAAAATTTTAAAATCTAAAACCCACATAACCCACAAAAATATTTTGCAAACACCGGTGAAGGGTTATTCTGGAAAAATTGTCTAGGGTAAAAATCTAGCTTGAATTTTCAAAAAATCAAATGTTTCATAAAGATCCAATTTCCTTAAAGGATCTAAATTTTCATAGTCATGTGAGAATGTAAACCACAATGTTACTATCATTGTTCATACCGTCGTATTAAAATCACTAAATGTATAAAGTGTGAGAATAAAAAGGTGATTCGAGTGAAGTATGTTTTATTTCAAGTTCTATATTGCTTGAGGACATGCAACATTCAAGTGTGGTGATATTTGATATTGCTCAAAACAAACATACATTTAGTAGCAATATCGTTCCAATATGTAAAGTTTTTAATTGTAATTTCCTTATTTTTAGTTGTAATCGTTTAAATAAATAAGTGCGAAGACAAGAGACGAAAATCACTCGAAAATGAAGATTTAAAGTCGAAAATGAAGATTTGAAAGACGAAAATGTCCAAAATGCTCAAACGTACAAGTTACACTCCAAGTGGTTTAATTTATCGATGAATAACGTCTAAAAATTGACAAGAGTACAAGCCGCGGAATTCAAAGTACAAGATATTAAAGCATACAAAAAGGCGTTCAAAAAACCAGAACCGAGACATAAACCGAGCATCAACGTACAAGTCAACGGAGCAAAAATTACAAGTCAACTATGTACAAGAATATAATATAATATATATATAATTCATAATAATAATAATAATAATAATAATAATATAATAATTACTCAATTGATAAATTGAGAAATGAAAGCCACAGATATGCTGTCCACTTATTTCTACCAAAAATTCAACCTAAATACAGTGCAATTTTTGCACTATAAATAAGAAACTCACGGATACTCATTCAACACACCAATTCAATCTCTCACTCTCTGATATATAGATAGTATGTATATATATATATATATAATATATATATATATATATATATATATATATATATATATATATATATATATATATATATATATATATATATTAGTTTAGTTTTATATTAGTTAGTTTAGGTAATGTAACGGTTATTTTACGGGTTTTAAAGTCGGAGTTCTGTCCGTGTAAGACTACGCGATAAATAATCATTGTAAGTTAAATTCTCCTTTTTAAATTTATGTCTCGTAACTAAGTTATTATTATGCTTATTTGTGACTAAGTAATCGTGATGTTGGACTAAATATTAAGACGGGGTTATTGAACTTTGGACCATAATTAGGGTTTGGGCAAAAGACCGACACTTGTGGAAATTGGACTATTGACTATTAATAGAAGGGGGTATTGTCTAATCAAGTGATAACTCATTGGAGTCTGTCGAACCTATCTTCAAATTAATTAACCTAATAATTAATAATGATTATGGTTGTCCTATTTAGTGACGTTCATACATAATCTATTAAAATCATTTAATTAATTATTTAGGTTGGGTAATTGATTATTCAAACTGATCAAGTGGGTAAATTAATATTCATATCTAATCAAAATAGGGGTGGATTACGTACAATGATAACTGGTGTAATTGTTGACAGAAGTGATAACTGCGTCACAGTTTAAATCCTTAATTAATTGAATTATTTGACTTCGGGTATAAGGGTAATTTGACGAGGACACTCGCACTTTATATTTATGACCGATGGACTATTATGGACAAAAACCAGATAGACGTATCAAATACATCAGGACAAAGGACAATTAACCCAGAGTAATAAATTAAAATCAAAACGTCAAACATCATGATTACGGAAGTTTAAATAAGCATAATTATTTTAATTCATATTTTATTATCGCAATTTTATATATCGTCATTTAAATATCGTTATTTATTTTACGCACTTTAATTATCATCATTTATCTTTACGCTTAAAATATAAAATCGACAAACCAGTCATTAAACCGTAAAACCCCCTTTTATAATAATAATAATTGTAATATATATATATATATATATATATATATATATATATATATATATATATATATATATATATATATATATATATATATATATATATATATTTTGTACAAATATAGTTGTTTAAAATATAGTGTAAAATAAGCCGACTCCCCGTGGAACGAACCGGACTTACTAAAAACTATACTACTCTACGATTAGGTACACTGCCTATAGTGTGTAGCAGAGTTTAGGTATATCCCAACTGTAAATAAAATAATTAAAACTTGTGTAATTTGTACCATATTTCGCATTAAAAATAATATTATTTTCGTATCCCTCCGCTGCATCATCATGGCCCCATAAAGTCTAATCCCCATATATCGAAGATTTTGCAAGCTTGGATATTAGTTCGAGGCATCTCGTTCTTCATAGAGATAATACCTTGCGTTTAGCATGCGTCACAACATTTTACAAGCTCTTGCGCATCTCGGAATATATACGGCCAATAAAATCCTGATTCGTAGACTTTTTTTGCGGTTAAGTTTGCTCCATGATGACCTCCTGTTGGTCCGTGGTGACATTGGTGAAGAATCCCTGCTGCTTGTTTCTCATCTATGCACCTCCTGATTATTTGATCAGGGCAAATTCTAAACAGGTAAGGGTCTTCCCAGTAGTAGTACTTGGCATTCCTTAAGAACTTCCTTCTTCAGGATGTGCTCATTCCTTTCTGTACTACTCCCGCAACTAGTTAGTTGGCCATGTCAGCGTACCAAGGGGTATCGGTAAATTGTGATCATATGTGTGACAACCCGGAAATTTCCGACCAAATTTAAACTTTATCTTTATATTATTCCGACACGATAAGCAAAGTTTGTTAAGTTAAATCTCAAGAATTTTAAACTGTGCTCATACATTCATTTAACCTTGATCGGATTCCAACGATTCACGAACCATTATTTAATTGTATATGAATATGTATATGTACATATATGTATATATTATAAGTTTGAGAATATTAACAAAGTATTAAATGTATAATACTTTACATGAACATATTGGTTTCAATATGTTTATCGATGGAATTAGAAGATAAGATCAAATGATTGATTTATCAGGTACATTGTATGATTACGAGTCTCTGTTGAGAGGTCCACTTTGATTTAGGAAACCTTTCCTTTTTAACGGTATTCAGAAAATGGTAAAGTGAATTACAAGTAAGAACAAATGTATCAATTAACGGGAACTAGACAAGGGTTAGTGGAGACTCATAATTCATGCCTTACAGTAATTTCCTCGTGACTCGAGATAAGTTAAATCATTTAACTTTCATAAAATTTAAATTATGTAGAGTAAATTATTGAGTTAATGGTTACCGACAAGATAAACCCATTTGACAAGTTACATTAAGATGATTTCATATGTTTATTTATTCATTGGATTTTATATGTAAATCTACTTTCCTATAACATTTTATAAATTAACAAGGTTTATTTATTACAACCTTTAAAATAAGTCTAATATAATTAGTTTTGAAAAACTAAAATTTATAATTTTTATTTAATTTAGTTTCAAACTTATGAAAACGATTTCAGTAACTGAGTTATTAAAACCTGTTGTTATTTAAAGTAAATTGTTTTATAGAATTAAAAGAATTTAAGCTATATATATATATATATATATATATATATATATATATATATATATATATATATATATATATATATATATATATATATATATATATATATATATATATATATATATATATATGTTGTTATTTAAAGTAAATTGTTTTATAAAATTAAAAGAATTTAAGCTATATATATATATATATATATATATATATATATATATATATATATATATATATATATATATATATATATATATATATATATATATATATATATATATATATTGTTTCAAAAATGTAAACGTGATACGACATAATATTTTTCTATTATTTAAATGATTATAAATGAACGTTGAAATATAATTACTTTTGAAAAACTAAATACTATTAAATGAATATTTAGAATTTATATTTCGAAATGAAAATATAATTTACAAAGTAATAAGATATAATAATAACATAAGTTATAAAATGTTTTGTTTTAAAATAATATATTTTGGTAAACAACGAAACATTGATTTATAGAAGCAATTGACCACAACACTCAAATGAACAGTTTATACTTTGGGTAATATAGTCTATCGATGCTTAAGTCTAATTATTGTTAAAGGTACACGTCGCGTAACGTAAAGTGTTAGTTTTCTAAGCGTATGAACATGTGTTCGAGGAACTGGAACCGGGACGTAAGTTGAGTGACAACGTATGAAACATCGGAACGAAAATTATAAGTTAACTTTACACGTAAATATAATATAATATATCATTAATTATATAAATTAAATATATTAAATATATAAATTAATAAAACCGTCGGCAGAAGCAAACAAGCAAATATGGGCTGGCATCAGACACCATGCGATCGCATGGCTCTGAAGCCTAAACCCCATGCTATCGCATGGGGGGGGGGGTTAGGTGACTCCAACTCCTTTAAATTTGATTGATTCAGTTTATGAAGTTCATATATCCATCTATCTCTCTGCAAACATACATATACATATACATATATATATATATATATATATATATATATATATATATATATATATATATATATATATATTATAATAATTAATATTATTATTATTATTATTATTAAGATTAAGATTAAGATTAAGATTAAGATTAATATTATTATTAATCTTATTAGTATTATTAGTAGTATTAATATTATTATTTATACATAAAAAACTACGACGAGGTTCTGCTCGCATGTTTTCAAAATGGGTTTTTCGAGAGGGATAGAGCTAAGGAAGTTATGGGTTATACCTTTGGGAGGTTATGGGTATGGTTCGGGGGTATGCTCGTAAGGTCAATCTAGTGTTTATCATCTCCGTCGCGTCTACGTACTTTCCTGCAATATTGAATCTCAATATTGATACGTGAGCACTTATAAATTAACTTTTATATATTAATAGTGTACCCCTGACTAGTGCTCGAGTAGATACGATTATGCATGCTTGTATGTTAAATTTTCGTCGTTAGATAGTTTATGATAAATCACGAATTTGATAATTATGCGATTGGGAAAAGGTATATGATATGCATGTCGTTGGAAAGCTGGCGAAAAATTAATAACTTTTCATTTAGAAAGCGTATGGTTTCGATGAACGGACTAAAAGATATAGTCAATTGAATTATCTATAACTTTAAGTATTATTGTTAAAATGATTATTATTACTATCGTCGTTATTATTATTAACTAATAATCATTATTATTATTATTATCATTAGCGTTATAAATGTTATTATTAAAAATTGTCATTTTTATTAGTATTACTATTGTTATTATTATTAAGATTATTATTAACATTATCATTATTATTATTATTATAATTATTAGTATCATTATCACTAAAACTAATATTAGTATCATCTAATTATTTTGATTACTATTATTATCAATATTATGAATACGATATAAAATATGACTAAAAGCTATTAAACTATTCCATTAGGAAATAATGAGCATGAGTATCATAATGAAATTAAAATATCGTAATATATTGATTTAAGAGAAAAATATCGATTTCATTATTTTTTTTTATCATTATTATTAGTAAAAATATCATTTATATTAAAACTATCATTTTTATTAAAATTATCATTTTTAATAGAAATATCATTGTTACTATAAAATATCATTATTATTATCATTTTAATATTATTAATAAAATTATTATTATTATTATTATCTACAAAATTAAAAATTATCATTATTATTAAGATTATCATATTTTTTAGAAAATGTATTCATTAAAATGATCATTTTATGAATATTATTAGTGTTATTAATAACAACAAAATTATTATCACTATTATTATCATTAACATGATTTTAATAATATTATTTATTATTAAAATTATTATTATCATTAATAAATATAAATAATGTCGTTATTATTATTATTATTATAGTTATTATTATTAAAATAATTAATATTATTATTAAGATATCAAGTGACCTTTATAAATTTTATTACCTGAGATATATAAAAGTATATTTTTATCATATATAAATTTTAATATAAATTTTAATTTATTAATATATGACTTATATTATCTACTCTAATAAAATCTGATAAATATATTTAAAAATATAAAATGACTATATTTAGGTTATATTATAAACATGTATAAATTTTTAAAGTCATTTTGGGTCAAACTGACTTTTGTTGACTTTTGCATATCGATCTCGAGCATTAGGATTGTGATACACTATGACCTGACCTAAATTGTTAGACAGATATTGATCAACATATAAATATATACTTAATATAGGTTCGTGAATCCGAGGCCAACCCTACACTTGTTCAATGCTGTCATATGTATTTTTACTACAAAATACAATATAGTGAGTGTCATTTGCTCTCTTTTTAAATGCTTTTGCAATGTATATTTTTGAGACTGAGAATACATGCGCTGCTTTATAAATGTTTGACGAAATAGACACAAGTACTTAAAACTACATTCTATGGCTGGATTATTAAACCGAATATGCCCCTTTTTAGTCTGGTAATCTAAGAATTAGGGAACAAACACCCTAATTGATGCGAATCCTAAAGATAGATCTATTAGCCCCAACAAGCCCCTTCCAAAGTACTGGATGCTTTAGTACTTCGAATTTATCAAGTCCGAAGGGAGTCCCGGAATGATGGGGATATTCTATATGCATCTTGTTAAGGTCGGTTACCAGGTGTTCACCATATGAATGATTTTTATCTCTATGCAGTTTGCGAAATGCCTGATATGAGATGATATTTATGAGAAATGAAAATGAAAATCTTGTGGTCTATTATATTATTGAAAATGATTGTTTATGATAAACTAATGAACTCACCAACCTTTTGGTTGACACTTAAAAACATGTTTATTCTCAGGTATTAAAGAAATCTTCCATTGTGCATTTGCTCATTTTAAAGATATTACTTGGAGTCTTTCATGGTATATTTCAAAAGACGTTGCATTCAAGTCGTTAAGTTCAATAAAGATTATTATTAAGTAAATGACAGATTAGGTCATTTATAATTGTATATTATGAAATGGTAGGAATGCTTGTCAACTTTCGATGTAATGAAAGTTCATCTTTTAAAAACGAATGCAATGTTTGTAAAATTTATCATATAGAGGTCAAATGCCTCGCGATGTAACCATATGTTATTGTATTCGTCCTTATAGATTAGGACGGGTCGCTTCATGTGGTATCAGAGCGGTGGTCTTAACGAACCAAGTCTTGCATTAGTGTGTCTAACTGATAGTTGTTAGGATGCATTAGAGAGTCTGGATTTCGACCTTAGCTGCATGTCAAAAAGTTTTACTTATCATTTCTTGTCGAAAATTACATGCTTATCATTCTTAGTCTAGACACATCTTACTTCATTGATTGCATAAATAGTGTATAGACAAAATTCATATCTTAGCGTATCTACTAATTCATATCTTAACGTATCTGTTACTGTAAACTTTGCCTGACATATTTCAAAGATTTTGTCCGTAATTTATGGGATTTTGGTGTTATATATACATATGTAAATTATGTATTAAAGGATACTAAATCTAAGTCTTATAATCTTCCTCATATCAAAAAATCATTTCCTTACTCTGTACAAGATGGATCCAGCAACCAGTTCCAGTTCCTCGGATTCCGACAGCTATTTCGATATGGAGTTTCACTCGGGCTCCGAAAGCAGTGTGACCGGAATGGATCAACCAATAAGCCATCATCTATTCTAGATAAATTGGGGATGGGTTCGTAACCTACTTAATCAGTGGAGACAAGAAGAAGGTGATCCCTTCCATCCACCACATTGCCCTCTTGGTGAAGATCCTGAAGCATTAACCGTCGAACCTGTCCGAGACACCATTTTCTCTCTCATTTCCAGAGTGTCTCGTCAAGACTACATATTATCTCAAATCCTAGATCTTATTCATCCACTCGTCCGAACCAACAATCACCCCGGTGTAATAGAAGAAGCCAACAAGCTTCGCGCTCGGGTATTGACTTTGGAGGATATGGTACGAAGATTACAAGCACCATCAGCAACACCTCAACATCACAATCTGCACCTCGAGCATCAACGTCATACGCACCGTAGATACCAAAGAGTACCAACAACAATAACCAATGAAGTATTGATTGGAGAAACATTATGCGACGATGAAGTAATCTCTAAAGTCTTAAAGATTATCTATTCTAGCCTTAACCATAAATCATATGAGTAGAAACCCTGACCGGAATAGTGCGTGATTTACAAACGACAAATGTTACACAAGCATTAACAGCAGTACCGTCAGCATCATCAGCACCAACAGTATCACCGGCACCCGCAACGCCTGCAACACCACAAATTCCGTAAACTTTGTAACCACCTCAGATATTGACACCACCATCACCAACAGATATATCGTATCAACGAGTTATGTAATATTAACTCATTCCCACTGAAGGATTTATATGTATATCTTATATATAAATTTTGAAACCATAATAAATCTTTTTATACAAATCCCCATATATCGAAGATCTCGCAAGCTTGGATATTAGTCCGAGGCATCTCCTTCTTCATAGAGATATTGCCTTGCCTTTGGCATGCGTCGTAATGCTTTACAAGCTCTTGTGCATCTCAAAATATAGATGGCCATTAGAATCTTGATTCGTAAACTTTCCTTGCGGTTAAGTTTGCTCCATGATGACCTCCAGTTGGTCCATGGTGACATTGGTGAAGAATTCCCGCTGCTTGCTTTTCATCTACGCACATCCTGATTATTTGATCAGGGCAAATTCTAAACAGGTAAGGATCTTCCCAGTAGTAGTACTTGGCATCCCTGAAGAACTTCCTTCTTCGGGAGTTACTCATACCCTTCTGTACTACCCCGGCAACGGCGCCAAGAGAGAGACAGCTCCTGATATGCCACTAACAGACGGTTTATTTCTGCGGTGTTGTTAGGTCGCAGGGTGTCTGATTCGGTAGCACACAGTGTCTTCGTTTATTTATATTTTGCGGGGCCTAAATTTACTTTTACTTTCTAGGGTGTCGAAGGTGTAAGTTAACCTAGTGTCGAATTTTATGCTGATTAACGAATTGAAGATCAAGGGGATAATTGTCTTTTAGTTAAATTACATGGATAAAAGATAGTATTTGATTTTAGCTAAAGGTCCTAAATGCAGAAAAATAAATAAAGTCGAAGTATATCCCGAGTATGCAGATCAGGGAAATGTTGACCAAGATGAAATGTCCCGTTCTTATTGATTAAAAACGTTCCATATTAATTGATTTCGTTGCGAGGTTTTGACCTCTATATGAGACATTTTTCAAAGACTGCATTCATTTTTAAACAAACCATAACCTTTATTTCATCAATAAAGGTTTAAAAAGCTTTACGTAGATTATCAAATAATGATAATCTAAAATATCCTGTTTACACACGACCATTACATAATGGTTTACAATACAAATATGTTACAACAAAATAAGTTTCTTGAATGCAGTTTTTACACAATATCATACAAGCATGGACTCCAAATCTTGTCCTTATTTAAGTATGCGACAGCGGAAGCTCTTAATAATCACCTGAGAATAAACATGCTTAAAACGTCAACAAAAATGTTGGTGAGTTATAGGTTTAACCTATATATATCAAATCGTAACAATAGACCACAAGATTTCATATTTCAATACACATCCCATACATAGAGATAAAAATCATTCATATGGTGAACACCTGGTAACCGACAATAACAAGATGCATATATAAGAATATCCCCATCATTCCGGGACACCCTTCGGATATGATATAAATTTCGAAGTACTAAAGCATCCGGTACTTTGGATGGGGTTTGTTAGGCCCAATAGATCTATCTTTAGGATTCGCGTCAATTAGGGTGTCTGTTCCCTAATTCTTAGATTACCAGACTTAATAAAAAGGGGCATATTCGATTTCGATAATTCAACCATAGAATGTAGTTTCACGTACTTGTGTCTATTTTGTAAATCATTTATAAAACATGCATGTATTCTCATCCCAAAAATATTAGATTTTAAAAGTGGGACTATAACTCACTTTCACAGATTTTTACTTCGTCGGGAAGTAAGACTTGGCCACTGGTTGATTCACGAACCTATAACAATATATACATATATATCAAAGTATGTTCAAAATATATTTACAACACTTTTAATATATTTTGATGTTTTAAGTTTATTAAGTCAGCTGTCCTCGTTAGTAACCTACAACTAGTTGTCCATAGTTAGATGTACAGAAATAAATCGATAAATATTATCTTGAATCAATCCACGACCCAGTGTATACGTATCTCAGTATTGATCACAACTCAAACTATATATATTTTGGAATCAACCTCAACCCTGTATAGCTAACTCCAACATTCACATATAGAGTGTCTATGGTTGTTCCGAAATATATATAGATGTGTCGACATGATAGGTCGAAACATTGTATACGTGTCTATGGTATCTCAAGATTACATAATATATAATACAAGTTGATTAAGTTATGGTTGGAATAGATTTGTTACCAATTTTCACGTAGCTAAAATGAGAAAAATTTTCCAATCTTGTTTTACCTATAACTTCTTCATTTTAAATCCGTTTTGAGTGAATCAAATTGCTATGGTTTCATATTGAACTATATTTTATGAATCTAAACAAAAAAAGTATAGGTTTCTGGTCGGAAAAATAAGTTACAAGTCGTTTTTGTAAAGGTAGTCATTTCAGTCGAAAGAACGACGTCTAGATGACCATTTTAGAAAACATACTTCCACTTTGAGTTTAACCATAATTTTTGGATATAGTTTCATGTTCATAATAAAAATCATTTTCTCAGAATAACAACTTTTAAATCAAAGTTTATCATAGTTTTTAATTAACTAACCCAAAACAGTCCGCGGTGTTACTACGACGGCGTAAATCCGGTTTTACGGTGTTTTTCGTGTTTCCAGGTTTTAAATCATTAAGTTAGCATATCATATAGATATAGAACATGTGTTTATTTGATTTTAAAAGTCAAGTTAGAAGGATTAACTTTTGTTTGCGAACAAGTTTAGAATTAACTAAACTATGTTCTAGTGATTACAAGTTTAAACCTTCGAATAAGATAGCTTTATATGTATGAATCGAATGATGTTATGAACATCATTACTACCTTAAGTTCCTTGGATGAACCTACTGGAAAAGAGAAAAATGGATCTAGCTTCAATGGATTCTTGGATGGCTCAAAGTTCTTGAAGCAAAATCATGACACGAAAACAAGTTCAAGTAAGATCATCACTTGAAATAAGATTGTTATAGTTATAGAAATTGAACCAAAGTTTGAATATGATTATTACCTTGTATTAGAATGATAACCTACTGTAAGAAACAAATATTTCTTGAGGTTGGATGATCACCTTACAAGATTGGAAGTGAGCTAGCAAACTTGAAAGTATTCTTGATTTTATGAAACTAGAACTTTTGGAATTTATGAAGAACACTTAGAACTTGAAGATAGAACTTGAGAGAGATCAATTAGATGAAGAAAATTGAAGAATGAAAGTGTTTGTAGGTGTTTTTGGTCGTTGGTGTATGGATTAGATATAAAGGATATGTAATTTTGTTTTCATGTAAATAAGTCATGAATGATTACTCATATTTTTGTAATCTTATGAGATATTTCATGCTAGTTGCCAAATGATGGTTCCCACATGTGTTAGGTGACTCACATGGGCTGCTAAGAGCTGATCATTGGAGTGTATATACCAATAGTACATACATCTAAAAGCTGTGTATTGTACGAGTACGAATACGGGTGCATACGAGTAGAATTGTTGATGAAACTGAACGAGAATGTAATTGTAAGCATTTTTGTTAAGTAGAAGTATTTTGATAAGTGTATTGAAGTCTTTCAAAAGTGTATAAATACATATTAAAACACTACATGTATATACATTTTAACTGAGTCGTTAAGTCATCGTTAGTCGTTACATGTAAGTGTTGTTTTGAAACCTTTAGGTTAACGATCTTGTTAAATGTTGTTAACCCAATGTTTATAATATCAAAAGAGATTTTAAATTATTATATTATCATGATATTATGATGTACGAATATCTCTTAATATGATATATATACATTAAATGTCGTTACAACGATAATCGTTACACATATGTCTCGTTTCAAAATCATTAAGTTAGTAGTCTTGTTTTTACATATGTAGTTCATTGTTAATATACTTAATGATATGTTTAATTATCATAATATAATGTTAACTATATATATAACCATATATATGTCATCATATAGTTTTTACAAGTTTTAACGTTCGTGAATCACCGGTCAACTTGGGTGGTCAATTGTCTATATGAAACCTATTTCAATTAATCAAGTCTTAACAAGTTTGATTGCTTAACATGTTGGAAACATTTAATCATGTAAATATCAATCTCAATTAATATATATAAACATGGAAAAGTTTGGGTCACTACAGTACCTACCCGTTAAATAAATTTCGTCCCGAAATTTTAAGCTGTTGAAGGTGTTGACGAATCTTCTGGAAATAGATGCGGGTATTTCTTCTTCATCTGATCTTCACGCTCCCAGGTGAACTCAGGTCCTCTACGAGCATTCCATCGAACCTTAACAATTGGTATCTTGTTTTGCTTAAGTCTTTTAACCTCACGATCCATTATTTCGACGGGTTCTTCGATGAATTGGAGTTTTTCGTTGATTTGGATTTCATCTAACGGAATAGTGAGATCTTCTTTAGCAAAACATTTCTTCAAATTCGAGACGTGGAAAGTGTTATGTACAGCCGCGAGTTGTTGAGGTAACTCAAGTCGGTAAGCTACTGGTCCAACACGATCAATAATCTTGAATGGTCCAATATACCTTGGATTTAATTTCCCTCGTTTACCAAATCGAACAACGCCTTTCCAAGGTGCAACTTTAAGCATGACCATCTCTCCAATTTCAAATTCTATATCTTTTCTTTTAATGTCAGCGTAGCTCTTTTGTCGACTTTGGGCGGTTTTCAACCGTTGTTGAATTTGGATGATCTTCTCGGTAGTTTCTTGTATAATCTCCGGACCCGTAATCTGTCTATCCCCCACCTCACTCCAACAAATCGGAGACCTGCACTTTCTACCATAAAGTGCTTCAAACGGCGCCATCTCAATGCTTGAATGGTAGCTGTTGTTGTAGGAAAATTCTGCTAACGGTAGATGTCAATCCCAACTGTTTCCGAAATCAATAACACATGCTCGTAGCATGTCTTCAAGCGTTTGTATCGTCCTTTCGCTCTGCCCGTCAGTTTGTGGATGATAGGCAGTACTCATGTCTAGACGAGTTCCTAATGCTTGCTGTAATGTCTGCCAGAATCTTGAAATAAATCTGCCATCCCTATCAGAGATAATAGAGATTGGTATTCCATGTCTGGAGACGACTTCCTTCAAATACAGTCGTGCTAACTTCTCCATCTTGTCATCTTCTCTTATTGGTAGGAAGTGTACTGATTTGGTGAGACGATCAACTATTACCCAAATAGTATCAAAACCACTTGCAGTCCTTGGCAATTTAGTGATGAAATCCATGGTAATGTTTTCCCATTTCCATTCCGGGATTTCGGGTTGTTGAAGTAGACCTGATGGTTTCTGATGCTCAGCTTTGACCTTAGAACACGTCAAACATTCTCCTACGTATTTAGCAACATCGGCTTTCATACCCGGCCACCAAAAATGTTTCTTGAGATCCTTGTACATCTTCCCCGTTCCAGGATGTATTGAGTATCTGGTTTTATGAGCTTCTCTAAGTACCATTTCTCTCATATCTCCAAATTTTGGTACCCAAATCCTTTCAGCCCTATACCGGGTTCCGTCTTCCCGAATATTAAGATGCTTCTCCGATCCTTTGGGTATTTCATCCTTTAAATTTCCCTCTTTTAAAACTCCTTGTTGCGCCTCCTTTATTTGAGTAGTAATGTTATTATGAATCATTATATTCATAGATTTTACTCGAATGGGTTCTCTGTCCTTCCTGCTCAAGGCATCGGCTACCACATTTGCCTTCCCCGGGTGGTAACGAATCTCAAAGTCGTAATCATTCAATAATTCAATCCACCTACGTTGCCTCATATTCAGTTGTTTCTGATTAAATATGTGTTGAAGACTTTTGTGGTCGGTATATATAATACTTTTGACCCCATATAAGTAGTGCCTCCAAGTCTTTAATGCAAAAACAACCGCGCCTAATTCCAAATCATGCGTCGTATAATTTTGTTCGTGAATCTTCAATTGTCTAGACGCATAAGCAATCACCTTCGTTCATTGCATTAATACACAACCGAGACCTTGCTTTGATGCGTCACAATAAATCACAAAATCATCATTCCCTTCAGGCAATGACAATATAGGTGCCGTAGTTAGCTTTTTCTTCAATAACTGAAACGCTTTCTCTTGTTCATCATTCCATTCAAATTTCTTCCCTTTATGCGTTAATGCAGTCAAGGGTTTTGCTATTCTGGAAAAGTCTTGGATGAACCTTCTGTAGTAACCAGCTAGTCCTAAAAACTGGCGTATGTGTTTCGGAGTTTTCGGGGTTTCCCACTTTTCAACAGTTTCTATCTTTGCCGGATCCACCTTAATACCTTCTTTGTTCACTATGTGACCGAGGAATTGAACTTCTTCCAACCAAAATGCACACTTTGAAAACTTAGCGTACAATTCTTCCTTCCTCAATACTTCTAACACCTTTCTCAAATGTTCACCGTGTTCTTGGTCATTCTTTGAGTAAATAAGTATGTCATCAATGAAAACAATGACAAACTTGTCAAGGTATGGTCCACACACTCGGTTCATAAGGTCCATGAACACAGCTGGTGCATTAGTTAAACCAAACGGCATGACCATAAACTCGTAATGACCGTAACGTGTTCTGAAAGCAGTCTTTGGAATATCATCTTCTTTCACCCGCATTTGATGATACCCGGAACGTAAGTCAATCTTTGAATAAACAGACGAGCCTTGTAGTTGATCAAATAAGTCGTCGATTCTCGGTAGTGGGTAGCGGTTCTTGATGGTAAGTTTGTTCAACTCTCGGTAGTCGATACACAACCTGAATGTACCATCTTTCTTCTTGACAAACAAAACAGGAGCTCCCCACGGTGATGTGCTTGGTCGAATGAAACCACGCTCTAAAAGTTCTTGTAATTGGCTTTGCAGTTCTTTCATCTCGCTGGGTGCGAGTCTGTAAGGAGCACGAGCTATTGGTGCAGCTCCTGGTACCAGATCTATTTTAAATTCAACGGATCGATGTGGGGGTAATCCCGGTAATTCTTTCGGAAATACATCGGGAAATTCTTTTGCAATGGGAACATCATTGATGCTCTTTTCTTCAGTTTGTACTTTCTCGACGTGTGCTAGAACAGCATAGCAACCTTTTCTTATTAGTTTTTGTGCCTTCAAATTACTAATAAGATGTAGCTTCGTGTTGTCCTTTTCTCCGTACACCATTAAGGGTTTTCCTTTTTCTCGTATAATGCGAATTGCATTTTTGTAACAAACGATCTCCGCTTTCACTTCTTTCAACCAGTCCATACCGATTATCACATCAAAACTCCCTAACTCTACTGGTATCAAATCAATCTTAAATGTTTCGCTAACCAGTTTAATTTCTCGATTCCGACATATATTATCTGCTGAAATTAATTTACCATTTGCTAATTCGAGTAAAAATTTACTATCCAAAGGCGTCAATGGACAACTTAATTTAGCACAAAAATCTCTACTCATATAGCTTCTATCCGCACCCTAATCAAATAAAACGTAAGCAGATTTATTGTCAATAAGAAACGTACCCGTAACAAGCTCCGGGTCTTCCTGTGCCTCTACCGCATTAATATTGAAAACTCTTCCACGGCCTTGTCCATTCGTGTTCTCCTGGTTCGGGCAATTTCTAATAATGTGGCCTGGTTTTCCACATTTATAACAAACTACATTGGCATAACTTGCTCCGACACTACTTGCTCCGCCATTACTCGTTCCGACACCATTTGTTCCTTTCGTTCTATTAACCCCTGGTCCGTAGACCTCACACTTCGCCGCGCTATGACCATTTCTTTTACACTTGTTGCAAAATTTGGTGCAGAACCCCGAGTGATTCTTTTCACACCTTTGGCATAGTTGCTTCTGATTGTTGTTGTTGTTGCGGTTATTATTGTTGTTGGGATGATTGTTGTAGTTGCTGTTGTTGTTGTTGTTGTTGTTGTTGTTGTTGTTGTTGGGCCGTTTGTTGTAGTTGCGATTGATGTTGCGATTGTTGGGATAATTGTTGCGATTATTGTTGTAATTGCTGTTGTTGTTGTATTGGTGATTCTTATCACCGCTTTCCTCCCACTTTCTTTTGACTTGCTTCACATTGGCCTCTTCAGCAGTCTGTTCTTTAATTCTTTCTTCAATCTGGTTCACTAGTTTGTGAGCCATTCTACATGCCTGTTGTATGGAGGCGGGCTCGTGTGAACTTATATCTTCTTGGATTCTTTCCGGTAATCCTTTCACAAACGCGTCGATCTTCTCTTCCTCATCTTCGAATGCTCCCGGACACAATAGGCACAATTCTGTGAATCGTCTTTCGTACGTGGTAATATCAAATCCTTGGGTTCGTAACCCTCTAAGTTCTGTCTTGAGCTTATTGACCTCGGTTCTGGGACGGTACTTCTCGTTCATCAAGTGCTTGAATGCTGACCACGGTAGTGCGTACGCATCATCTTGTCCCACTTGCTCTAGATAGGTATTCCACCATGTTAACGCAGAACCTGTGAAGGTATGCGTAGCGTACTTCACTTTGTCCTCTTCAGTACACTTACTTATGGCAAACACCGATTCAACCTTCTCGGTCCACCGTTTCAATCCGATCGGTCCTTCGGTTCCATCAAATTCCAAAGGTTTGCAGGCAGTGAATTCTTTGTAGGTGCATCCTACACGATTTCCTGTACTGCTAGATCCAAGGTTATTGTTGGTATGTAGCGCAGCCTGTACTGCGGCTATGTTTGAAGCTAGAAAAGTACGGAATTCCTCTTCATTCATATTCGCGGTGTGTCGAGTAGTCGGTGCCATTTCCTTCAAAATAGTTAAATGGAACAAGTTAATCATACAGAATATTAAGAGTAGTTAATAGTATTTCGTAGCATAATATGAACTCATTTATAAAAGCTTTTTCTTCATATTAGCGTTTTATAAGTTTAAATTCGGGTAGTACCTACCCGTTAAGTTCATACTTAGTAGCTAATATACAATTCAACTACTACAATTCTATATGAAAAACTGATTATAATAATATTTCGCGTTCAAACTTTTATACAATATTTTACAAACTTACAATACCGTTTATTTTACATAAAGCTTGAAATATAGCACACAATAACTTTGATACAAGATAGTTGTGAAGATAATTCTAGCTAGTACACAAGTCGTTCAGCAAAGGCAATAAAGACACGTAATTCATACGTCCAGAAACAAGTCATGCATTCTGGTTTTACTAGGACTACTTCCCATCCTTGGTCTTGTGCAACATAACCGTTATGGCTGTTTATAAGACAGCGTGTTGTAACGTCGTCAAAGGGACGAGGGTTACGTAATGTCCAACAGTCCCGTAATAATCTAAAAACCTTATTTCTTACCCCAATTACCGACTCCGTCACTTGTGGAAACGTTTTGTTTAATAGTTGTAGCCCGATGTTCTTGTTCTCACTTTGGTGAGAAGCGAACATTACTAATCCGTAAGCATAACATGCTTCTTTATGTTGCATGTTAGCCGCTTTTTCTAAATCACGAAGTCCAATATTTGGATATATTGAGTCAAAATAATTTCTTAACCCGTTGCGTAAAATAGCATTTGGGTTCCCCGCAATATATGCGTCGAAGTAAACACATCGTAACTTATGGGTTTCCCAATGTGATATCCCCCATCTTTCAAACGAAAGTCTCTTATAAACCAAGACATTCTTAGAACGTTCTTCGAATGTCTTACAAACTGATCTCGCCTTAAATAGTTGTGCCGAAGAATTCTGGCCGACTCTAGACAAGATTTCATCAATCATGTCTCCGGGTAGGTCTCTTAAAATATTGGGTTGTCTATCCATTTTGTGTTTTTAAACTATAAAATAGACAAGAGTTAGATTCATAAAAAAAATACTTATTAATACAAGCAATTTTTACATATATCATAAAGCATAAGAACACTATATTCCATATATTACACCACACGAATACAACCATCTTATTCCGACTCGCTCGTTTCTTCTTCTTCGGTTTTGGTTCGTTTTGCCAAGTTTCTAGGGATATATGATGTTCCCCTAATACGAGCCGTCGTTGTCCACATTGGTTTAGAAAAACCTGGTGGTTTAGAGGTTCCCGGGTCATTGTTACAACTTAAGGACTTCGGGGGTTGACGATACCTATAAAGTTCATCGGGGTTGGAATTAGATTTCTCTATTTTTATGCCCTTTCCCTTATTATTTTCTTTTGCCTTTTTAAATTCAGTTGGGGTAATTTCTATAACATCATCGGAATTCTCGTCGGAATCCGATTCATCGGAGAATTGGTAATCCTCCCAATATTTTGCTTCCTTGGCGGAAACACCATTGACCATAATTAACTTTGGTCGGTTGGTTGAGGATTTTCTTTTACTTAACCGTTTTATTATTTCCCCCACCGGTTCTATTTCTTCATCCGGTTCCGATTCTTCTTCCGGTTCCGATTCTTCTTCCGGTTCCGACTCTTCTTCCGGTTCTTCTTCGGGAACTTGTGAATCAGTCCACAAATCATTTCAATTTACATTTGACTCTTCATTATTATTAGGTGAGTCAATGGGACTTGTTCTAGAGGTAGACATCTATCACATAATATCAAACACGTTAAGAGATTAATATATCACATAATATTCATATGTTAAAAATATATAGTTTCCAACAAAAATGTTAAGCAATCATTTTTAAAGAAAACACGGTCGAAGTCCAGACTCACTAATGCATCCTAACAAACTCGATAAGACACACTAATGCAAATTTTCTGGTTCTCTAAGACCAACGCTCGGATACCAACTGAAATGTCCCGTTCTTATTGATTAAAAACGTTCCATATTAATTGATTTCGTTGCGAGGTTTTGACCTCTATATGAGACATTTTTCAAAGACTGCATTCATTTTTAAACAAACCATAACCTTTATTTCATCAATAAAGGTTTAAAAAGCTTTACGTAGATTATCAAATAATGATAATCTAAAATATCCTGTTTACACACGACCATTACATAATGGTTTACAATACAAATATGTTACAACAAAATAAGTTTCTTGAATGCAGTTTTTACACAATATCATACAAGCATGGACTCCAAATCTTGTCCTTATTTAAGTATGCGACAGCGGAAGCTCTTAATAATCACCTGAGAATAAACATGCTTAAAACGTCAACAAAAATGTTGGTGAGTTATAGGTTTAACCTATATATATCAAATCGTAACAATAGACCACAAGATTTCATATTTCAATACACATCCCATACATAGAGATAAAAATCATTCATATGGTGAACACCTGGTAACCGACAATAACAAGATGCATATATAAGAATATCCCCATCATTCCGGGACACCCTTCGGATATGATATAAATTTCGAAGTACTAAAGCATCCGGTACTTTGGATGGGGTTTGTTAGGCCCAATAGATCTATCTTTAGGATTCGCGTCAATTAGGGTGTCTGTTCCCTAATTCTTAGATTACCAGACTTAATAAAAAGGGGCATATTCGATTTCGATAATTCAACCATAGAATGTAGTTTCACGTACTTGTGTCTATTTTGTAAATCATTTATAAAACCTGCATGTATTCTCATCCCAAAAATATTAGATTTTAAAAGTGGGACTATAACTCACTTTCACAGATTTTTACTTCGTCGGGAAGTAAGACTTGGCCACTGGTTGATTCACGAACCTATAACAATATATACATATATATCAAAGTATGTTCAAAATATATTTACAACACTTTTAATATATTTTGATGTTTTAAGTTTATTAAGTCAGCTGTCCTCGTTAGTAACCTACAACTAGTTGTCCATAGTTAGATGTACAGAAATAAATCGATAAATATTATCTTGAATCAATCCACGACCCAGTGTATACGTATCTCAGTATTGATCACAACTCAAACTATATATATTTTGGAATCAACCTCAACCCTGTATAGCTAACTCCAACATTCACATATAGAGTGTCTATGGTTGTTCCGAAATATATATAGATGTGTCGACATGATAGGTCGAAACATTGTATACGTGTCTATGGTATCTCAAGATTACATAATATATAATACAAGTTGATTAAGTTATGGTTGGAATAGATTTGTTACCAATTTTCACGTAGCTAAAATGAGAAAAATTATCCAATCTTGTTTTACCCATAACTTCTTCATTTTAAATCCGTTTTGAGTGAATCAAATTGCTATGGTTTCATATTGAACTATATTTTATGAATCTAAACAAAAAAAGTATAGGTTTCTGGTCGGAAAAATAAGTTACAAGTCGTTTTTGTAAAGGTAGTCATTTCAGTCGAAAGAACGACGTCTAGATGACCATTTTAGAAAACATACTTCCACTTTGAGTTTAACCATAATTTTTGGATATAGTTTCATGTTCATAATAAAAATCATTTTCTCAGAATAACAACTTTTAAATCAAAGTTTATCATAGTTTATAATTAACTAACCCAAAACAGTCCGCGGTGTTACTACGACGGCGTAAATCCGGTTTTACGGTGTTTTTCGTGTTTCCAGGTTTTAAATCATTAAGTTAGCATATCATATAGATATAGAACATGTGTTTATTTGATTTTAAAAGTCAAGTTAGAAGGATTAACTTTTGTTTGCGAACAAGTTTAGAATTAACTAAACTATGTTCTAGTGATTACAAGTTTAAACCTTCGAATAAGATAGCTTTATATGTATGAATCGAATGATGTTATGAACATCATTACTACCTTAAGTTCCTTGGATGAACCTACTGGAAAAGAGAAAAATGGATCTAGCTTCAATGGATTCTTGGATGGCTCAAAGTTCTTGAAGCAAAATCATGACACGAAAACAAGTTCAAGTAAGATCATCACTTGAAATAAGATTGTTATAGTTATAGAAATTGAACCAAAGTTTGAATATGATTATTACCTTGTATTAGAATGATAACCTACTGTAAGAAACAAAGATTTCTTGAGGTTGGATGATCACCTTACAAGATTGGAAGTGAGCTAGCAAACTTGAAAGTATTCTTGATTTTATGAAACTAGAACTTTTGGAATTTATGAAGAACACTTAGAACTTGAAGATAGAACTTGAGAGAGATCAATTAGATGAAGAAAATTGAAGAATGAAAGTGTTTGTAGGTGTTTTTGGTCGTTGGTGTATGGATTAGATATAAAGGATATGTAATTTTGTTTTCATGTAAATAAGTCATGAATGATTACTCATATTTTTGTAATCTTATGAGATATTTCATGCTAGTTGCCAAATGATGGTTCCCACATGTGTTAGGTGACTCACATGGGCTGCTAAGAGCTGATCATTGGAGTGTATATACCAATAGTACATACATCTAAAAGCTGTGTATTGTACGAGTACGAATACGGGTGCATACGAGTAGAATTGTTGATGAAACTGAACGAGAATGTAATTGTAAGCATTTTTGTTAAGTAGAAGTATTTTGATAAGTGTATTGAAGTCTTTCAAAAGTGTATAAATACATATTAAAACACTACATGTATATACATTTTAACTGAGTCGTTAAGTCATCGTTAGTCGTTACATGTAAGTGTTGTTTTGAAACCTTTAGGTTAACGATCTTGTTAAATGTTGTTAACCCAATATTTATAATATCAAAAGAGATTTTAAATTATTATATTATCATGATATTATGATGTACGAATATCTCTTAATATGATATATATACATTAAATGTCGTTACAACGATAATCGTTACACATATGTCTCGTTTCAAAATCATTAAGTTAGTAGTCTTGTTTTTACATATGTAGTTCATTGTTAATATACTTAATGATATGTTTAATTATCATAATATAATGTTAACTATATATATAACCATATATATGTCATCATATAGTTTTTACAAGTTTTAACGTTCGTGAATCACCGGTCAACTTGGGTGGTCAATTGTCTATATGAAACCTATTTCAATTAATCAAGTCTTAACAAGTTTGATTGCTTAACATGTTGGAAACATTTAATCATGTAAATATCAATCTCAATTAATATATATAAACATGGAAAAGTTCGGGTCACTACACAAGATATCAGTATTGGGTTAGAGAAAGGTAATTATGCTTATGTTAATACTATGCTTGAATTGATGTTGATCTGGTTGGATGATCCAATAACACAGACCTATTTATCTCTGAACTCTCGGAGTTCTCTTTGAGCAGTGAGAAGTATGTCACTTGGTCGTATAACTGAAGTGTAACAATACCTTGGAGGTTATCTTCAGTAGATTACTAGGTTTATTAGTAAGTTAGGCTCTAATCCTAACCCTCGTTATCAGTTTAGATAACTGAATAACAACGTGCCATGTTGATTGAACACTGATCACAAACGAAAGGAGTCCGTCAGTTTAAGTTGGCAAAACCTTAATTGAAAACTAACAATCATTTCATCATACTAGTGAGATCACAACAAATCAAACATTATACAGCATTACAGTTAATATACCGATAGTAAAGCAGATAGAAACCTAATAAGTACCTAAACAGTTGAAATGACTAAGACCTAGGGCAACAATCAGACAAGAACATGCAATAGGCTTGGGTCATACAGTAAAGGCACTAACTAGATCTTAACAGCTCCTAAGAGGTCTCTTCGGAACAGTCAATAGGCATACTAGGTCATTCATGTCTCAATTCCTAGGTTCCGTGTCCTAAAAGTACATTAAATGCCTCTCGGGAACTCCGGTCATACCGAGTTCATAGAATCTTCAGATACAGTATAACCAGGGTTCTTAATCCTATGAAGTAGCTAATTTCATATAGGTAGACAAGTCCTGATCACAACCTAAGTGGGTCAATCCTTAAGATGCTAGCATACAAATCTATCAGACTTCCTAATTCAGCATTATAACAGTAACCGTACTATATTAACATAATTACGCTAACCCAAACTTCTATCATGGCAACATACAGATAAATTAAGCTATCATGGCAATATCGGAATGCATTATTAAACATAAAAGATAAGAATACATGTTTCATACAAAAGAAAAGCGTTTCAGATAAAAACCTGAAAAGGCCGAACTAATCTGCCCGGGATCGCACGGACTCGCCGGGATATCCTCTGGAAAATAAAAGCTAAGCTAACTACTACTAAAAACTAACTAATATATTGAAAATGTAAATTGAATTGCAAGTTGAGTGTGTCTTGGAATGAATGGAGAAAAGCCCTTAAATAGACCAAAATTTGGCCAAATACGCCTGACAGGCCGTATGGCAGGGCGTATTTGGTAGGTCGTATGTAAGGCAGGCCGCATGGTGATGGAACTTGGTGGGGTGTATCTGGCAGGGCGTATCCATACAGGCAGGCCGTATAGCAGGGTGTATGGCAAGCCGTATGGTGTGCTGGTCAGGCCTTGATTCACTGGATCGTAACTTGATTTCTTGTCTTTCACCGTTTTCGCTCTAGAATCTTCGTTTTAGCTTCGCTTTACTTGATTCTTTTTGCATCGCCTTTGTAATTACTTAATCTACAAAATCAACTAAAAAAATCGATAATTTTGCCGACAAAGTTTTAATCTTTGTTGTTTTAGGGCTTAATTTAGGGGGTAAAAATGTGACTTTTTGCCCGATATCACGTGTGAATTTTAAAGAGTAGATACTCGGATAATTCATGTTACTAATATGCTATGATGTACATCCTTCGTTAAAAACTTACCCATCATTAACTACAATCTCTATTTCAACTCAATGAATCCCAATTCATAATAAACCAAGTGTATTAATCAATTACATGTTTGATTTTACACTTTCATCCTCGATGTACTCGAAATTTTCTAGACAACATCATTCGTACCTTGCGAAGTTCACAAGAATTTCACGAACACCAACATCATTCACCGAGTAAATATTAATAAAAATGAATAATGAAGTATTGATTCATAATTTCATTTATGTTGAAGTGATAATCCACAAAGATTACGAAGTTTCTAAAGTTTTAGAGATTATTCATTTCTAATTCCAACCGAAAATCAAATGAGTTTAATTTAATATTAACTCATTAAATCTGAATAACATCTGAAGAAAATATGCATATATCTTCATAAAGACTGTAATAAAATTCTCTTGTACAAAATATTACTTGTGAATTTTTTTTAACAGGTAGGTAATACCCAAGAGATATATAAATTCACAATTAATATGTTACATTCCTCGATTTTGATCCAGAAACTATTAACTATACTCACTACTTTCACAATGATATACATTCATTCATAAAAATTAAAACAACCATACTCATTCAAATTAAATTACATATTCTGATTTTAACAAATCAGAATCTAAGTCGAGATATAACCGATAGCATCATTCTTAGATTCCTATAGCTTTCAAAACTATACTTTGACTTCAAAACTGTGCTAGAACATCATTTCTATTAATAAAACCCAGAAAAGTATTTGTATCATTCAAAATCCCAGAACATCATATGAATATTAACTATTACAATCTATGTTCAAATCCCTCAAAATTCTTGAAGACACTTCAAATAATGAATCATCGAGATGATGATCCAACCACATGTTACCCACAGTCATGCACCTGAAAAACTCTCGAAACCAAAGTCATAATTCAACACGTATCCGTGTCATACCTTTTGGCATTGATTAGCAAAAATAACTTTGTAATTCCTTTCAAAAATAGCAAATTTTGTCATAGCTCCAGCATGTCAACTTCAACTTTTCAGTTGAAACAGTCTTATTATAACCTCGATATATACGTTGCCCTTTCACCATCGTTACTGGAGAACCATTTATGTTCCACCACATTAGCAATAAACTTACCAACAACTTCACTGATCTTTGACTTTCTGAAAAATCATTATATATTTATCGAGACCCCATCGTTTACTCATCCGCATCTTGTAACAAGAATTGTCATGCCAATTACTGGGAATCAACAATCAGTATTTTGAAATCCCGCAGTATGTCTACGCCAACAGTTATATGTGTACATATAACATCTATCTCCTATACTTACGTACTTCAAATGTGAAGTTTCTGAAAAATACCCTAAACTGCGAATTAGTTCTCTGAATCTTTGAAAAATGTTAATGAAGCAGCAAAAATTGTAAATGACCTTAACAGCCAAAAGTTTGACGATAAAGAATAGTGTGTTGGCAAAGCTCAGAAAAAGAAACGGTTTGGAACTGGAAAACGGATTGAGCAAAGTATGAAGAATGCTGTGGACAAATCACAAAGACTAAATCTGCCTTCAAAGAATCCAAATGATTCAGTGCCTGCTAAAATCATTAGCAAATACCTTGCTCCTTACTCTAAACCCTTGCGGACAATATTCTTCATCATCCTCTGATCTTAGATATTCTAAGATATCATCATATCTTTCATTATAAATATCTTCGATGTTTCTGAAGATATCTTCATAACTACGGTTATCCAAAATCATTTACCTCTTCGCGCTATCTGTGTTACATCATAAAAGAAACTATTTTAGTTTCTAAATTCTGAAACCTTCGAGTTTAAAATATGAATGTTTATGAAGTAGTGTTGGGAACTGAAGCATGAGTTAGTATAATATAATGACACTTGATCAACATGATTATATTACAGTAAGTCATGCTGAGTTTTTAATTAAACATGATGATTCACAGATCATAAAGTCATCATGTGTTATGTTACATGACTCTTACATTCTATCTAATCTTCAAACATATTAAGAATATATCTTCTTGATAATTCTATTTTTCTGAATATTCAGGTAATTTAACAAGTCAGATTGTGCTATTACCATTTCTTTCTTAGAAAATTAACTATGTTCGTTCCGAAATTCATATCTACGAATTCTGGACCATTATTCGCTTGACTTGAAGTCGGGAAGAGGAGACAAGAGCATGAAACTCTTAAAAGGAAAAATATAAAGCCCGAAAATGACACATAAATTACAAACCATGCATATCAATACGTATTGCAACGTAAACGCATGGGAAAATTAAAAACACTATAAACCCAAGGTAATAGTAGAAGAAAATAAATTCCTCCGGTGGCAGATGAAAAAGAAGAATGAAGGATACGATAGCCAAGAAAATATCAAGAATCAGAACTGGATTAAGCATATGGACGAATACTTTAAAGTATGAATTAAGGGAGAAAGAATAGAAGGTATGAGCTGTGAAAATAAGAAAACGAAGATGGTGGGTTTATAATGAAATATAAAATGGAGCAATCAAGACAGATCATCGCGTTTAACCAAAGAGGATTCTAATTTTCTTAATTACCGAAGAACCAAATCTTATTACGAAGATTTCCTCTACAATCCCTTAAATTCTGGAAATCAACCGTGACTACGTCTCTGGTTAAAACGAATCTGCATTTACTCATTTCACTCTTTTGTAATAACTTCACTCGTACGCTCCACATAAATAAATTATTTTATCCATGTTACCCGCTGATGATTTAACTCTAATTTTCAGCTCGTATACGTCATGAAAACATACTTATTGTCAGCCATAACCATCTCAATCAAATTTCAGGACGAAATTTCTTTAATGGGTAGGTAATGTGACAACCCGGAAATTTCTGACCAAATTTAAACTTTATCTTTATATTATTCCGACACGATAAGCAAAGTTTGTTAAGTTAAATCTCAAGAATTTTAAACTGTGCTCATACATTCATTTAACCTTGACCGGATTCCGACGATTCACGAACCACTATTTAATTGGATATGAATATGTATATGTACATATATGTATATATTATAACTTGAGAATATTAACAAAGTATTAAACGTATAATACTTTACATGAACGTATTGGTTTCAATATGTTTATCGATGGAATTAGAAGATAAGATCAAATGATTGATTTATCCGGTACATTGTATGATTACGAGTCTCTGTTGAGAGGTCCACTTTGATTTAGGAAACCTTTCCTTTTTAACGGTATTCGAAAAATGGTAAAGTGAATTACAAGTAAGAACAAATGTGTCAATTAACGAGAACTAGACAAGGGTTAGTAGAGATTCCTAATTCATGCCTTACAGTAACTTCCTCGTGACTATGGATAAGTTAAATCATTTTACTTTCATAAAATTTAAATTATGTAGAGTAAATTATTGAGTTAATGGTTGCTGACAAGATAAACCCATTTAACAAGTTACATTAAGATGATTTCATATGTTTATTTATTCATTTGATTTTATATGTAAATCTACTTTCCTATAACGTTTTATAAATTAACAAGGTTTATTTATTACAACCTTTAAAATAAGTCTAATATAATTAGTTTTGAAAAACTAAAATTTATAAAATTTATTTAATTTAGTTTCAAACTTATGAAAATGATTTCAGTAACTGAGTTATTAAAACCTGTTGTTATTTAAAGTAAATTGTTTTATAGAATTAAAAGAATTTCAGCTATATATATATATATATATATATATATATATATATATATATATATATATATATATATATATATATATATATATATATATATATATATATATATATATATATATATATTGTTTCAAAAACGTAAACGTGATACGACATAATATTTTTCTAATATTTAAATGATTATAAATGAACGTTGAAATATAATTACTTTTGAAAAACTAAATACTATTAAATGAATATTTAGAATTTATATTTTGAAATGAAAATATATTTTACAAAGTAATAAGATATAATAATAACATAAGTTGTAAAACGTTTTGTTTTAAAATAATATATTTTTGTAAACAACGAAACATTGATTTATAGAAGCAATTGACCACAACACTCAAATGAACAGTTTATACTTTGGGTAATATAGTCTATCGATGATTAAGTCTAATTATTGTTAAAGGTACACGTCGCGTAACGTAAAGTGTTAGTGTTCTAAGCGTATGAACATGTGTTTGAGGAACCGGAACCGGGACGTAAGTCGAGTCATAACGTACGAAACATCGGAACGAAAATTATAAGTTAACTTTACACGTAAATATAATATAATATATAATTAATTATATAAATTAAATATATTATATATATAAATTAATAAAACTGTCGGCAGAAGCAAACAAGCAAATATGGGCTGGCATCAGACACCATGCGATCGCATGGCTCTAAAGCCTAAACCCCATGCGATTGCATGGAGGGGTTAGGTGACTCCAACTCCTTTAAATTCGATCGATTCAGTTTGTTAAGTTCATATATCCATCTATCTCTCTGCAAACACATATACATATATATATATATATATATATATATATATATATATATATATATATATATATATACATATATATATATACATATATATATATACATATATATATATTATAATAATTAATATTATTATTATTAAGATTAAGATTAATATTATTATTAATCTTATTAGTATTATTATTAGTATTAATATTATTATTTATACATTAAATACTACGACGAGGTTCTGCTCGCATGTTTTCAAAATGGGTTTTTCGAGAGGGATAGAGCTAAGGAAGTTATGGGTTATAGCTTTGGAGGTTATGGGTATGGTTCGGGGGTATGCTCGTAAGGTCAATCTAGTGTTTATCATCTCCGTCACGTCTACGTACTTTCCTGCAATATTGAATCTCAATATTGATACATGAGCACTTATAACTTAACATTTATATATTAATAGTGTACCCCTGACTAGTGCTCGAGTAGATAGGATTATGCATGCTTGTATGTTAAATTTTCGTCGTTAGACAGTTTATGATAAATCACGAATTTGAAAATTATGCGATTGTGATACGGTATATGATATGCATGTCGTTGGAAAGCTGGCGAAAAATTAATAACTATTCATTTAGAAAGTGTATGGTTTCGATAAAAGGATTAAAAGATATAGTCAATTAAATTATCTATAACTTTAAGTATTATTGTTAAAATGATTATTATTACTATCGTCGTTATTATTATTAACTAATAATAATAATTATTATTATTATCATTATCGTTATAAATTTTATTATTAAAAATTGTCATTTTTATTAGTATTACTATTGTTATTATCATTAAGATTATTATTAACATTATCATCATTATTATTATTATTATTATTATTATTATTATTATTATTATTATTATTATTATTATTATTATTATTATTATTATTATTATTATTATTATTATTATTATTATTATTATTATTATTATTATTATTATTATTAGTATCATTATCATTAAAACTAATATTAGTATCATCTAATTATTATGATTACTATTATTATCAATATTATGAATACGATATAAAATATGACTAAAAGCTATTAAACAAATCGATTAGGAAATAATGAGTATGAGTATCATAATGGAATTAAAATATCGTAATATATTGATTTAAGAGAAAAATATCGATTTCATTATTTTTTATCATTATTATTAGTGAAAATATCATTTATATTAAAACTATCATTTTTATTAAAATTACCATTTTTAATAGAAATATCATTGTTACTATAAAATATCATTATTATCATCATTTTAATATTATTAATAAAATTATTATTATTATTATCGACAAAATTAAAAAGTATCGTTGTTATTAAGATTATCATATTTGTTAGAAAATGTATTCATTAAAATTATCATTTTATGAATATTATTAGTGTTACTATTATTATCATTAACATGATTTTAATAATATTATTTATTATTAAAATTATTATTATCATTAATAAACACAAATAAAGTCGTTATTATTATTATAATTATTATTATTAAAATAATTAATATTATTATTATTACAAAATAATACAACTTTTGTTTAGTATTATTATTATTATCAATATTATTTTATCAAATAAATTTGTGATACAAAGATATTTTTACCACATGTAATATAGTTACATTAATAATGAATATCACTATATTTTTAAGATATCAAGTGAACTTTACAAATTTTATTACCTAAGATATATAAAAGTATATTTTTATCATATATAATATTTAATATAAATTTTAATTTATTAATATATGACTTTTATTATCTACTCTAATAAAAACTGATTAATATATTTAAAAGTATAAAATGACTATATTTAGGTTATATAATAAACATGTATAAATTTTTAAAGTCATTTTGGGTCAAACTGACTTTTGTTGACTTTTGCATATCGATCTCGAGCATTAGGATTGTGATACACTATGACCTGAACAAAATTGTTAGACAGATATTAATCAACATATAAATATATATTTAATATAGGTTCGTGAATCCGAGGTCAACCCTACACTTGTTCAATGAAGTCATATGTATTTTTACTACAAAATACAATATAGTTAGTTTCATTTGCTCCCTTTTTAAATCTTTTTGCAATATATATTTTTGGGACTGAGAATACATGCGCTGCTTTATAAATGTTTGACGATATAGACACAAGTACTTAAAACTACATTCTATGGCTGGATTATTAAACCGAATATACCCCTTTTTAGTCTGGTAATCTAAGAATTAGGGAACAGACACCCTAATTGACGTGAATCCTAAATATAGATCTATCGGGCCCAATAAGCCCCATTCAAAGTACCGGATGCTTTAGTACTACAAATTTATCATGTCCGAAGGGAGTCCCGGAATGATGGGGAAATTCTATATGCATCATGTTAAGGTCGGTTACCAGGTGTTCAGCATATGAATGATTTTTATCTCTATGCAGTTTGTGAAATGCCTGATATGAGATGATATTTATGAGAAATGGAAATGAAAATCTTGTTGTCTATTATATTATTGAAAATGATTGTTTATGATAAACTAATGAACTCACCAACCTTTTGGTTGATACTTAAAAGCATATTTATTCTCAGGTATTAAAGATATTACTTGGAGTCTTTCATGGCATATATTTCAAAAGACGTTGCATTCAAGTCGTTAAGTTCAATAAAGATTATTATTAAGTAAATGATAGATTAGGTCATTTATAATTAGATATTATGAAATGGTAGGCATGCTTGTCAACTTTCGATGTAATGAAAGTTTGTGTTTTAAAAACAATGTTTGTAAAATTTATCATATAGAGGTCAAATGCCTCGTGATGTAACCATATGTTATTGTATTCATCCTTATGGATTAGGACGGGTCGCTTCACTATGTTAGCTTCTCCTAAGCTCATAATCTGTTGTTCCAGAAATTTATCTTTGATATCTTGTTTAGCAAGTTGTTCCATCACTGGGTTCTCCAAACGACTGAGATGGTCTGCTGTGACGTTCTCTGCTCCTTTCTTATCTTTAATCTCAATGTCGAATTCTTGTAGGACTAGGATCCATTGTAGGAGTCTTTATTTTGCATCTTACTTAGTAAATAGATATTTAAGGGCTGAGTGATCTGTGTAAACTGTAGTTTTGGACAGGATTAGATAGGAATAGAATTTGTTGAAGGCGAAAACTACAGCTAGCAGCTCCTTTTCCGTGGTGGTATAATTCTCTTAAGCTCCGGTCAAGGTTTTGCTGGCGTAATATATTGGATGGAAGTGTTTATCTTTCCGTTGTCCTAGTACAGCTCCAACTGCGAAGTTGCTCGCATCACACATGATTTCGAATGGTAAGCTCCAATCGGGAGCAATCATGATGGGCGCATGTGTGAGCTGTTTCTTCAGATAGTTGAATGCTTGTATGCATTCTTCGTTAAAGATGAACGGTTCCTTCCCAAGGAGATGAGTGATAGGTCGAGTGACCTTTGAAAAATCTTTGATGAAGCGTCGGTAGAAACTGGTTTGTCCAAGGAAACTCCTTACTGCTTTTACTGTGGTAGGCTCTGGAAGTTTAGCTATGGTCTCAATCTTAGCCTTGTCGACTTCTATTCCTGAATCTGATATCTTATGTCCTAAAACAATACCTTCTTTCACCATGAAGTGACATTTTTCCCAATTTAGAACTAAATTCGAATCTTCACACCTGGTAAGCATCTTGTCGAAATTAGAAAGGCACGAATCATAGGTACTACCAAAGACTGAGAAGTCATCCATGAAGACTTCCATACAACGTTCTATCATGTCATGGAATATTGCCACCACGCATCGCTGAAACATAGCTGGTGCATTGCATAACCTAAAGGGCATACGTCGATAGGCAAATGTTCCAAAAGGAAAGGTGAAGGTTGTCTTTTCTTGGTCCTTTGGATCGAGAGGAATTTGAAATTAGCCGGAAAAATCATCAAGGAAATAATAGAATTCATTTCCTGATAGACGTTCCAACATTTGATCGATGAAGGGTAATGGAAAATGATCCTTCCGGGTTGCATCGTTAAGTTTACTATAATCTATGCAAACCCTCCAATGGTGAGCTCCCGTGTTGGAATAAGTTCATTTTTCTCATTTTAGATTACAGTCATTCCTCCTTTCTTAGGTACGACTTGAACATGACAGACCCACGGTGAATCGAAAATAGGATAGATCAGATCGGCATCCAGAAGTTTGATTACTTCTTTCTTGACGACTTCTTGAATCATAGGATTGACCCTTCTTTGCCTCTGAACTGATGGCCTGAAATCATCTTCCATGAAGATCTTGTGGGTGCAATAGTTGGGACTGATTCCTTTTATGTCAAAAATCTTCCAAGCAATTGCTTTCTTATGTGATTTTAGAACTTAAATCAATTTCGTCTTCTCCTGTGGCGTGAGGTCTTTTGAGATGATTACAGGGAGTTGTGTTTCTCCTTCTAAGAATGCATACTCTAGATGTTCGAGTAACATTTTCAATTCTAATTCTGGAGGTTCCTCGATAGATGGCTTCATTCTTGCTATTTATGCTCTATCTAACGAGTTATACCTCTCTTGGAATTCTGATTCTTCATCCTTAATAGTGGTCACTGATGCTATCTATTCTTTGGTTCTGGAAATTGTCCTTCTTAAAGATTCTTCTTCAGAAACGTCTTCTTTAGTTTCGAAGATAGGATTTTCCACACAGTCTACTTCTGACTGGGGTTCCTGAAATACCAGAATGAAATCTGTTTGTTCATTCGGTCTTCTCCTTAACAGAGGTAGGGGAATGTCTTGACCTAGTGGTGCTATTTAGATAGCTTTGCTGAGAAAGTTACTTTCAGATAGGGGAGATTTATTTTGACCAGAATCTATAGCTAAATACGTGTCAAGATTTTCTTCAGGAGGTGTAAAGAACAGATTCTGACTAGGAATGGTCTGCGAACTTATCCATAATGACAAAATCGACGGGGAATGCGAACTTATCCACTCTGACTAGGACATCCTCAGCTATTCCTCGAGGGATCTTAACTGATCTGTCTGCGAGTTGGATAGTCATTCATGTTGGTCGTAAGTCTTTTAATCCTAGCTTTTTGAATAACGAATAGGGCATTAGGTTTACACTGGCTCCTAAGTCTGCTAAAGCATTACTAATCTGGATATCTTGCAGGTAGCAAGGTACTGTAAATCTTCCTGTATCTCCTAACTTAGGGGGAATACCATGTTGCTATACTAATGATCATTCTTCAGTTAAGGGCAAGCTAACTATCTCTCTTAATCTCTCTTTATTTGAAAGCAGTTCTTTGAAAAATTTAGCGCAGTTTGACATTTCTACTAAAGCATCTACTAGTCGTACATTCAAATGTAAATTCTTAATAATATCCCAATACTTAGCGAATTGTGCTTCTTGTTTTTCCTTCCTAAGCTTACCTGGGAAAGGTATGCGGGTGCGCGGAATAATTTATGGGGTCTTAGGAGAGATAGGTTCTGGTGGATTGACAACTAGGTCAATTGGCACAGGTTCCTTATCGAAAAAATCTTGTATGGGTATGTTAACACTTGTTTCCTTCCCACCTCTAGTTATTACTAGGGAGTCAAACTTACTACTCTCCAATTCAACTTTAGTGGTTAACTGTTCAAGCGTAAGCTGAAAATTGTTTATTAATTCTTTAAAAGTCTTAATCAAGGTATCAAACTTGTTTTGGTAATCTATGACTTGAAGGTTTATCGTGTATTGCTTTTTCATAAATTCAACTAAAGTTTCCTTAGAGAGGGTAGCAAGTTGGTGTAGTGGGAGGAGTATATTAAAGTCCGAGCTATTATGCTGTTTATATGCCCATCTAGGGTAAGGATACCTTAGATTGGTTCTAGTAGCATCGATACTTTTAGGAATTGATAAACTTTGAAGAGCGAGGGTGAGATCTTATAACCTGGTTTCCAGCATTTGTACCGTATGAGCGAAGATGTCATCCTTCTCAGCAGCTTCATTGTTCCAATCTTCCTGATGTGCAGCTATTGTGTCCAAAAGATCCCATGCTTCGTCTGCTGTTCATGACATGAAATTGCCTTGCGAGGCCATGTCTAGGAGAGACTTATCATCCTTGGTCAAACCATTGTACAGCTTGCGGATTATGTCTGCCGGACTTAACGAATGATCCAGACATATTTTAAGCATCACTTTTATTCTATTCCATGCTAGACACAATGACTCGTTTTCTTTTTGAGAAAAGTTGGTGATGTCATTTCTTAAATAGGTTTGCAGGAAAGGTGGATAAAATTTTTTCAAAAACTTAGTGGCTAATTCTTCCCATGAATGTATTAAATTCGGGTTAAGCTCATCAAACCATGTCAAAGAGTGTGAAGATAGAGAATATTGGAAAAGATGAAGTTTTAAAAGGTTTTTCTCGTTTTATTATTTCTTAAAAGAGTCAACCAGACTGATAAATTTGTTTAAGTGAAAGTTTGGATCGTCAGTCGGTAATCCTTGAAATTTACAGATCATACTGACCAGCTTGATCATATGTGAACTAATTTCAAGACTTCCTTCAGTTTCTAAGGTGATTGGTCCTCCTCTTTGTAACATCCAGTCTTTTTCCGTTTACTTTTCCGTTTAACTATTCAAATTCCGTTATATGTTTATAACATCTCCCGTTGATACGCGTTTTAAAAATATCTCGTTTAGGTAATTCAAGCACCCGCAACTGAACTCGAGGGACTAGTTTCGCCAAAGAGCCAAAGAGGTGACTAGCATTTGACTAGTCAACCCCACCCCCTTTCTTTTTCATTTTCATTTTCCTTTTCTTTCACTACTTCTCCATTTTCTTTCAATTATCCATTTCAAAGAATCATCATCTAAATCCAAGCTAGCGGGTGTCTTGCAAAACAAATTACATATTTGGAATCCTTGCAACTTCCTCTTCAATTCCATACCGATTTCATCAAATTTGGGTAACTTTCTAAAATCACTAGATTTTGTGTTTTTGATGTTTTTAACTTATAAAGTTGTTAAACAGTGTCTATGGCTCAAGTCTAACATGAATATATGATTTATATGTTCGTTTTTGTTATTTAAAGTAACTAGCTTGAACATAAACTTTGGTGTGTTTGATTTGGTGATTTGGTTGTGTGGATGATGTTAAATGTTATAAATGCATGTATTAAATGTGTTCCTAACATCACTAGCTTCAATTTAATGTGTCGGTTGTTTTAGAAAACTTCATAAACATGATTAGTGATTTTGATGTTGTTGGTTAGGGTTTGATAGAATTGAATGTGAACATTTAATGTATTGAATGCCATGAATTGTCGTTGGTAAGTGGTTAGTTAGATTGTATGCTTGATTACCTACGAAACGGCGTGTCATATGTATGCATTTAATTCCCGAATCCTATTTTGTGCATTTATGAACTTGAGCATTAATTGAGCATTAAATGTTGGAAAGTCGGTTATTGCAAATGATGTTTTTGTTTGATGAAATGTATTTAGTTGTGTTCTTTGTCAAATTAGCTTTCCAACGATATAAAATGCGTGTCATAAGTGTTTACGGTTTGTGATTTGTGTTTGATCGAAGTTCGGAAAAAGACTTGAACAATTGAAACTAACCAGGCACCAGCACACGTTATGTGCCGCGGCGCGGCCAGCCTATGTCGCGGCGCGACATAAGGCGTGTCCAGGTTCTGACCTCCTTGGTCAAAATATGAAAAATGTTTGGCACGCTATGGACCTCCGATTCACACGAGACTTGTTCTAACACGCTTATATATGAATAAAAACCTCAGAAAAATAGTTCGGGACCCGACCCGAACGTGTTGACTTTTTCGTTGACTTTGACCGACCAAAGTTTGACTTTTCGTCAAACTTAACCAAATGTTTATGCAACCTTCCTAACTTGTTTCTATACCTGTATCTTGCTATGAAACTTGACAAATTGATTCACATGCTACATAATCGAGTCGTAACGAGCCATAGGACTAATTGAACATCTTTGACCTATCGTGTTTATCGTTATTGATACGACCTATTTGTTTAGGTCAAGACTAGCATTGTTCTTTGCACACGTTACTTTGTGAAGTACTTTTCATACGTGCACTCAAGGTGAGATCATAGTCCCATCTTTCAAACAACTTTTATGCTTTAAACTATGGGATGAGAAACATATACATCATACTTTTACACTTTGAACACAAGTACGGAAACGAACATTCCACGTACGGGTTTGAACAAAAATCCTCAATTCAATTATCATTAGTTACACTTGCAGGGTGTAAATGAGAACTTATATTATGTGATCACATGGGCTTGACGAGCCTCATTCGGACGGTTCGCTACCGTTAGCGGATGAAATATATTTTCGGGTCTAGTGTATGTTTTAACACTACGCAAAGGGTGCAAAACAGTTAAGTTTGATAATTGGGTGCCCGCGAAACAAATAACAACTTTGGAATGCAAATGATTTTGATAATCATATTATATTAAATCTTGTGGTTCAAATGCAACGTTTACTAAAATACCTATGATTTCACCAACGTTTTCATTGACAGTTTTCTATATGTTTCCTCAGGTCCTTGAACGCTACTTGATACATGCTTCCGCACTCTTTTTGATACTTGCTTGGATGTCGAGTATACATGCATAGTTGGAGCGTCTTTTGACAACTTTTAAATTGTGTCGCATAGGTTTCATTCGTACGTTAAACTTTGTAATGTAACTAGTCTTTGAACTACTTTTGTAAACTTGAAACATCCTTTTACTTATGAAATGAATGCGACATATTTTGGTCAAACGTCATGTTAAAGACTTATGACTATGTAACGGGACCTAAGTAGTCGGCGCCGTCAAACATGATTTGGTCGGGTCGCTACAGATGGTATCAGAGTGTTTGTTGTAGGGATTTAGAGTTAATTGGTGTCAACCCCGAGTCATAGGGTGCATTAGTGAGTTAGACTACAACCGGCATATAGACTTGAAGTAGGAATTACTTGACTACTTGTGCATTTATACTCGAACTCTTCTATCATATCTAATTCTTATTCAATCTTAATCTCACGTTACTTGATTTAATTGACGCGCCACCTTGACTATATGAAATAGTGTCGAATGCACATATGAATTAGGGTAATATAATTTCTGGGATTTTATTACGGTGACTCATATGAACATTCTGACATTATGACATAAAGAATTTAAGGCGAGTCAAGGAAAATTTCTCTCTATCCTTATTCCATATCATGATTAGTATTATTGAAAATACTAATCAACGATATTCTTGTGTTTTGAAGGGACAATGCCTCCTCGTCGTGTGCCATGCCATGAGACTCCTGAACAAGCTCTACAACGAATGGTAGCCACCGCCGTAGAGGCGGCCATGGCCGGTCACTCCTCCAACAACAACAATAACAATAAAAACAACAACAATAGAGCCAGTAACTCAAGCGAAGGGTGCTCCTACAAAGCCTTCATGGGGTGCAAACCTCATACCTTTGATGGAACCAGGGGACCGGTTGTACTCACTCAATGGTTCGAACAAACGGAAGCCGTTTTTAGCATAAGCGGTTGTTGGGACCAAGATAAAGTCAAATATTCCACCCACACCTTTGCCGGTATCGCCCTCACATGGTGGAACATGTATGTACAATCGGTGGGTACCAATGAAGCTCACGCCCTCTCTTGGGCCGATTTAAGGGAAAGGATGATCGTCGAATTTTCCCCTCGTGAAGAAACCCGAAAGCTCGAACAAGAGCTAAGAACTTTAAAGGCGGTCGAAAACGATCTCAAGGCCTACAATCAACGATACGCCGAGCTATCCTTGATGTGTCCCAACCTCGTGAACCCCGAATCTCAAAGGGTTGAACTCTATATGGATGGTCTTCCAAAGAGCATCAAACAAGGAGTGATGTCATCCAAACCCGCTAACCTACAACAAGCCTTAAACATGGCCCGCCAATTGATCGAAATGGTTGACGAAATCGTAGTTCCGGCACTTAAGGCCGAGGATAAATCGGGCGACAACAAAAGAAAATGGGAAGCCCCACAATCAAGCAACAACTACAACAACAACTTCACCAAAAAGCCTTTCACCTCCGACGCCAAGAAAAGTTATGGCGGAAATAAACCCTTTTGCAACAAATGCCACAAACACCACTATGGTGAATGTAGCAATCTATTTTGCCACCGGTGCCAAAGGGGTGGTCATGTGGCCAATGATTGTAGAAGTGCCGCCCCCGTCGCTCAAAAGGTGCCCAATGCACCAAAACCGGGTACTTGTTATGAATGTGGCCAAACGGGTCATTTTAGAAATGCATGTCCGAAGAAGAAAGCCAACACCAACACACGCGGACGAGCTTTCAACATCAACACCGAGGAAGCCCAAGATGACAATGAATTAGTCACGGGTACGTTTCTCCTCAACAACACTTATGTTACTTGTTTATTCGATTCGGGCGCCGATAAGATTTTTGTATCCAAGACTTTGAATCATTCTTTTAACACTCCACCACTTCCACTAGATACCACTTATACCATTGAAGTGGCCAACGGAAAACTGTTGAGTGCCGACACATATTACCGGGGGTGTACGTTAAACATTTTGGGTAATGAGTTTGAAATTGACTTGATACCCATGGAACTAGGAAGCTTCGATGTAATAATCGGTATGAATTGGCTAGCCAAAATGAAATCTCACATCCTTTGTGATCTTAACGTAATCCAAATTCCTATCGAGAATGGTGAACCTTTGATCGTCTATGGCGATAAAAGTTTCACCGGACTCAACCTCGTTTCATGCATTAAAGTTAGAAAACTACTCTGTAAGGGTTGTTTTGCGATCCTTGCTCACGTTAAGAAAGTTGAGTCCGATGAGAAGCACATCGATGATGTGCCAATTGTTAGTGACTATTCTGATGTATTTCCCGACGAATTGCCGGGTCTTCCACCTCATTGACCAGTTGAATTCCAAATCGATCTTATTCCGGGAGCCGCACCCGTAGCACGTGCACCATATAAACTCGCTCCATCCGAAATGCAAGAATTGCAAAGTCAAATCCAAGAACTACTTGATCGTGGTTTTATACAGCCTAGCCATTCACCTTGGGGCGCTCCGATTTTGTTTGTTAAAAAGAAAGACGGATCCCTACGAATGTGCATTGATTATCGTGAACTAAACAAATTGATGGTTAAGAACCGATATCCTCTTCCTCGCATCGATGACCTCTTTGATCAACTACAAGGGTCTTGTGTATATTCGAAAATCGATCTCCCCTCGGGTTATCATCAATTAAGGGTTTAGGGGAAAGATGTCTCCAAAACCGCTTTCCAAACTCGTTTTGGTAGTTATGAATTCCTTGTCATGCCATTTGGTCTCACTAATGCACCGGCGGTGTTCATGGATCTTATGAACCGCGTGTGCAAACCGTATCTTGACAAATTCGTTATCATGTTCATCGATGATATTTTGGTTTATTCTAAAAGCAAAGAAGAACACGAGGAACATCTCCGATTGTGCTTGAACTTTTAAGACAAGAACAACTCTATGCCAAATTCTCCAAGTGTGAATTTTGGTTAAAGGAATTTCAATTTCTTGGTCATGTTGTAAGTGACCAAGGTATTAAAGTCGATCCATCAAAAATCGAAGCCATTAGTAAATGGAAGACTCCTACTACTCCTACTCACATTCGTCAATTCTTGGGTCTCGCCGGATACTATCATAGATTCATCAATGATTTCTCTTTGGTCGCTCATCCTCTAACCGCGTTAACTCATAAGGGAAGAAAATTCGTTTGGGCAATCGAACAAGAATCCGCATTTCAAATCTTGAAAACGAAGCTAACCACCGCTCCTATCTTGTCACTTCCCGATGGCAACGATGATTTTGTTGTGTATTGCGACGCCTCGAAACATGGTTTTGGGTGTGTGTTGATGCAACGAACGAAAGTCATTTCTTATGCTTCTCGACAATTCAAAATTCATGAACGAAACTACACGACACATGATCTCGAACTCGAAGCCGTTGTCTTTGCACTTAAAATGTGGAGACACTATCTTTATGGAACCAAGAGTACTATCTTTACCGATCACAAAAGTCTCTAACACATCTTCGATCAAAAGCAACTAAACATGAGACAACGAAGGTGGATTGAAACCTTAAACGATTACGATTGCGAGCTTCGTTACCATCCCGAAAATGCAAATGTAGTAGCCGATGCCGTAAGTCGAAAAGAAAGAGCGGTGCCTCTTCGTGTCCGAGCCTTAAACATCACCATCCACACAAACCTTAATAGCCAAATTCGGGTAGCCCAAGATGAAGCTCTCAAGGATGAAAACGTTTCACATGAGCTCTTGAACATTCTCGTCTCTTGATTCGAAACTAAGGAAACCGGACTCCGATATTTCGCCGGAAGGATTTGGGTGCCTAGTTATGGGGACCTACAAAGTCTTATTTTAGATGAAGCCCATAAGTCAAGATACACGATTCACCCCGGTGCCAATAAGATGTACCACGACCTTAAACAACAATATTGGTGGCCGAACATCAAAATGGACGTTGCTACTTATGTTTCCAAGTGTTTGACATGTTCCAAAGTCAAAGCTGAACACCAAAGACCGTCCTGACTACTTCAACAACCTGAGATCCCGCAATGGAAGTGGGAAAGGATACCGATGGATTTTATCACCAAACTACCAAAAACGACGGGCGGTTATGATACCATTTGGGTTATTGTTGACCGTCTCACGAAATCCGCACACTTTCTCGCCATGAAGGAGACCGACAAAATGAAGAAACTTGCAAAACTTTACATCAAGGAGATCGTAGCCCGACACGGTGTACCTTTATCGATTATCTCCGACCTAAATGGCCGTTTTGTTTCTAGATTTTGGCGTACCTTGCAAGAAGCGTTGGGAACGCGTTTAGACATGAGCACCGCATATCATCCTCAAACCGATGGGCAAAGCGAACGTACAATTCAAACCTTAGAGGAAATGTTACGGGCTTGTGTTGTTGATTTTGGAAAAGCTTGGGACAAGTACTTACCTCTCGCCAAATTCTCCTACAACAATAGTTATCACGCGAGTATAAAAGCCGGCCCATTCGAAGCGTTATATGGCCGAAAATGCCGTTCTCCTCTTTGTTGGGCCGAAGTAGGCGACCTACAAATCACTGGACCCGAACTCATTCACAAAACCACCAAGAAGATCATTTAAATCTGATATAGGCTTCGGACGGCCCGGAGTCGTCAAAAGTGCTATACCGACAAAAGACGCAACGACCTTGAATTTCAAGTCGGTGACTGCGTCATGTTAAAAGTCACACCTTGGAAAGGTGTCATTCGTTTTGGAAAACGTGGGAAATTAAATCCGCGGTATATTGGTCCTTTCGAAATCTTGGAGCGTATTGGAACCGTTGCGTATCGTTTAGATCTTCCGCCCCAATTGAGCTCCGTTCATCCTACCTTCCATGTATCTAACTTGAAAAAGTGTCTTGCCGAACCCGATATCATCATCCCTCTCGAGGAACTTACTATTGATCACAAACTTCATTTTTTGGAGGAACCGGTTGAAATTGTGGACACCTCCGTCAAGACATTGAAACAAAACCGAATCCCGATTGTCAAGGTTCGTTGGAATGCCAAAAGAGGACTCGGGTTTACTTGGGAAAGGCAAGATCAAATACAAAAGAAATACCCTCACTTATTCCCGATTCTAGAAACGCAGAATTCCGAGGAAGAAACAACGACTACTACG
This sequence comes from Rutidosis leptorrhynchoides, assembly GCF_046630445.1. NCBI lineage: Eukaryota > Viridiplantae > Streptophyta > Magnoliopsida > Asterales > Asteraceae > Rutidosis > Rutidosis leptorrhynchoides. The sequence continues at coordinate 171,122,469 of NC_092337.1, forward strand.
CCTACTTAAATTTCGGGAAGAAATTTATTTTAAGGAGTAGGTAATGTAACATCCCGCCTTTTTCCGTTTACTTTTCCGTTTAACTATTTAAATTCCGTTATATGTTTATAACATCTCCCGTTGATACGCGTTTTAAAAATATCTCGTTTAGGTAATTCACGCACCCGCAACCGAACTCGAGGGACTAGTTTCGCCAAAGAGGTGACTAGCATTTGACTAGTCAACCCCACCCCCTTTCTTTTTCATTTTCATTTTCCTTTTCTTTCACTACTTCTCCATTTTCTTTCAATTATCCATTTCAAAGAATCATCATCTAAATCCAAGCTAGCGGGTGTCTTGCAAAACAAATTACATATTTAGAATCCTTGCAACTTCCTCTTCGATTCCATACTGATTTCATCAAGTTTGGGTAACTTTCTAAAATCACTAGATTTTGTGTTCTTGATGTTTTTAACTTATAAAGTTGTTAATTAGTGTCTATGGCTCAAGTCTAACATGAATATATGATTTATATGTTCGATTTTGTTATTTGAAGTAACTAGCTTGAACATAAACTTTGGTGTGTTTGATTTGGTGATTTGGTTGTGTGGATAATGTTAAATGTTATAAATGCATGTATTAAATGTGTTTCTAACATCACTAGCTTCAATTTGATGTGTAGGTTGTTTTAGAAAACTTCATAAACATGATTAGTGATTTTGATGTTGTTGGTTAGGGTTTGATAGAATTGAATGTGAACATTTAATGTATTGAATGCCATGAATTGTGGTTGGTAAGTGGTTAGTTAGATTGTATGCTTGATTACCTACAAAACGGCGTGTCATATGTATGCATTTAATTCCCGAATCCTATTTTGTGCATTTATGAACTTGAGCATTAATTGAGCATTAAATGTTGGAAAGTCGGTTATTTCAAATGATGTTTTTGGTTGATGAAATGTGTTTAGTTGTGTTCTTTGTCAAATTAGCTTTCCAACGATATAAAATGCGTGTCATAAGTGTTTACGGTTTGTGATTTTTGTTTGATCGAAGTTCGGAAAAAGACTTGAACAAATGAAACTAACCAGGCACCAGCACACGTTATGTGCCGCGGCGCGGCCAGCCTATGTCGCGACGCGACATAAGACGTGTCCAGGTTCTGACCTCCTTGGTCAAAATATGAAAAATGTTTGGCACGCTATGGACCTCCGATTCACATGAGAGTTGTTCTAACATGCTTATATATGAATAAAAACCGCAAAAAAATAGTTCGGGACCCGACCCGAACGTGTTGACTTTTTTGTTGACTTTTTTGTTGACTTTGACTGACCAAAGTTTGACTTTTCGTCAAACTTAACGAAATGTTTATGCAACCTTCCTAACTTGTTTCTATACATGTATCTTGCATGAAACTTGACAAAGTGATTCACATGCTACATAATCGAGTCGTAACGAGCCATAGGACTAATTGAACATCTTTGACCTATTGTGTTTACCGATATAGATACGACCTATTTGTTTAGGTCAAGACTAGCATTGTTCTTTGTACACGTTACTTTGTGAAGTACTTTTCATACGTGCACTCAAGGTGAGATCATAGTCCAATCTTTCAAACAACTTTTATGCTTTAAACTATGGGATGAGAAACATATACGTATCATACTTTTACACTTTGAACACAAGTACGGAAATGAACATTCCACGTACGGGTTTGAACAAAAATCCTCAATTCAATTATCATTAGTTACACTTGCAGGGTGTAAACGAGAACTTATATTATGTGATCACATGGGCTTGACGAGCCTCATTCGGACGGTTTGTTACCGTTAGCGGATGAAATATATTTTCGGGTCTAGTGTATGTTCTAACACTACGCAAAGGGTGCAAAACAGTTAAGTTTGATAATTGGGTGCCCGCGAAACAAATAACAACTTTGGAATGCAAATGATTTTGATAATCATATTATATTAAATCTTGTGGTTCAAATGCAACGTTTACTAAAACACCTTTGATTTCACCAATGTTTTCGTTGACAGTTTTCTATATGTTTCCTCAGGTCCTTGAACGCTACTTGATACATACTTCCGCACTCTTTTTGATACTTGCTTGGATGTCGAGTATACATGCATAGTTGGAGCGTCTTTTGACAACTTTTAAATTGTGTCGCATATGTTTCATTCGTACGTTAAACTTTGTTATGTAACTAGTCTTTGAACTACTTTTGTAAACTTGAAACATCCTTTTACTTATGAAATGAATGCGACATATTTTGGTCAAACGTCATGTTAAATACTTATGACTACGTAACGGGACCTAAGTAGTCGGCGCCGTCAAACATGATTTGGTCGGGTCGCTACACTCTTTCCTCTAAGCATGACTTTTGCATAGAAGCAAGGGTGTTTTGTTGTTCCATTTTTATGATTTTCTATTTAAGAAGATTCAAAAGTAACTTTTAGATAATATTAATTGACTAAAAGGATCGATAATTTAATAAAAACAATTATTCTTGAAATTCGGTCGCTAACCTTATCGATATTCTAATTGATAGGATTTCTTACATATTACTGGGTATCCAGGTGGCCAGGCCGACTTTGGAGAGACAGGATCCTTTTGGTTCCAATATAATTGGAGACTGTTCGAAAAATCCAACAGCCAAGTCCGTGTATAAATGTCTTTCTTAGACACCACTAAACAATACTTTTGTCTGCTTAAAATCTTTCTCAATCAAAATATTCGATTCCTCGGCAGCGGCACCAAAAGATACTTCTCCTTATGATATAGCCAAAACGGACGGTTTTGTTCGTGCAGTGTCGTTAGGTCGCAGTACGTCAGATTTGGTATAGCACACATAGGTTTTCGTTTAATTTATATTGTGCGGGGCCTAAAAATACTTTTAACTTTCTAATGTAGAATGTGTAAGTTAACCTAGGGTCGTGCTTTTGAATGGTTTAACGAATTGAATATCAAGTGGATAATTGTCTTTTATTTAAATTACCTGGATAAAAGATAGTAGTTGGTTTAAGCTAAAAGTCTTAATTGCGGGAAGGTAAATAAAGTGGGAGGATGTCTGGAGTGTGTAGATCAAGGAAATGTTGACCAAGATATCAGTTTGGGCTAGGGACAGGTGATTATGTTGATATTAAAGCTTATGATTGAGGTGGTGTAGATCTGGTTGGATGAGCCAATTACACAGACATACTTATCTCTAGACTCTCAGAGTTCTCGTTGAGTAGTGAGAAGTATGTCACGTGGTTGTATAATTAAAAAGTGACTATACCTCAGAGGTTATCCTTAGTAAAGCACTAGGTTTATTAATGAGTTAAGTTCTAATTCTAACCCTCGTTATCAGTTTGGTTAACTGAATAACAACGTGCCGTATTGATTGAACACTGATCACAAACGCGAGGAGCCCGTCGGGTTAAGTTGACAAAACCTTAAATGAAAACTAACAACCATTTTATCATACTAATAAGATCAAACCAAGACAAATGTTATACAACATTAAAGTTTATATACTGAAAGTAAAGCAGATAGAAACCTAACAGGTACCTAAACAGTTGATATGACTTAATCCTAGAGCAACAATCAAACAAGAACATGCAATAGGTTTGGGTCATACAGTCAGGGCAATAGCTAGATCTTAACAGCTCCTAAGAGGTCTCCTCGGAACAGTTAATGGGCGTACTAGGTCATTCATGTCTCAATTCCTAAGTTCTGTGTCCTGAAAGCGCATTAGATGCCTCTCGGGAACTCCGGCCATACCGAGTTCATAGAATCTTCAGATACAGTATAACCAGGGGTCTTATGAAATGTCCCATTCATATTGATTATAAACGTTCCATATTAATTGATTTCGTTGCGAGGTTTTGACCTCTATATGAGACGTTTTTCAAAGACTGCATTCATTTTTAAAACAACCATAACCTTTATTTTATCAATAAAGGTTTTAAAAATATTTCGTAGATTATCAAATAATGATAATCTAAAATATACTGTTTACACACGACCATTACATAATGGTTTACAATAGAAATATATTATATCGACATATGTTTCTTGAATGCAGTTTTTACATAATATCATACAAACATGGACTCCAAATCTTGTCCTTATTTTAGTATGCAACAGTGGAAGCTCTTAGTATTCACCTGAGAATAAACATGCTTTAAACATCAACAAAAATGTTGGTGAGTTATAGGTTTAACCTATATATATCAAATCGTAACAATAGACTACAAGATTTCATATTTCAATACACATCCCATACATAGAGATAAAAATCATTCATATGGTGAACACCTGGTAACCGACATTAACAAGATGCATATATAAGAATATCCCCATCATTCCGGGACACCCTTCGGATATGATATAAATTTCGAAGTACTAAAGCATCCGGTACTTTGGATGGGGTTTGTTAGGCCCAATAGATCTATCTTTAGGATTCGCGTCAATTAGGGTGTATGTTCCCTAATTCTTAGATTACCAGACTTAATAAAAAGGGGCATTTTCGATTTCGATAATTCAATCATAGAATGTAGTTTCACGTACTTGTGTCTATTTTGTAAATCATTTATAAAACCTGCATGTATTCTCATCCCAAAAATATTAGATTTTAAAAGTGGGACTATAACTCACTTTCACAGATATTTCCTTCCTCGAAAATAAGACTTGGCCATGGATCGATTCACGAACCTATACAAATATGTACATATATATCAAAGTATGATCAAAATATAATTACAACCATTTTTATTATGTTTTAAAGATTTGAGTGTATTAAGTCAGCTGTCCTCGTTAGTAACCTACAACTAGTTGTCCACAGTTAGATGTACAGAAATAAATCTATATATATTATCTTGAATCAATCCACGACCCAGTGTATACACGTCTCAGGTTAAATCACAACTCAAAGTATATATATTTTTGGAATCAACCTCAACCCTGTATAGCTAACTCCAACATTACTGCATATAGAGTGTATATGGTTGTTCCAAATAATATATATACATGGGTCGATATGATATGTCAAAACATTTGCATACGTGTCTATGGTATCCCAATATTACATAATATATTAGAATACATATATAATACAATATAAGTTAGCTAGGATATGATTTGTATAGATTTGTTAAACATTTCCCGTAGCTAAAAAGATCAAAAATATCCAATCTTGTTTTACCCATAACTTGTTCATTTTAAATCCGTTTTGAGTGAATCAAATTGCTATGGTTTCATATTGAACTCTAATTTAAGAATCCAAACAGAAAAAGTATAGCTTTATAGTCGAAAATTTAAGCTACATGTCAATTAGTAAAGAGGTAGTCATTTCCGTCGAAAGAACTACATCTTGATGACCATTTTGAAAAACATACTTTCACTTTGAGTTTAACCAACATTTTTGGATATAGTTTCATGTTCATATGAAAAATAATTTTCCCAGAAGAACAACTTTTAAATCAAAGTTTATCATAGTTTTTAATTATCCAAACCAAAACAGCCCCCGGTTTCACTACGACGGCGTATATCCGATTTTATGGTGTTCATCGTGTTTCCACTTTTTAAATCATTAAGTTAGCATATCATATAGATATAGAACATGTGTTTAGTTGATTTTAAAAGTCAAGTTAGAAGGATTAACTTTTGTTTGCGAACAAGTTTAGAATTAACTAAACTATGTTCTAGTGATTACAAGTTTAAACCTTCGAATAAGATAGCTTTATATGTATGAATCGAATGATGTTATGAACATCATTACTACCACAAGTTTTATGGATAAAACTACTGGAAATGAGAAAAATGGATCTAGCTTCAAAGGATCCTTGGATGGCTTGAAAGTTCTTGAAGCAGAATCATGACACGAAAACAGTTCAAGTAAGATTTTCACTCGAAATAAGATTGTTATATTTGTAGAAATTGAATCAAAGTTTGAATATGAATATTACCTTGAATTAGAAAGATAATCTACTGTAAATAAAAAAGGTTGCTTGATCTTAGATGATTACTTGGAATGGATTAGAAAGCTTGGAAGTAGACTTGCAAACTTGGAAGTATTCTTGATTTTTATGAAACTATACTTATGGAATTTATGAAGAACACTTAGTACATGAAGATGGAACTTGAGAGAGATCAATTAGATGAAGAAAATTGAAGAATGAAAGTGTTTGTAGGTGTTTTTAGTCATTGGTATATGGATTAGATATAAAGGATATGTAATTTTGTTTTCATGTAAATAAGTCATGAATGATTACTAATATTTTTGTAATTTTATGAGATATTTCATGCTAGTTGCCAAATGATGGTTCCCACATATGTTAGGTGACTCACATGGGCTGCTAAAAGGTGATCATTGGAGTGTACATACCAATAGTACATACATCTAAAAGTTGTGTATTGTACGAGTACGAATACGGGTGCATACGAGTAGAATTGTTGATGAAACTGAACGAGGATGTAATTGTAAGCATTTTTTTTAGGTAGAAGTACTTTGATATGTGTCTTGAAGTCTTTCAAAAGTGTAAGAATACATATCAAAACACAACATGTATATACATTCTAATGGAGTCGTTAAGTCTTCGTTAGTCGTTACATGTAAGTGTTGTTTTGAAACCTTTAAGTTAACGATCTCAATTAATGTTGTTAACCCAATGTTTATTATATCAAATGAGATGTTAAATTATTATATTATCAAGATATTATGATGTATGAATATCTCTTAATATGATATATACATTAAAATATCGTTACAACGATAATCGTTACATATAAGTCTCGTTTCGTAATTCTTGAATTAGTAGTCTTGTTTTTACATATGTAGTTCATTGTTAACACATTTAATGATATATTTAAATATCATTTTATCATGTTAAATATAGTGTATCAATATCTTAATATGATACATATATATTTAATAGACGTTATCATAACGATAATCGTTATATATATCATTTCGAGTTTCTTAACTTAGTAATCTCATTTCTTATGTATATCACACATTGTTAATATACTTAGTGAGAAACTTACTCATCATAATATCATGTCAACCATATATATATGTCTATATATACCACAACATGTAGTTTTTACTGTGACGACCCGAAAATTTCTGACCAAATTTAAACTTAATCTTTATATAGTTTCAACACGATAAGCAAAGTTTGTTATCTTGAGTCTTAAAATTCTTGAACTATTTTCTTGCATTCATTTAACTTCGATCATTTTCGACGATTCACGAACAATTGATTGTAAATAGATATGTGTGTATATATATATATATATATATATATATATATATATATATATATATATATATATATATATATATATATATATATATATATATATATATATATATATATATATATATATATATATATATATATATATATATATATATATATATAATAATTAAAAATATAATTTGAAATATTATATGTTGTTGATATTAAAATTAATTATGTAAAATAAAATAATACATGATATTATAATAATTATTATTTAAAACGTATCTATATATATATAAAAAAATTATATAGAATATATATTTTGTGATTTCGAAGTTATTTAGTAAACAACGGTAACGCTTAATTGTCATTGATTAATAATAAACGAGTTAAAAAGAAACTTATGTAAATTTAAAATAAACGGTGTTTTGAAAATGAGTTTTATAAATTTTAGGCTTATTAATAATATATTTAGAAGTTGTTTGTCAAATTTTAAAACTTTTTATATTTTACTTGGGGGTGAGAGTGAATAATTAATGTAATTTTTATTTAATAGTTAATGACCAAACTTTATACCATGATGACCAAAATAAATAAATATAGTTAATTTAAAAATATGGGATTTTTCTTAAAGACTTTTCTCCATCACTGCTTAGCAACGGGGTACGAAGTACCATCCATTAGAAAGTGTCGACAAATTAAAATTCAAAAGAGAAACAGTTAATTATCCCGTGATTGAATTATTTATGAAAGATTCACTGTTTTTGATTTGTAGTTACATCCTAAAAATTGTAAATATACATGCATATGATTGATCACCACACTCTGCATCTATGTATCTACTTTAATCATTCTAGTATCTATTTTTCTCCCAACATATTCAACCACTCTTCTAGGATTCTATCTTGTTGCACATTTTTTTTTTACTTTGATCAAACATAACATAAACCATAGACAACTCGTGAATTACTACCGCACGTGAAGATTAGACCAAAACCCATTTGACCGGGTTTTCTTCTGTCAAACAACATTAATCACAACTATGATCTCCGGCTCATAACTAACATCCATCGACACCCCATCTTCATAAAATCCACCCACACCCACATGAACAACCATCATCTCTCGGTTTCTATTTAGCACCCTCACCCTACCACCGCCACCACCACTACAACCCTGCACAAACCGCCACCCTAACACCATGATAATTACTTGTCATACTTTTGTTTTGATCAAATGTCTCCAAATCACAACCACCACCACCCACTGTCACCTATAGCCGCCATCAACACCACCAAATCCACCTCAAACTCGAGCATCACCCACGGACCACCATCATTGTTTTAATTGATGCTGTAAGTATTTTCTGTTTCTTCTCTTCGATCAAACAAACACCACCTTTAATTATCACCAAAACAGATGACAATCGCCACTACTTCCCTCTCTTCTTCAACCGTGATCAACACCACCTTTTGAACACCCTAAACCACAACCTATCACTTTAACGTGTTTCTGTTTAAACCATATCAACCACCATGACCACCGTCTGCCACTATGAACGAATACCACATTTCTCTCATTCATCTCTCTCTGACTGGAATCACAGCAACCGTCACCAACATTATAACCCATCAAATAAACTCCTAAACCATCACCTCAGGATCCTGTCTCCTGCTGCAACTTCGTATGCTCCACCCTTCTTTTATTTTATTTTTTTCTCTGACGAACAGCCCTATCAAATCACTTTTTCTTCTACATTTTTATTTATTATTTTTGTTTCTATATTTTGATTGAATGACGATGGGGTGATTATAAATAAACGGTGAAGGTAATAATTAATACCAACGTGGATGTGATTTCGCGTTCTTTTTTTTTCCTTCTCTTAAATGGCCGACACCCTCAATCAAATTAACCCCACCCATTTTTGTTCTTGTCAATCTATCTGCTTTGCAAGGAAAATATTATCACATTAAAGAATGGTGCAACTAATTAAAGCAATGTGAAAAGTAGCGGCCAAAAATCAAGTGCAAATTTGTTTTTTTTTTCTTTTTACTTTCACGTATCACTTTTGATGGGCTAAGGTGATGGAATAAGAATATTGATGAATCGAGTTATTGTGGCTGTTATACATCTTTGCCGACAACAATAGCATGGGGACATGTTAGCTAATTAGGATCATGATTTAGGGATGATAATAATTATATATAATGATAACAAATATATGACAATAATAATTAAATGATGATGATGAAACGGAGATGGTACAACGATGATGATATGATCATAATGTTATGTGACACTTAGTGATGATGAAGATGTTAAATGGGTATTAGAGGAAGAAAAAGAAACAGATAGATAGTGGTTATATATTTATGTCCGTGAATTAAGATAGAAAAATAGAATTGGTGGAGTGGTCTTGGGTGTTAGCATGTTTAAGCGAGACGTCGTGAGTTCGAGCCCGAGTTGTAGCATTTTTTTTATGGAAAAAAGAAGAAGAAGAAGAAGGAACAATTAATAGGTTAAACAAAATCAAGTATGGTCATTATCAGAAAATAAGGAATAGAGGAGTGGTTTGTAGTTTTATCGGATTAGCTGTACGTCGCGGGTTCAAACCCGGACTTGGGCATTTTTTTTAAGAGCTACTCCTTTGAGGTTCGTGAATCCAAGGCCAACCCTATACTTGTTCAATGTCGTTCTATGTATTTTTACTACAAAATACAGTATGGTGAGTTTCAATTGCTCCCTTTTTACTCATTACCTTTTTGGGCTGAGAATACATGCAAATGCTTTATTAACTGTTTTATAATATTTATATGCGTGAGTTTTATTATTCCCTTTTTAAATGCTTTTGTAATATATATTTTTGGAACTGAGAATACATGCGCTGTTTTTATAACTTTTTTACAAAATAGACACAAGTACTCGAAAATTACATTCTATGGTTGGATTATCGAATCGAATATGCCCCTATATAGTCTGGTAATCTAAGAATTAGGGAACAGACACCCTAATTGACGCGAATCCTAAAGATAGATCTATCGGGCCCAACGAGCCCCATCCAAAGTGCCGGATGCTTTAGTACTTCGAAATTTATATCATGTCCGAAGGAGGATCCCGGAATGATGGGGATATTCTTAAATATGCATATTGTTAATGTCGGTTACCAGGTGTTCAATCCATATGAATGATATTTTTGTTTCTATGCATGGGACGTATGTTTATGAGAAATGGAAATCTGAAATCTTGTGGTCTATTAAAATGATGGAAACGATTGTTTAAGTTAAACTAATGAACTCACCAACCTTTTGGTTGACACTTTAAAGCATGTTTATTTTCAGGTACGAAAGAAATCTTCCGCTGTGTATTTGCTCATTTTATAGATATTACTTTGAGTCATTCATGGCATATTTCAAAAGACGTTACATTCGAGTCGTCGAGTTCATCAAGATTATTATCAAGTCAATTATAGTTGGATATATTATGAAATGGTATGCATGCCTGTCAACTTTCGATGAAATGAAAGTTTGTCTTTTCAAAAACGAATGCAATGTTTGTAAAATGTATCATATAGAGGTCAAGTACCTCGCGATGTAATCAAATGTTGTGAATCGTTTATAATCGATATGGACTTCGTCCGGATGGATTAGGACGTGTCCTTTCAGTTGGTATCAGAGCGGTGGTCTTAGCGAACCAGGTCTTGCATTGGTGAGTCTAACTGATAGTCGTTAGGATGCATTAGTGAGTCTGGACTTCGACCGTGTCTGCATGTCAAAAATTTTTGCTTATCATTTAGTGTCGAAAATTAATTGCTTATCATCCTTAAAGTCTAGACACGTCTTACTGCCTCTATTGCATAGACAGTGTATAGATAAATTCATATTTTAGCGTATCTGCTAATCCATATCTTAGCGTACCTGCTACTGTAAACTTTGCCTGTCGTATTCCATATATTCCTTCGTAACTTATGGGATTTTAGTATTATATATGTATATGTAAATTATGTATTGCAAGGTACTAATCTATATCCTACAATCTATTTCTTATCAAAAATCCTTCATCTGATCGTACGAGATGAATCCCTCCACCAGTTCGAGTCCCTCAAATTTCGATAGCTATTCCGATAGTTATTCCGACAGCTATTCCGATATGGATATTCACCTAAGCTCCGAAAGCGGGGTCACCAGAATGAATCGATCAATCAGCCACCCCAATTCATCTGATGGGTTCGTAGTCGACTTAATCAATGGAGACGCGAAGGAGGCGATTCTTTTCACCAACCGAATTTGCCTCTTGACGAAGAACCCGAAGCACTTACCAGTGAACTAGTCCGAAACACCATTTTCACCCTCATTTCCCGAATATCTCGCCATGATTATATTATATCTAAAATTCTAAACCTCATTCATCCGCTCGTCCGAACCGATAATCATTCCGGTGTAATAGAAGAAGTCAATGAGCTTTGCGCTCGAGTAGTGGCTCTGGAGAATATGGTGCAAAACGTACCAGCTTCAGCAACATTACCGGCACCAACAGTACCACCAGTAACAGCACCAGTAAATCAACAATCCATGCCTCAACATCTCATCCTATATCTCGAGCATAATCATCGTTCTATATGACGTTCTATATCATTTATCTTCGTTCTATATGACAATTATGTAATCTCTAATGTTTTAGAGATTATATATTCTTGTTCTAACGGTAAATCAAATGAGTTTAATATCATATTGACTCATTAAATCCATGATTACATCTGAGGAAAATATATATGTAAATATATTTTCATAAAGATTGTAATTGAAAATTCTTTCGTACAAACTGTTAATGATGAAAATATTTTAACGGGTAGGTAATACCCGAGGAATATTTAGATTTCATATTAATAAGTTACACTGTACATTCTTCGAATCTGATTCAACAGTCATTTACTATCATACTTACATCCACAGATATACGTATCCGTTCACCGCAGAATAACCATTTTCATCCAATTTCATATTTGGATTTTGATTTACCAGAATCCAACAAGTGGCATAATGAAAAAAAAAAATTGGACAAAATAAAATTTGTTAGAAACAAATAAATTAACTATGAAAAATTCTATTAAGAATCCACGCTAACTGTTCCTAGCTAACTGATTACATTTTATTTATCACAATTTAATTATTGCAATTTATATTCTCGCAATTTTATTTATCGTCATTTAATTTCTGTTATTTATTTTACGTACTTTAAATATCGGGACACGTATACAAGGTTTTGACATATCATATCGACGCATCTATATATATTATTTGGAATAACCATAGACACTATATGCAGTAATGCTGGAGTTAGCTATACAGGGTTGAGGTTAATTCTACAATAATATATATACTTTGAGTTGTGATCGAGTCTGAGACATGTACACGGGTCACAATACGTATTAATTCGAATATTATATATTAAACTATATGTGAATTATTGAATTGCTAACTGTGGACTATCAACTGAGGACTATCAACATTGGACAATTAAAATGAATTAAAATATTGATTATAACCTATGAAACTAAACAATTCTTCAAGTTTGCCACTTGACATCATCCTAAACCTCATTTGTATCTTGACGATTACAATACACGTTCAAACCTTTCATGATTCTTGAAAATGCCTCAATCAAGAGGATGATTCAATCACACGTTATCTACGAGAAGAAAAGATTGATGCATATAGTTATGCACCTGAAAACATTCTAAACCTGAGTAAACGTTTAACATGTATCTGTGCTAGCTCTTTTGGCGTTGTTATTACCGAAAATAACTTTGCAATTCTTTTTCAAATTTGCTAATTTTGTCTCAGCTTCAGCAAATCAACTTCTAATTTCATTCGGATTAGCCTATTATAACCTTGATATATATGTGTGCTCTTTTATTGTAGCTGGGGAACCTTTATTATCACACCACATTAACAGCAAACTTACCAGCAACTTCATTACTCATTGGCTTAAGTCTCTCCGAAAAACCATTATATTTGTTCATTAAAACCCTATCATATAGTCATCCGCATCTTGTAACAAGAATTGCCATACCAATTACCGGGAATCAACAAATCCGTATTTTGAACCTCACAACGTTTTTACATCAACAATTATACGTATAACATTTATCGCTTAGAATTATGATCTTCCATTCTGAAATTCGGAAAAGCACCCAGTCTACTAATCAATACTCTGGGTTTTGAAAAACCCGAATGAAGCAGCAAAAACCTGTAAACGATCTTAACAGTCGAAAGTTTGATGATGAAGAATAGTATGTTGGCAAAGCTCAGAAAAGTTGGAACTAGAAAACGTATTGAGCAAATCATGAAGAGGGCTGTGGACAAATCACAAAGACTAAACCTACCTCCAAAGAATCCAAATGATTCGGTATCTGCTGAAGTCATTAACGAATACCTTGCTCCTGACTCTAAACCTTTACTGATAAATCTTCTTCATCATCCTCTAATCTTAGATATTCCAAGATATCATCGTATTTTTCATTATAAATATCCTCCATGTTTCTGAAGATATTTTCATCACTATTCTTATCTGAAATCATGAATCTCTTCGCACTATCAGTGTTACATCATATAAGAAACTATTAGTTTCTATATTCTGTAAAACTTCGAATTTAAAATATGAATGTTTTTGAAGTAGTGTTGGAAATTGATGCATGAGTTAGTATAATATAATGACACTTGATCAACGTGATTATATTACAGTAAGTCATGCTGAGTTTCTAATGAAACGTGATGATTCACAGACCATAACATCATCATGTGCCATGTTACACGACTCTTACATTCTATCTAATCTCCAAACATATCAAGAATATATCTTCCTGATAGTTCTATCTCTTCTCTTGAATACTGGTAAATTAACCAATCAATATCGTGCGATTACAATCTCTCCCTTTGAGTGTTAGTCATGTTCATTCGAAACTTCATACTTATGAATTCTGAACAATTATTCGTTTGAATTAAAGTCGGAAAAAGAAAACAAAGGGATGTAACTCCAAAATATAAAGGAAATGAAGAGGGTGGAATTATAGTGAACTACCCGACAGAGCAATCAAGACAGATAATCGATTTTAATTAAAAAGATCCTAACTTCTTTAAATCCCGAAGAAATCAGATCTTATTTAGATTTCAAGGATTTCTTTAAAATCCCTTGAATTCCGGAATTCAACCAAGACAACGTCAAAAGTTAAGACGCATCTTATTTTCTAAATTCGACAGTGACTACGTCAATAGTTAAGATAAATCTTTATTTCCTCATTTCTTTATTTTGCGATAGCTTCAACTATACGCTTTGAGTAATCGAATTATCTTATCCATATTACTCAATAGTAATAAAACTCCATGAATCTACTCATATTCGTCAGAAAAACATTCTTACTGTTAGCTATGATGATCTCGATCAAATTTCGGGATGAAATTTCTTTAACGGGTAGGTACTGTGACGACCCGAAAATTTCCGACCAAATTTAAACTTAATCTTTATATAGTTTCAACACGATAAGCAAAGTCTGTTATCTTGAGTCTCAAAATTCTTGAACTATTTTCTTGCATTCATTTAACTTCGATCATTTTCGACGATTCACGAACAATTGATTGTAAATAGATATGTGTGTGTATATATATATATATATATATATATATATATATATATATATATATATATATATATATATATATATATATATATATATATATATATATATATATATATACATAATAATTAAAAATATAATTTGAAATATTATATGTTGTTGATATTAAAATTAATTATGTAAAATAAAATAATACATGATATTATAATAATTATTATTTAAAACGTATCTATATATATATATATATATATAAAAAATTATATAGAATATATATTTTGTGATTTCAAAGTTATTTAGTAAACAACGGTAACGCTTAATTGTCATTGATTAATAATAAACGACTTAAAAAGAAACTTATGTAAATTTAAAATAAACGGTGTTTCGAAAATGAGTTTTATAAATTTTAGGCTTATTAATAATATATTTAGAAGTTGTTTGTCAAATTTTAAAACTTTTTATATTTTACTTGGGGGTGAGAGTGAATAATTAATGTAATTTTTATTTAATAGTTAATGACCAAACTTTATACCATAATGACCAAAATAAATAAATATAGTTAATTTAAAAATATGGGATTTTTCTTAAAGAATTTTCTCCATCACTGCTTAGCAACGGGGTACGAAGTACCATCCATTAGAAAGTGTCGACAAATTAAAATTCAAAAGAGAAACAGTTAATTATCCCGTGATTGAATTATTTATGAAAGATTCACTGTTTTTGATTTGTAGTTACATCCTAAAAATTGTAAATATACATGCATATGATTGATCACCACACTCTGCATCTATGTATCTACTTTAATCATTCTAGTATCTATTTTTCTCCCAACATATTCAACCACTCTTCTAGGATTCTATCTTGTTGCACATTTTTTTTTTACTTTGATCAAACATAACATAAACCATAGACAACTCGTGAATTACTACCGCACGTGAAGATTAGACCAAAACCCATTTGACCGGGTTTTCTTCTGTCGAACAACATTAATCACAACTATGATCTCCGGCTCATAACTAACATCCATCGACACCCCATCTTCATAAAATCCACCCACACCCACATGAACAACCATCATCTCTCGGTTTCTATTTAGCACCCTCACCCTACCACCGCCACCACCACTACAACCCTGCACAAACCGCCACCCTAACACCATGATAATTACTTGTCATACTTTTGTTTTGATCAAATGTCTCCAAATCACAACCACCACCTCCCACTGTCACCTATAGCCGCCATCAACACCACCAAATCCACCTCGAACTCGAGCATCTCCCACGGACCACCATCATTGTTTTAATTGATGCTGTAAGTATTTTCTGTTTCTTCTCTTCGATCAAACAAACACCACCTTTAATTATCACCAAAACAGTTGACAATCGCCACTACTTCCCTCTCTTCTTCAACCGTGATCAACACCACCTTTTGAACACCCTAAACCACAACCTATCACTTTAACGCGTTTCTGTTTAAACCATATCAACCACCATGACCACCGTCCGCCACTATGAACGAATACCACATTTCTCTCATTCATCTCTCTCTGACTGGAATCACAGCAACCGTCACCACCATTATAACCCATCAAATAAACTCCTAAACCATCACCTCAGGATCCTGTCTCCTGCTGCAACTTCGTATGCTCCACCCTTCTTTTATTTTATTTTTTTTCTCTGACGAACAGCCCTATCAAATCACTTTTTCTTCTACGTTTTTATTTATTATTTTTTTTTCTATATTTTGATTGAATGACGATGGGGTGATTATAAATAAAAGGTGAAGGTAATAATTAATACCAACGTGGATGTGATTTCGCGTTCTTTTTTTCCTTCTCTTAAATGGCCGACACCCTCAATCAAATTAACCCCACCCATTTTTGTTCTTGTAAATCTATCTGCTTTGCAAGGAAAATATTATCACATTAAAGAATGGTGCAACTAATTAAAGCAATGTGAAAAGTAGCGGCCAAAAATCAAGTGCAAATTTGTTTTTTTTTCTTTTTACTTTCACGTATCACTTTTGATGGGCCAAGGTGATGGAATAAGAATATTGATGAATCGAGTTATTGTGGCTGTTATACATCTTTGCCGACAACAATAGCATGGGGACATGTTAGCTAATTAGGATCATGATTTAGGGATGATAATAATTATATATAATGATAACAAATATATGACGATAATAATTAAATGATGATGATGAAACGGAGATGGTACAACGATGATGATATGATCATAATGTTATGTGACACTTAGTGATGATGAAGATGTTAAATGGGTATTAGAGGAAGAAAAAGAAACAGATAGATAGTGGTTATATATTTATGTCCGTGAATTAAGACAGAAAAATAGAATTGGTGGAGTGGTCTTGGGTGTTAGCATGTTTAAGCGAGACGTCGTGAGTTCGAGCCCGAGTTGTAGCATTTTTTTTTATGGAAAAAAAGAAGAAGAAGAAGGAACAATTAATAGGTTAAACAAAATCAAGTATGGTCATTATCAGAAAATAAGGAATAGAGGAGTGGTTTGTAGTTTTATCGGATTAGCTGGACGTCGCGGGTTCAAACCCGGACTTGGGCATTTTTTTTAAGAGCTACTCCTTTGAGGTTCGTGAATCTGAGGCCAACCCTATACTTGTTCAATGTCGTTCTATGTATTTTTACTACAAAATACAGTATGGTGAGTTTCATTTGCTCCCTTTTTACTCATTACATTTTTGGGCTGAGAATACATGCAAATGCTTTATTAAGTGTTTTATAATATTTATATGCGTGAGTTTTATTATTCCCTTTTTAAATGCTTTTGTAATATATATTTTTGGGACTGAGAATACATGCGCTGTTTTTATAACTTTTTTACGAAATAGACACAAGTACTCGAAAATTACATTCTATGGTTGGATTATCGAATCGAATATGCCCCTATATAGTCTGGTAATCTAAGAATTAGGGAACAGACACCCTAATTGACGCGAATCCTAAAGATAGATCTATCGGGCCCAACGAGCCCCATCCAAAGTACCGGATGCTTTAGTACTTCGAAATTTATATCATGTCCGAAGGAGGATCCCGGAATGATAGGGATATTCTTAAATATGCATATTGTTAATGTCAGTTACTAGGTGTTCAATCCATATGAATGATATTTTTGTCTCTATGCATGGGACGTATGTTTATGAGAAATGGAAATCTGAAATCTTGTGGTCTATTAAAATGATGGAAACGATTGTTTAAGTTAAACTAATGAACTCACTAACCTTTTGGTTGACACTTTAAAGCATGTTTATTTTCAGGTACGAAAGAAATCTTCCGCTGTGTATTTGCTCATTTTATAGATATTACTTTGAGTCATTCATGGCATATTTCAAAAAACGTTGCATTCAAGTCGTCGAGTTCATCAAGATTATTATCAAGTCAATTATAGTTGGATATATTATGAAATGGTATGCATGCCTGTCAACTTTCGATGAAATGAAAGTTTGTCTTTTCAAAAACGAATGCAATGTTTGTAAAATGTATCATATAGAGGTCAAGTACCTCGCGATGTAATCAACTGTTGTGAATCGTTTATAATCGATATGGACTTCGTCCGGATGGATTAAGACGGGTCCTTTCATTTACAATTTTGTAACGTTCGTGAATCGCCGGTCAACTTGGGTGATTAATTGTCTATATGAAAATTATTTCATTTAATCAAGTCTTAACAAGTTTGATTGCTTAACATGTTGGAAATATTTAGTCATGTAAATATCAATCTCAATTAATATATATAAACATGGAAAAGTTCGGGTCACTACATCTTAATCCTATAAAGTAGCTAAGTTCATATGGGTAGACAAGTCCTGATCACAACCTAGGTTGGTCAATCCTTAAGATGCTAGCATACAAATCTATCGGACTTTCTAGTTCATCATAATAACGATAACCGTACTAATTTAATATAATCACGCTAGCCCAAACTTCTATCATGGCAACAGACAGATTAATTAAGATATCATGACAATATCGGAATGCATTATTAAACATAAAAGGTAAGAATACATGTTTTGAAATGTCTCGTTCATATTGATTATAAACGTTCCATATTAATTGATTTCGTCGCGAGGTTTTGACCTCTATATAAGATGTTTTTCAAAGACTGCATTCATTTTAAAAACAACCATAACCTTTATTTTATCTATAAAGGTTTAAAAAGCATTACGTAGATTATCAAATAATGATAATCTAAAATATACCGTTTACACACGACCATTACATAATGGTTTAGAATAAGAATATATTACATCAAAAATAAGTTTCTTGAATGCAGTTTTTACATAATATCATACAAGCATAGACTCCAAATCTTGTCCTTATTTTAGTATGCAACAGCGGAAGCTCTTAATAATCACCTGAGAATAAACATGCTTAAAACGTCAACAAAATTTTTGGTGAGTTATAGGTTTAACCTATATATTATCAAATCATAATAATAGACCACAAGATTTTATATTTCAATAAACATCCCATACATAGAGGTAAAAATAATTCATATGGTGAACACCTGGTAACCGACATTAACAAGATGCATATAAGAATACCCCCTATCATTCCGAGAAATCCTTCGGACAGGATAAAAATGAATTCGAAGTACTAAAGCATCCGGTATATTGGATGGGGTTCGTTAGGCCCAATAGATCTATCTTTAGGATTCGCGTCAATTAGTAGATCGATTTACTAATTCTTAGGCTACCAAGCAAAAGAGGCATATTCGGCTTCGATCATTCACCCATATAATGTAGTTTCATTTACTTGTGTCTATTTCGTAAAATATTTATAAAACTACATGTATTCTCATCCCAAAATATTAGATTTTAAAAGTGGGACTATAACTCACTTTCACAGATTTTTACTTCGTCAGGAGTAATACTTGGCCACTGGTCAATTCATGGACCTATAACAAATATATACATATATATATATATATATATATATATATATATATATATATATATATATATATATATATATATATATATATATATATATATATCAAAGTATGTTCAAAATATATTTACAACATTTTTAATACATTTTGATGTTTTAAGTTTATTAAGTCAGTTGTGCTCGTTACTAACCTACAACTAGTTGTTCATAGTTAGATGTACAGAAAATAAATTGATATATATTATCTTGAATCAATCCACGACCCAGTGTATACACGTCTCAGGCTAGATCACAACTCAAAGTATATATATTTTTAGAATCAACCTCAACCCTGTATAGCTAACTCAAATATTACTGCATATAGAGTGTCTATGGTTGTTCCAAATAATATATATACATGGGTCGATATGATATGTCAAAACATTTGCATACGTGTCTATGGTATCCCAAGATTACATAATATATTAGAATACATGTATAATACAATATATGTTAGCTAGGATATGATTTGTATAGAATTGTTACAATATTTCCCGTAGCTACAACAATCAAAAAAATATCCAATCTTGTTTTACCCATAACTTCTTCGTTTTAAATCCGTTTTGAGTGCATCAAATTGCTATGGTTTCATATTGAACTCTATTTTATGAATCTAAACAGAAAAAGTATAGGTTTATAGTTGGAAATATAAGTTACAAGTCATTTTTGTAAGAGGTAGTCATTTCAGTCAAAAGAACGACGTCTTGATGACCATTTTGAAAAACATACTTCCACTTTGAGTTTAACCATGATTTTTGGATATAGTTTTATGTTCATAATAAAAATCATTTTCCCAGAAGAACAACTTTTAAATCAATGTTTATAATAGTTTTTAATTATCAAACCCAAAACAGCCCGCGGTGATACTACGACGGCGTATGTCCGGTTTTACAGTGTTTTTCTTGTTTTCAGGTTTTAAATCATTAAGTTAGCATATCATATAGATATAGAAAATGTGTTTAGTTGATTTTAAAAGTCAAGTTAGAGGGATTAACTTTTGTTTGCGAACACGTTTAGAATTAACTAAACTATGTTCTAGTGATTTCAAGTTTAAACCTTCGAATAAGGTAGTTTTATATATATGAATCGAATGATGTTATGAACATCATTACTACCTCAGGTTTTGTGGATAAACCTACTAGAAATGAGAAAAATAGATCTAGCTTCAAAGGTGTAGTGACCCGAACTTTTCCATGTTTATATATATTAATTGAGATTGATATTTACATGATTAAATTTTTCCAACATGTTAAGCAATCAAACTTGTTAAGACTTGATTAATTGAAATATGTTTCATATAGACAATTGACCACCCAAGTTGACCGGTGATACTAACTATGATAAGTAAACATATCATTAAGTATATTAACAATGAACTACATATGTAAAAACAAGACTACTAACTTAATGATTTTTAAACGAGACATATATGTAACGATTATCGTTGTAAAGACATTTAATGTATATATATATCATATTAAGAGATATTCATACATGATAATATCATGATAATATAATAATTTAAAATATCATTTGATATTATAAACATTGGGTTAACAACATTTAACAAGATCGTTAACCTAAAGGTTTCAAAACAACACTTACATGTAACGACTAATGATGACTTAACGACTCAGTTAATATGTATATACACGTAGTGTTTTAATATGTATTTATACACTTTTGAAAGACTTCAATACACTTATCAAAATACTTCTACTTAACAAAAATGCTTACAATTACATCCTCGTTCAGTTTCATCAACAATTCTACTCGTATGCACCCGTATTCGTACTCGTACAATAGACAGCTTTTAGATGTATGTACTAATGGTATATACACTCTAATGATCAGCTCTTAGCAGCCCATTTGAGTCACCTAACACATGTGGGAACCATCATTTGGCAACTAGCATGAAATATCTCATAAAATTACAAAAATATGAGTAATTATTCATGACTTATTTACATGAAAACAAAATTACATATCCTTTATATCTAATCCATACACCAACGACCAAAAACACCTACAAACACTTTCATTCTTCAATTTTCTTCATCTAATTGATCTCTCTCAAGTTCTATCTTCAAGTTCTAAGTGTTCTTCATATATTCTACAAGTTCTAGTTACATAAAATCAAGAATACTTTCAAGTTTGCTAGCTCACTTCCAATCTTGTAAGGTGATCATCCAACCTCAAGAAATCTTTTTTTCTTATAGTAGGTTATCATTCTAATACAAGATAATAATCATATTCAAACTTTGGTTCAATTTCTATAACTATAACAATCTTATTTCAAGTGATGATCTTACTTGAACTTGTTTTCGTGTCATGATTCTGCTTCAAGAACTTCGAGCCATCCAAGGATCCGTTGAAGCTAGATCCATTTTTATCTTTTCCAGTAGGTTTATCCAAGGAACTTAAGGTAGTAATGATGTTCATAACATCATTCGATTCATACATATAAAGCTATCTTATTCGAAGGTTTAAACTTGTAATCACTAGAACATAGTTTAGTTAATTCTAAACTTGTTCACAAACAAAAGTTAATCCTTCTAACTTGACTTTTAAAATCAACTAAACACATGTTCTATATCTATATTATATGCTAACTTAATGATTTAAAACCTGGAAACACGAAAAACACCGTAAAACCGGATTTACGCCGTCATAGTAACACCGCGGGCTGTTTTGGGTTAGTTAATTAAAAACTATGATAAACTTTGATTTAAAAGTTGTTATTCTGAGAAAATTATTTTTATTATGAACATGAAACTATATCCAAAAATTATGGTTAAACTCAAAGTGGAAGTATGTTTTCTAAAATGGTCATCTAGACGTCGTTCTTTCGACTGAAATGACTACCTTTACAAAAAAGACTTGTAACTTATTTTTCCGACTATAAACCTATACTTTTTCTGTTTAGATTCATAAAATAGAGTTCAATATGAAACCATAGCAATTTGATTCACTCAAAACGGATTTAAAATGAAGAAGTTATGGGTAAAACAAGATTGGATAATTTTTCTCATTTTAGCTACGTGAAAATTGGTAATAAATCTATTCCAACCATAACTTAATCAACTTGTATTGTATATTATGTAATCTTGAGATATCATAGACACGTATACAATGTTTCGACCTATCATGTCGACACATCTATATATATTTCGGAACAACCATAGACACTCTATATGTGAATGTTGGAGTTAGCTATACAGGGTTGAGGTTGATTCCAAAATATATATAGTTTGAGTTGTGATCAATACTGAGATACGTATATTCTGGGTCGTGGATTGATTCAAGATAATATTTATCGATTTATTTCTGTACATCTAACTGTGGACAACTAGTTGTAGGTTACTAACGAGGACAGCTGACTTAATAAACTTAAAACATCAAAATATATTAAAAGTGTTGTAAATATATTTTGAACATACTTTGATATATATGTATATATTGTTATAGGTTCGTGAATCAACTAGTGGCCAAGTCTTACTTCTCGACGAAGTAAAAATCTGTGAAAGTGAGTTATAGTCCCACTTTTAAAATCTAATATTTTTGGGATGAGAATACATACAGGTTTTATAAATGATTTACAAAATAGACACAAGTACGTGAAACTACATTCTATGGTTGAATTATTGAAATCGAATATGCCCCTTTTTATTAAGTCTGGTAATCTAAGAATTAGGGAACAGACACCCTAATTGACGCGAATCCTAAAGATAGATCTATTGGGCCTAACAAACCCCATCCAAAGTACCGGATGCTTTAGTACTTCAAAATTTATATCATATCCGAAGGGTGTCCCGAAATGATGGGGATATTCTTATATATGCATCTTGTTAATGTCAGTTACCAGGTGTTCACCATATGAATGATTTTTATCTCTATGTATGGGATGTGTATTGAAATATGAAATCTTGTGGTCTATTATTATGATTTGATATATATAGGTTAAACCTATAACTCACCAACATTTTTGTTGACGTTTTAAGCATGTTTATTCTCAGGTGATTATTAAGAGCTTCCGCTGTCGCATACTTAAATAAGGACGAGATTTGGAGTCCATGCTTGTATGATATTGTGTAAAACCTGCATTCAAGAAACTTATTTTGTTGTAACATATTTGTATTGTAAACCATTATGTAATGGTCGTGTGTAAACATGATATTTTAGATTATCATTATTTGATAATCTACGTAAAGCTTTTTAAACCTTTATTGATGAAATAAAGGTTATGGTTTGTTTTAAAATGAATGCAGTCTTTGAAAAACGTCTCATATAGAGGTCAAAACCTCGCAACGAAATCAATTAATATGGAACGTTTTTAATCAATAAGAACGGGACATTTCAGTTGGTATCCGAGCGTTGGTCTTAGAGAACCAGAATTTTGCATTAGTGTGTCTTATCGAGTTTGTTAGGATGCATTAGTGAGTCTGGACTTCGACCGTGTTTACTTGAAAAATGATTGCTTAACAAATTTTGTTGGAAACTATATATTTTTAACATGTGAATATTATGTGATATATTAATCTCTTAACGTGTTTGATATTATGTGATAGATGTCTACCTCTAGAACAAGTCCCATTGACTCACCTAATAATAATGAAGAGTCAAATGTAAATTGGAATGATTCGTGGACTGATTCACAAGTTCCCAAAGAGGAACCGGAAGAAGAGTCGGAACCGAAAGAAGAATCGGAACCGGAAGAAGAATCGGAACCGGATGAAGAAATAGAACCGGTGGGGGAAATAATAAAACGGTTAAGTAAAAGAAAATCCTCAACCAACCGACCAAGGTTAATTATGGTCAATGGTGTTTCCGCCAAGGAAGCAAAATATTGGGAGGATTACCAATTCTCCGATGAATCTGATTCCGACGAGAATTCCGATGATGTTATAGAAATTACCCCAATTGAATTTAAAAAGGCAAAAGAAAATAATAAGGGAAAGGGCATAAAAATAGAGAAATCTAATTCCAACCCCGATGAACTTTATATGTATCGTCAACCCCCGAAGTCCTTAAGTTGTAACAATGACCCGGGAACCTCTAAACCACCAGGTTTTTCTAAACCAATGTGGAAAATTACGGCTCGTATTAGGGGAACATCATATATCCCTAGAAACTTGACAAAACGAACCAAAACCGAAGAAGAAGAAACAAGCGAGTCGGAATAAGATAGTTGTATTCGTGTGGTGTAATATATGTAATATAGTGTGCTTATGCTTTATGATATATGTAAAAATTGCTTGTATTAATAAGTATTTTTTTTATGAATCTAACTCTTGTCTATTTTACAGTATAAAAACACAAAATGGATAGACAACCCAATATTTTAAGAGACCTACCCGGAGACATGATTGATGAAATCTTATCTAGAGTCGGTCAGAATTCTTCGGCACAACTATTTAAGGCGAGATCAGTTTGTAAGACATTCGAAGAACGTTCCAAGAATGCCTTGGTTTATAAAATGCTTTCGTTCGAAAGATGGGGGATATCACATTGGGAAATCCATAAGTTACGATGTGTTTACTTTGACGCATATATTGCGGGGAACCCAAATGCTATTTTACGCAATGGGTTAAGAAATTATTTTGACTCAATATATCCGAATATTGGACTTCGTGATTTAGAAAAAGCGGCTAACATGCAACATAAAGAAGCATGTTATGCTTACGGATTAGTAATGTTCGCTTCTCACCAAAGTGAGAACAAGAACATCGGGCTACAACTATTAAACAAAACGTTCCCACAAGTGACGGAGTCGGTAATTGGGGTAAGAAATGAGGTTTTTAGATTGTTACGTGACTGTTGGACATTACGTAACCCTCGTCCCTTTGACGACGTTACAACACGCTGTCTTATCAACGGCCATAACGGTTATGTTCCACAAGACCAAGGATGCGAAGTAATCCTAGTAAAACCAGAATGCATGACTTGTTTCTGGACGTATGAATTACGTGTCTTTATTGCCTTTGCTGAACGACTTGTGTACTAGCTAGAATTATCTTCACAACCATCTTGTATCAAATTTATTGTGTGCTATATTTCATGCTATATGTAAAATAAGCGGTATTGTAAGTTTGTAAAATATTGTGTAAAAGTTTGAACGCGAAATATTATTATAATCAGTTTTTCATATAGAATTGTAGTAGTTGAATTGTATATTAGCTACTAAGTATGAACTTAACGGGTAGGTACTACCCGAATTTAAACTTATAAAACGCTAATATGAAGAAAAAGCTTTTATAAATGAGTTCATATTATGCTACGAAATACTATTAACTACTCTTAATATTCTGTATGATTAACTTGTTCCATTTGACTATTTTGAAGGAAATGGCACCGACAACTCGACACACCGTGAATATGAATGAAGTGGAATTCCGTACTTTTCTAGCTTCAAACATAGCCGCAGTACAGGCTGTGCTACATACCAACAATAACCTTGGATCTAGCAGTACAGGAAATCGTGTAGGATGCACCTACAAAGAATTTACTGCCTGCAAACCTTTGGAATTTGATGGAACTGAAGGATCGATCGGATTGAAACGGTGGACCGAGAAGGTCGAATCGGTGTTTGCCATAAGTAAGTGTACTGAAGAGGACAAAGTGAAGTACGCTACGCATACCTTCACAGGTTCTGCGTTAACATGGTGGAATACCTATCTAGAGCAAGTGGGACAAGACGATGCGTACGCACTACCGTGGTCAGCATTCAAGCACTTGATGAACGAGAAGTACCTACACAGAACCGAGGTCAATAAGCTCAAGACAGAACTTAGAGGGTTACGAACCTAAGGATTTGATATTACCACGTACGAAAGACGATTCACAGAATTGTGCCTATTGTGTCCGGGAGCATTCGAAGATGAGGAAGAGAAGATCGACGCGTTTGTGAAAGGATTACTTGAAAGAATCCAAGAAGATATAAGTTCACACGAGCCCGCCTCCATACAACAGGCATGTAGAATGGCTCACAAACTAGTGAACCAGATTGAAGAAAGAATTAAAGAACAGACTACTGAAGAGGCTAATGTGAAGCAAGTCAAAAGAAAGTGGGAGGAAAACGGTGATAAGAATCACCAATACAACAACAACATCAATTACAACAATAATCGCAACAATTATCCCAACAATCGCAACATCAATCGCAACTACAACAAACGGCCCAACAACAACAACAACAACAACAACAACAACAACAATAACAACAACAACAACAACAACAACAACAACAGCAACTACAACAATCATCCCAACAACAATAATAACCGCAACAACAACAACAATCAGAAGCAGCTATGTCAAAGGTGTGAAAAGTATCACTCGGGGTTTTGCACCAAATTTTGCAACAAGTGTAAAATAAATGGTCATAGCGCGGCGAAGTGTGAGGTCTACGGACCAGGGGTTAATAGAATGAAAGGAAAAAATGGTGTCGGAACGAGTAATGGCGGAGCAAGTAGTGTCGGAGCAAGTTATGCCAATGTAGTTTGTTATAAATGTGGAAAACCGGGCCACATTATTAGAAAATGCCCGAACCAGGAGAACACGAATGGACAAGGCCGCGGAAGAGTTTTCAATATTAATGCGGCAGAGGCACAGGAAGACCCGGAGCTTGTTACGGGTACGTTTCTTATTGACAATAAATCTGCTTACGTTTTATTTGATTCGGGTGCGGATAGAAGCTATATGAGTAGAGATTTTTGTGCTAAATTAAGTTGTCCATTGACGCCTTTGGATAGTAAATTTTTACTCGAATTAGCAAATGGTAAATTAATTTCAGTAGATAATATATGTCGGAATCGAGAAATTAAACTGGTTAGCGAAACATTTAAGATTGATTTGATACCAGTAGAGTTAGGGAGTTTTGATGTGATAATCGGTATGGACTGGTTGAAAGAAGTGAAAGCAGAGATCGTTTGTTACAAAAATGCAATTCGCATTATACGAGAAAAAGGAAAACCCTTAATGGTGTACGGAGAAAAGGGCAACACGAAGCTACATCTTATTAGTAATTTGAAGGCACAAAAACTAATAAGAAAAGGTTGCTATGCTGTTCTAGCACACGTCGAGAAAGTACAAACTGAAGAAAAGAGCATCAATGATGTTCCCATTGCAAAAGAATTTCCTGATGTATTTCCGAAAGAATTACCGGGATTACCCCCACATCGATCCGTTGAATTTCAAATAGATCTTGTACCAGGAGCTGCACCAATAGCTCGTGCTCCTTACAGACTCGCACCCAGCGAGATGAAAGAACTGCAAAGCCAATTACAAGAACTTTTAGAGTGTGGTTTCATTCGACCAAGCACATCACCGTGGGGAGCTCCTGTTTTGTTTGTCATGACAAAAGATGGTACATTCAGGTTGTGTATCGACTACCGAGAGTTGAACAAACTTACCATCAAGAACCGCTACCCACTACCGAGAATCGATGACTTATTTGATCAACTACAAGGCTCGTCTGTTTATTCAAAGATTGACTTACGTTCTGGGTATTATCAAATGAGGGTGAAAGAAGATGAGATTCCAAAGACTGCTTTCAGAACACGTTACGGTCATTACGAGTTTATGGTCATGCCATTTGGTTTAACTAATGCACCAGCTGTGTTCATGGACCTTATGAACCGAGTGTGTGGACCATACATTGACAAGTTTGTCATTGTTTTCATTGATGACATACTTATTTACTCAAAGAATGACCAAGAACACGGTGAACATTTGAGAAAGGTGTTAGAAGTATTGAGGAAGGAAGAATTGTACGCTAAGTTTTCAAAGTGTGCATTTTGGTTGGAAGAAGTTCAATTTCTCGGTCACATAGTGAACAAAGAAGGTATTAAGGTGGATCCGGCAAAGATAGAAACTGTTGAAAAGTGGGAAACCCCGAAAACTCCGAAACACATACGTCAATTTTTAGGACTAGCTGCTTACTACAGAAGGTTCATCCAAGACTTTCCAGAATAGCAAAACCCTTGACTGCATTAACGCATAAAGGGAAGAAATTTGAATGGAATGATGAACAAGAGAAAGCGTTTCAGTTATTGAAGAAAAAGCTAACTACGGCACCTATATTGTCATTGCCTGAAGGGAATGATGATTTTGTGATTTATTGTGACGCATCAAAGCAAGGTCTCGGTTGTGTATTAATGCAACGAACAAAGGTGATTGCTTATGCGTCTAGACAATTGAAGATTCACGAAACAAAATTATACGACGCATGATTTGGAATTAGGCGCAGTTGTTTTTGCATTAAAGACTTGGAGGCACTACTTATATGGGGTCAAAAGTATTATATATACCGACCACAAAAGTCTTCAACACATATTTAATCAGAAACAACTGAATATGAGGCAGCGTAGGTGGATTGAATTATTGAATGATTACGACTTTGAGATTCGTTACCACCCGGGGAAGGCAAATGTGGTAGCCGATGCCTTGAGCAGGAAGGACAGAGAACCCATTCGAGTAAAATCTATGAATATAATGATTCATAATAACCTTACTACTCAAATAAAGGAGGCGCAACAAGGAGTTTTAAAAGAGGGAAATTTAAAGGATGAAATACCCAAAGGATCGGAGAAGCATCTTAATATTCGGGAAGACGGAACCCGGTATAGGGCTGAAAGGATTTGGGTACCAAAATTTGGAGATATGAGAGAAATGGTACTTAGAGAAGCTCATAAAACCAGATACTCAATACATCCTGGAACGGGGAAGATGTACAAGGATCTCAAGAAACATTTTTGGTGGCCAGGTATGAAAGCCGATGTTGCTAAATACGTAGGAGAATGTTTGACGTGTTCTAAGGTCAAAGCTGAGCATCAGAAACCATCAGGTCTACTTTAACAACCCGAAATCCCGGAATGGAAATGGGAAAACATTACCATGGATTTCATCACTAAATTGCCAAGGAATGCAAGTGGTTTTGGTACTATTTGGGTAATAGTTGATCGTCTCACCAAATCAGCACACTTCCTGCCAATAAGAGAAGATGACAAGATGGAGAAGTTAGCACGACTGTATTTGAAGGAAGTCGTCTCCAGACATGGAATACCAATCTCTATTATCTCTGATAGGGATGGCAGATTTATTTCAAGATTCTGGTAGACATTACAACAAGCATTAGGAACTCGTCTAGACATGAGTACTTCCTATCATCCACAAACTGATGGACAGAGCGAAAGGACGATACAAACACTTGAAGACATGCTACGAGCATGTGTTATTGATTTCGAAAACAGTTGGGATCGACATCTACCGTTAGCAGAATTTTCCTACAACAACAGCTACCATTCAAGCATTGAGATGGCGCCGTTTGAAGCACTTTATGGTAGAAAGTGCAGGTCTCCGATTTGTTGGAGTGAAGTGGGGGATAGACAGATTACGGGTCCGGAGATTATACAAGAAACTACCGAGAAGATCATCCAAATTCAACAACGGTTGAAAACCGCCCAAAGTCGACAAAAGAGCTACGCTGACATTAAAAGAAAAGATATAGAATTTGAAATTGGAGAGATGGTCATGCTTAAAGTTGCACCTTGGAAAAGCGTTGTTCGATTTGGTAAACGAGGGAAATTAAATCCAAGGTATATTGGGCCATTCAAGATTATTGATCGTGTCGGACCAGTAGCTTACCGACTTGAGTTACCCCAACAACTCGCGGCTGTACATAACACTTTCCACGTCTCGAATTTGAATAAATGTTTTGCTAAAGAAGATCTCACTATTCCGTTAGATGAAATCCAAATCAACGAAAAACTTCAATTCATCGAAGAACCCATCGAAATAATGGATCGTGAGGTTAAAAGACTTAAGCAAAACAAGATACCAATTGTTAAGGTTCGATGGAATGCTCGTAGAGGACCCGAGTTCACGTGGGAGCGTGAAGATCAGATGAAGAAGAAATACCCGCATCTATTTCCAGAAGATTCGTCAACACCTTCAATAGCTTAAAATTTCAGGACGAAATTTATTTAACGGGTAGGTACTGTAGTGACCCGAACTTTTCCATGTTTATATATATTAATTGAGATTGATATTTACATGATTAAATTTTTCCAACATGTTAAGCAATCAAACTTTTTAAGACTTGATTAATTGAAATATGTTTCATATAGACAATTGACCACCCAAGTTGACCGGTGATTCACGAACGTTAAAACTTGTAAAAACTATATGATGACATATATATGGATATATATATAGTTAATGTGATACTATGATAAGTAAACATATCATTAAGTATATTAACAATGAACTACATATGTAAAAACAAGACTACTAACTTAATGATTTTTAAACGAGACATATATGTAACGATTATCGTTGTAAAGACATTTAATGTATATATATATATATCATATTAAGAGATATTCATACATGATAATATCATGATAATATAATAATTTAAAATATCATTTGATATTATAAACATTGGGTTAACAACATTTAACAAGATCGTTAACCTAAAGGTTTCAAAACAACACTTACATGTAACGACTAACGATGACTTAACGACTCAGTTAAAATGTATATACATGTAGTGTTTTAATATGTATTTATACACTTTTGAAAGACTTCAATACACTTATCAAAATACTTCTACTTAACAAAAATGCTTACAATTACATCCTCGTTCAGTTTCATCAACAATTCTACTCGTATGCACCCATATTCGTACTCGTACAATACACAGCTTTTAGATGTATGTACTATTGGTATATACACTCCAATGATCAGCTCTTAGCAGACCATGTGAGTCACCTAACACATGTGGGAACCATCATTTGGAAACTAGCATGAAATATCTCATAAAATTACAAAAATATGAGTAATCATTCATGACTTATTTACATGAAAACAAAATTACATATCCTTTATATCTAATCCATACACCAACGACCAAAAACACCTACAAACACTTTCATTCTTCAATTTTATTCATCTAATTGATCTCTCTCAAGTTCTATCTTCAAGTTCTAAGTGTTCTTCATATATTCTACAAGTTCTAGTTACATAAAATCAAGAATACTTTCAAGTTTGCTAGCTCACTTCCAATCTTGTAAGGTGATCATCCAAGCTCAAGAAATCTTTGTTTCTTACATTAGGTTATCATTCTAATACAAGGTAATAATCATATTCAAACTTTAGTTCAATTTCTATAACTATAACAATCTTATTTCAAGTGATGATCTTACTTGAACTTGTTTTCGTGTCATGATTCTGCTTCAAGAACTTCGAGCCATCCAAGGATCTGTTGAAGCTAGATCCATTTTTCTCTTTTCCAGTAGGTTTATCCAAGGAACTTAAGGTAGTAATGATGTTCATAACATCATTCGATTCATACATATAAAGCTATCTTATTCGAAGGTTTAAACTTGTAATCACTAGAACATAGTTTAGTTAATTCTAAACTTGTTCGCAAACAAAAGTTAATCCTTCTAACTTGAATTTTAAAATCAACTAAACACATGTTCTATATCTATATGATATGCTAAGTTAATGATTTAAAACCTGGAAACACGAAAAACACCGTAAAACCGGATTTACGCCGTCATAGTAACACCGCGGGCTGTTTTGGGTTAGTTAATTAAAAACTATGATAAACTTTGATTTAAAAGTTGTTATTCTGAGAAAATGATTTTTATTATGAACATGAAACTATATCCAAAAATTATGGTTAAACTCAAAGTGGAAGTATGTTTTCTAAAATGGTCATCTAGACGTCGTTCTTTCGACTGAAATGACTACCTTTATAAAAACGAATTGTAACTTATTTTTCCTACTATAAACCTATACTTTTTCTGTTTAGATTCATAAAATAGAGTTCAATATGAAACCATAGCAATTTAATTCACTCAAAACGGATTTAAAATGAAGAAGTTATGGGTAAAACAAGATTGGATAATTTTTCTCATTTTTGCTACGTGAAAATTGGTAACAAATCTATTCCAACCATAACTTAATCAACTTGTATTGTATATTATGTAATTTTGAGATACCATAGACACGTATACAATGTTTCGACCTATCATGTCGACACATCTATATTTATTTCGGAACAACCATAGACACTCTATATGTGAATGTTGGAGTTAGCTATATAGGGTTGAGGTTGATTCCAAAATATATATAGTTTGAGTTGTGATCAATACTGAGATACGTATACACTGGGTCGTGGATTGATTCAAGATAATATTTATCGATTTATTTCTGTACATCTAACTGTGGACAACTAGTTGTAGGTTACTAACGAGGACAGCTGACTTAATAAACTTAAAACATCAAAATATATTAAAAGTGTTGTAAATATATTTTGAACATACTTTGATATATATGTAT
Source organism: Rutidosis leptorrhynchoides (assembly GCF_046630445.1). Taxonomy (NCBI): domain Eukaryota; kingdom Viridiplantae; phylum Streptophyta; class Magnoliopsida; order Asterales; family Asteraceae; genus Rutidosis; species Rutidosis leptorrhynchoides. Next base: position 171,155,613 of record NC_092337.1, read on the forward strand.
ATATTGTTATAGGTTCGTGAATCAACCAGTGGCCAAGTCTTACTTCCCGACGAAGTAAAAATATGTGAAAGTGAGTTATAGTCCCACTTTTAAAATCTAATATTTTTGGGATGAGAATACATGTAGGTTTTATAAATGATTTACAAAATAGACACAAGTACGTGAAACTACATTCTATGGTTGAATTATCGAAATCGAATATGCCCCTTTTTATTAAGTCTGGTAATCTAAGAATTAGGGAACAGACACCCTAATTGACGCGAATCCTAAAGATAGATCTATTGGGCCTAACAAACCCCATCCAAAGTACCGGATGCTTTAGTACTTCGAAATTTATATCATATCCGAAGGGTGTCCCGGAATGATGGAGATATTCTTATATATGCATCTTGTTAATGTCGGTTACCAGGTGTTCACCATATGAATGATTTTTATCTCTATGTATAGGATGTGTATTGAAATATGAAATCTTGTGGTCTATTATTATGATTTGATATATATAGGTTAAACCTATAACTCACCAACATTTTTGTTGACGTTTTAAGCATGTTTATTCTCAGGTGATTATTAAGAGCTTCCGCTGTCGCATACTTAAATAAGGACGAGATTTGGAGTCCATGCTTGTATGATATTGTGTAAAAACTGCATTCAAGAAACTTATTTTGTTGTAACATATTTGTATTGTAAACCATTATGTAATGGTCGTGTGTAAACATGATATTTTAGATTATCATTATTTGATAATCTACGTAAAGCTTTTTAAACCTTTATTGATGAAATAAAGGTTATGGTTTGTTTTAAAATGAATGCAGTCTTTGAAAAACGTCTCATATAGAGGTCAAAACCTCGCAACAAAATCAATTAATATGGAATGTTTTTAATCAATAAGAATGGGACATTTCAAAAGGATCCTTGGATGGCTTGAAAGTTCTTGAAGCAGAATCATGGCACGAAAACAAGTTCAAGTAAGATTTCCACTCGAAATAAGATTGTTATAGTTATAGAAATTGAATCAAAGTTTGAATATGAGTATTACCTTGTATTAGAAAGATATCTTACTATAAATAAGAAAGATTTCTTTAGGTTGGATGATCACTTTACAAGATTGGAAGTAAGCTAGTAAACTTGGAAGTATTCTTGATTTTATGAAACTAGAACTTATAGAATTTATGAAGAACAATTAGAACTTGAAGATAGAACTTGAGAGAGATCAATTAGATGAAAAAATTGAAGAATAAAAGTGTTTGTAGGTATTTTTAGTCGTTGGTATATGGATTAGATATAAAGGATGTGTAATTTTGTTTACATGTAAATAAGTCATGAATGATTACTAATATTTTTATAATTTTATGAGATATTTCATGCTAGTTGCCAAATGATGGTTTCCACATGTGTTAGGTGACTCACATAGGCTGCTAAGAGCTGATCATTGGAGTGTATATACCAATAGTACATACATCTAAAAGCTGTGTATTGTATGAGTACGAATACGGGTGCATACGAGTAGAATTGTTGATGAAACTGAACGAGGATGTAATTGTAAGCATTTTTGTTAAGCAGAAGTATTTTGATAAGTGTATTGAAGTCTTTCAAAAGTGTATGAATACATATTAAAACACTACATGTATATACATTTTAACTGAGTCGTTAGGTCATCGTTAGTCGTTACATGTAAATGTTGTTTTGAAACCTTTAGGTTAACGATCTTGTTAAATGTTGTTAACCCATTGTTTATTATATCTAAAGAGATGTTAAATTATTACATTATCATGATAATATGATATATTAATATATCTTAGTATGATATATATACAGTTAAATGTTGTTACAACGATAATCGTTACATATATGCCTCGTTTCGAAATCATTAAGTTAGTAGTCTTGTTTTTACATATGTAGTTCATTGTTAATACACTTAATGACATGTTTACTTATCATTTATCATTATTAAACATAGTGTATCAATATCTTAATATGATTCATATGTATTTAGTAGGACGTTGTTATAACGATAATCGTTATATATATCGTTTCGAGTTTCTTAATTCAATAAACTCAATTTTATGTATATAACTCATTGTTAAAATACCTAATGAGATACTTACATATCATAATATCATGTTAATTATATATATAATCATATATATGTCATCATATAGTCTTTACAAGTTTTAACGTTCGTGAATTATCGGTCAACTTGGGTGGTCATTTTTCTATATGAAACCTATTTCAATTAATCAAGTCTTAACAAGTTTGATCGCTTAACATGTTGGAAACACTTAATCATGTAAATAACAATTTTATTTAATATATATTTACATGGAAAAGTTCGGGTCACTACATGTTTAATACCAAAGACAAGCGTTTCGGATAAAAACCTGAAAAGACGTAAGAAATCTGCACGAGATCGCAGGGACTCACCGGGATATCCTCCGGAAAATAAAAGATAATCTAGCTACTACTAAAAACTAACCTAAAACTTGAAAGTATAAAATGAATTGTAAATTGAGTGTGTGTTGAAATGGATGGAGAAAGCCCTTTAAATAGACTTGATTTTTGCCTGCCTACCAAGCCATTTTCAGGGGCCGTTTTCTAGGCTTATCCGTTTGGAGGGGTCGTTTGTAGGACCCGTATGGCAAGCTGTTTTTGAGCCAGGCAAGCCGTTTGGCAGGCCGTTTGGCTTGCCTGGTCAGCTGAATTTCCTGGATCGTAATTTGATTTCTTGCCTTTCACCGTTTTTGCTCTAGATTCTTCGTTTTAGCTCCGTATTACTTGATTCTTTTTGCATCACCTTTGTAATTACTTAATCTACAAAATCAACTGACAAAGCGATTATTTTTGCGATAAAGTTTAGAAGTTTATGGGTTTTAGGGCCCAATATCGGTGGTAAAAACGTGACTTTTTGGCCGATATCAAGAAGGTTTCCGCCCTCTTTATTCATTCACAATTGATCCCGTAGACCCATATCCATCACCTGAAATTTTTGTTATTATGCGTTCTGATCCAGGGGAATTCCAAATCCCTTGCTTAATTCGTGGTCCCATTCCTATTAATGGATTAGCTGATACTGGTTCTAGTATTAATGTTATGCCATTCTTCGTCTACAATCTCTTAGGATTGCCATAGTTGGAACCTATTCAAGGGAGTGTTTATTTTGATGATAATCGTTTACAAAATCCATTATGGATTGTTAAAGAAGTTGAAGTTATCGTCGGTTATGCTTTCTATAGAATTGACTTTGTGGTTATGGACATGAAAGAAGATCCGATAACTCCTTTAATCCTAGGATCTTCGTTTCTAGCTATTGCTCGTGCCATCATTAATTATGCTAATAATACTTCAATCATTCATTATGGTGCCATGTTTGAATCTATTCCGCTGGTCCCAAGATATAAAGTTCCTCGCTCAAATGTGAAAATGGTTAAAATTGATAAAGAGGATGATGATGAGCTTATCGTTGATAAAATAGTGACCGAATTCATAAAAGAGCAATACAAGCTTAGTATCGAAGTGAGAAAACAAATCCATGAGTTGAATGTTAAATTTAAAATGTTGTTTCGAAATGGTCTTGACACCACATTGAATTTCTTGCAATAAATTAGGATGTTAAATGAGATAGAAAAGAATAAGTGTGGGGAAAACAAGCCTAAGGAGTAATTCCATCAGAAGAATGATTCGCACAACTGACTCTATAATCAAAACTACCTATCCCTCTATATTTATTAGGATTATGTTTTCAAAGTATTTTGTTATTTGTTTAATTATATGATTATCGATGTAAGAGCAATATAGCTCATAAGTGTTGAAATGTTTAAGTGATGAAGTTATTAATAAAATGTTATGTTATGTTATATTTTACATTGTTTAAATATTGTTAAGTTGTTTATTATATTCAAAAGAAGTCCGCAAATTGTTAGGCAATCATTCAATGATCCTACAATCAAGTAAGATCACTCTTTCCCTTATTTTTAATTATGTCTTTCATTTTTTACAATTTTATTATTATAAATGCAATGAGGACATTGCATAATCTAAGTGTGGGGAGAGAAGTGATTACTCACTTAAAAATATTAAAAGATACTAATTTTCCCGAAAAATTTGAAAAATGGGTACAAATTAAATTTTTTAGAAAGTATAAATTCTTAGTCAAATTTACTTCTTTTTACTAACTTAATCTTTAAAATAATAATAGGACTACTCTCAATTTCGAGATTGGATTACTTGTTTAAGATAAGAAGTAAAAGCCAAAAATTGTGAAACAAATGCAAACTTATAGCCACTATCATATGACATAATAAGCATGGACCACTAAGGCAGCAAAAGAGTCCAAATAAGGGCCAATTTAGAAAAATTGCCAAGTGTAAAGCAATAGCTAAGCATGAAAGCAAGAAATGAAAAGTTAAAAGAGCCCAATAAAGGCCAATAAGAGTGATGAAAGCAAGAGAAAAGAGTTTCAATAAGAACCACACATTTTTAAAAGTTTTTAGATAGAAAACAAAAGAGTTCAATGATGATCAAATTGTATAAATATGACTTAATAAACATTAGGACTGCTTGTAATCCTTGATCTGGTTCAGACTAGTTCTTACGAATAATAAAAGCTAACTTCTATTTAACACATATTTTTGATTTTGAATTTTACTTATACCCATTTAAAATGATATGATTTATGAGGTTTACTTGAGGACAAGTAAAAGGTTTAAGTGTAGGGAATTTGATAACTCCTAAATTATACAATTTTTAATACCATTTTGAGGAGTTATCTTAACGTGCTTAAGATATTTTAATCCTAAAACACACTAAAATGGGTAAAAAGGGGAAAAAATTAATTCTAATGATTTTATCGAAGTTATGTATCAAACAGGATCAAAACAAGGAAAATTATAGAAAAGGCTACGAAGCCGCCGGCATGGAGACAAGGAAGCCGCCGGTTTGGAATTGGAATACGCTGGAATGTTCTAGAATTGCCGTAGAATTGGATGAACTTGTTGACCAGGCAAAAAGCAGATGAAGTCGCCGGCTTCACCATAAAGCCGCCGGCCTAATTAACACGGTTTCTCGACTTGTTGACCAAGTGCAAGTAAAAATGGAAACAAAATCAGAAAGATTTGTCGGATCACTGAAACCGCCGGCCTGCTATCAAAGCCACCAGCTTAATTATGACGGTTACTCATTTTGTGCTTGCAGATCAAGGTTTACTTGTAAAAGGAGTCACCGACCCAAGGAAGCCGCCGGCTTCCCGATGAAGCCACCGGCTTGGCCATCGAATCTGAACATTATAAATAGAGGGCTCCTGTTACATTTTTATATGTATAACTCAATACAATTCAGTTTGGTTTCGTTTTTCTTTTAGGGTTGTCTCTAAAACCCTTAGATTAGATTAGATTTACTTTTCATTGTAACCAAGAATCATTCAAGTTAATTAATCAAGTTCTTTTCATCTACCTTTTTAAGGTATGATTCTATCTTACTTTATCGTTTAGTCTATTTTATTTACTTTAATCGTTTTTTTCGTCTTCTGCTATGAACTAAACGTTCATAGTAGTTACATGGACAAAATCTAACTTCATCTGGGAATCAGATGAAGCCGTCGGCCTCATCAACCAAGCCGCCAGCTTGGTGGGAAGGAAGCCGTCGGCATCATGTGCATCATCCGTACAGTTCCTGGTTCTTTTCCAGATCTGTATGGTCGAGTTTTTGTAATGATATTTGAACTGTTTTGAATCTATTCTGCTTTAATATACTTGTTTGCCATGCTTAATGAATAAATGCTAGATTTTAGGATTGATTAGTACTTAATTCGATGATCTATTATTCGATTCATGCTACTTGTTTAGATCTAGTCCATCAAACTTGTTAAATTGAATTGCATCCAACTAGATTAAACAGCATAATGGTGATAAACTTGTTTAAATTTGAATTACGCTTATATAATAGAGTTTGATATTGTTAGGCTTAATCGAAGAACCTTTGTTTGGATTTGTTTAATTAAAGATTGAATGAAAACTTAGTAGTAATTGACTTTCAACTACTAACTTGAGTTGATCTACTTGGTGTTTAATAGCTTATATAAACTGTCAGTCTATTTGCATATTGATCCTCATTACAAGACTAATGTGTATCATGTAATTGAATTGAACATGAAGAATTGAGATGTTAGTCATGCACATCACTTGTCTAGCATATGCTTTAAGTCCTACTTATTGTATAATATGCAACACTTAGCTTAACCTATAAGGCATAATAGTTGGTCTATGATTATTATTCTGCTTTGTGTTAATATAAGTTATGAAACCTTCCTAATGTGATTCCCATATGAGTTAGTTGTTTATGTAACTGCTTTTATTTTTATCTGTTTATTTTGAATCTTCAATTCCTTGTTCTATTTTATTATTCAAGTTTATCTTTAAGGAATCTCTTTCCTAAGAGATAAGAATTTATCCAATAAAACACATAAAATCCATCTTTAGTTCTTTAATAAGAGCTAAGCTATAGAATAAAACAACTTATAACGCATCTACGCTCTCTTGGGACAATAACCTAAAATACTACATCGGATCGGGTTTTATTGCTCGTTAGGGTGTTAAAGTGTAATAATAAAGGTTTTATAAATTTAAAAGTTGAAAGATAAGTTAAGCACTTTAGTGACCCGAACTTTTCCATGTTTATATATATATTAAATGAAATGGTTATTTACATGATTGAGTGTTTCCAACATGTTAAGCAATCAAACTTGTTTAGACTTGATTAATTGAAATAGGTTTCATATAGACAATTGACCACCCAAGTTGACCGGTGATTCACGAACGTTAAAACTTGTAAAAACTATACGATGACATATATATGGTTATATATATAGTTATCATGATTTTATTATAAGTATGTATCTCATTAGGTATTTTAACAATGAGTTATATACATAAAAATGAGACTATTAATTTAAGAAACTCGAAAACGATATATATAACGATTATCGTTATAACAACGTCTTACTAGGTACATATGAATCATATTAAGATATTGATACACTTGGTTAATTATGTTAAATGATAATTAAATATATTATTAAGTGTATTAACAATGAAATACATATGTAAAAATAAGACTACTAACTTAATGATTTCGAAACGAGACATATATGTAACGATTATCGTTGTAACGACATTTAACTGTATATATATCATACTAAGATATATTATATATCATAATATCATGATAATATAACAATTTAACATCTCATTTGTTATAATAAACAATGGGTTAACAACATTCAACAAGATCGTTAACCTAAAGGTTTCAAAACAACATTTACATGTAACGACTAACGATGACTTAACGACTCAGTTAAAATGTATATACATGTAGTGTTTTAATATATATTCATACACTTTTGAAAGACTTCAAGACACTTATCAGAATACTTCTACTTAACAAAAATGCTTACAATTACATCCTCGTTCAGTTTCATCAATAATTCTACTCGTATGCACCCGTATTCGTACTCGTACAATACACAGCTTTTAGATGTATGTACTATTGATATATACACTCCAATGATCAGCTCTTAGCAGCCCATGTGAGTCACCTAACACATGTGGGAACCATCATTTGGCAACTAGCATGAAATATCTCATAAAATTACAAAAATATGAGTAATCATTCATGACTTATTTACATGAAAACAAAATTACATATCCTTTATATCTAATCCATACACCAAAGACCAAAAATACCTACAAACACTTTCATTCTTCAATTTTCTTCATATAATTGATCTCTCTCAAGTTCTATCTTCAAATTCTAAGTGTTCTTCATAAATTCCAAAAGTTCTAGTTTCATAAAATCAAGAATACTTCCAAGATTGCAAGTTTACTTCCAAGTTTTCTAAATCCATTCCAAGTAATCATCCAAGATCAAGAAACCTTTGGTACTTACAGTAGGTTATCTTTCTAATACAAGGTAATAATCATATTCAAACTTTAATTCAATTTCTATAACTATAACAATCTTATTTCAAGTGGAAATCTTACTTGAAATTGTTTTCGTGTCATGATTCTGCTTCAAGAACTTTCAAGCCATCCAAGGATCCTTTGAAGCTAGATCAATTTTTCTCATTTCCAGTAGGTTTATCCAAGGAACTTGAGGTAGTAATGATGTTCATAACATCATTCGATTCATACATATAAAGCTATCTTATTCGAAGGTTTAAACTTGTAATCACTAGAACATAGTTTAGTTAATTCTAAACTTGTTCGCAAATAAAAGTTAATCCTTCTAACTTGACTTTTAAAATCAACTAAACACATGTTATATATCTATATGATATGCTAACTTAATGATTTAAAACCTGGAAACACGAAAAACACCGTAAAACCGGATTTACGCCGTCGTAGTAACACCGAGGGCTGTTTTGGGTTAGTTAATTAAAAACTATGATAAACTTTGATTTAAAAGTTGTTATTCTGAGAAAATGATTTTTATTATGAACATAAAACTATATCCAAAAATTATGGTTAAACTCAAAGTGAAAGTATGTTTTCTAAAATGGTCATCTAGACGTCGTTCTTTCGACTGAAATGACTACCTTTACAAAAATGACTTGTAACTTATTTTTCCAACTATAAACCTATACTTTTTCTGTTTAGATACATAAAATAGAGTTCAATATGAAACCATATCAATTTGATTCACTCAAAACGGATTTAAAATGAAGAAGTTATGGGTAAAACAAGATTGGATAATTTTTCTCATTTTAGCTACGTGAAAATTGGTAACAAATCTATTTCAACCATAACTTAATCAACTTGTATTGTATATTATGTAATCTTGAGATACCATAGACACGTATACAATGTTTTGACCTATCATGTCGACACATCTATATATATTTCGGAACAACCATAGACACTCTATATGTGAATGTTGGAGTTAGCTATACAGGGTTGAGGTTGATTCCAAAATATATATAGTTTGAGTTGTGATCAATACTGAGATACATATACACTGGGTCGTGGATTGATTCAAGATAATATTTATCGATTTATTTCTGTACATCTAAATGTAGACAACTAGTTGTAGGTTACTAACGAGGACATCTGACTTAATAAACTTAAAACATCAAAATATATTAAAAATGTTGTAAATATATTTTGAACATACTTTGATATATATGTATATATTGTTATAGGTTCGTGAATCAACCAGTGGCCAAGTCTTACTTCCCGACGAAGTAAAAATCTGTGAAAGTGAGTTATAGTCCCACTTTTAAAATCTAATATTTTTGGGATGAGAATACATGCAGGTTTTATAAATGATTTACAAAATAGACACAAGTACGTGAAACTACATTCTATGGTTGAATTATCGAAATCAAATATGCCCCTTTTTATTAAGTCTGGTAATCTAAGAAGTAGGGAACAGACACCCTAATTGACGCGAATCCTAAAGATAGATCTATTGGGCCTAACAAACCCCATCCAAAGTACCGGATGCTTTAGTACTTTGAAATTTATATCATATCCGAAGGGTGTCCCGGAATGATGGGGATATTCTTATATATGCATCTTGTTAATGTCGGTTACCAGGTGTTCACCATATGAATGATTTTTATCTCTATGTATGGGATGTGTATTGAAATATGAAATCTTGTGGTCTATTGTTACGATTTGATATACATAGGTTAAACCTATAACTCACCAACATTTTTGTTGACGTTTAAAGCATGTTTATTCTCAGGTGAATACTAAGAGCTTCCGCTGTTGCATACTAAAATAAGGACAAGATTTGGAGTCCATGTTTGTATGATATTGTGTAAAAACTGCATTCAAGAAACTGATTTCGATGTAACATATTTATATTGTAAACCATTATGTAATGGTCGTGTGTAAACAGGATATTTTAGATTATCATTATTTGATAATCTACATAAAGCTTTTTAAACCTTTATTTATGAAATAAAGGTTATGGTTTGTTTTAAACATGAATGCAGTCTTTGAAAAATGTCTCATATAGAGGTCAAAACCTCGCAACGAAATCAATTAATATGGAACGTTTTTAATCAATAAGAACGGGACATTTCAGTTGGTATCCGAGCGTTGGTATTAGAGAACCAGAAAATTTGCATTAGTGTGTCTTATCGAGTTTGTTAGGATGCATTAGTGAGTCTAGACTTCGACCGTGTTTTCTTTAAAAATGATTGCTTAACATTTTTGTTGGAAACTATATATTATTAACATGTATATATTATGTGATATATTAATCTCTTAACATGTTTGATATTGTGTGATAGATGTCTACCTCTAACACAAATCTCATTGACTCACCTAATAATAACGAAGAGTCGAATATATATTGGACTGATTCACAAGTTCCTAAAGAAGAACCGGAAGAAGAATCAGAACCGGAAGAAGAATCAGAACCGGAAGAGGAGGAACCGGAGGAGGAAATAGAACTGGTGGGGTAATAATAAAACGGTTAAGTAAAAGAAAAATCCTCAACCAACCGACCAAGGTTAATTATGGTCAATGGTTTTTCCGCCAAGGAAGCAAAATATTGGGAGGATTACCAATTCTCCGATGAATCGGATTTCGACGAGAATTCCGATGATGTTATAGAAATTACCCCAACTGAATTTAAAAAGGCAAAAGAAAATAATAAGGGAAAGGGCATAAAAATAGAGAAATCTAATTCCAACCCCGATGAACTTTATATGTATCATCAACCCCCGAAGCCCTTAAGTTGTAACAATGACCCGAGAACCTCTAAACCACCAGGTTTTTCTAAACCGTTGTGGAAAACGACTGCTCGTATTAGGGGAACATCATATATCCCTAGAAACTTGGCAAAACGAACCAAAACCGAAGAAGAAGAAATGAGCGAGTCGGAATAAGATAGTTGTATTCGTATGGTGTAATATATGTAATATAGTGTGCTTATGCTTTATGATATATGTAAAAATTGCTTGTATTAATAAGTATTTTTTTTTATGAATCTAACTCTTGTCTATTTTACAGTTTAAAAACACAAAATGGATAGACAACCTAATATTTTAAGAGACCTACCCGGAGACATGATTGATGAAATCTTGTCTAGAGTCGGTCAGAATTCTTCGGCACAACTATTTACGGCGAAATCAGTTTGTAAGACATTCAAAGAACGTTCCAAGAATGTCTTGGTTTATAAGAGACTTTCGTTTGAAAGATGGGGGATATCACATTGGGAAACCCATAAGTTAAGATGTGTTTACTTTGACGCATATATTGCGGGGAACCCAAATGCTATTTTACGCAACGGGTTAAGAAATTATTTTGACTCAATGTATCCGAATATAGGACTTCATGATTTAGAAAAAGCGACTAACATGCAACATAAAGAAGCAAGCTATGCTTACGGGTTAGTAATGTTCACTTCTCACCAAAGTGAGAAAAAGAACATCGGGCTACAGCTATTAAACAAAACGTTCCCACAAGTGACGGAGTCGGTAATTGGGGTAAGAAATGAGGTTTTTAGGTTATTGCGAGACTGTTGGTCATTACGTAACCCTTGTCCCTTTGACGACATTACAACATGCTGTCTTATCAATGGCCATAACGGTTATGTTCCACAAGACCAAGGATGGGAAGTAGTCCTAGTAAAACCAGAATGCATGACTTGTTTCTTGACGTATGAATTACGTGTCTTTATTGCCTTTGCTGAACGACTTGTGTACTAGCTAGAATTATCTTCACAACTATCTTGTATCAAAGTTATTGTGTGCTATATTTCATGCTTTATGTAAAATAAGCGGTATTGTAAGTTTGTAAAATATTGTATAAAAGTTTGAACGCGAAATATTATTATAATCAGTTTTTCATATAGAATTGTAGTAGTTGAATTGTATATTAGCTACTAAGTATGAACTTAACGGGTAGGTACTACCCGAATTTAAACTTATAAAACGCTAATATGAAGAAAAAGCTTTTATAAATGAGTTCATATTATGCTACGAAATACTATTAACTACTCTTAATATTCTGTATGATTAACTTGTTCCATTTGACTATTTTGAAGGAAACGGCACCGACTACTCGACACACCGTGAGTATGAATGAAGAGGAATTCCGTACTTTTATAGCTTCAAACATAGCCGCAGTAAAGGCTGCGCTACATACCAACAATAACCTTGGATCTAGCAGTACAGGAAATCGTGTAGGATGCACCTACAAAGAATTAACTGCCTGCAAACCTTTGGAATTTGATGGAACCGAAGGACCGATCGGATTGAAACGGTGGACCAAGAAGGTCGAATCGGTGTTTGCCATAAGTAAGTGTACTGAAGAGGGCAAAGTGAAGTACGCTACGCATACCTTCACAGGTTCTGCGTTAACATGGTGGAATACCTATCTAGAGCAAGTGGGACAAGATGATGCTTACGCACTACCGTGGTCAGCATTCAAGCACTTGATGAACGAGAAGTACCGTCCCAGAACCGAGGTCAATAAGCTCAAGACAGAACTTAGAGGGTTACGAACCCAAGGATTTGATATTACCACATACGAAAGACGATTCACAGAATTGTGCCTATTGTGTCCGGGAGCGTTCGAAGATGAGGAAGAGAAGATCGACGCGTTTGTGAAAGGATTACCGGAAAGAATCCAAGAAGATATAAGTTCACACGAGCCCGCCTCCATACAACAGGCATGTAGAATGGCTCACAAACTAGTGAACCAGATTGAGGAAAGAATTAAAGAACAGACGGCTGAAGAGACCAATGTGAAGCAAGTCAAAAGAAAGTGGGAGGAAAACAGTGATAAGAATCACCAATACAACAACAACAGCAATTACAATAATAATCCAACAATTATCCCAACAATCGCAACTACAACAAACGGCCCAACAACAACAACAACAACAGCAGCAACTACAACAATCATCCCAACAACAATAACAACCGCAACAACAACAACAATCATAAGCAGCTATGCCAAAGGTGTGAAAAGTATCACTCGGGGTTCTGCACCAAATTTTGCAACATGTGTAAAAGAAATGGTCATAGCGCGGTGAAGTGTGAGGTCTATGGACCAGGGGTTAACAGAATGAAAGGAACAAATGGTGTGGGAAGGAGTAATGGCGGAGCAAGTAGTGTCGGAGCAAGTTATGCCAATGTAGTTTGTTATAAATGTGGAAAACTGGGCCACATTATTAGAAATTGCCCGAACCAGGAGAACACGAATGGACAAGGCCACGGAAGAGTTTTCAATATTAATGCGGCGGAGGCACAGGAAGACCCGGAGCTTGTTACGGGTACGTTTCTTATTGACAATAAATCTGCTTACGTTTTATTTGATTCGGGTGCGGATAGAAGATATATGAGTAGAGATTTTTGTGCTAAATTAAGTTGTCCATTGACGCCGTTGGATAGTAAATTTTTACTCGAATTAGCAAATGATAAATTAATTTCAGCAGATAATATATGTCGGAATCGAGAAATTAAACTGGTTAGCGAAACATTTAAGATTGACTTGATACCAGTAGAGTTAGGGAGTTTTGATGTGATAATCGGTATGGACTGGTTGAAAGAAGTGAAAGCAGAGATCGTTTGTTACAAAAATGCAATTCGCATTATACGAGAAAAAGGAAAACCCTTAATGGTGTACGGAGAAAAGGGTAACACAAAGCTACATCTTATTAGTAATTTGAAGGCACAAAAACTAATAAGAAAAGGTTGCTATGCTGTTCTAGCACACGTCGAGAAAGTACAAACTGAAGAAAAGAGCATCAATGATGTTCCCGTCGCAAAAGAATTTCCCGATGTATTTTTGAAAGAATTACCGGAATTACCCCCACATCGATCCGTTGAATTTCAAATAGATCTTGTACCAGGAGCTGCACCAATAGCTCGTGCTCCTTACAGACTCGCACCCAGCGAGATGAAAGAACTGCAAAGCCAATTACAAGAAATTTTAGAGTGTGGTTTCATTCGACCAAGCACATCACCGAGGGGAGCTCCTATTTTGTTTGTCAAGAAGAAAGATGGTACATTCAGGTTATGTATCGACTACCGAGAGTTGAACAAACTTACCATCAAGAACCGCTACCCACTACCGAGAATCGATGACTTATTTGATCAACTACAAGGCTCGTCTGTTTATTCAAAGATTGACTTACGTTCCGGGTATCATCAAATGCGGGTGAAAGAAGATGATATTCCAAAGACTGCTTTCAGAACACGTTACGGTCATTACGAGTTTATGGTCATGCCGTTTGGTTTAACTAATGCACCAGCTGTGTTCATGGACCTTATGAACTGAGTGTGTGGACCATACCTTGACAAGTTTGTCATTGTTTTCATTGATGACATACTTATTTACTCAAAGAATGACCAAGAACACGCTGAACATTTGAGAAAGGTGTTAGAAGTATTGAGGAAGGAAGAATTGTACGCTAAATTTTCAAAGTGTGTATTTTGGTTGGAAGAAGTTCAATTCCTCGGTCACATAGTGAACAAAAAAGGTATTAAGGTGGATCCGGCAAAGATAGAAACTGTTGAAAAGTGGGAAACCTCGAAAACTCCAAAACACATACGCCAGTTTTTAGGACTAGCTGGATACTACAGAAGGTTCATCCAAGAGTTTTCCAGAATAGCAAAAACCTTGACTGCATTAACGCATAAAGGGAAGAAATTTGAATGGAAGGATGAACAATAGAAGGCGTTTCAATTATTGAAGAAAAACTAACTACGGCACCTATATTGTCATTGTCTGAAGGGAATGATGATTTTGTGATTTATTGTGACGCATCAAAGCAAGGTCTCGGTTGTGTATTAATGCAACGGACGAAGGTGATTGCTTATGCGTCAAGAAAATTGAAGATTCACGAGCAAAATTATACGACGCATGATTTGGAATTAGGCGCGGTTGTTTTTGCATTAAAGACTTGGAGGCACTACTTATATGGGGTCAAAAGTATTATATATACCGACTACAAAAGTCTTCAACACATATTTAATCAGAAACAACTGAATATGAGGCAGCGTAGGTGGATTGAATTATTGAATGATTACGACTTTGAGATTCGTTACCACCCGGGGAAGGCAAATGTGGTAGCCGACGCCTTGAGTAGAAAGGACAAAGAACCCATTCGAGTAAAATCTATGAATATAATGATTCACACTAACCTTACTACTCAAATAAAGGAGGCGCAACAAGGAGTTTTAAAAGAGGGAAATTTAAAGGATGAAATACCCAAAGGATTGGAGAAGCATCTTAATATTCGTTCCATAGGGCTGAAAGAATTTGGGTACCAAAATTTGGAGATATGAGAGAAATGGTACTTAGAGAAGCTCATAAAACCAGATACTCAATACATCTTGGAATGGGGAAGATGTACAAGGATCTTAAGAAACATTTTTGGTGGCCAGGTATGAAAAGCCGATATTGCTAAATATGTAGGAGAATGTTTGACGTGTTCTAAGGTCAAAGCTGAACATCAGAAACCATCAGGTCTACTACAACAACCTGAAATCCAGGAATGGAAATGGGAAAACATTACCATGGATTTCATTACTAAATTACCAAGGACTGCAAGTGGTTATGATACTATTTGGGTAATAGTTGATCGTCTCACCAAGTTAGCACACTTCCTGCCAATAAGAGAAGATGACAAGATGGAGAAGTTAGCACGACTGTATTTGAAGGAAGTCTTCTCCAGACATGGAATACCAATCTCTATTATCTCTGATAGGGATGGCAGATTTATTTCAAGATTCTGGCAGACATTACAGCAAGCATTAGGAACTCGTCTAGACATGAGTACTGCCTATCATCCACAAACTGATGGGCAGAGCGAAAGGACGATACAAACGCTTGAAGACATGCTACGAGCTTGTGTTATTGATTTCGGAAACAGTTGGGATCGACATCTACCGTTAGCAGAATTTTCCTACAACAACAGCTACCATTTAAGCATTGAGATGGCGCATTTTGAAGCACTTTATGGTAGAAAGTGCAGGTCTCCGATTTGTTGGAGTGAAGTGGGGGATAGACAGATTACGGGTCCGGAGATAATAGAAGAAACTACCAAGAAAATCATCCAAATTCAACAAAGATTGAAAACCGCCCAGAGTCGACAAAGAGCTACGCGGACAGTAAAAGAAAAGATATAGAGTTTGAAATTGGAGAAATGGTCATGCTTAAGGTTTCACCTTGGAAGGGCGTTGTTCGATTTGGTAAACGGGGGAAACTAAATCCAAGGTACATTGGACCATTCAAGATTATAGATCGTGTCAGACCAGTAGCTTACCAACTGGAGCTACCTCAACAACTCGCGGCTGTACATAACACTTTCCACGTCTCAAATTTGAAGAAATGTTTTGCTAAAAAAGATCTCACTATTCCGTTGGACGAAATCCAAATCAATGAAAAACTTCAATTCATTGAAGATCCCGTTGAAATAATGGATCGTGAGGTTAAGGTTTGATGGAATGCTCGTAGAGGACCCGAGTTCACCTGGGAGCATGAAGATCAGATGAAGAAGAAATACCCGCATTTATTTCCAGAAGATACGTCAACACCTCCAACTGCTTAAAATTTCGGGACGAAATTTATTTAACGGGTAGGTACTGTAGTGACCCGAACTTTTCCATGTTTATATATATATATATTAAATGAAATTGTTATTTACATGATTAAGTATTTCCAACATGTTAAGCAATCAAACTTGTTAAGACTTGATTAATTGAAATAGGTTTCATATAGACAATTGACCACCCAAGATGACCGGTGATTCACGAACGTTAAAACTTGTAAAAACTATACGATGACATATATATGGTTATATATATAGTTAACATGATTTTATTATAAGTATGTATCTCATTAGGTATTTTAACAATGAGTTATATACATAAAAATGAGACTATTAATTTAAGAAACTCGAAAACGATATATATAACGATTATCGTTATAACAACGTCTTACTAGGTACATATGAATCATATTAAGATATTGATACACTTGGTTAATTATGTTAAATGATAATTAAATATATTATTAAGTGTATTAACAATGAAATACATATGTAAAAATAAGACTACTAACTTAATGATTTCGAAACGTGACATATATGTAACGATTATCGTTGTAACGACATTTAACTGTATATATATATCATACTTAGATATATTATATATCATAATATCATGATTATATAACAATTTAACATCTCATTTGTTATAATAAATAATGGGTTAACAACATTCAACAAGATCGTTAACCTAAAGGTTTCAAAACAACATTTACATGTAACGACTAACGATGACTTAACGACTCAGTTAAAATGTATATACATATAGTGTTTTAATATGTATTCATACACTTTTGAAAGACTTTAAGACACTTATCAAAATACTTCTACTTAACAAAAATGCTTACAATTACATCCTCGTTCAGTTTCATCAACAATTCTACTCGTATGCACCCGTATTCGTACTCGTACAATACACAGCTTTTAGATGTATGTACTATTGGTATATACACTCCAATGATCATCTCTTAGCAGCCGATGTGAGTTACCTAACACATGTGGGAACCATTATTTGGCAACTAGCATGAAATATCTCATAAAATTACAAAAATATGAGTAATCATTCATGACTTATTTACATGAAAACAAAATTACATATCCATTATATCTAATCCATACACCAACGACCAAAAACACCTACAAACACTTTCATTCTTCAATTTTCTTTATCTAATTGATCTCTCTCAAGTTCTATCTTCAAGTTCTAAGTGTTCTTCATAAATTCCAAAAGTTCTAGTTTCATAAAATCAAGAATACTTCCAAGATTGCAAGTTTACTTCCAAGTTTTCTAAATCCATTCCAAGTAATCATCCATGATCAAGAAACCTTTTTTACTTACAGTAGGTTATCTTTCTAATACAAGGTAATAATCATATTCAAACTTTAATTCAATTTCTATAACTATAACAATCTTATTTCAAGTGGAAATCTTACTTGAAATTGTTTTCGTGTCATTATTCTGCTTCAAGAACTTTCATGCCATCCAAGGATCCTTTGAAGCTAGATCTATTTTTCTCATTTCCAATAAGTTTATCCAAGGAACTTGAGGTAGTAATGATGTTCATAACATCATTCGATTCATACATATAAAGCTATCTTATTCGAAGGTTTAAACTTGTAATCACTAGAACATAGTTTAGTTAATTCTAAACTTGTTCGTAAATAAAAGTTAATCCTTCTAACTTGACTTCTTCTAACTTGACTTTTAAAATTAACTAAACACATGTTCTATATCTATATGATATGCTAACTTAATGATTTAAAACCTGGAAACACGAAAAACAACGTCATAGTAACACCGCGGGCTGTTTTGGGTTAGTTAATTAAAAACTATGATAAACTTTGATTTAAAAGTAGTTATTCTGAGAAAATGATTTTTATTATGAACATAAAACTATATCCAAAAATTATGGTTAAACTCAAAGTGGAATTATGTTTTCTAAAATGGTCATCTAGACGTCGTTCTTTCGACTGAAATGACTACCTTTACAAAAATGACTTGTAACTTATTTTTCCAACTATAAACCTATACTTTTTCTGTTTAGATTCATAAAATAGAGTTCAATATGAAACCATAGCAATTTGATTCACTCAAAACGGATTTAAAATGAAGAAGTTATGGGTAAAACAAGATTGGATAATTTTTCTCATTTTAGCTACGTGAAAATTGGTAACAAATCTATTCCAACCATAACTTAATCAACTTGTATTGTATATTATGTAATCTTGAGATACCATAGACACGTATACAATGTTTCGACCTATCATGTCGACACATCTATATATATTTCGGAACAACCATAGACACTCTATATGTGAATGTTGGAGTTAACTATACAGGGTTGAGGTTGATTCCAAAATATATATAGTTTGGGTTGTGATCAATACTGAGATACGTATACACTGGGTCTTGGATTGATTCAAGATAATATTTATCGATTTATTTCTGTACATCTAACTGTAGACAACTAGTTGTAGGTTACTAACGAGGACAGCTGACTTAATAAACTTAAAACATCAAAATATATTAAAAGTGTTGTAAATATATTTTGAACATACTTTGATATATATGTATATATTGTTATAGGTTCGTGAATCAACCAGTGGCCAAGTCTTACTTCCCGACGAAGTAAAAATCTGTGAAAGTGAGTTATAGTCCCACTTTTAAAATCTAATATTTTTGGGATGAGAATACATGCAGGTTTTATAAATGATTTACAAAATAGACACAAGTACGTGAAACTACATTCTATGATTGAATTATCGAAATCAAATATGCCCCTTTTTATTAAGTCTGGTAATCTAAGAATTAGGGAACAGACACCCTAATTGACGCGAATCCTAAAGATAGATCTATTGGGCCTAACAAACCCCATCCAAAGTACCAGATGCTTTAGTACTTCGAAATTTATATCATATCCAAAGGGTGTCCCGGAATGATGGGGATATTCTTATATATGCATCTTGTTAATATCGGTTACCAGGTGTTCACCATATGAATGATTTTTATCTCTATGTATGGGATGTGTATTGAAATATGAAATCTTGTGGTCTATTGTTACGATTTGATATACATAGGTTAAACCTATAACTCACCAATATTTTTGTTGACGTTTAAAGCATGTTTATTCTCAGGTGAATACTAAGAGCTTCCGCTGTTGCATACTAAAATAAGGACAAGATTTGGAGTCCATGTTTGTATGATATTGTGTAAAAACTGCATTCAAGAAACTAATTTCGATGTAACATATTTATATTGTAAACCATTATGTAATGGTCGTGTGTAAACAGGATATTTTAGATTATCATTATTTGATAATCTACGTAAAGCTTTTTAAACCTTTATTTATGAAATAAAGGTTATGGTTTGTTTTAAAAATGAATGCAGTCTTTGAAAAATGTCTCATATAGAGGTCAAAACCTCGCAACGAAATCAATTAATATGGACGTTTTTAATCAATAAGAACGGGACATTTCAAGCACTACTGCACACACTTTTGACACATCAATCACAATATTCTTCGATAAAGTCGATTACTTTATTGTATTTTAGGGCTTGTAATTGGGTATAAAACATGTCCATTTTGTGCAAATTAACTATCCCACACTTAGACTTTGCTTGTCCTCAAGAAAACTTCTAATTTTTAATCGCAAGAAATCTTTTAAATTTCCTTTCTATATGCGTAAGTGGTTTGCTTTTTATTATAAGGATGAGAATAAGGAGAGTCTTTTGGGTGAGTAACTATCTCTGTAAGCGTGATGGGAGGTTACATGACTTTTGGCTATCTTTCACGGGTCACTCATTCACACAAGTGTCTGGGGTTCCCTAAAATCTAAGCAATGATATCACTCATAGCCAGTCATGCCGTACCTTTCGTCTTAGGCTGGATCGAGACTTAAATCCTTTGCACTAGTGTGGCGGCGGTGACAACCATAGCTTCTAGGCCATTTGTCATTTAGTGAAGGAAAAAAGAAGGGTTTGATGGTAAAAGGTGGTGAAAAGGGAAAGACAGTCATTTTAAAGACTTATATTAAAGAGTTTCTAAGGGATAGGAGTGGATAGGAGTGCGACTTTGCACTTTTGAGACTTTTCTTTGAACTTTTCTTCATAAATTATTTTTATTTTCGAAACTAATCACAGGGAATTTCTACTGATAGGTTTTAAGATTCTGTCACAATCTTTGGGGTGACTATCGATACGGTTTTTCCTTTGTGAAGTGAACTTATTTTCTGAGTTTTTCTGAAGGGTAGCCGGTGGAATGGTAGTAAAGTGAAGAGATGGTGAAGATGGATGGCGGTGTGGTGGTTTTGACAAACGACTAGCTTTCTGGTTGTAGTTATACCACATTTCGCACTTAGGAGATGCAGATCAGGAGCAAGTTCTAATTACGGGCACAGACATCGGCACACTCAATGAAAAATAGTGAAGCATTAAAGATGAATGCTTATGGTCTTATTTGGGTACCTCACGATAATCAGTTTAGGTCGAATATGCTAAGTCATGCAATGCTCTATTAGAGAATCTGTTCATCCCACAAGATATCTGCCTTAGCTAAGCATTATTTTTATTTACAAACATTTTAAGTGTTAGAAAGTACTTATTTGCAAAGGCTTTCTCTTATTAAAATTTTGAAATTTGGGTTAAAGACAAGTAATCTATGTAGTAGGTTAGATATGACATGAAAAAGGTGTAAACCGTCATCCCACACTTAGACGAACATTGTTCCTAATGTTCCCTTATAGGGAAATCCCACACTTAGGAGTTTTATTAAAGATTTTTGGGAATATTTTTCTTGTGTTTCTATGGGGTTTTTAATCCCACACTTAGTGATAAGCAAGGATGCGGGTTTTATTAAAAATTGTGTATATTTTTAGAATACTAGATCGAACATGAATGTAAGAACGAGTACCTCCCGATGAGTTGCTGAGATGGCCGGTGCCAGTGGCTGGCCGAGATCGTAACTTGGTGATGTGTCAAAAGTGTGTACTGTAGTACTTTATCTTTTATTTCAACTTTTAAATTTATAAAATCTTTATTTTACTTTTAACACCCTAACGAGCAACAAAACCCGATCAGATGTAGTATTTTTGGTTATCGTCCCAAGAGAGCGTGGAAGTAGATAAGAGTTGTTTATTATATAGATTAGCTCTTATTAAAGAACTAAAGATAGATATTTATGTGTTTTAAAGGTTGTTGTTTTTTATCTCTTATGAAAGAGATGATTAAAAGTAATCAAAATAATAAAATAACAAAACAACGAAATAAAGACTCGAGATAAACAATTATAAATAAAAGCAGTTACATGAACGAATAACTCATACGGGAATCATATTAGGCAAGTTTCATGACTTATATTAACACAAGACAAAATAATAATCATAGACCAATTATTATCCCTAAGCAGGTTAAGAAAAGTGTTGCATATCATTCAATAAGTGGACTTAAAGCATATACTAGACATGTGATGTGCATGAATAATATCTCAATTCTTAGCATTCAATTCAATTACATGATACATATCAACCTTATGATGTGGATGAACATGCAAATAGACTGACAAATTATATAAGCTATTAAACATCAAGTAGATCAACTCAAGTTACTAACTGAAAGTTGATCATTACCCAGTTCTCATGCAATCATTAATTAAACACATCCAAATGGAGTTCTTCGACTAAGCCTAACAATATCAAATTCTATTATATAAGCGTAACTTACATTCAACAGATTTCTCACTAACTATGTTGTTTAACTTAGTTGCATACAATCCAATTTAACAAGTTTGATTGACTAGATCTAAACAAGTAGCATGAATCGAATAATAGACCATTGGATTAAGTACTAATAAATCCTAGAATCTTACATTTGATCATTAAGCATGGCAAACAAGCATATTAAAACATAGCAGATTCAAAACAGTTTAAATAATCATCACAGAAACTCGAATTATACAGATCTGGAACAAACCAGAAACTATACGAATGAAGCATGAAGCCGGCGGCTTTGTTTCAGCCAAAGTTGTATTTCGTCCACGCAACCACTATGAACGTTTAGTTCATAATGGTAGACGAAAATAAATCAATTAAATAAATAAAAGACATTAAATAAAAGACAAGACAATAAATAAAAGAAGTGCTTAAATTAAAACAAGAAATACTTACAAAAATAAAAAGAAGAGCCGAAGCTCAATGCCAAATAAAATATTAAACTAGATGGGGTCCCGAATAATCCAAAACCCCAAAGGGTTTGGAGAATCGAAGTCGCCAAAAGAGAGAAAGAATGAAAGAAAAGGTACAATGAAACTAAGGGGTGGAGGCCTCCTTTTATAGGTGAAGGAGGAGCCTCTTAAAATTGTTTACTAGAAATGTGGGACAAAAACAACATAAAAACTACTTAAAAATCCCGTATATGAAATTCAACAGCCTCTTTTTGCCTTATAGCATCCGAAACGGGCCGAATTAGACAAAACTTATAAAACGGAAGTTGTAGAGCTATGTAATACGGTCGTCTAAACACCTGGAATGTCTTAATCAGAGATCGTATGAGTAAGTTATGGCTAAAATACGGATTCTACAGCTTTAAACGTATTACTTGGTCGCCAAGTCGCTTCCATAAACGGTTCTGTAGCCGGTGGCTTTAGATGGGAAGCCGGTGGCTTCATTTGATCAAGGTCGGTGGCTTCTTGCACTTTTCCAAGTTCTTCAATTTTTGGCTCTTTTCCGGAATATTTTCGAATTTTCTCCACTTTAACACCAAGTCGGCGGCTTCCATTTTGTCATGCCGGCGGCTTCAATCAACTTTCCGGTTTTTCCTGTTTTTCCTGTTTTTTGTCCTGTTTCAACACATTTCTCAAACAAAACATTAATAATACCTTTATTTTATTTTATCCATTTTTATATGTTAAAGTACTTAAAATGTCTTTAAAATACCAAAATAACTCCTTAAAATGTATTCAAAAACATGTATAATTTAGGAGTTATCAAATTCCCCACTCTTAAGCTTTTGCTTGTCCTCAAGCAAATAAAGATTTAAACATTTAAAAGTATACTCCCTTATACATTATTATCAAACGTAGTATTTAATGAGATGTTTTGACAACACTTCGGTTAATCTTGTGTTTTCAACTGAAAATTTTCTTCAAATTTGTTTCAAAGATTAACACTTATATATGAATTTCACCTAGGTAATGTATCAAAAGAAATATTAAATGGGTAGTATATATCGGAATTTGGTTTATCGGGTTGATCATTAAAAGCGGAAGCAAAATGCAAAGTCAAAAAGATGTCTAATCATTAAAGTTTAGTCATTATTATAAGAACTAATCTGAACCAGACCAAGGAGTACAAGTGTTCCTGATGTTCATTAATTCAGATTTATACAATAGTTGGTCATCATTGGACTCTTTTATTTTCTAACTAGAGCTTTTATAAGTGTGTGGTTCTCATTGGAACTCTTTTCTCTCACTTTCATCACTCTTATTGGCCTTCATTGGGCTCTTTTTTCTTTTTATTTCTTTTGCTTTCATGCTTAGCTTTTAGCTTTACACTTGGAAATTTTTTCTAAGTTGGCCTTCATTGGGACTCTTTTGCTGCCTCAGTGGTCAATGCTTATTAGGCCATATGGTAGTGGCTATAAGGTTGCAATCGTTTCTCAATTTTTGGCGTTTACTTCCTATCTTAAACAATTAGTTCGATCTCGAAGTTGAGAGTAGTTCTATTAGCTTTTTAAAATTAGATTATTGAAAATACGTAAGTTTGAGTAAGAATTTATACTTCCAAAAATAATAGGGTTACGAATGGGAATTTAGTTTAATTGGGTTATTAAAAAAGTTATGGTTTCTAATGGTAACTAACTGGAATGTTCATACTCTATACCGAGTACTCACGACCTGAGTAAATGGCTCAAAAGGTGTAAAATTAAAAAGGCTAACATAAATTTAAAAAACCCAAATATTTCTTCATCATTTACATTACCTTGATTTTAGGTGTTTTATATTTCTTTATTCCATCTCAAAATTTAAAATTTTCACCATATAGGGAGTCAAAAACTAGTTACTTTTAAGGGTATGAATTATTAACCAAAAAGTTACAATTTTTTTATAATGTAGGACAAACAAAATCAAGTGTGATTTTTAAATCATAATAACCTTAGTCTTTCCTTAACAATTTTCAAAAAAATTATCTTGGTTTTTTAATTTAGTGAAGAATTCACTTCCCTCCATCACACTTATTTCATGCTATGTCCTCACTAGCATAAAATCAGACTTATAAAAATATAGATAAATAATAGTAAATAGGGAGAAGAATGATGTTACTTGAAAGTAGATTGTAGTCACAGGATAATTGTAGAAGTTGAATTTGAAGAACACTCGCCCAATCACCCCATTTATTAAAATAATCACTAAAAATGGAAATAAATACGTTCTTCTTTATTAACGAGTCATAAGCTTGACTCGACCCCATTTAAATTTTTGCTTAGTGGGGTTTAACTTCCCCCACACTTATCGGGCGACATATAAAATTGGTGGAAAACATTCCATGAATTAGTAAGGTGAGCCAATCATTAACATCGCGGGTTGAATATATGTAGTTCGGATATTTTCCTTTCTCATTTGCGTAGAACCCTGGTATAACTCTACTTTTGGAATTCATATCATACTTAAAATCTAACTGGGACACCCATATGTACCTCTCGGTTATGCTAATGTCAAATGGATCACTATAAACCGTCTTTTCCAAACTATATACCTTGTGATACCCACTCCCATATAAACAATCATTTATCTCAACATCGGGAACCTCAAAATGTGCAGTTGATCCGCTATAATTTTCCTTAATGTTGTTGGATTCAACCTCTATCCTTAATTCAGCTAGTTCCTTGGTTGTCGGCTCATAACCATTAGCAATCAAAACAACTAACAAATCCTCTTCTTTATCATCTTTACCATTAAGTGAGCAAGTTTGTAACTCAGGAAATTCTTGTAATAGTTCAGAGAGTGGATCTAAATGAGTAGTTTCTTTAACAACCGGTGAATCTATTATGGCAGCACTTTCCACTAACCTAGTGTTTTCTAGCAATCCGTACACCTCAAAATTAAGATAAGAATCATCTTCTTCATCATCAGAAGAATCCCATTTGATCGGATGGAACTCATCATCGTCTTCGGTATTTGAAGGATCCCAATCTATAACCGGTGATTCTTCATCTAAAATTTCATCGTTGAAAATATTATCCGGGTCTACTAACATAGGTGGTGGAATGGTAGGTTGTGGTATTGGAATAAATTCTATCTTACTTAATTGTTCTAGGTATGAATCGGTATGTAGTTGTGTATTACATGGGGTATTTGAATGTTTTACGTTCAAATTTGTGCAACATTGAAAAGGTCCATAAAAACACGGGAAAAATCCCTCGGCTATCATCATCTCTTCTATCGACATGTTTCTAACACTAACCCCAATCTCCTCTACCTCTTCTTTGACTGGTTCGAACTCCTCATTAACCAACTCTTCCTCATCATTAGTCCAATAATACGCATTAGAAAGATATTGTGCGATAGTTATCGTATGTTGAGTTTGAGCATTTTCTTCCTTTTCCTTTACTTGTCTCATGTATTCATTCCATTCTAATATCGATTGTATTTATTTTGGTGAAAATAGATCAGCTTTATATTCATCCTTATTTTCTTTACTGAACATTTCCATAAAAGTTCTCTCTTCTTTTCTCTTTATTGGTTGTTCCATATTTTAAGATTTGAGATTTAGATTTTAATTATAGGAGGAATTAAGATTTGAATGAGAAAATAATTTAAGTAATTAACTAATAACTAAATAGATTAAATTTTAAGTAATAAAATATAAATAGCTTATAAATAAATTAAATAACAACTTTTATTGCTTAACAATGAATAATCAAACATACACGGCCTATTGAATCTTTCAATACTTAAGTGACCCGTCATCGTCTAGGTTCGAGTAGGAGCCTTTAAATCGGAACCCCAGCAACCCTCCCTAAAGGAAGACAGTCATCACCCGTTTTCAAGAAATATTAATAACCAAAGTATATCCAATTTCTGTATTTACCATGCTCCCCGGCAGTGGCACTAAAAACTTGATGCGTCAAAAGTGTGCAGTAGTGCTTTATCTTTTATTTCAACTTTTAAATTTATAAAACCTTTATTGATGACCCGACAAGAGAGCGTCCCAAGAGAGCGTGGAAGCTGATAATGTGGCGACCCGACAAAATCGTTATTGACGACGCCGTCCACTTAGATCCCGTTATGTGGTCATAAGTCTTTAAACAAACGGTTGACCAAAAATATGTCTCATTCATTTCAAATGTAAAGATGTTTCAAAGTTTACAAAGTAGTTCAACGACTAATCATGTTACAGAATTTTAAAGTACAAATGAAACCTATGCGACACAATTTAAAGTAAAGCCAAAAGACGCTCCATGTATGCATGTATACTCGACATCCAAGCAAGTATCAAAATAGTGTGCGGAAGCATGTATCACTTAGCGTTCAAGGACCTGAGAAAACATATAGAAAACTGTCAATGAAAAACATTGGTGATATCATAGGTGTATTAGTAAACGTTGTTTTTGAACCACAAGATTTTGTATAAGTTGATTATCTAAATCGTTTGCATTCCAAAGATGTTGTACATTTGTGGAGCACCCAATTATCAAGACTTAACTGTATACGAACCCCGTTATCATAGTGTTAGAACTACACTATACTCGAAAATATATTTCATCCGCTAACGGTAGCGAACCGTCGGAATAAGGGCTCGTCAAGCCCATGTGATCACATAACATAAGTTTACGTTTACACCCTGCAAGTGTAACTAATGATAATTGAATTGAGGCTTTTTGTTCTAACTCGCACGTGGAATGTTTATTTTCGTACTTGTGTTCAAAGTATAAAAGTATGATACGTATATGTTTCTCATCCCATAGTTTAATGGGTAAAAGTTGTTGAAAAGGTGGGACTATGATCTCACCTTGATTGCACGAATGTAATTGTACTTCACAAGTGAACGTGGGCAAGAACGTATGCTAGTGTCGACCTAAACAATAGGTTGTATCAATATCGGTCAAGCATGAAGTCGGTCAAAGTGTTCAATTAGTCCTATGACTCGTTACGACTCGATTATATAGCATGTGAATCACATTGTTAAGTTTCATGCAAGATGTAAGCATATAGGAAAGATTATAACGATTAAACAAAGTATTGGTTAAGTTTGAATAAAAGTCAACTTTAGTCAAAGTCAACGAAAAAGTCAACCTGTTCGGGTCGGGTCTCGGACAATTTTTCTAAGTTTCATAATCATATATGAGCATGTTAGAACATGTTTTAATGACCCGTTCATATCGATTATAAATGATTCACAATAGTTGATTACATCGCGAGGTTCTGACCTCTATATGATACGTTTTACAAACATTGCATTCGTTTTTAAAAGACAAACTTTTGTTACATCGAAAGTTGACAGACATACATACCATTTCATAATATTTCCAAACTATAAATGACTTAACAATAATCTTGTTGAACTCAATGACTCGAATGCAACGTCTTTTGAAATATGCCATGAATTACTCCAAGTAATATCTTTAAATTAGCAAATGCACAGCGAAAGATTTCATTCGTACCTGAGAATAAACATGCTTTAAAGTGTTAACCAAAAGGTTAGTGAGTTCATTAGTTTATCAACAATATTCATTTCCATCATTTTTAATAGACCACAAGATTTCATAATTTCATTTCTCATAAACATCATGCATGCATATAGCCATCTGAATAAAAATCATTCATATTGATTGAACACATGGTAACCGACATTAACTATAATGCATAGAATATCCCCACAGACATCGACGTCTGTATAATAATAATCTCGAAGTACTAAAGCCATCCATAGACATGAATGGGGGTTGTTAGGCCCAATAGATCTATCTTTAGGATTCGCG
The DNA here is from genome assembly GCF_046630445.1 of Rutidosis leptorrhynchoides. Taxonomy (NCBI): domain Eukaryota; kingdom Viridiplantae; phylum Streptophyta; class Magnoliopsida; order Asterales; family Asteraceae; genus Rutidosis; species Rutidosis leptorrhynchoides. The sequence goes on from NC_092337.1 coordinate 171,184,147, forward strand.
TCAATTAGGGGCCATTTCCCTAATTGTTAGGTTACCAGACATGAAGGGCGATATTCGATTTCGATAATCCAACCATAGAATGTAGTTTCAATTAATTGTGTCTATTTTGTAAAACAGTTATAAAAGCAGCACATAGATTCTCAGTCCCAAAAATATATATTACAAAAGCATTTAAAAAGGGAGCAAATGAAACTCACGATACGATATTTTGTAGTAAAAATATGCATTCGACTGAACTGAACAATGCAGGGTTGACCTCGGATTCACGAACCTATATCAGGTATATATATTAATACATATAATCGTAATCGAACAAATTTATATATTTATTTATTAGTGATAACATTTTTATATTAATTACTTATAGGTTTCATTATTTAATTAAATATATTCATTTTATATATTTTAAATAAATAAAGATAGTAATATAATTAAGTTGTGGGTATTAATTATATATTTTTATATAAAGATCATTTATTTGTTAAATTATTAACTATAATAATACTAGATTAAGGATAATAATAATGATAGTAATAATAGTGATATTAATAATAAATATGCTAATTTAAAAAAAATGATACTTTTAATAAAGATAATAACTTTAATAAAAATGATAATTTTACTCAAAATGTTGTTTTTAATAATAATTATAAAATGACAGTTTTACTAATAATGATTCTTTTAATAATAATATAGTTGTAATAATAATAATAATAATAATAATAATAATAATAATAATAATAATAATAATACTAGTAGTAAAAATAATGATAATAAGAATAATATACTTGTAGTAATAATAATTTTTAATAATAATAATAATAATAATAATAATAATAATAATAATAACAATAATGACAATAATAATAATAATATAATATTAACAATAATAATAATACTTATAAGACTAGTGATAATAATACTAATAGCATAATACTAGTAATAAACATAATGATAGTAATAATATTAGTTATATTAATGATAATTATAATCATAATATTAATATTAGTGATAACAACACTTAACATAATAATATAATAATAATAATCATAATAATCATAAAAATAATAAGAATAAGAATAATAAAATAAGACTACCTTTAAAAGCTCTTCCTAAAAAAAAATGCCTCCGACCGGGCTTGAACCCATGACCTCCCGTTTAACACAAACATACCCAACCATTCAACCATTTCGATTTTTCTAATTGAATACCCACATAAAAAAAAATATAACCCGATTATTTCTATTTTGTGCATCATCACCTTAACTTAAACATCATCATACTTATCATCTACATACTACATAGTCTATTATCATTATCATCTATATCATAGCATCATCTCATCGTCATGATTATAACTGTTATCATCATCATAATATTATCATAATCATCGTGTCTATTTATCATCATACAATACCACCAATTAATCGATTTGGATTTCGGCCCAACTATAAGACCGATACATAAGGCCCACTGAAAACAAATTGGAAACACGGCAGTCCAATCCAACAATGGATTAAGTGATTCAGTTTGATCAAAAAAGAAATATATATATATATATATATATATATATATATATATATATATATATATATATATATATATATATATATATATATATATATATATATATATATATATATATATATATATATATATCCCTGCTTTAATCAAATATCGAGTATCACAGTTTCAAGACCCACTTTGTCTGCCACTTTCTCAACCAAAAGAATAACTAATTCAAAAGCAACTTTAAATTCATTAAATCGAAATAGAACATCAGTAGTTTAAATGGTTGGTGGTTTGATCGAATGGGTGGAAAAGTTTAAAGAAAATGATAATAAACGTGGGTTTGTAGCTGTGGATTGCGTTTGGTCTTGAGCAAATAAAATAGTAGCAGTGTGGCGATGGTTGTTGATTAGTTCTTTCAGCCAGAAACAGTGGACATGAAAACCCAAACAACTGGGTTTGAATAGCAGCATATCTAGGAGGGTTTCGTTTTTATTTTGAGAAGAAAATAGAAAATAGTAATCGAATATAGTGGTGATGGAGTGGTATTTGGGTAGTGTATTTATGTATTAAACATTTACTAGGTAGGAACGAGATATATAATATAAGTGAAGAAAAGAGAGGAAAAAGATTACGCGAGTTATGAACAACAGCAGTAACAGCGATTGTTGGGGTGTTTTGTGGTGAATAAACCGCAAATGAAAGACAAGTAGCAGCTGTAGTTAGCGAGCAGTGATGGTGGTCGAGTTACAGGAAGAATCAAGGTGGTGTGTGAAATGTCCCGTTCTTATTGATTAAAAACGTTCCATATTAATTGATTTCGTTGCGAGGTTTTGACCTCTATATGAGACGTTTTTCAAAGACTGCATTCAATTTTAAAACAAACCATAACCTTTATTTCATAGATAAAGGTTTTAAAAAGCTTTACGTAGATTATCAAATAATGATAATCTAAAATATCCTGTTTACACACGACCATTACATAATGGTTTACAATACAAATATGTTACAACAAAATAAGTTTCTTGAATGCAGTTTTTACACAATATCATACAAGCATGGACTCCAAATCTCGTCCTTATTTAAGTATGCGACAGCGGAAGCTCTTAATAATCACCTGAGAATAAATATGCTTAAAACGTCAACAAAAATGTTGGTGAGTTATAGGTTTAACCTATATATATCAAATCATAATAATAGACCACAAGATTTCATATTTCAATACACATCCCATACATAGAGATAAAAATCATTCATATGGTGAACACGTGGTAACCGACATTAACAAGATGCATATATAAGAATATCCCCATCATTCCGGGACACCCTTCGGATATGATATAAATTTCGAAGTACTAAAGCATCCGGTACTTTGGATGGGGTTTGTTAGGCCCAATAGATCTATCTTTAGGATTCGCGTCAATTAGGGTGTCTGTTCCCTAATTCTTAGATTACCAGACTTAATAAAAAGGGGCATATTCGATTTCGATAATTCAACCATAGAATGTAGTTTCACGTACTTGTGTCTATTTTGTAAATCATTTATAAAACCTACATGTATTCTCATCCCAAAAATATTAGATTTTAAAAGTGGGACTATAACTCACTTTCACATATTTTTACTTCGTCGGGAAGTAAGACTTGGCCACTGGTTGATTCACGAACCTATAACAATATATACATATATATCAAAGTATGTTCAAAATATATTTACAACACTTTTAATATATTTTGATGTTTTAAGTTTATTAAGTCAGCTGTCCTCGTTAGTAACCTACAACTAGTTGTCCACAGTTAGATGTATAGAAATAAATCGATAAATATTATCTTGAATCAATCCACGACCCAGTGTATACGTATCTCAGTATTGATCACAATTCAAACTATATATATTTTGGAATCAACCTCAACCCTGTATAGCTAACTCCAACATTCACATATAGAGTGTCTATGGTTGTTCCGAAATATATATAGATGTGTCGACATGATAGGTCGAAACATTGTATACGTGTCTATGGTATCTCAAGATTACATTATATACAATACAAGTTGATTAAGTTATGGTTGGAATAGATTTGTTACCAATTTTCACGTAGCTAAAATGAGAAAAATTATCCAATCTTGTTTTACCCATAACTTCTTCATTTTAAATCCGTTTTGAGTGAATCAAATTGCTATGGTTTCATATTGAACTCTATTTTATGAATATAAACAGAAAAAGTATAGGTTTATAGTCGGAAAAATAAGTTACAAGTCATTTTTGTAAAGGTAGTCATTTCAGTCGAAAGAACGACGTCTAGATGACCATTTTAGAAAACATACTTCCACTTTGAGTTTAACCATAATTTTTGGATATAGTTTCATGTTCATAATAAAAATCATTTTCTCAGAATAACAACTTTTAAATCAAAGTTTATCATAGTTTTTAATTAACTAACCCAAACAGCCCGCGGTGTTACTACGACGGCGTAAATCCGGTTTTACGGTGTTTTTCGTGTTTCCAGGTTTTAAATCATTAAGTTAGCATATCATATAGATATAGAAAATGTGTTTAGTTGATTTTAAAATTCAAGTTAGAAGGATTAACGTTTGTTTGCGAACAAGTTTAGAATTAACTAAACTATGTTCTAGTGATTACGAGTTTAAACCTTCGAATAAGATAGTTTTATATATATGAATCGAATGATGTTATGAACATCATTACTACCTCAAGTTTAGTAGGTAAACCTACTGGAAGTGACAAGAAATGATCTAGCTTCTAAGGATCTTGGATGGCTTGAAAGTTCTTGAAGCAGAATCATGACACGAAAACAAGTTCAAGTAAGATCATCACTTGAAATAAGATAGTTATAGTTATAGAAATTGAACCAAAGTTTGAATATGATTATTACTTTGTATTAGAATGATAACCTACTGTAAGAAACAAAGATTTCTTGAGGTTGGATGATCACCTTACAAGATTGGAAGTGAGCTAGCAAACTTGAAAGTATTCTTGATTTTATGTAACTAGAACTTGTAGAATATATGAAGAACACTTAGAACTTGAGAGAGATCAATTAGATGAAGAAAATTGAAGAATTAAAGTGTTTGTAGGTGTTTTTGGTCGTTGGTGTATGGATTAGATATAAAGGATATGTAATTTTGTTTTCATGTAAATAAGTCATGAATGATTACTCATATTTTTGTAATTTTATGAGATATTTCATGCTAGTTGCCAAATGATGGTTCCCACATGTGTTAGGTGACTCACATGGGCTACTAAGAGCTGATCATTGGAGTGTATATACCAATAGTACATACATCTAAAAGCTGTGTATTGTACGAGTACGAATACGGGTGCATACGAGTAGAAATGTTGATGAAATTGAACGAGGATGTAATTGTAAGCATTTTTGTTAAGTAGAAGTATTTTGATACGTGTATTGAAGTCTTTCAAAAGTGTATAAATACATATTAAAACACTACATGTATATACATTTTAACTGAGTCGTTAAGTCATCGTTAGTCGTTACATGTAAGTGTTGTTTTGAAACCTTTAGGTTAACGATCTTGTTAAATGTTGTTAACCTAATGTTTATAATGTCAAATGAGATTTTAAATTATTATATTATCATGATATTATCATGTATGAATATCTCTTAATATGATATATATACATTAAATGTCTTTACAACGATAATCGTTACATATATGTCTCGTTTAAAAATCATTAAGTTAGTAGTCTTGTTTTTACATATGTAGTTCATTGTTAATATACTTAATGATATGTTTACTTATCATAATATCATGTTAACTATATATATATATATATCCATATATATGTCATCATATAGTTTTTACAAGTTTTAACGTTCGTGAATCAACGGTCAACTTGGGTGATCAATTGTCTATATGAAACATATTTCAATTAATCAAGTCTTAACAAGTTTGATTTCTTAACATATTAGAAACATTTAATCATATAAATATCAATCTCAATTAATATTTATAAACATGGAAAAGTTCGGGTCACTACAGTACCTACCCGTTAAATAAATTTCGTCCCGAAATTTTAAGCTGTTGAAGGTGTTGACGAATCTTCTGGATGATCTTCTCGAAATAAATAAATATTCTGTATGATTAACTTATTCCATTTGACTATTTTGAAGGAAATGGCACCGACTACTCGACACATCGTGAATATGAATGAAGAGGAATTCCGTACTTTTCTAGCTTCAAACATAGCCGCAGTACAGGCTGCGCTACATACCAACAATAACCTTGGATCTAGCAGTACAGGAAATCGTATTCGTTGTTGAATTTGGATGATCTTCTCGGTAGTTTCTTGTATAATCTCCGGACCCGTAATCTGTCTATCCCCCACTTCACTCCAACAAATCGGAGACCTGCACTTTCTACCATAAAGTGCTTCAAACGGCGCCATCTCAATGCTTGAATGGTAGCTGTTGTTGTAGGAAAATTCTGCTAACGGTAGATGTCGATCCCAACTGTTTCCGAAATCAATAACACATGCTCGTAGCATGTCTTCAAGCGTTTGTATCGTCCTTTTGCTCTGCCCATCAGTTTGTGGATGATAGGCAGTACTCATGTCTAGACGAGTTCCTAATGCTTGCTGTAACGTCTGCCAGAATCTTGAAATAAATCTGCCATCCTTATCAGAGATAATAGAGATTGGTATTCCATGTCTGGAGACGGCTTCCTTCAAATACAGTCGTGCTAACTTCTCCATCTTGTCATCTTCTCTTATTGGTAGGAAGTGTGTTGATTTGGTGAGACGATCAACTATTACCCAAATAGTATCAAAACCACTTGCAGTCCTTGGCAATTTAGTGATAAAATCCATGGTAATGTTTTCCCATTTCCATTCCGGGATTTCGGGTTGTTGAAGTAGACCTGATGGTTTATGATGCTCAGCTTTGACCTTAGAACACGTCAAACATTCTCCTACGTATTTAGCAACATCGGCTTTCATACCCGGCCACCAAAAATGTTTCTTGAGATCCTTGTACATCTTCCCCGTTCCAGGATGTATTGAGTATCTGGTTTTATGAGCTTCTCTAAGTACCATTTCTCTCATATCTCCAAATTTTGGTACCCAAATCCTTTCAGCCCTATACCGGGTTCCGTCTTCCCGAATATTAAGATGCTTCTCCGATCCTTTGGGTATTTCATCCTTTAAATTTCCCTTTTTTAAAACTCCTTATTGCGCCTCCTTTATTTGAGTAGTAAGGTTATTATGAATCATTATATTCATAGATTTTACTCGAATGGGTTCTCTGTCCTTCCTGCTCAAGGCATCGGCTACCACATTTGCCTTCCCTGGGTGGTAATGAATCTTAAAGTCGTAATCATTCAACAATTCAATCCACCTACACTGCCTTATATTCAGTTGTTTCTGATTAAATATGTGTTGAAGACTTTTGTGGTTGGTATATATAATACTTTTGACCCCATATAAGTAGTGCCTCCAAGTCTTTAATGCAAAAACAACCGCGCCTAATTCCAAATCATGCGTCGTATAATTTTGCTCATGAATCTTCAATTGTCTAGTCGCATAAGCAATCACCTTCGTTCGTTGCATTAATACACAACCGAGACCTTGCTTTGATGCGTCACAATAAATCACAAAATCATCATTCCCTTCAGGCAATGACAATATAGGTGCCGTAGTTAGCTTTTTCTTCAATAACTGAAACGCTTTCTCTTGTTCGTCCTTCCATTCAAATTTCTTCCCTTTATGCGTTAATGCAGTCAAGGGTTTTGCTATTCTGGAAAAGTCTTGGATAAACCTTCTGTAGTAACCAGCTAGTCCTAAAAACTGGCGTATGTATTTTGGAGTTTTCGGGGTTTCCCACTTTTCAACAGTTTCTATCTTTGCCGGATCCACCTTAATACCTTCTTTGTTCACTATGTGACCGAGGAATTGAACTTCTTCCAACCAAAATGCACACTTTGAAAACTTAGCGTACAATTCTTCCTTCCTCAATACTTCTAACACCTTTCTCAAATGTTCACCGTGTTCTTGGTCATTCTTTGAGTAAATAAGTATGTCATCAATGAAAACGATGACAAACTTGTCAAGGTATGGTCCACACACTCGGTTCATAAGGTCTATGAACACAGCTGGTGCATTAGTTAAACCAAATGGCATGACCATAAACTCGTAATGACCGTAACGTGTTCTGAAAGCAGTCTTTGGAATATCATCTTCTTTCACCCGCATTTGATGATACCCAGAACGTAAGTCAATCTTTGAATAAACAGACGAGCCTTGTAGTTGATCACTTATAATAGTATTCGTTGTTGAATTTGGATGATCTTCTCGGTAGTTTCTTGTATAATCTCCGGACCCGTAATCTGTCTATCCCCCACTTCACTCCAACAAATCGGAGACCTGCACTTTCTACCATAAAGTGCTTTAAAAGGCGCCATCTCAATGCTTGAATGGTAGCTGTTGTTGTAGGAAAATTCTGCTAACGGTAGATGTCGATCCCAACTATTTCCGAAATCAATAACACATGCTCGTAGCATGTCTTCAAGCGTTTGTATCGTCCTTTTGCTCTGCCCATCAGTTTGTGGATGATAGGCAGTACTCATGTCTAGACGAGTTCCTAATGCTTGCTGTAACGTCTGCCAGAATCTTGAAATAAATCTGCCATCCTTATCAGAGATAATAGAGATTGGTATTCCATGTCTGGAGACGGCTTCCTTCAAATACAGTCGTGCTAACTTCTCCATCTTGTCATCTTCTCTTATTGGTAGGAAGTGTGCTGATTTGGTGAGACGATCAACTATTACCCAAATAGTATCAAAACCACTTGCAGTCCTTGGCAATTTAGTGATAAAATCCATGGTAATGTTTTCCCATTTCCATTCCGGGATTTCGGGTTGTTGAAGTAGACCTGATGGTTTCTGATGCTCAGCTTTGACCTTAGAACACGTCAAACATTCTCCTACGTATTTAGCAACATCGGCTTTCATACCCGGCCACCAAAAATGTTTCTTGAGATCCTTGTACATCTTCCCCGTTCCAGGATGTATTGAGTATCTGGTTTTATGAGCTTCTCTAAGTACCATTTCTCTCATATCTCCAAATTTTGGTACCCAAATCCTTTCAGCCCTATACCGGGTTCCGTCTTCCCGAATATTAAGATGCTTCTCCGATCCTTTGGGTATTTCATCCTTTAAATTTCCCTTTTTTAAAACTCCTTATTGCGCCTCCTTTATTTGAGTAGTAAGGTTATTATGAATCATTATATTCATAGATTTTACTCGAATGGGTTCTCTGTCCTTCCTGCTCAAGACATCGGCTACCACATTTGCCTTCCCTGGGTGGTAATGAATCTTAAAGTCGTAATCATTCAACAATTCAATCCACCTACACTGCCTCATATTCAGTTGTTTCTGATTAAATATGTGTTGAAGACTTTTGTGGTCGGTATATATAATACTTTTGACCCCATATAAGTAGTGCCTCCAAGTCTTTAATGCAAAAACAACCGCGCCTAATTCCAAATCATGCGTCGTATAATTTTGCTCATGAATCTTCAATTGTCTAGTCGCATAAGCAATCACCTTCGTTCGTTGCATTAATACACAACCGAGACCTTGCTTTGATGCGTCACAATAAATCACAAAATCATCATTCCCTTCAGGCAATGACAATATAGGTGTCGTAGTTAGCTTTTTCTTCAATAACTGAAACGCTTTCTCTTGTTCATCCTTCCATTCAAATTTCTTCCCTTTATGCGTTAATGCAGTCAAGGGTTTTGCTATTCTGGAAAAGTCTTGGATAAACCTTCTGTAGTAACCAGCTAGTCCTAAAAACTGGCGTATGTATTTCGGAGTTTTCGGGGTTTCCCACTTTTCAACAGTTTCTATCTTTGCCGGATCCACCTTAATACCTTCTTTGTTCACTATGTGACCGAGGAATTGAACTTCTTCCAACCAAAATGCACACTTTGAAAACTTAGCGTACAATTCTTCCTTCCTCAATACTTCTAACACCTTTCTCAAATGTTCACCGTGTTCTTGGTCATTCTTTGAGTAAATAAGTATGTCATCAATGAAAACGATGACAAACTTGTCAAGGTATGGTCCACACACTCGGTTCATAAGGTCTATGAACACAGCTGGTGCATTAGTTAAACCAAATGGCATGACCATAAACTCGTAATGACCGTAACGTGTTCTGAAAGCAGTCTTTGGAATATCATCTTCTTTCACCCGCATTTGATGATACCCGGAACGTAAGTCAATCTTTGAATAAACAGACGAGCCTTGTAGTTGATCAAATAAGTCGTCGATTCTCGGTAGTGGGTAGCGGTTCTTGATGGTAAGTTTGTTCAACTCTCGATAGTCGATACACAACCTGAATGTACCATCTTTCTTCTTGATAAACAAAACAGGAGCTCCCCACGGTGATGTGCTTGGTAGAATGAAACCATGCTCTAAAAGTTCTTGTAATTGGCTTTGCAGTTCTTTCATCTCGCTGGGTGCGAGTCTGTAAGGAGCACGAGCTATTGGTGCAGCTCCTGGTACAAGATCTATTTGAAATTCAACGGATCGATGTGGGGGTAATCCCGGTAATTCTTTCGAAAATACATCGGGAAATTCTTTTGCAATGGGAACATCATTGATGCTCTTTTCTTCAGTTTGTACTTTTTCGACGTGTGCTAGAACAGCATAGCAACCTTTTCTTATTAGTTTTTGTGCCTTCAAATTACTAATAAGATGTAGCTTCGTGTTGCCCTTTTCTCCGTACACCATTAAGGGTTTTCCTTTTTCTCGTATAATGCGAATTGCATTTTTGTAACGAACGATCTCTGCTTTCACTTCTTTCAACCAGTCCATACCGATTATCACATCAAAACTCCCTAACTCTACTGGTATCAAGTCAATCTTAAATGTTTCGCTAACCAGTTTAATTTCTCGATTCCGACATATATATCTGCTGAAATTAATTTACCATTTGCTAATTCGAGTAAAAATTTACTATCCAAAGGCGTCAATGGACAACTTAATTTAGCACAAAAATCTCTACTCATATAGCTTCTATCCGCACCCGAATCAAATAAAACGTAAGCAGATTTATTGTCAATAAGAAACGTACCCGTAACAAGCTCTGGGTCTTCCTGTGCCTCTGCCGCATTAATATTGAAAACTCTTCCGCGGCCTTGTCCATTCGTGTTCTCCTGGTTCGGGCAATTTCTAATAATGTGGCCCGGTTTTCCACATTTATAACAAACTACATTGGCATAACTTGCTCCGACACTACTTGCTCCGCCATTACTCGTTCTGACACCATTTGTTCCTTTCGTTCTATTAACCCCTGGTCCATAGACCTCACACTTCGCCGCGCTATGACCATTTGTTTTACACTTGTTGCAAAATTTGGTGCAGAACCCCGAGTGATACTTTTCACACCTTTGGCATAGCTGCTTCTGATTGTTGTTGTTGTTGCGGTTATTATTGTTGTTGGGATGATTGTTGTAGTTGCTGTTGTTGTTGTTGTTGTTGTTGTTGTTGTTGTTGGGCCGTTTGTTGTAGTTGCGATTGATATTGCGATTGTTGGGATAATTGTTGCGATTATTGTTGTAATTGCTGTTGTTGTTGTATTGGTGATTCTTATCACCGTTTTCCTCCCACTTTCTTTTGACTTGCTTCACATTGGCCTCTTCAGCAGTCTGTTCTTTAATTCTTTCTTCAATCTGGTTCACTAGTTTGTGAGCCATTCTACATGCCTGTTGTATGGAGGCGGGCTCGTGTGAACTTATATCTTCTTGGATTCTTTCCGGTAATCCTTTCACAAACGCGTCGATCTTCTCTTCCTCATCTTCGAATGCTCCCGGACACAATAGGCACAATTCTGTGAATCGTCTTTCATACGTGGTAATATTAAATCCTTGGGTTCGTAACCCTCTAAGTTCTGTCTTGAGCTTATTGACCTCGGTTCTGGGACGGTACTTCTCGTTCATCAAGTGCTTGAATGCTGACCATGGTAGTGCGTACACATCGTCTTGTCCCACTTGCTCTAGATATGTATTCCACTATGTTAACACAGAACCTGTGAAGGTATGCGTAGCGTACTTTACTTTGTCCTCTTCAGTACACTTACTTATGGCAAACACCGATTCGACCTTCTCGGTCCACCGTTTCAATCCGATCGGTCCTTCGGTTACATCAAATTCCAAAGGTTTGCAGGTAGTGAATTCTTTGTAGGTGCATCCTACACGATTTCCTGTACTGCTAGATCCAAGGTTATTATTGGTAGGTAGCGCAGCCTGTACTGCGGCTATGTTTGAAGCTAGAAAAGTACGGAATTCCTCTTCATTCATATTCACGGTGTGTCGAGTAGTCGGTGCCATTTCCTTCAAAATAGTCAAATGGAATAAGTTAATCATACAGAATATTAAGAGTAGTTAATAGTATTTCGTAGCATAATATGAACTCACTTAATAGTCGGTGCCATTTTTCTTCATATTAGCGTTTTATAAGTTTAAATTCGGGTAGTACCTACCCGTTAAGTTCATACTTAGTAGCTAATATACAATTCAACTACTACAATTCTATATGAAAAACTGATTATAATAATATTTCGCGTTCAAACTTTTATACAATATTTTATAAACTTACAATACCGCTTATTTTACATAAAGCATGAAATATAGCACACAATAACTTTGATACAAGATAGTTGTGAAGATAATTCTAGCTAGTACACAAGTCGTTCAGCAAAGGCAATAAAGACACGTAATTCATACGTCCAGAAACAAGTCATGCATTCTGGTTTTACTAGGACTACTTCCCATCCTTGGTCTTGTGGAACATAACCGTTATGGCCGTTGATAAGACAGCGTGTTGTAACGTCATCAAAGGGACGAGGGTTACGTAATGTCCAACAGTCCCGTAACAATCTAAAAACCTCATTTCTTACCCCAATTACTGACTCCGTCACTTGTGGGAACGTTTTGTTTAATAGTTGTAGGCCGATGTTCTTGTTCTCACTTTGGTGAGAAGCGAACATTACTAATCCGTAAGCATAACATGCTTCTTTATGTTGCATGTTAGCCGCTTTTTCTAAATCACGAAGTCCAATATTCGGATATATTGAGTCAAAATAATTTCTTAACCCATTGCGTAAAATAGCATTTGGGTTCCCCGTAATATATGCGTCAAAGTAAACACATCGTAACTTATGGATTTCCCAATGTGATATCCCCCATCTTTCGAACGAAAGCCTTTTATAAACTAAGGCATTCTTGGAACGTTCTTCGAATGTCTTACAAACTGATCTCGCCTTAAATAGTTGTGCCGAAGAATTCTGACCGACTCTAGACAAGATTTCATCAATCATGTCTCCGGGTAGGTCTCTTAAAATATTGGGTTGTCTATCCATTTTGTGTTTTTATACTGTAAAATAGACAAGAGTTAGATTCATAAAAAAAAATACTTATTAATACAAGCAATTTTTACATATATCATAAAGCATAAGCACACTATATTACATATATTACACCACACGAATACGACTATCTTATTCCGACTCGCTTGTTTCTTCTTCTTCGGTTTTGGTTCGTTTTGCCAAGTTTCTAGGGATATATGATGTTCCCCTAATACGAGCCGTCGTTATCCACATTGGTTTAGAAAAACCTAGTGGTTTAGAGGTTCCCGGGTCATTGTTACAACTTAAGGACTTCGGGGGTTGACGATACATATAAAGTTCATCGGGGTTGGAATTAGATTTCTCTATTTTTATGCCCTTTCCCTTATTATTTTCTTTTGCCTTTTTAAATTCAGTTGGGGTAATTTCTATAACATCATCGGAATTCTCGTCGGAATCCGATTCATCGGAGAATTGGTAATCCTCCCAATATTTTGCTTCCTTGGCAGAAACACCATTGACCATAATTAACTTTGGTCGGTTGGTTGAGGATTTTCTTTTACTTAACCGTTTTATTATTTCCCCCACCGGTTCTATTTCTTCATCCGGTTCCGATTCTTCTTCCGGTTCTGATTCTTCTTCCGGTTCCAACTCTTCTTCCGGTTCCTCTTCGGGAACTTGTGAATCAGTCCACGAATCATTCCAATTTACATTTGACTCTTCATTATTATTAGGTGAGTCAATGGGACTTGTTCTAGAGGTAGAAATCTATCACATAATATCAAACGCGTTAAGAGATTAATATATCACATAATATTCACATGTTAAAAATATATAGTTTCCAACAAAATTTGTTAAGCAATCATTTTTCAAATAAACACGGTCGAAGCCCAGACTCACTAATGCATCCTAACAAACTAGATAAGACACACTAATGCAAAATTCTGGTTCTCTAAGACCAACGCTCGGATACCAACTGAAATGTCCCGTTCTTATTGATTAAAAACGTTCCATATTAATTGATTTCGTTGCGAGGTTTTCACCTCTATATGAGACGTTTTTCAAAGACTGCATTTAATTTTAAAACAAACCATAACCTTTATTTCATAGATAAAGGTTTTAAAAAGCTTTACGTAGATTATCAAATAATGATAATCTAAAATATCCTGTTTACACACGACCATTACATAATAGTTTACAATACAAATATGTTACAACAAAGTAAGTTTCTTGAATGCAGTTTTTACACAATATCATACAAGCATGGACTCCAAATCTCGTCCTTATTTAAGTATGCGACAGCGGAAGCTCTTAATAATCACCTGAGAATAAACATGCTTAAAACGTCAACAAAAATGTTGGTGAGTTATAGGTTTAACCTATATATATCAAATCATAATAATAGACCACAAGATTTCATATTTCAATACACATCCCATACATAGAGATAAAAATCATTCATATGGTGAACACCTGGTAACCGACATTAACAAGATTCATATATAAGAATATCCCCATCATTCCGGGACACCCTTCGGATATGATATAAATTTCGAAGTACTAAAGCATCCGGTACTTTGGATGGGGTTTGTTAGGCCCAATAGATCTATCTTTAGGATTCGCGTCAATTAGGGTGTCTGTTCCCTAATTCTTAGATTACCAGACTTAATAAAAAGGGGCATATTCGATTTCGATAATTCAACCATAGAATGTAGTTTCACGTACTTGTGTCTATTTTGTAAATCATTTGTAAAACCTGCATGTATTCTCATCCCAAAAATATTAGATTTTAAAAGTGGGACTATAACTCACTTTCACAGATTTTTACTTCGTCGAGAAGTAAGACTTGGCCACTGTTGATTCACGAACCTATAACAATATATACATATATATTAAAGTATGTTCAAAATATATTTACAATACTTTTAATATATTTTGATGTTTTAAGTTTATTAAGTCAGCTGTCCTCGTTAGTAACCTACAACTAGTTGTCCACAGTTAGATGTACAGAAATAAATCGATAAATATTATCTTGAATCAATCCACGACCCAGTGTATACGTATCTCAGTATTGATCACAACTCAAACTATATATATTTTGGAATCAATCTCAACCCTGTATAGCTAACTCCAACATTCACATATAGAGTGTCTATGGTTGTTCCGAAATATATATAGATGTGTCGACATGATAGGTCGGAACATTGTATACGTGTCTATGATATCTCAAGATTATATTATATACAATACAAGTTGATTAAGTTATGGTTGGAATAGATTTGTTACCAATTTTCACGTAGCTAAAATGAGAAAAATTATCCAATCTTGTTTTACCCATAACTTCTTCATTTTAAATCCGTTTTGAGTGAATCAAATTGCTATGGTTTCATATTGAACTCTATTTTATGAATCTAAACAGAAAAAGTATAGGTTTATAGTTTGAAAAATAAGTTACAAGTCGTTTTTGAAAAGGTAGTCATTTCAGTCGAAAGAACGACGTCTAGATGACCATTTTAGAAAACATACTTCCACTTTGAGTTTAACCATAATTTTTGGATATAGTTTCAT
The DNA here is from genome assembly GCF_046630445.1 of Rutidosis leptorrhynchoides. Taxonomy (NCBI): domain Eukaryota; kingdom Viridiplantae; phylum Streptophyta; class Magnoliopsida; order Asterales; family Asteraceae; genus Rutidosis; species Rutidosis leptorrhynchoides. Next base: position 171,199,607 of record NC_092337.1, read on the forward strand.
GTTCATAATAAAAATCATTTTCTCAGAATAACAACTTTTAAATCAAATTTTATCATAGTTTTTAATTAACTAACCCAAACAGCCCGCGGTGTTACTACGACGGCGTAAATCCGATTTTACGGTGTTTTTCGTGTTTCCAGGTTTTAAATCATTAAGTTAGCATATAATATAGATATAGAACATGTGTTTAGTTAATTTAAAAGTCAAGTTAGAAGGATTAACTTTTGTTTGCGAACAAGTTTAGAATTAACTAAACTATGTTCTAGTGATTACGAGTTTAAACCTTCGAATAAGATAGTTTTATATATATGAATCGAATGATGTTATGAACAACATTACTACCTCAAGTTTAGTAGGTAAACCTACTGGAAGTGACAAGAAATGATCTAGCTTCAAAGTATCTTGGATGGCTTGAAAGTTCTTCAAGCAGAATCATGACACGAAAACAAGTTCAAGTAAGATCATCACTTGAAATAAGATAGTTATAGTTATAGAAATTGAACCAAAGTTTGAATATGATTATTACCTTGTATTAGAATGATAACCTACTGTAAGAAACAAAGATTTCTTGAGGTTGGATGATCACCTTACAAGATTGGAAGTGAGCTAGCAAACTTGAAAGTATTCTTGATTTTATGTAACTAGAACTTGTAGAATATATGAAGAACACTTAGAACTTGAAGATAGAACTTGAGAGAGATCAATTAGATGAAGAAAATTGAAGAATGAAAGCATTTGTAGGTGTTTTTGGTCGTTGGTGTATGGATTAGATATAAAGGATATGTAATTTTGTTTTCATGTAAATAAGTCATGAATGATTACTCATATTTTTGTAATTTTATGAGATATTTCATGCTAGTTGCCAAATGATGGTTCCCACATGTGTTAGGTGACTCACATGGGCTGCTAAGAGCTGATAATTGGAGTGTATATACCAATAGTACATACATCTAAAAGCTGTGTATTGTACGAGTACGAATACGGGTGCATACGAGTAGAATTGTTGATGAAATTGAACGAGGATGTAATTGTAAGTATTTTTGTTAAGTATAAGTATTTTGATAAGTGTATTGAAGTCTTTCAAAAGTGTATAAATACATATTAAAACACTACATGTATATACATTTTAACTGAGTCGTTAAGTCATCGTTAGTCGTTACATGTAAGTGTTGTTTTGAAACCTTTAGGTTAACGATCTTGTTAAATGTTGTTAACCCAATGTTTATAATGTCAAATGAGATTTTAAATTATTATATTATCATGATATTATCATGTATGAATATCTCTTAATATGATATATATACATTAAATGTCTTTACAACGATAATCGTTACATATATGTCTCGTTTAAAAATCATTAAGTTAGTAGTCTTGTTTTTACATATGTAGTTCATTGTTAATATACTTAATGATATGTTTACTTATCATAATATCATGTTAACTATATATATATCCATATATATGTCATCATATAGTTTTTACAAGTTTTAACGTTCATGAATCACCGGTCAACTTGGGTGGTCAATTGTCTATATGAAACATATTTCAATTAATCAAGTCTTAACAAGTTTGATTTCTTAACATATTGGAAACATTTAATCATGTAAATATCAATCTCAATTAATATTTATAAACATGGAAAAGTTCGGGTCTCTACAGTGTGTACTTCGGTTTATGATGAAGAGAGGGAGATAGAAAGAGATGTGGTGATTCGTGGGTTTAAAGAATTAACATAATGGTGGGTTATGGCCGATGATGGTGGTGATAGTGGTAACGGTGGTAACGATGGAAAAGGGTGGTGAGGTTGTTGATGGTTGTACATGGTGGTGATGGGTTACGGTTACAAATAGTAGCAAGTAGAGGTTTTAATGGGTAGTTAGGTTGTGGTGGTGTAGATGGTTCATGGGTGAAGAGTAAGAACAAGTGGTGGTGTTTTCGGGTTGTTCATGGTGATTTATAAAGTTGGTTGTGAGTTTGGTTCGAAGGTGCTTGTTAATCAACTAAAGGTGGTGATGAAGTTTGGGTTCGATAGGAAAACAAGAAAAGGAAGGAATGTGATGCATTCTAGGGTGGCAGTGGTGGTCTATGGTGGTTGTGTTAGTTTGTTGAAGAAGACAAAGGAGGCGGTGTTAGACTAGTTGGGTTTTATCGAGCATGATCATGAGTCGAGCTAGTTTGATGTCGAGTTTTGGGTTGGTTAGAGAGCAAGTGCAGTAGTAGTGGGTTTAGGATCTTGATGAGGATTAAAGGAGATGATATAAGTGTTGTGTACATGTGTGGATTGTGAATGATTCATAACATATATCTATATCCTAGTGTTATATAATAAAGATAGTGGGAAACATAACAAACTATAAAGTAACTTAATAATAATAATAATTAGCAATCAGGAATAGTAATACATGTTGAGAATTTAAATGAACACAGAAAGCCATAGGACGATTTGGATTTTATTACCCACAGTTTTTACGGAATGCTATATCGTGGTCCATTGCTAAACAGTTACGGATAAATTTAATTCAGAAAAAAATCCCACATTTAAAATTAAGTCTATTTATTTATTTCAGTCATTAATTGTTTGAAACCTAATCAATAATGTTTGTTAATTATTTATTTTCTGTTCCATTTAATATGTACAGAGTACTAACATTTAATCTAAAAAGGTAAAGATATATTTATCAAACCTAAATTCTTCGTAATCGATCTACAGTTCAACTTTTATTTTAAATCTTCATAAACATGTATTGGATCTATATGAACACTAAATAAATGTCAACCGAGTATTACAATCGTTTACTATTTAACCTCGAAATCTTCAATACACTATATGTATATATATATATATATATATATATATATATATATATATATATATATATATATATATATCAGGTTTTATTATATAACTAAATATATTAAATATATATTTTCAAATAAATAAATTTAATATTTAATCTTATATGGTTACAATCAATATTCATGTATATATGTATCTATTTGCAAATAGTTGTTCATGAATCGTCGAGAATGGTCGAAGGTCAATTGAACATATGAAAAAGTTCAAAATTTTTGAGACTCGACCTAACAGACTTTGCTTATCGTGTCAAATATATTAAATCGTATCAAGAGTTTGATTTTAAATTAGTCGAAATTTTCCGGGTCGTCACACAAGTTCCATGTTAATCGGAGGTGCGTAGCATAGTTAGAATTAAACGAAAAATGAACATTTTGGATAGCCCTCTTACAGGCTAAGTGCGCGCCGTGCATGGATTATGGTGCGCGCCGTGCACCACTGGTTTCCAGGTGTTTTTCTGCTAAAAATCAAGTCCACGAGCCAAACTTTATTCAAACACAATTTATGAACCGAAAACACTTAGAATGCATATCATACATCGTTGGAAAGATATTTTAACGAGGAATATAACTAAACATATATCTTCAATCAAATCCAAAAATTTATGACACCCAAATCCACATTGAATGATCATTGAAAGTTCATCATTCAATGCTTCAAGTTCATAAATGCATTTCATGATTCGGGCAACCAATTTACATGTATGATATGCCGTTTTGAATGTACCTAAATATACATTGCAACTAAACACTTACTAACAATATTTCATAGCATTCAATGCATCTAAAGTTCATATTTAATTTATCAAACCCTAACCAAAATTCACAAAATCAATAATCATGTTAGTGAAGTTTTCTTAGTCAACCTACACATCAAATTGAAACTAATGATGCTAGTGACACATTTAATACATGAACTTATAATATCTAACAATATTTAAACACCCAAAACCCAAGATTAAACACACCTATATATCAAGTTCATGCTAGATACTCAAAATAACAAGATCGGGCAATTAATTCACATATTCACGTTAGACTTGAGCCATAGACACTAATTAACACACTTATAAGTTAAAAACACCAAGAACAAGGAATCTAGAGTTTTTAAAAAGTTACCCAAATGAGATGAAGTTGGTATGGAATTGAAGAGGAAGATGCAAGGATTCCAAATATGTAATTTGTTTTGAAGAACGCTTGCTAGATTGGATTTAGATGATGATTGTATGAATTGGGTGTTTGAGAGCAAAAGTGAAAGTATTAAGAATGACGAGGATGAAATGAATGGAGGAGGAAGAAGTTTGACTAGTAGACCTAGTCATCTCTTTGCCCAGTTGACAACATTGGTCCATCAAGTTTAAATACGGTTGCGTGAATTATCTAAACGAAATATTTTAAAAACGTAAATTAACGGGTGATGTTATAATTTAATAACAGACTTTAAATTAAGTAAACGAAAAGTAAACAAAAAAAGGTGGGTTGTTACATTACCTACTCCTTAAAATAAATTTCGTCGCGAAATTTAAGTAGATGTAGTGGTCGTTGTTTCTTCCTCGGGATATTGCGTTGTCAACTCTACGAATAAGTGAGGATACTTTCTTTGCATTTGATCTTGTCTTTCCCAAGTAAACTCAGGTCCCCTTTTGGCATTCCAATGAACTTTGACGATCGAGATTTTACTTTATTTTAGCAACTTGACGGAGTGGTCCACAATTTCAACCGGTTCTTCCACGAAATGTATTTTGTCATCGATAGTAAGCTCCTCGAGAGGGATGAAGAGTTCAGGTTCGGTGATGCACTTCTTCAAGTTTGATACATGAAAGGTAGGATGAACAGAGCTCAATTGGGTCGGCAGATCTAAACGGTAAGCAACGTGTCCAATACGCTCCAAGATTTCAAATGGCCCAATATATTGCGGAATTAGTTTTCCACGTTTCCCGAAATGGATTACACCCTTCTAAGGTGCGACTTTTAACATTACACGATCACCAACTTAGAACTCGAGATCGTTACGTCTAATGTGTGACGACCCGGAAATTTTCGACCAAATTTAAACTTAATATTTATATTGTTTCGACACGATAAGCAAAATCTGTAATGTTGAGTCACAAAAAAATTTTGAACTGTTTTATGAAATCATTTGACCTTTGACTATTCTCGACGATTCACGAACCTTTAATTGTAAATAGAAATTATATATAAATAAATATATATATATATATATATATATATATATATATATATATATATATATAATTATATATTATAAATTAAACTATTATGTGATTTAGTTATTATGAAGGATAACTTAAGATAATTTAAAACATGTTATCTAAAACTGTTATTAAAAAAATAGAGAAGAAAAATTGAATGTATATAAATTGTCAATATTAACAAAGTATTTAAATGTTATATTATGAGTTTATTTGATTCAATATAAGACTTGATATTTAAAACATTAGTATACATAGTAGTTTAATATATGTAACTATTACTATATATAAAATGCGTAAATATTAGGTATATGTAATATATATTATATAATTATTAAATATTATATAATTAATAAAATGTAATATTAATATCTGTAATTATAAAATATAGTTATTATGTTAATGTTGTTATTATTACTTCTATTATTATCATTAAAATAAATATTAATAGTAATAATAATATTAGTATTATGAATGTTATTATTTTAATATATAATATATAGATATGTAATTTGATATAAATAATTTATTATTACTAATAATATTATTAATATTAATATAATTAGTATTATTATTGTAATTATCATTAATAATATTATTAATATAGATTTCACTAAAATTATTGTTATTGAGACATATTACTATTATTACTTTTAATATTATTATTATTATTATTATTAATTATTAATATTATTATTATTATTATTAGTATTTTAATTATTATTAATATAATTATAATTATTAATTATTAATATCATTTATACAAAAATCGTATATATATATATATATATATATATATATATATATATATATATATATATATATATATATATATATATATATATATATATATATATATATATATATATATAGAATATGTGTCATGTATCAAATCAAACTGCATTCGATTTTTAGTTTGTATCACTAAATTCGTTACTTCACTGTATCAATTGCACAATCAGTTGAATTTTCGCTATAAGTTTATTTATTTTATTCTCCTAATTACAAAGCGATGTACTTCATGTCTGTTGTTCGATTTATGTCAAATTCATAAATCAATTAAGATCTAATTAACTGTTAAACCACATAAGTATTCACATTATATTTATCCACCTCTGGAATTCACGAATTAGAAATCAAATTTTAAAGATTACAGAGGTCAGACTCTGTTCGAGTCAAATTTTTTTGAAAACCTTAAATTTGAATGAAAAGCTAAAATGTAATAATGCTATCATGTTATAAATCCTTCGTTTAAACTGTCTGTAGAGTTTCAAGTGCCAATTTTTCATATCGAGCACGAATTTAGAAGTCAAAGTTATTTTCCTCAAAAGTCAAACGTTTTGTTCATCAAGAAATTAGAGTTTGTTTCGATGTTTTAGATTAAATTGAAGGTCCAAAAAGTTTCCTGGAACAATTTGAAACATATTTCATTCAGAACTCTTTGTCTAAAACGTCCTAGAATTTGTAATTGGATATAAAGTTCATACGGGTTCATGAACAAACTGTTACAGCATCTGTTTTATTTCTTTTCTGTTTTAATTGATTTCAAATACAGACAATTGATTTCGGTTTCTGTCTAGGATTCTAAAGGAAACATTTAATTTGTTTTATGGCTAGTTTATGATTTTTTAGCCAATTAAATTTTGTGAGGAATATGATGGAAAGGGTGTAGTGACCCGAACTTTTCCATGTTTATATATATATTAAATGAAATTGTTATTTACATGATTAAGTGTTTCCAACATGCTAAGCAATCAAACTTGTTAAGACTTGATTAATTGAAATAGGTTTCATATAGACAATTGACCACCCAAGTTGACCGGTGATTCACGAACGTTAAAACTTGTAAAAACTATATGATGACATATATATGGTTAACATGATATTATGATAAGTAAACATATCATTAAGTAAAAAATGAACTACATATGTAAAAACAAGACTACTAACTTAATGATTTTGAAACGAGACATATATGTAACAATTATCGTTGTAACGACATTTAATGAATATATATCATATTAAGAGATATTTGTACATCATAATATCATGATAATATAATAATTTTAAATCTCATTTGATATTATAAACATTGGGTTAACAACATTTAACAAGATCGTTAACCTAAAGGTTTCAAAACAACACTTACATGTAACGACTAACGATGACTTAACGACTCAGTTAAAATGTATATACATGTAGTGTTTTAATATGTATTCATACACTTTTGAAAGACTTCAAGACACTTATCAAAATATTTCTACTTAACAAAAATTCTTACAATTACATCCTCGTTCAGTTTCATCAACAATTCTACTCGTATGCACCCGTATTCGTACTCGTACAATACACAGCTTTTATATGTATGTACTATTGGTATATACACTCCAATAATCAGCTCTTAGCAGCCCATGTGAGTCACCTAACACATGTGGGAACCATCATTTGGCAACTAGCATGAAATATCTCATAAAATTACAAAAATATGAGTAATCATTCATGACTTATTTACATGAAAACAAAATTACATATCCTTTATATCTAATCCATACACCAACGACCAAAAACACCTAAAAACACTTTCATTCTTCAATTTTCTTCATCTAATTGATCTCTCTCAAGTTCTATCTTCAAGTTCTAAGTGTTCTTCATAAATTCTACAAGTTCTAGTTTCATAAAATCAAGAATACTTCCAAGTTTGCTAGCTTTCTTCCAATCTTGTAGAGTGATCATCCAACCTCAAGAAATCTTTCTTATTTACAGTAAGATATCTTTCTAATATAAGGTAATACACATATTCAAACTTTGATTCAATTTCTATAACTATAACAATCTTATTTCGAGTGGAAATCTTACTTGAACTTGTTTTCGTGTCATGATTCTACTTCAAGAACTTTCAAGCCATCCAAGATCCTTTGAAGATAGATTCATTTGTCTCTTTTCCAGTAGGTTTATCCATAAAATTGGATTTAGTAATGATGTTCATAACATCATTCGATTCATACATATAAAGCTATCTTATTCGAAGCTTTAAACTTGAAATCACTAGAACATAGTTTAGTTAATTCTAAACTTGTTTGCAAACAAAAGTTAATCCTTCTAACTTGACTTTAAAAATCAACTAAACACATGTTCTATATCTATATGATATGCTACCTTAATGATTTAAAACCTGGAAACACGAAAAATACCGTAAAACTGGACATACGCCGTCGTAGTAACACAGCGGGCTGTTTTGGGTTTGATAATTAAAAACTATGATAAACTTTGATTTAAAAGTTGTTCTTCTAGGAAAATGATTTTTCTTATGAACATGAAACTATATCCAAAAATCATGGTTAAACTCAAAGTGGAAGTATGTTTTTCAAAATGGTCATCAAAACGTCGTTCTTTCGACTGAAATGACTACATCTTACAAAAACGACTTGTAACTTATATTTCCGACTATAAACCTATACTTTTTCTGTTTATATTCATAAAATAGAGTTCAATATGAAACCATAGCAATTTAATTCACTCAAAACGGATTTAAAATGAAGAAGTTATGGGTAAAATAAGATTGGATATTTTTTTTATTTTTGTAGCTACGGGAAATATTAACAATTCTATACAAATCATATCCTAGCTAACTTATATTATATTATACATGTATTCTAATATATTATGTAATCTTGGGATACCATAGACACGTATGCAAATATTTTGACATATCATATCGATCCATGTATATATATTATTTGGAACAACCATAGACACTCTATATGCAGTAATGTTAGAGTTAGCTATACAGGGTTGAGGTTGATTCCAAAAATATATATACTTTGAGTTGTGATCTAGCCTGAGACGTGTATACACTGGGTCGTGGATTGATTCAAGATAATATATATCGATTTATTTATGTACATCTAACTGTGGACAACTAGTTGTAGGTTACTAACGAGGACAGCTGACTTAATAAACTTAAAAAACATCAAAATGTATTAAAAGTGTTGTAAATATATTTTGAACATACTTTGATATATATGTACATATTTGTTATAGGTTCGTGAATCGACCAGTGGCCAAGTCTTACTTCCCGACGAAGTAAAAATATGTGAAAGTGAGTTATAGTTCCACTTTTAAAATCTAATATTTTTGGGATGAGAATACATGCAGGTTTTATAAATGATTTACAAAATAGACACAAGTACGTGAAACTACATTCTATGGTTGAATTATCGAAATCGAATATGCCCCTTTTTATTAAGTATGGTAATCTAAGAATTAGGGAACAGACACCCTAATTGACGCGAATCCTAAAGATAGATCTATTGGGCCTAACAAACCCCATCCAAAGTACCAGATGCCTTAGTACTTCGAAATTTATATCATATTCGAAGGGTGTCCCGGAATGATGGGGATATTCTTATATATGCATTTTGTTAATGTCGGTTACCAGGTGTTCACCATATGAATGATTTTTATCTCTATGTATGGGATGTATATTGAAATATGAAATCTTGTGGTCTATTGTTATGATTTGATATATATAGGTTAAACCTATAACTCACCAACATTTTTGTTGACGTTTTAAGCATGTTTATTCTCAGGTGATTATTAAGAGCTTCCGCTATCGCATACTTAAATAAGGACAAGATTTGGAATCCATGCTTGTATGATATTGTGTAAAAACTGCATTCAAGAAACTTATTTCGTTGTAACATATTTGTATTGTAAACCATTATGTAATAGTCGTGTGTAAACAGGATATTTTAGATTATCATTATTTGATAATCTACGTAAAGCTTTTTAAACCTTTATTGATGAAATAAAGGTTATGGTTTGTTTTAAAATGAATGCAGTCTTTGAAAAACATCTCATATAGAGGTCAAAACCTCGCAACGAAATCAATTAATATGGAACGTTTTTAATCAATAAGAACGGGACATTTCAGTTGGTATCAGAGCTGGTATAACGCCGTCCATGTATGGCGGGTTAGTCGTAAAGGAGGTTCTCACAGTGTTACCTGTGACGAAGCATTGGCTCTTACTCCTTGCGATCCCTTACGAGGGTTGGCAGTAGCTGAGAGGCAGGCCCTAAAATCAGTATCTGAGGTACACTCAGTGGTCACCAGGCGGTTAGCTGGGAAGGCACTGAGTGGGACGGTGGTTGTCCCCAACTGTATTTCAGTTTGTATCCGAGCGTTTGTCTTAGAGAACCAGAATTTTGCATTAGTGTGTCTTATCGAGTTTGTTAGGATGCATTAGTGAGTCTGGACTTCGACCGTGTTCACTTGAAAAATGATTGCTTAACAAATTTTGTTGGAAACTATATATTTTTAACATGTGAATATTATGTGATATATTAATCTCTTAACGTGTTTGATATTATGTGATAGATGTCTACCTCTAGAACAAGTCCCATTGACTCACCTAATAATAATGAAGAGTCAAATGTAAATTAGAATGATTCGTGGACTGATTCACAAGTTCCCGAAGAGGAACCGGAAGAAGAGTCGGAACCGGAAGAAGAATCGAAACCGGAAGAAGAATCAAAACCGGAAGAAGAAATAGAACCAGTAGGGGAAATAATAAAACGGTTAAGTAGAAGAAAATCCTCAACCAACCGACCAAAGTTAATTATGGTCAATGGTGTTTTCGCCAAGGAAGCAAAGTATTGGCAGGATTACCAATTCTCCGATGAATCGGATCCGGACAAGGAATCCGATGATGTTATAGAAATTACCCCAACACAATTTAATAAGGCAAAAGAGAACAATAAGGGAAAGGGCATAAAAATAGAGAAATTTGATTCCAAACCCGATGAACTTTATATGTATCGTCAACACCCGTATTTCTTAAGTTGTGACAATAACCCGGGAACCTCTAAACCACCATGTTTTTCTAAACCAATGTGGAAAACGACGGCTCGTATTAGGGGAACATCATATATCCCTAGAAACTTGGCAAAACGAACCAAAACCGAAGAAGAAGAAACGAGCGAGTCGGAATAAGATAGTTGTATTCGTGTGGTGTAATATATGTAATATAGTGTACTTATGCTTTATGATATATGTAAAAATTGCTTGTATTAATAAGTATTTTTTTATGAATCTAACTCTTGTTTATTTTACAGTATAAAAACAAAAAATGGATAGACAACCCAATATTTTAAGAGACCTACCCGGAGACATGATTGATGAAATCGTGTCTAGAGTCGGTCAGAATGCCTCAGTACAACTATTTAAGGCGAGATCAGTTTGTAAAACATTCGAAGAACGTTCCAAGAATGCCTTGGTTTATAAAAGGCTTTCGTTCGAAAGATGGGGGATATCACATTGGGAAATCCATAAGTTACGATGTGTTTACTTTGACGCATATATTGCGGGGAACCCAAATGCTATTTTACGCAACGGGTTAAGAAATTATTTTGACTCAATATATCCGAATATAGGACTTCGTGATTTAGAAAAAGCAGCTAACATGCAACATAAAGAAGCATGTTATGCTTACGGGTTAGTAATGTTCGCTTCTCACCAAAGTGAGAACAAGAACATCTGGTTACAACTATTAAACAAAACGTTCCCACAAGTGACGGAGTCGGTAATTGGGGTAAGAAATGAGGTTTTTAGGTTATTACGAGACTGTTGGTCATTACGTAACCTTCATCATTTTGATGAAGTTACAACACATTGTCTTACTATCGGTCACAATGGTTATGTTCCACAAAACTAAGGATGGGAAGTGGTATTAGTAAAACCAAAATGCATGACTTGTTTCTGGACGTATGAATTACGTGTCTTTATTGCCTTTGCTGAACGCCTTATTTATTAACTAGAATTATCTTCGCAACTACTTTGTATCAAAGTTTTATGTGCTATATTTCATGCTATATGTAAAATAGCGGTATTGTAAGTTTGCAAGTTATTGTATAAAGGTTTGAATATGATATATTTTTTTTTGTGATTAGTTTTTCATATAGAATTGTAGTAGTTGAAATGGTATGTTAGCTACTAAGTATGAACTTAACAGGTAGGTACTACCCGAATTAAAGAGTATAAAATGCTAATATGAAGAAAGAGCTTTTATAAATAAGTTCATATTACGCTACGAAATACTATTGACTACTCTTGATATTCTATATGATTAACTCGTTCCATTTGACTATTTTGAAGGAAATGGCACCGACTACTCGACACACCTTGAATATGAGCAAAGAGGAATTTCGTGCCTTTCTTGCTTCAAACATAGCCGCAGTACAGGCTGAAATGTCCCGTTCTTATTGATTAAAAACGTTCTATATTAATTGATTTCGTTGCGAGGTTTTGACCTCTATATGAGACGTTTTTCAAAGAATGCATTCATTTTTAAAACAAACCATAACCTTTATTTCATGAATAAAGGTTTAAAAAGCTTTACGTAGATTATCAAATAATGATAATCTAAAATATCCTGTTTACACACGACCATTACATAATGGTTTACAATACAAATATGTTACATCGAAATCATTTTCTTGAATGCAGTTTTTACACAATATCATACAAACATGGACTCCAAATCTTGTCCTTATTTTAGTATGCAACAGCGGAAGCTCTTAGTATTCACCTGAGAATAAACATGCTTTAAACGTCAACAAAAATGTTGGTGAGTTATAGGTTTAACCTATATATATCAAATCGTAACAATAGACCACAAGATTTCATATTTCAATACACATCCCATACATAGAGATAAAAATCATTCATATGGTGAACACCTGGTAACCGACATTAACAAGATGCATATATAAGAATATCCCCATCATTCCGGGACACCCTTCGGATATGATATAAATTTCGAAGTACTAAAGCATCCGGTACTTTGGATGGGGTTTGTTAGGCCCAATAGATCTATCTTTAGGATTCGCGTCAATTAGGGTGTCTGTTCCCTAATTCTTAGATTACCAGACTTAATAAAAAGGGGCATATTTGATTTCGATAATTCAACCGTAGAATGTAGTTTCACGTACTTGTGTCTATTTTGTAAATCATTTATAAAACCTGCATGTATTCTCATCCCAAAAATATTAGATTTTAAAAGTGGGACTATAACTCACTTTCACAGATTTTTACTTCGTCGGGAAGTAAGACTTGGCCACTGGTTGATTCACGAACCTATAACAATATATACATATATATCAAAGTATGTTCAAAATATATTTACAACACTTTTAATATATTTTGATGTTTTAAGTTTATTAAGTCAGCTGTCCTCGTTAGTAACCTACAACTAGTTGTCCACAGTTAGATGTACAGAAATAAATCGATAAATATTATCTTGAATCAATCCACGACCCAGTGTATACGTATCTCAGTATTGATCACAACTCAAACTATACATATTTTGGAATCAACCTCAACCCTGTATAGCTAACTCCAACATTCACATATAGAGTGTCTATGGTTGTTCCGAAATATATATAGATGTGTCGACATGATAGGTCAAAACATTGTATACGTGTCTATGGTATCTCAAGATTACATAATATACAATACAAGTTGATTAAGTAATGGTTGGAATAGATTTGTTACCAATTTTCACGTAGCTAAAATGAGAAAAATTATCCAATCTTGTTTTACCCATAACTTTTTCATTTTAAATCCGTTTTGAGTGAATAAAATTGCTATGGTTTCATATTGAACTCTATTTTATGAATCTAAACAGAAAAAGTATAGGTTTATAGTCATAAAAATAAGTTACAAGTCGTTTTTGTAAAGGTAGTCATTTCAGTCGAAAGAACGACGTCTAGATGACCATTTTAGAAAACATACTTCCACTTTGAGTTTAACCATAATTTTTGGATATAGTTTCATGTTCATAATAAAAATCATTTTCCCAGAATAACAACTTTTAAATCAAAGTTTATCATAGTTTTTAATTAACTAACCCAAAACAGCCCGCGATGTTACCACGACGGCGTAAATCCGGTTTTACGGTGTTTTTCGTGTTTCCAGGTTTTAAATCATTAAGTTAGCATATAATATAGATATAGAACATGTGTTTAGTTGATTTTAAAAGTCAAGTTAGAAGGATTAACTTTTATTTGCGAACAAGTTTAGAATTAACTAAACTATGATCTAGTGATTACAAGTTTAAACCTTCAAATAAGATAGCTTTATATGTATGAATTGAATGATGTTATTGTTGGGTTTTAACAAGATTCATAATACTTAAAGCATTTTAAGAAACATATTTAAGCGGAAGCATGTAAGTATTGCCATTTAGAACTTGTTATACTTTAACCTATTAAAGTTAAAACCCAAGAAGGATCAAGTTATGAAACATGCTTACAAACTACAAGTAAGAAAGGAGTTTATACCTTCTCCAAGTTATGTAGTTGATGATGAAGATGATGATGAAGAATAGAGCTTCAAATGGATGAAACCTCAAGTAGTTATACCCCAAACTTGTGCACCAACACCCTAGCTTTGGTTAGGATTTATTTTCACTTGAATATGGCTTGCAAAAGAAATGAAATGAATTTCTTTTGGCACCCCAAAGTCCACGGCCTGCAGCTCCTAAAATGGGAGTGTGCAGAATTTTTTTTTCCTTGTTAATTGATGTGTAATTGCAAGTGTGTGTTAAGCAAGGAGTCAAGATGCTTGCATGTATATGGAAATGGGATTTATTTGACCAAGGAAGGAATCTCTAGCATGTGAGATTACACTCCCCATGCCACCCATTAGTTTTATAAAATTAATCTTTATAAAAGTTAGATTTTATAAATTAAGTTTTATAAAACTTCCATATTTAATTTTATGTACATTTTATTTATATAAAACCAATTTATATAAAATGCAACATAAATAAATTAATTATTTAACCTATAAATAATTAAATCCATAATATATAAATTATTCCATAATTTATATAATACACATCAAATAATATTTAAGAAAACCATTTTTCTTAAAGTTCAAGTGTCGCGTATTTGATCAATGAACCAATCGTTAAAATCAAATACAAATAAGGTGTCGGTAAGTTTGTTATTGGGTATGACCCGACTTGGATCATAACACGTCAGCCACATTAATTTAATATGTCTCTCGGGCATACGAAATACCTTCAATCTCCCACTTGCACGAGAAACATAAGAAATTAATGCAAGTGATGGATACAGCCTAACACACCGTCCATCACCCCTAATATGTTATGACTTTGTGCCATTCAATAACATCATCCCTTTCGAGTTCCCATCTCGAATATGATTAGGTGAATCTTTCATTATTTCCTTTCGTCCTAGACGTCATGTTAAATCCAAGAGATACAGAGTGATCACTCTCTTATAGATTTAACTTTTCAGGCCTTAGACATCTGACTCTCAACGAATAAGAGGGACAAATTCCATCTTGACTACATACGCCCTAGATATACACTTTGTAATATACCTGAGTTCTTCCTTATGTACTACCATGTTTCAGAATAGCGAAGGAAAGAATCAAGGCACAGTACTTGGTGAATATCCGAACCCAATATGTATCTCAGGTCAGAGGATACAATGATATTCGCCTTTACTCAAGATTACATGTGATCAACCACAAAGGCTCTATACAGTAATTCTTGAGAGCGGGTCTTCCAATATTTGTTTCCCACAAATATCTATGAACCTTGGTTGCAACCTTGCCCCACATTCAACCTATGAATGTATACCAATCCAAGTTCATAATAGTCTAAACCTCACACTTGTTCCCACAAATGTGATCGACTACGGAAATTTAGAATAGTTGCTTATTCATGGATGAAATATGCAAAATAGGAACATGACTCATAATTAAATTAATACCATAATTATATTAATGAGTTTGAACTAATTCGTTCCGTTACAATACATAAAGTAGATCAATTCCAATCACTAGAATATCGAAGCCCTAATGCACAAACATGTCCCTCATGTTTTGGCCCATGTAAAAGCTTCGTGAGTGGATCCGCAACATTATGATCTGTGTGAACTTTGTGAATACATATCTTTCCCTTTTCAACCTCATCCCTGATGTAGTTGAATCTCCGCTCAATGTGACGAGTCTTTTGATGAGCACGAGGTTCCTTGATTTGAGCAATCGCACCCTCGTTGTCACAAAAGATCTCAAGAGGGTCCTGAATGGAAGGGACCACTCCTAAGTCGTCGATGAATTTCTTCATCCATGCAGCTTCCTGAGCTGCCAGTGAGGCGGCAATGTACTCCGACTCTGTAGTGGATAACGCAACAACCTCCTGTTTCGAACTCTTCCAAGAGACCGCACCACCATTTAACATGAAGACATAACCGGATTGTGATCGAGAGTCATCTCGATCAGTTTGGAAACTCGCGTCCACGTAACCTTTTACGGCGAGTTCCTCCTCACCAGACCCGTATATTAGAAACATATCCTTAGTTCTCCTAAGGTATTTCAATATACTTTTAACAGCAATCCAATGACTGTTTCCTGGGTTGTTCTGGTATCTACTTGTCAAGCTTAGAGCGCATGACACATCCGGTCTAGTACATATCATTGCATACATGATAGACCCAATAGCGGATGCATATGGGACTTTCTTCATTCTCTCTTGTTCATCTTTCGTGGTAGGACACTGAGATGAACTGAGAATGGTTCCTCTTTGAATAGGTACCAAACCTTTCTTAGAGTTTTCCATCTTGAACCTTTTCAAGATTTTATCAATGTATGTACTTTGACTTAAACCTATCAATTTCTTGGATCTATTCCTATAGATTCCTATCCCCAAAATGTATTGTGCTTCTCCAAGATCCTTAATGGAGAAGCAACTTTTTAGCCAAGTTTTGACTTCTTGCATTGTGGTAATATCATTCCCAAATAATAATATATCATCCACATATAGCACAAGGAACATTGTAGAGCTCCCACTAGCCTTCTTGTACACACAAGCTTCATCACCATTTTTAATGAAGCCAAATTTCTTTGCCTCTTCATTAAAGCGATGATTCCACATTCTCGATGCTTGCTTCAATCCGTAGATTGACTTCTTTAACTTGCATACCTTTTTAGGATTTTTCGGATCAACAAAACCTTCGGGTTGTACCATATAGACATCTTCCTCAAGATATCCATTTAGGAAAGCGGTTTTGACATCCATTTGCCATATTTCATAGTCATAGTGAGCAGCAATGGCAAATAATATCCTAATAGACTTTAGCATTGCCACTGGCGAGAAAGTTTCATCATAGTCAACCCCTTGAGTTTGAGTGAAACCCTTTGCTACAAGTCTAGCTTTGTATGTATCCAAGTTTCCATGTATGTCGGTTTTCTTCTTGAAAAGCCACTTGCAATCAACTAGCTTAAAGCTAGGAGGTTGCTCAACAAGTTCCCAAACTTGGTTTTCATACATGGATTGCATCTCGGCGTTCATGGCTTCCTGCCATTTATCTTTATCAATTCTTGATAAAGCATCTTTGTAGTTTGTCGGTTCATCCAAATCAACCGTATAGCAACCTTCCACGAGAAACCCATATCTCTCGGGAGGATTACTAATCCTACTAGATCTTCGAACGTCTTGTGTACCTTGATCATCTACTTGATCATTTTCAACATCCTCATGTTGAGTACTAGTGCCAACCAATTGTGTATCATCGGCTTGATCTTGTACCTCTACAAGATCTATCTTCCTTTCACCATCACCTTCCATAAGGAACTTGGTTTCAAGGAATTCCGCTTTCCGAGCAACAAATACGGTTTGCTCGGATGGATCATAGAAGTAATATCCCATGTCATCTTTGGGATATCCTATGAAGATACACTTTGTGGATCGAGCATGTAGTTTATTTGCTACATAACGCTTAGGATAAGCTTCACATCCCCATACTTTCAAGTATGAAAGAGAAGGAGGTTTTCCAAACCACATCTCATGAGGAGTTCGTTCCACCTTCTTGGTTGGGGCCATATTTAAAATACGAGCCGCGGAGCTTAGACAATAACCCCAAAATGACAGAGGTAACGAGCTTCTTGCCATCATAGATCGAACCATATCCATTAGGGTTCGGTTCCTCCTTTCGGAAACTCCATTAAGTTGGGGTGTTCCGGGTGGAGTAAGTTGTGAGATAATTCCACAACTCCTAAGATGATCTTGGAAGGCATCGCTTAGGTATTCACCTCCTCTATCGGTACGTAGTACCTTAATTGTCTTATTGAGTTGATTTTGTACTTCGTTTTGATATTCTTTGAATGCTTCAAACGTTTCGTCCTTGTGTCTTAATAAGTAGACATATCCGAAACGACTAAAGTCATCAATGAAAGTAACAAAGTATCTTTCACCTTTCCTAGTCATGGGTTTAAAGGGTCCACATACATCCGAATGTATTAATCCCAATAAATCTTTAGCCCTTTCATAGGTCCCTTTGAAAGGTGCTTTAGTCATCTTGCCTTGTAAACAAGATTCACATACTTCAAACGAATCCATTTCATTTGATTTCAAAAGTCCATTCTTTTGAAGTGTATGTATTCGGTTCTTGTTTATGTGACCAAGGCGACAATGCCATAAGTAGGAATCACTCAAATCCCTTTTGAGTTTCTTGGTGCTTGTATGGTACATTGAGCTACTAGAAGATGTGTCATCATGAACCAATTCATAAATTCCATTTGAAGGCGAAGCCTTGAAATAGAATACATTATCTTTAGAAACATGAATATCATCATCAATAAAATTAACAACGTAACCACATTGTTTTAAGCGAGAAATAGAAATAATGTTTCTACACAAATCCGGAGCATACAAAACATTTTCTAAAATAAGTTCCAATCCGCTTGGAAGCTTCAAAATAAAATCTCCTTGAGCTTTAACATGCACCTTTGCACCATTGCCCATATAGAGACTTGATGTTCCCGCCTTATGATCACTTCTTTTGAACCCCTGCAAAGAATTGCAAATATGAGTTCCACATCCAGTGTCTAATACCCATGTATTAGAAGAAGTAATACTTAGCTCTATATATACCATATATATATTACCTGAGGTTTGCCCTGCATCCCTCTTGTCCTTCAACTCCTTAAGGTAGACCGGACAGTTTCGTTTCCAATGACCCATCTCACCGCAACCGAAACATGGGTCTTCCTTGGGGTTTGCCTTCTCGGCTACCTTTTGCTTCTTAGCCTTGTTGATGGTTGGGGTAACCATCTTCCCCTTCCCTTTGCCTTGATAGGCGGGTCCTTTTCTCTTAGCCACCTTTGGCTTAGAGGTCTTACCTTTGGACCCACCTTGATCGATTGCTAACACGGGTAAAGCCCTTTTACCCATGCTAGTTTCCGCCGTTCTAAGCATACCGTGAAGCTCACCTATGCTCTTATCCATCCCATTCATATTGTAATTAATTACAAATTGATCAAACCTTTTTGATAGGGAATTAAGGATAAGATCGGTGGCTAACTCATTTGATATGTTTAGGTTAAGACGGTTAGCACGATCAATAAGGCTCTTCATTTTGAGGACATAAGAGGAGACCGATTGGGTGTCATCCATACGACATGCATGTAGCGCTCGAACCGTTTCGAAGCGCTCGACACGTGCTTGTTGAAGGAACATCTCCTTCAATTGCGTAATCATGTCATATGCACTATGATGTTCGAAATCCTTTTGGAGTTCGGGTATCATAGTCCCAAGCATTAGACAAGCGACTTGCACCGAATCGGCGCAATACTTGTCATAATAAGCCATGCCCTCTATATCTTCCTCATCCGGTTGGTCGGGAATAGGGTCCTCCAACACATACGCTTTGTCCTCAAGTTTGAGGACAATCCTAAGATTACGGAACCAATCCATAAAGTTCGTATGGTTGAGTTTGTCTTTCTCGAGGAGAGACCTTAATGATAGGTTGTTTAGGTTAAGTGGTGCGTTGTTCATGTTGTTGTTGTTATTAGCGGCCATCTACAAGATTCAACAAAGTTCTTTTAAGTATTGATTTCAAATTTAATAAACAATACCCTTTTAATTTGTTTTATTAAATATTAGAATCCAACGGTAAATCAAATTTCGGTTAGGTGACCTTTATCCCGTCATTTGATTTAGCTAGGTAGTCTTAATGACAATTGCAATCCTTTTGCAACTTCTAAGTTATGGGATCATGCAATCCTTTTGCATGGCATATTAATCCCATCAACGCCTATTTGTTCCTCATGCTTCGGTGACCCTAAGTTCATGATTCCCAAATCAAGTCGTCCTACTTGTGTAGACATGTAGACTTAACATACAAGTGGTTAGGTGACCTTTATCCCACATGTATGCGAAGTGTACCTTATTCACATTAGTTCACTCATGACGGTTAGGTGACCTTTATCCCATCAAGAGATTCCTAATATGTCTAAGTGTTTCCACAAAAGGATGGCGTTTAACTTGTTTACCTTGTTTTAGTTAAGGGATTTTAAGTTTTCATGAATTCTAGTTTAAGAAAACATTTGCCATACACCAACATGCATTTGGTGTATAGTTCATTATGAAAAGCCAATTTCATGTCTATAAACCATTTTATATATATGATCCTAATCATGATCTTAATAACCGTTTATTAATGTCCTTTTAGCCATTTTTAATTTAACCATTTAAATTGACGTTTTGCATGTCGTTCATTAATGTGTAATTTAACCAATTAAATTGCCATTTTGCTTGTTGTTAACTTGTGTGATAAACTTGTAGCAAACAACCATACAATCCACAATCATACAATAAACAACCATGCATGCAAAACAAATATGTTCACAATCAAGCCATTTTGGTAGACATTTGTTTAGCCGAAAACAAATGCCACCGGATAAGGGGTTATAACACAAAGTAGGAGATTTCAAATCTCCCACTTAACCTTGCATCCAAATGCTTCTTCATGTGTTCTTCAAGTCTTCATCATTCTTCATCATTTTACAAAATATATCCTAATACATTTTGTCTAAAAATGAAATTACAACCTAATCTATTTTACATACCAAATATAAAATAAATTACATAACCAAATGAATTATTACATGCCAAATGAATAAATATTATTACAAACCAATTGAATAAATATCAATCAACCATGCATGCAACCAAACACAAGGTCAAGGCTTAGATTGTGAACATCATCAACATAAGTGATAGGCAATACAGAATCACAAGTGATTGGAAACACAGAATCACAAGTGATCTGCAACACAGAATCACAAGTGATTGGCAATACAGAATCACAAGTGATCGGCAACACAGAATCACAAGTGATTGGCAATACAGAATCACAAGTGATCGGCAACACAGAATCACAAGTGATTGGCAGTACAGAATCACAAGTGATTGGCAGTACAAAATGCAGAATCACAAGTGATTTTGGCCAAAATGACAACCACCCAAAACCGAAAATTTTACATTCTACTTCATGCATGTTCATAGAATGCAAAATTATAGTGGGTTTAATAACCATCTCGAAGCATATTTCAACAACTTCGGCTCTAGATACCATTGTTGGGTTTTAACAAGATTCATAATACTTAAAGCATTTTAAGAAACATATTTAAGCGGAAGCATGTAAGTATTGCCATTTAGAACTTGTTATACTTTAACCTATTAAAGTTAAAACCCAAGAAGGATCAAGTTATGAAACATGCTTACAAACTACAAGTAAGAAAGGAGTTTATACCTTCTCCAAGTTATGTAGTTGATGATGAAGATGATGATGAAGAATAGAGCTTCAAATGGATGAAACCTCAAGTAGTTATACCCCAAACTTGTGCACCAACACCCTAGCTTTGGTTAGGATTTATTTTCACTTGAATATGGCTTGCAAAAGAAATGAAATGAATTTCTTTTGGCACCCCAAAGGCCACGGCCTGCAGCTCCTAAAATGGGAGTGTGCAGAATTTTTTTTTCCTTGTTAATTGATGTGTAATTGCAAGTGTGTGTTAAGCAAGGAGTCAAGATGCTTGCATGTATATGGAAATGGGATTTATTTGACCAAGGAAGGAATCTCTAGCATGTGAGATTACACTCCCCATGCCACCCATTAGTTTTATAAAATTAATCTTTATAAAAGTTAGATTTTATAAATTAAGTTTTATAAAACTTCCATATTTAATTTTATGTACATTTTATTTATATAAAACCAATTTATATAAAATGCAACATAAATAAATTAATTATTTAACCTATAAATAATTAAATCCATAATATATAAATTATTCCATAATTTATATAATACACATCAAATAATATTTAAGAAAACCATTTTTCTTAAAGTTCAAGTGTCGCGTATTTGATCAATGAACCAATCGTTAAAATCAAATACAAATAAGGTGTCGGTAAGTTTGTTATTGGGTATGACCCGACTTGGATCATAACACGTCAGCCACATTAATTTAATATGTCTCTCGGGCATACGAAATACCTTCAGTTATGAACATCATTACTACCTCAAGTTCCTTGGATAAACCTACTAGAAATGAGAAAAATAGATCTAGCTTCAAAGGATCCTTGGATGGCTTGAAAGTTCTTGAAGCAGAATCATGACACGAAAACAATTTCAAGTAAGATTTCCACTCGAAATAAGATTGTTATAGTTATAGAAATTGAATTAAAGTTTGAATATGATTATTACCTTGGAATGGATTTAGAAAACTTGGAAGTAAACTTGCAGTCTTGGAAGTATTCTTGATTTTATGAAACTAGAACTTTTGGAATTTATGAAGAACACTTAGAACTTGAAGATAGAACTTGAGAGAGATCAATTAGATGAAGAAAATTGAAGAATGAAAGTGTTTGTAGGTGTTTTTGGTCGTTGGTGTATGGATTAGATATAAATGATATGTAATTTTGTTTTCATGTAAATAAGTCATGAATGATTACTCATATTTTTGTAATTTTATGAGATATTTCGTGCTAGTTGCCAAATGATGGTTCCCACATGTGTTAGGTGACTCACATGGGCTGCTAAGAGCTTATCATTGGAGTGTATATACCAATAGTACATACATCTAAAAGCTGTGTATTGTATGAGTACGAATACGGGTGCATACGAGTAGAATTGTTGATGAAACTGAACGAGGATGTAATTGTAGGTATTTTTGTTAAGTAGAAGTATTTTGATAAGTGTCTTGAAGTCTTTCAAAAGTGTATGAATTCATATTAAAACACTACATGTATATACATTTTAACTGAGTCGTTAAGTCATCGTTAGTCGTTACATGTAAATGTTGTTTTGAAACCATTAGGTTAACGATCTTGTTGAATGTTGTAAACCCATTGTTTATTATAACAAATGAGATGTTAAATTGTTATATTATCATGATATTATGATATATAATATATCTTAGTATGATATATATACAGTTAAATGTCGTTACAACGATAATCGTTACATATATGTCTCGTTTCGAAATCATTAAGTTAGTAGTCTTATTTTTACATATGTATTTCATTGTTAATACACTTAATAATATATTTAATTATCATTTAAAATAATTAACCAAGTGTATCAATATCTTAATATGATTCATATGTACCTAGTAAGACGTTGTTATAACGATAATCGTTATATATATCGTTTTCGAGTTTCTTAAATTAATAGTCTTATTTTTATGTATATAACTCATTGTTAAAATACCTAATGAGATACATACTTATAATAAAATCATGTTAACTATATATATAACCATATATATGTCATCGTATAGTTTTTACAAGTTTTAACGTTCGTGAATCACCGGTCAACTTGGGTGGTCAATTGTCTATATGAAACCTATTTCAATTAATCAAGTCTTAACAAGTTTGATTGCTTAACATGTTAGAAACACTTAATCATGTAAATAACAATTTCATTTCATATATATATAAACATGGAAAAGTTCGGGTCACTACAGTACCTACCCGTTAAATAAATTTCGTCCCGAAATTTTAAGCAGTTGGAGGTGTTGACGTATCTTCTGGAAATAAATGCGGGTATTTCTTCTTCATCTGATCTTCACGCTCCCAGGTGAACTCGGGTCCTTTACGAGCATTCCATCGAACCTTAACAATCGGTATCTTGTTTTGTTTAAGTCTCTTAACCTCACGATCCATTATTTCGACGGGTTCTTCAATGAATTGAAGTTTTTCATTGATTTGGATTTTGTCCAACGGAATAGTGAGATCTTCTTTAGCAAAACATTTCTTCAAACTTGAGACGTGGAAAGTGTTATGTACAGCCGCGAGTTGTTGAAGTAGCTCCAGTTGGTAAGCTACTGGTCCGACACGATCTATAATCTTGAATGGTCCAATGTACCTTGGATTTAGTTTCCCCCGTTTACCAAATCGAACAACGCCTTTCCAAGGTGAAACCTTAAGCATGACCATTTCTCCAATTTCAAACTCTATATCTTTTCTTTTACTGTCCGCGTAGCTCTTTTGTCGACTCTGGGCGGTTTTCAATCTTTGTTGAATTTGGATGATTTTCTCGGTAGTTTCTTGTATTATCTCCGGACCCGTAATCTGTCTATCCCCCACTTCACTCCAACAAATCGCAGACCTGCACTTTCTACCATAAAGTGCTTCAAACGGCGCCATCTCAATGCTTGAATGGTAGCTGTTGTTGTAGGAAAATTCTGCTAACGGTAGATGTCGATCCTAACTGTTTCCGAAATCAATAACACAAGCTCGTAGCATGTCTTCAAGCGTTTGTATCGTCCTTTCGCTCTGCCCATCAGTTTGTGGATGATAGGCAGTACTCATGTCTAGACAATTTCCCAATGCTTGCTGTAATGTCTGCCAGAATCTTGAAATAAATCTGCCATCCCTATCAGAGATAATAGAGATTGGTATTCCATGTCTGGAGACGACTTCCTTCAAATACAGTCGTGCTAACTTCTCCATCTTGTCATCTTCTCTTATTGGCAGGAAGTGTGCTGACTTGGTGAGAAGATCTACTATTACCCAAATAGTATCATAACCACTTGCAGTCCTTGACAATTTAGTAATGAAATCCATGGTAATGTTTTCCCATTTCCATTCCGGGATTTCAGGTTGTTGTAGTAGACCTGATGGTTTCTGATGTTTAGCTTTGACCTTAGAACATGTCAAACATTCTCCTACATATTTACCAATATCGGCTTTCATACCTGGCCACCAAAAATGTTTCTTAAGATCCTTGTACATCTTCCCCGTTCCAGGATGTATTGAGTATCTGGTTTTATGAGCTTCTCTAAGTACCATTTCTCTAATATCTCCAAATTTTGGTAAACAAATTCTTTCAGCCCTATACCGGGTTCCGTCATCCCGAATATTAAGATGCTTCTCCGATCCTTTGGGTATTTCATCCTTTAAATTTCCCTCTTTTAAAACTCCTTGTTGCGCCTCCTTTATTTGAGTAATAAGGTTAGTGTGAATCATTATATTCATAGATTTTACTCGAATGGGTTCTCTGTCCTTTCTGCTCAAGGCGTCGGCTACCACATTTGCCTTCCCCGGGTGGTAACAAATCTCAAAGTCGTAATCATTCAACAATTCAATCCACCTACGCTGCCTCATATTCAGTTGTTTCTGATTAAATATGTGTTGAAGACTTTTGTGGTCGGTATATATAATACTTTTGACCCCATATAAGTAGTGCCTCCAAGTCTTTAATGCAAAAACAACCGCGCCTAATTCCAAATCATGCGTCGTATAATTTTGCTCGTGAATCTTCAATTGTCTAGACGCATAAGCAATCACCTTCGTCCGTTGCATTAATACACAACCGAGACCTTGCTTTGATGCGTCAGAATAAATCACAAAATCATCATTCCCTTCAGGCAATGACAATATAGGTGCCGTAGTTAGGTTTTTCTTCAATAATTGAAACGCCTTCTCTTGTTCATCCTTCCATTCAAATTTCTTCCCTTTATGCGTTAATGCAGTCAAGGGTTTTGCTATTTTGGAGAAATCTTGGATGAATCTTCTGTAGTAACCAGCCAATCCTAAAAACTGACGTATATGCTACGGAGTTTTTGGGGTTTCCCACTTTTCAACGGTTTCGATCTTTGCCGGGTCCACCTGGATACCTTCTTTGTTTACTATGTGACCGAGGAATTGAACTTCTTCCAACCAAAATGCACACTTTGAAAACTTAGCGTACAGTTTTTCTTTCCTCAATACTTCTAGCACTTTTCTCAAATGTTCTTCGTGCTCTTGATCATTCTTTGAGTAAATAAGTATGTCATCGATGAAAACAATGACAAACTTGTCAAGATATGGCCCACACACTCAGTTCATAAGGTCCATGAACACAGCTGGTGCGTTAGTCAATCCAAACGGTATAACCATAAACTCGTAATGACCATAACGCGTCCTAAAAGCAGTTTTTGGAATATCATCCTCCTTTACTCGCATTTGATGATATCCAGAATGTAAATCGATCTTCGAATAAACCGACGAGCCTTGTAGTTGATCAAATAAGTCGTCAATTCTCGGCAGTGGATAACGGTTTTTGATGGTAAGTTTGTTCAACTCTCTGTAGTAAATACACAACCTAAATGTACCATCCTTCTTCTTGACAAACAAAACAGGAGCTCCCCATGGTGATGTGCTTGGTCGAATGAAACCACGTTCTAATAGTTCTTGCAGTTGGCTTTGCAGTTCTTTCATCTCGCTGGGTGCGAGTCTATAAGGAGCACGAGCTATTGGTGCAGCTCCTGGTACAAGATCTATTTGAAATTCAACAGATCAATGTGGAGGTAGTCCCGGTAATTCTTTCGGAAATACATCGGGAAATTCTTTTGCGACGGGAACATCATTGATGCTCTTTTCTTCAGTTTGTACTTTCTCGACGTGTGCTAGAACAGCATAGCAACCTTTTCTTATTAGTTTTTGTGCCTTCAAATTACTAATAAGATGTAGCTTCATGTTGCCCTTTTCTCCGTACACCATTAAGGGTTCTCCTTCTTCTCGTACAATGCGAATTGCATTTTTATAACATACGATCTCTGCTTTCACCTTCTTCAGCCAGTCCATGCCAACTATTACATCAAAACTCCCTAACTCTACTGGTATCAAATCAATCTTAAATATTTCGCTACCCAGTTTAATTTCTCGATTCCGGCATATATTATCTGCTGAAATTAATTTATCGTTTGCTAATTTGAGTAAAAATTTACTATCCAACGGTGTCAATAGACAACTTAATTTAGCACAAAAATCTCTACTCATATAGCTTCTATCCGCACCCGAATCAAATAAAACGTAAGCAGATTTATTGTCAAAAAGAAACGTACCCGTAACAAGCTCCGGATCTTCCTGTGCCTCTGACGCATTAATATTGAAAACTCTTCCGCGGCCTTGTCCATTCGTGTTCTCCTGGTTCGGGCAATTTCTAATAATGTGGCCCGGTTTTCCACATTTATAACAAACTACATTGGCATAACTTGCTCCAATACTACTTGCTCCGCCATTACTCGTTCTGACACCATTTGTTCCTTTCGTTCTGTTAACCCCTGGTCCGTAGACCTCACACTTCGCCGCGCTATGACCATTTCTTTTACACTTGTTGCAAAATTTGGTGCAGAACCCCGAGTGATACTTTTCATACCTTTGGCATAGCTGCTTCTGATTGTTGTTGTTATTGCGGTTGTTATTGTTGTTGGGATGATTGTTGTAGTTGCTGCTGCTGCTGTTGTTGTTGTTGTTGTTGTTGTTGTTGTTGTTGTTGTTGGGCCATTTGTTGTAGTTGCGATTGTTGGGATAATTGTTGCGATTATTATTGTAATTGCTGTTGTTGTTGTATTGGTGATTCTTATCACCGTTTTCCTCCCACTTTCTTTTGACTTGCTTCACATTGGCCTCTTCAGCCGTCTGTTCTTTAATTCTTTCCTCAATCTGGTTCACTAGTTTGTGAGCCATTCTACATGCCTGTTGTATGGAGGCGGGCTCGTGTGAACTTATATCTTCTTGGATTCTTTCCGGTAATCCTTTCACAAACGCGTCGATCTTCTCTTCCTCATCTTCGAACGCTTCCGGACACAATAGGCACAATTCTGTGAATCGTCTTTCGTACGTGGTAATATCAAATCCTTGGGTTCGTAACCCTCTAAGTTCTGTCTTGAGCTTATTGACCTCGGTTCTGGGACGGTACTTCTCGTTCATCAAGTGCTTGAATGCTGGCCACGGTAGTGCGTACGCATCATCTTGTCACACTTGCTCTAGATAGGTATTCCACCATGTTAATGCAGAACCTGTGAAGGTATGCGTAGCATACTTCTCTTTGTCCTCTTCAGTACACTTACTTATGGCAAACACCGATTCGACCTTCTCGATCCACCGTTTCAATCCGATCGGTCCTTCGGTTCCATCAAATTCTAAAGGTTTGCAGGCAGTGAATTCTTTGTAGGTGCATCCTACACGATTTCCTGTACTGCTAGATCCAAGGTTATTGTTGGTATGTAGCGCAGCCTGTACTGCGGCTATGTTTGAAGCTAGAAAAGTACGGAATTCCTCTTCATTCATATTCACGGTGTGTCGAGTAGTCGGTGCCATTTCCTTCAAAATAGTCAAATGGAACAAGTTAATCATACAGAATATTAAGAGTAGTTAATAGTATTTCGTAGCATAATACGAACTCATTTATAAAAGCTTTTTCTTCATATTAGCGTTTTATAAGTTTAAATTCGGGTAGTACCTACCCGTTAAGTTCATACTTAGTAGCTAATATACAATTCAACTACTACAATTCTATATGAAAAAGTGATTATAATAATATTTCGCGTTCAAACTTTTATACAATATTTTACAAACTTACAATACCGCTTATTTTACATAAAGCATGAAATATAGCACACAATAACTTTGATACAAGATAGTTGTGAAGATAATTGTAACGACCCAACCCGTTAACCATCCGAAAACGTGCCACAAAAAAAAAAAATTTCTTAAACAGTTGATCTGGACGGCGTCCAAAAGCTTGGACGGCGTCCAGCTCTTAAGATTGGGACGGCGTCCTGACATCCGGGACGGCGTCCAGATGTACTAAAACATTCTGATCAGTTTTTCGAACTCACGCGGGCGAAAACCCGCTTCCCGACACTTTTAAACCAAAACACTTTCACAATATATTACAATAGTTTAAACTAAGAGTTTTTCACAATAAAAACCGAGTTTTACGACACCGGGCCCACATCGACCCAAAATACCATAAGTGAATATTTCGACCCATTAGTTTATACAAAAACATAGACCGAGCATGGGATTGGGGACACGCTACCCAATCCTAATCAAATCCAAAAGCAAGTCTTCTAAAGCAACTACGTAAGTCCACTAGTCCCCGCGCTTACCCGAGCCACCACATCCGTGCAATCTATAAAAATGTAAACAACGAGAGGGTAAGCTAACGCTTAGTGAATGAGAATATACTACATACATATATATGCATAAAATGAAATGCGCATCGCTAACACACAAATACGAGCCACATACCGCAATCCAAGCATAACTAAGCAATGTTATACCTAACGTACCACCAAGTCAAACCGCAAGATTAGTTACAACAATATAAGTAAATACGCGTACATAAATGGGTAACCAAACTACAAGGTTAACCCCTTAACCTCAATCATACGAACATTGGCCGAACAACCCGAGCCTTAGTGAATTCGCACAACCCGAAATTCACTTCTCTACCAATTCAACAACCGAGGTTGGCCGAACTACCCGAGCCTTAATGAATTCGCACAACCCGAAATCCATCACCTCATAAAAAGGATGACCGAACAACCAGAGTCATCATGAATCCGCACTACCCGAGATTCACTTCCCAAATACCAAAACCCACGGTCACGGGATTATAAAATCCACCACATCGGGGTTATCCACATCACAACAACGTGTGATCACGTACACTCAAAACGTGTACCTCGTCAAAGGTGGTCAACCAAAATGCACAACCGTGCCAATTGGACTCATACACAAGTCCATCAATCCACCTATATGTGAAGTGAGCTCTATAGCCGAGAATCACTTCACCCGACCCGCACTCATCCTACACATACATATGCATATAGGATATTAACACTCACCTTGTCGCCTTGATGAATGCTTCCAAATAAACCGCCACGCGCCAATGGAAAGTACATATTCCATTATCACAAATACAACAACACAATTAGGGTTGACTTACAAACCAACCCAATTTACCCTTAGTGCAATTTCGACCCAAATGCACTTCCAAGCACGAAACTCGCCCAAACTAACCAATAATCACCAACACGAGTGAAAATGGTCCTAACACGCCAATTAAACCCGAACACAAGTGTTAAACACGTGTCATACCCATTTTGACACCAAAACCCTAATTTTGACCCATTTCAAAATTAGTTAACCAAACTCACCCAAAAAGGGTTCCATCACTTCCATAATCACTAATCCAAGTGATTAAACTCCAAATCAAAGCCTAATCAAGGCCAAAACGTCAACCGACCCAAAACCCGCCAAGTGACAAGAATAACAAGTCACTATAAACCCATTTCATCATCTAAAAGGGTTGTACAACAAACTAGCTCAAAACCCTAAATTGAATATCAAATCTAAACAAATGAAATTCGGAGTTTGAGCTTACCAATACCACCACAACGTAGCTAGGAGCGAGATGAACAACTTTAGAACCCGAGCTTTTGCGAGAATCCGACTCCTTCTTCTCCAAATCTACCTCTCTCTCTCTAAAACTCTTACTCTCTCACTAGAACAAGATGGGAGTGTGTGTGTGGGTGTTAGTGGAGCAAATGAGGCTCCTAGAACTGATCTTGTGGCCTTAACTCGTTCCATAAGTGAAAATACCATTTTTCCCTTCTAAAAATCTTAAAATAACCCAGCTGGCCCGACAGACAAACTGGACGGCGTCCCAATTTCTGGATGGCGTCCAGCCTTTAACATCTGGACGGCGTCCCACAATCCTGGACGGCGTCCCGAACAACTAAAAAGTCAGAAACAGGATTAGGGTCTTACAGCTCTCCCCCACTTAGAATCGATCACGTCCTCGTGATCCTCGTCACTTAACCAAACGGACCACACTCCACGGTCCTCAACATAAGTCCCAATCCGACTTTCCTAGGCAACTCTTCCCAAGGAATCACCTTTAACAACTAAAATCGTCTCCCGCGATTTATCAAACCCACTATCCGAGCACTAAAACCATGCTCACTCCCTATCATCAGGAAAACTCAACTAATCTCGGACCGAGATATCAATCCCCTAGCGTATCCTTACCGAGTACAATGCTAAAAGTAACCAAGTCAACCTAAGGTCAACAACACGAAACGATGGAGACCGAACCAAACGAATCCTTACGGATAACACCAATCACTAAACATCCCTTGTAGTGCGCAATACGACCCATACGCAACTACCGTAACATCATAACAAACGGTTAAAACCGATAGCGCCCAAAACGACTATGGCAATGCTAATCCAAAGGTGTACCAAAATCGACAATTCGTCACACCTGTAACAACATGTGAGCCAAGCACGGCTATCGCATCACTAATCCTACAACATGGTTCTCACGACCCCACCATCGGTGTATAAATCAACCGATAGTTCACACAACATAGTCCTTACGATCCCACCATTGGTGCATAAAACAACCAATAGATCAAACCAAACGGTCCTTACGACCCCACCATCGGCGTATAAAACAATCTATAGATCACAACTCAACATGGCCGAAACAACCCGAGCCTGAACACATATGGAGGATGGTCGAAACAACCCGAACCTTAGTGAATACGCACAACCTGAAATTCACCTACCCAATCCATATATCTCACAACGAAATGGCCGCACAACCCGAGTCATCGTGAATACGCACAACCCGATATTCACCACCAACGCCACATAGTATAACCGAGGATGGCCGTACAACCCGAGCCTTAGTGAATTCGAACTACCCGACATTCACTACCTCAAACTATGAGTCCAACCAACAGGGACAATCGTACTATCCGAAATATTGTGAATACGAACAACCCGATATTCACGTCCCACAACACAACTCAGGAATGGTACTCACATTTCCCACCGGTACTCGCATTTCCCGATAATGTTACACCATACCGACATAACACTACTCCCTTGACGAAGTCAGTGGACCCGAAGATCATGCTTCACCAATCAACAACCATGATGAAGTCAGCGGACCCTAAAGGTCATGCTTCACCAATCTCAATACCGGATGAAGTCAGCGGACTCCGAAAGTCATGCTTCACCGATATAACACCTCGCTCATGATGAAGTCAGCGGACCTCGAAGGTCATGCTCCACCAATCACGTACTACCATGATGAAGTCAGCGGACCTCGAAGGTCATGCTTCATCAATCAACGCCCTTTTAGCCTCGAACAACGAGTAGCGTAACATCGCGCTCTGCTACGCCATAGTGAATCCTAACGGATACCACTAACCATTCACACACTCGAGCAAGAACAACATATATCAAACATAGGCACAAAACAATAATTCTCTAGAAGAGAATCCGACACACACCTCCCTTAACCGAAGGATTTCACCTTGCTCACCAAACACGTCCATTATCTCTCAACGAGATTTACCACATTACCACCTTGGTGATAATTCAAATCCAAACCATAAGTACAATTTATCCGAAATTGTACTCTACCACAAATCGACCAAACTAGGTCCCAACACAATTTTCGGATCTTACTAAAACGTCATCCGAAATCTCACACTAAAACTTCCTCGGGCGGGAGTGTAACTCCCCCACTTGGAACTACATCACATAACCGCATCTCTTACAACCGTACCATGCTACCAAAGGTAGACTTTACCAACAATTTGGGCTCTCACGACCCATCACCACATCTTGCTCCAACCGAGAGCACACGAAGGATTTAAATCAATCCTCAAACACTTCGAACGAAAAGTGTACTACAATTACACAAACCACACCCTCGCAATCATCCAATTGCTCTAGTTTGTCAATTTCCACCTAGTCACTCATGTACCTAAGGGTTTCACTTCGGTACCCTAAGTACAATGTAACCGCAACTCAATCGGAGTTGAACACCACGCTAGTAGGTATAAAAGAGGCACCTAATGTCGCGTCATATAAACTCCATTACCAACATACATCGAGATTCAAAACACTCGATTTCAAGGTTCCAACCACCCGACGAACCTCACGGTTCACCAATCTCAACACAAAAGCGTACATGGGCTTATCAACCGAACACCAAAACCCATTTCCATGGTTTGGTAGAAACATTTCCCAAATACTAAGGAATGCTTGGTTACACCAAGTCTTACGTCCTTCGTCCAAAAATCAATCATTACCATAGGGTAGTTCCATTAGGAACGTCACCCTTAACAATAACATGCACAACACAATGCAATAACAAAACCGAACTTGAACGCCACATAAATAAATATTCAAATGACATATTTATTAAAATGAAACGTACCTCAACGTCTCCTTACGGCATTCGCCGCCAGATCGGGACAATCCGGCTTGCGATGCCCCTCCTTATGACAATAGTAGCAGATCCCGTCATCACTTCTCGGTATTGTGCACTCCCACAACTTGTGGCCCCTAATACCACAATTGAAACATCTAGGTGCACAAGAATCCACCGTGCCTTTTCCCACATTACCCGTACTCGCACTTGCACCCTTATTTTTCTTACCCGGGGCGCCGTACGAATCAACCCTCCTTTTACTTGAAGGTTCACACATCTTTGATCGCGTATACGACTCGAAACCTCTAGCCAAGTTGAATAATTCAGCAAACGATTTCGCTTGACCCCGACTAATTTTACTTTTCAAGTCATCATTCATGGTCCGATAGAAATCCCCCATTAACAAACGATCATTCCCCAAATACTCCGGGCAAAAACGAGCCTTCGCCATAAAGGTCGTCTTGAGAGTATTCAAATCCATAGATCCTTGCCGCAAATTTCTCAACTCATTACGCAATTCCCACAAATCGGCCGAAGTCCGGAACTCCTCGAAGAATTCCTCCTTAAACTCGTTCCACGATAAGGCCATAAACGTTTCGCCACCGACAAGATCGATCTTACCATCCAACCAATCCCTTGCCCTGCCCCGCAACAGACTAGTAGCGAGTCTCGTCTTTTTCTCGGGAGGGCAATCAATAGTACGAAAACACCCTTCGACATCCGAAATCCAAGTTGTGCTTACCAAAGGATCCGGTTTCCCATCATACATCGGGGGTTTAGTCCTCATGAAGCTCTTAAGACAACGCTCCATTTCACTACTACCCCGAAATTCGGAATACTTCCTATCCATTTCTTCTCGAAACGCACTCATTTGCTCCGCAACGGCGGCCGCAACTCTAGAGTTAAACTCCTCGTCGTTCGTCTCGATCTCGTTTCACGTCGTCATTCTAAAGAATGCAAAACGATTAGTCCACGAACGTATAAAACAACACGCATAACACCGCCCCATCTTGCTCAACACTCGTCGTACATCACTTGTTAAACACGATTTGCACCCGTAATAAGGTTTGCAAGTCCTTATTATGCACACACATCGTATCCCCTCGTTAGTACAATGACCATCTTGCTCGATGATATTCGCAACGCATCATAAACATAAACATAACACAATCGTATATTAATAATATCCACATATTAATATACACGTTAGTCCACCTATCAATTAAGGCACTAACCAAATTCCCATTCCGACCCGTAATCCTACAAGTCCCGCAACAAATAAGCACACACAAAAGTCTAAGTCTAGGCACCTATCTCAAGTCACCTAAA
Organism: Rutidosis leptorrhynchoides; assembly: GCF_046630445.1. Classification (NCBI taxonomy): domain Eukaryota; kingdom Viridiplantae; phylum Streptophyta; class Magnoliopsida; order Asterales; family Asteraceae; genus Rutidosis; species Rutidosis leptorrhynchoides. The sequence goes on from NC_092337.1 coordinate 171,234,388, forward strand.
TTCCTTAGACCATGCTCTGATACCACTTGTAACGACCCAACCCGTTAACCATCCGAAAACGTGCCACAAAAAAAAAAAATTTCTGAAATAGTTGATCTGGACGGCGTCCAAAAGCTTGGACGGCGTTCAGACATCCGGGACGGCGGCCAGATGTACTAAAACATTCTAATCAGTTTTTCGAACTCACGCGGGCGAAAACCCGCTTCCCGACACTTTTAAACCAAAATACTTTCACAATATATTACAATAGTTTAAACTTTTTTCACAATAAAAACCGAGTTTTATGACACCGGGCCCACATCGACCCAAAATACCATAAGTGACTATTTCGACCCATTAGTTTATACAAAAACATAGACCGAGCATGGGATTGGGGACACGCTACCCAATCCTAATCAAATCCAAAAGCAAGTCTTCTAAAGCAACTACGCAAGTCCACTAGTCCCCGCGCTTAACCGAGCCACCGCATCCGTGCAATCTATAAAAATGTAAACAACGAGAGGTTAAGCTAACGCTTAGTGAATGAGAATATACTACATACATATATATGCATAAAATGAAATGCGCATCGCTAACACACAAATACGAGCCACATACCGCAATCCAAGCATAACTAAGCAATGTTTGTCACGACCCGGAAAATTTCGACCAATTTTAAACCAAACTCTCGATACAATTTTATATTTCTAACACAATAAGCAAAGTCTGTTAGGTGGAGTCTCAAAATTTTGAACTGTTTCATATATTCAATTGACCTTCTGCTACTCTTGACGATTCACGAACCATTAATTGTAAATAGATATGTGTGTATGGTTATATAAATAATAATTGGAAGTATAATTTGAAATATTAAATGTTAATGTTATTAAAATGTAATAAAATAAAAATAAGATATTATAATAATTATTATTTAAAATATATCTCTAAATATATATAATGTGTGTTAAAAATAAATATTAAATAATTGTAATACTCGTTTGATGTTTCGATCGATATTAAACCAGTTTAATACGAACTTATATGATTTTAAAATAAACGGTGATCTGAAAATAAGTTATATAAATTTCAGGCTTATTAAAAATGTATTTAGGAACTATTTGTTAAGTTTTAACACTTTTTATATTTCACCCATAAATGAGAGGGACAGTTGATGTAATTTATATTTAATATTTAATGATCGAATTTTATACCATAATGACTGAAATAAATAAAGGAATTTAATTTAAATATTTGGGATTTTTAGGAACACTTTTATATGTTAACTGTTTAGCAAGGGACACGATATAATATCCATAAAAAGTGTCGGTAACATATTGTTAAAAATTCACACACGTTCCATGAAAACCCTTAATTTAATATATATGTTTTGCTATTGAAAATTTGTATGTACATGAATAATTGAAACCTTTACAGATATATTCCACCACAATCATATCCGAGTGTAATAATTTTATTCTTCTTTTAAAAACTACTCCAATGATTAGATATACATCCTGCGTATCATGTATCTTGCCACCATCTTTCCAATTCTCATTCATCTACTACTACTTCATCTCATATCAACCACACCCCACTTGTGTACTACTGAAATCGATTGAGTTTTTGCTTATTTCTCTTGCTTAACATCAACACTTTAACCATCTATTTCTCTATTTCAATAAGCACTAGATCATATGGTTTAACCACAAACATACACCACCCTTGACCACCTAAAATCACCCTACACCCTTATTATCTTACACTAATCACCTTCAAGTTGATTAAACAACCACCACTCCGATCTCCTCCTTCATTTTCTGTTTTGAATCGCCATACACCTCCCTCTTCTTTTCTTTCTCCTTCACAAACCCGACACCCAATGAAACTTCAAGCCACCACCTTTAATATCTTTCACTGCTACTTGTTGTTGACAAGCCACTCATGTAGACCATCACCTATAAACTCAATCAAAATCATCATTTGATAAACTAATCAAAGCCACCTCAACAACCACATCCACCATATTTTTTAGTTTCTGTCATTGATAAAACCCACTCATTAACCACCATGAATCACCAACCATTACATACGGCAGCTTACACGTTTCTATGTACAGCTAACATCACGAGCCACCATTTTTATCAATCTCTCTCTTAAACTTATTCTCCAATTAAATTGTCATCAAACACCATCATTTATATAACTAATATGCTGATGCATATGTATTCCCGTTTTTTTTTTATTTCATTAAAAGATTAATCCCCAAGACCACCACCTTCTTCATAAACCATCAACACCATCTTCGTTACTCCTTTACTCGTGAACAACCAACCAAAAACCACTCGAGTTTCCACTGTATCGTTAGTACTATTCTTAGCTGCTACTTCTTCATTTACTTTTCGATGATAAACGATATAGATGATAGATAATTCATGATTGTATGTATGATGATGACATCAATGATGAATGACTAAAGGTGTGAGAAGATGAATGATATTATGGCGATTAATCAATTAAAAAGTGGGATTAGGTAAATTTTATGGCCGACCATTAACAAAAAAAGATAACCCCACTTGTTGTATTTATTTCACCTACTATATTCTGTGACAATTTCCCTGCCTCGATAACCCTATCAATTAATATGTTATTGGATTATTTTTGTTAATTGGGCCGTAGACTTGATTCTATCCTTAGGTCAAATCCAACTTCAATCTTCTGTTGAGCTTGTGAATTAACTGGGCCAACGTACAACTAAACTCTAAAACCACCAAACCAATTTAACTGCAAAACCAGGCCGCTGTATCTTTTTCTCCTTCTTCTTTGTGTTCCTGCTACAGCTGTTGTAGCAATTTTCTGTCGAACCCTAAAAGAACCAAACACTTTTCTCAAAGGATGATGATGATAAGGTATGTGGTGATGTTGATGGCGAGCTATAAGGATGGGATGATAAATCACGGTTACGATCATGGAAGAAGATTATGATCATGCAAATGATGGTAATGATGATGAGATAATTGTGTTAATTAGGTTATGTTATAATAATAATTAACGATGATTATGATTATGATCGATGAGAAGGATGTATGATGATGATGGTTACGGTATTGATAAATGAGAACATGATTGTGATAATGATTAGTAATGGTGGTGATAATGGTGATTACAATAATGATGATCAGAAGAATGATGATGATAATGAGGTTATGGTAACGGTAAACAATGAAGAAGATGATGATCAAAATAATCTTGAACGTGACATGATAATGATGTGTCTGATCTAATTCACCTCACACCCATTTAATCAAATTAGTTTTAAGGCTTATGAGATCCACTAAATTTTAAACTGGGCCGAAATCAAATGTTCTGTTGGACTTATGAAATGGTTGTTGGGCTCCTCAAAACGGATTAAGTATATGGGGTTACGAAATAATTCAAGAAAGCAAGCATGGTTTGATGGTTATGTGTGTTTTTGTGTGAGCAGGAGGTCACGGGTTCGAGTCATGTCTGGGGCATTTTATTTTTTAAGAAAAGCTTTTGAGGTAGTTAAGTTATATTATTAAAATTATTATTATTATGATTATTGTTGTTATTATTATTATTATTACTATACTAACATAAATATTACACTTATTATTATTATTATCATTAAAATGAGTATTATGATTATCATTACTATTATTATTATTAATACCATTATTAGTATTATTATCAAAATATTCATTTGCTAAAATCATTATAATTAACAAAAGTATTTTTATTAAGATTATCATTTTCATTATTATTATAAGTATGATTATCATTAAAAACTATCATTATTGTTATTATCAAGATAATATTACTATTAATATTACTATCATTATAAGTATTATTATTTTTAGAATCATAATTATTATTATTATCATTATTAAGTATATTTACAAATAATATTTTTATAAAATAATACAACTTTTTATTTAATATTATTAATACTATTTTATCAAATGATTTTTAGTTATATAAACACTATAGTTAATACATATAACATATCTATATTAACGTTTTATAATAAATACTAATTATTTAGTTAAAATACTTAAAATAGAAATATTTAAATTATTTATCGATAAAACATATAATTTATAAAGATAACAATTAAATCACTAACTAAAATATAAAATTTGTTCGATTACCATTACATGTGTTAATATACATAATTGAATATAGGTTCGTGAATCCGAGGTCAACCCTATACTTGTTCAATGACATCATATATATTTTTACTACAAAATACAATATTGTGAGTTTCATTTGCTCCCTTTTTAATTACTTTTGCAATATATATTTTTGGGCTGAGAATACATGCGCTGCTTTTATAAATGTTTACGAAATAGACACAAGTACTTAAAATATATTCTACGTTGAGTTGTACCACTGGCATACTTCCCTGTAGCTTGGTAACTACTATTTACATGTGGTATTGTAAACGCGAATCCTGTTGATAGATCTATCGGGCCTGACAACCCCAACCGGACTGGACGACCAGTATTCAACGGTTGTATAGTACTTCGTTTTGGTGACTACACTTGGTACGGTGTAGTGAGATTTCATAATAAAGGGAATGTGCGACGTTGATTAAATGTTAAGTATGGTTACCAAGTGCTCAACCACTTAGAATGCTTTACATACACTTGCGAGTGTATTATGTTTATATATATGAAATCTTGTGGTCTATTAATATATTGAAATTATTGTTATGATAAACCTATGAACTCACCAACCTTTTGGTTGACACTTTTAAGCATGTTTATTCTCAGGTACGAATTAAGTCTTCCGCTGTGCATTAGCTCATTTTAAGGACATTACTTGGAGTCGATCATCACAATGGGACCAAATGTTGATGACTTCGTTCAGGTGGATAAGGACGGGTGATCTCAGGTGTTATCAAAGCGGTGGTCTTAGCGAACCAGGTCTTGCATTAGTGTGTCTAACTGATAGTTGATAGGATGCATTAGTGGGTCTGGACTTCGACCTTAGCTGTATATTATAAGTTTTGTTTATAATTCCTAGTGGAAAACTTCCTGCTTAGCATTCCTAAGTCTAGACACGACTTCCTGCACTTATTTGATAGATAGTGTACAGATAAATTCATATCTTAGCGTATCTGTTACTGTAGACTTTATCTGACACGTTTCCTTAATTCTCTCCGTAATCTACGGGATCTTCTATACTGAACATAAGTATTCTATGAATATCATCTGATATCCGAAATTCTTTTCATATCGAAAACCCTTTATCTAATCGTACGAAATGAAACTCACCACTAGTTCAAATCCCTCGAATTCCGATATGAAGTCTCACTTAAGCCCTGAAAGCAGCATCACCAGAATGAATCAATCAATCATCCATCCCCAATTCATGTGATGGGTTCGTAGCCTACTTAATCATTGGAGGCAAGAAGAAGGTGATCCTTTCCACCCACCAAACTGCACCCTCAGCGAAGAACCTGAATCATTTACCGGCGAACCTGCTCGAAACACCATTTTCACTCTCGTTGCCCGAATATGTCGCCACGATTATATTCTATCCACAATTCTAAACTTTATTCATCCCCTTGTTCCAACCGTCAATCATCCCGAAGTAATAGAAGAAGTCAACGAGCTTCGCGTTCAAGTCGTGGCGTTGGAGAATATGGTGCAAAACTTACCAGCACCAGCAGCATCACCGTCACCAACAGTACCACCAGCAACCTAATTTTCAACACCACGTGCCTCAACATCTCATTCTGTACCTCGAGTATAATCATCGTTCTACGTATCGTTCTATCTACTTTATCTTCGTTCTACATATCGTTCTACATCGATTATCTTCGCTCGACATGGCGATTATGTAATTTCTAAAGTTTTAGAGATTATGTAATCTAGTACTAACGATAAATCAATGAGTTTAATATCATATTAACTCATTAAATCCATAATTTCATCTGAAGAAAATATATATGTATGTATATTTTCATAAAGATTGTAATTAAAAATTCTTTTGTACCAACTGTTAATGATGAAAATATTTTAATAAGTAGGTAATACCCGAGGAATATTTAGAATTCACATTAATGAGTTACATAGTACGCTCTTCAGTTCTGATTCAGCGGTCATTAATAAATACTGCTCAAATCCATACATATACGTATCCGTTCACCAAAGAACAACTATTTCCATTCAAATTCAATTTCATATTTGGATTTTTACCTAACAGAATCCAACAAGTGGCATAATGAAGAAAACATTGAACAAACTAAAATTTGTTAGAAACAAACGAATTAACTAATTGAAATTTTGTTAAGAATCCACGCTAACTGTTCCTAGCTAACTGGTTACATTTTATTTATCGCAATTTATTTATCACAATTTATAATATCGCAATTTATATTCTCGCAATTTTATTTATCGTTATTTAAATTTTGTTATTTACTTTACGCACTTTAAATAACGGGACACGCATACAAGGTTTCGACATATCATATTGACCCATCTATATATCTATCTTGGAACAACCATAGACACTCTATATGCAAATGACGGAGTTAGCTATACAGGGTTGAGGTTGATTCCAAAATATATATATAGTTTGAGTTGTGATCAATACTGAGACCGGTACACGGGTCACGATACGTATTAAATTAATTCGAATATTATATATTAAATTATATATGAATTTATTGGACTATTGGACTGCTAACTTTGGATAATTAAAATGATTAAAATATTGATTATAACATATGAAACTAAACAATTCTTCAAGTTTGTCACTTGATTTCATCTTAAACTTCATTTGTATCTTGACGATTCCAATCCATGTTCAAATCTTTCATGATTCTTGAAAACACCTCGATCGAGAGGATGAACCAGTCGCACATCATCTACGGAAGAAAAGATTGATGCATATAGTTAAGCACCTGAAAAACCCTCGGAAACTGAGTAAACGTTTAAAATGTAGCTGTGCTAATTCCTTAGTGTTATTATTACCCAAAATCTTGGTAATCCCTTTCAAAATGGCAAATTTTGTCACAGCTCCAGCAAATCAACTTCGACTTTTCATTACAACCTTATTATAACCTGATATATATGCGTGCTCAGTTATTGTTACCAGTAAACCTTTTACATTCCACCATACTACCATCAGCGTTTAATCATCTCAAAACGCAATTCTTCTGAAAACCCTCGGTTTGGTAATCGATGATCCAGATCCGTTAACTTTGAAAATGCTGATGAAGCAGCAAAAGTAGTAGATGGTCTTAATGTCCAAAAGTTTGATGATAAAGCATGGAGTGTTGGAAATACTCAATGGAAAATTGGTACCGGAAAACGAATTGAGCAAACCATGAAGGAGACTGTGGACAAATCACAAGGAGTGAACATGTACTTAACAAATCCAGACGATTCTGTACCTGAAGAAATCTCCAGCGAATATCTTGCCCCCTTACTTATATCAATTCTTTGCAGAAAAAGTTTCTGCATCACCCTTTAATTTCAGGTACTTTAGAAATTCTAAAATATCATCGTATCTTCCGTTATAAATATCTTCGATATTTCTGAGTATATCTTCACAGCTATTCTTATCCGAAATTATATATATCTTCTTGCTATCTATATTACATCATAAAAGAAACTGTTTTAGTTTCTATATTCTGTAACCATCGAGTTTAAATTATGAATAATTTTCTAGAGAAATGTTGGGAATTGAAGCATGAGTTAGTATAATATAATGACGTCAGGCCAACGTGGTTATATTACAGTAAGTCATGCTAAATTTCTAATGGGATGTGATGATGGTTCACAGATCTTACCCTCATCATGTACCATATTACACGACTCTTTCATTCTACTTAATCTCTAAGTATATCACGGAAATATTTTCTTGATATTTCTGTTCTTCTGTAATTCCACAAATTGCTAATAAATTGTGCTATTTCATTTTCTTTCTGATTAGAGGATTTCTTTAAATTCCTTGAATTTCAAAAATCAACCGTGACTACGTCAAGAGTCAAGAAGAATCTTATTTTCCTCAGATCACTATTTTGTGATAGCTTCACTCGTACTCTTTACACAATCGAATTGTTTTATCCATATTACTCAACGGTAATAAAACTCTATTTGTCAACTCATATTCGTCATGAAAACATTTTTATTGTTAGCTATGACCACCACACTCAAATTTCGGGACGAAATTTCTTTAACGGGTAGGTACTGTCACGACCCGGAAAATTTCTACCAATTTTAAACCAAACTCTCGATACAATTTTATATTTCTAACACAATAAGCAAAGTCTGTTAGGTGGAGTCTCAAAATTTTGAACTGTTTCATATATTCAATTGACCTTCGGCTACTCTTGACGATTCACGAACCATTAATTGTAAATAGATATGTGTGTATGGTTATATAAATAATAATTGGAAGTATAATTTGAAATATTAAATGTTAATGTTATTAAAATGTAATAAAATAAAAAAAAGATATTATAATAATTATTATTTAAAATATATCTCTAAATATATATAATGTGTGTTAAAAATAAATATTAAATAATTGTAATACTCGTTTGATGTTTCGATCGATATTAAACCAGTTTAATACGAACTTATATGATTTTAAAATAAACGGTGATATGAAAATAAGTTATATAAATTTCAGGCTTATTAAAAATGTATTTAGGAACTATTTGTTAAGTTTTAACACTTTTTATATTTCACCCATAAATGAGAGGGACAGTTGATGTAATTTATATTTAATATTTAATGATCGAATTTTATACCATAATGACTGAAATAAATAAAGGAATTTAATTTAAATATTTGGGATTTTTAGGAACACTTTTATATGTTAACTATTTAGCAAGGGACACGATATAATATCCATAAAAAGTGTCGGTAACATATTGTTAAAAATTCACACACGTTCCATGAAAACCCTTAATTTAATATATATGTTTTGCTATTGAAAATTTGTATGTACATGAATAATTGAAACCTTTACAGATATATTCCACCACAATCATATCCGAGTGTAATAATTTTATTCTTCTTTTAAAAACTACTCCAATGATTAGATATACATCCTGCATATCATGTATCTTGCCATCATCTTTCCAATTCTCATTCATCTACTACTACTTCATCTCATATCAACCACACCCCACTTGTGTACTACTGAAATCGATCGAGTTTTTGCTTATTTCTCTTGCTTAACATCAACACTTTAACCATCTATTTCTCTATTTCAATAAGCACTAGATCATATGGTTTAACCACAAACATACACCACCCTTGACCACCTAAAATCACCCTACACCCTTATTATCTTACACTAATCACCTTCAAGTCGATTAAACAACCACCACTCCGATCTCCTCCTTCATTTTCTGTTTTGAATCGCCATACACCTCCCTCTTCTTTTCTTTCTCCTTCACAAACCCGACACCCAATGAAACTTCAAGCCACCACCTTTAATATCTTTCACTGCTACTTGTTGTTGACAAGCCACTCATGTAGACCATCACCTACAAACTCAATCAAAATCATCATTTGATAAACTAATCAAAGCCACCTCAACAACCACATCCACCATATTTTTCAGTTTCTGTCATTGATAAAACCCACTCATTAACCACCAGGAATCACCAACCATTACATACGGCAGCTTACACGTTTCTATGTACAGCTAACATCACGAGCCACCATTTTTATCAATCTCTCTCTTAAACTTATTCTCCAATTAAATTGTCATCAAACACCATCATTTATATAACTAATATGCTGATGCATATGTATTCCCGTTTTTTTTTTATTTCATTAAAAGATTAATCCCCAAGACCACCACCTTCTTCATAAACCATCAACACCATCTTCGTTACTCCTTTACTCGTGAACAACCAACCAAAAACCACTCGAGTTTCCACTGTATCGTTAGTACTATTCTTAGCTGCTACTTCTTCATTTACTTTTCGATGATAAACGATATAGATGATAGATAATTCATGATTGTATGTATGATGATGACATCAATGATGAATGACTAAAGGTGTGAGAAGATGAATGATATTATGGCGATTAATCAATTGAAAAGTGGGATTAGGTAACTTTTATGGCCGACCATTAACAAAAAAAGATAACCCCACTTGTTGTATTTATTTCACCTACTATATTCTGTGACAATTTCCCTGCCTCGATAACCCTATCAATTAATATGTTATTGGATTATTTTTGTTAATTGGGCCGTAGACTTGATTCTATCCTTAGGTCAAATCCAACTTCAATCTTCCGTTGAGCTTGTGAATTAACTGGGCCAACGTACAACTAAACTCTAAAACCACCAAACCCATTTAACTGCAAAACCAGGCCGCTGTATCTTTTTCTCCTTCTTCTTTGTGTTCCTGCTACAGCTGTTGTAGCAATTTTCTGTCGAACCCTAAAAGAACCAAACACTTTTCTCAAAGGATGATGATGATAAGGTATGTGGTGATGTTGATGGCGAGCTATAAGGATGGGATGATAAATCACGGTTACGATCATGGAAGAAGATTATGATCATGCAAATGATGGTATTGATGATGAGATAATTGTGTTAATTAGGTTATGTTATAATAATAATTAACGATGATTATGATTATGTTCGATGAGAAGGATGTATGATGATGATGGTTACGGTATTGATAAATGAGAACATGATTGTGATAATGATTAGTAATGGTGGTGATGATGGTGATTACAATAATGATGATCAGAAGAATGATGATGATAATGAGGTTATGGTAACGGTAAACAATGAAAAAGATGATGATCATAATAATCTTGAACGTGACATGATAATGATGTGTCTGATCTAATTCACTTCACACCCATTTAATCAAATTAGTTTTAAGGCTTATGAGATCCACTAAATTTTAAACTGGGCCGAAATCAAATGTTCTGTTGGACTTATGAAATGGTTGTTGGGCTCCTCAAAACGGATTAAGTATATGGGGTTACGAAATAATTCAAGAAAGCAAGCATGGTTTGATGGTTATGTATGTTTTTGTGTGAGCAGGAGGTCACGGGTTCGAGTCATGTCTGGGGCATTTTTTTTTTTAAGAAAAGCTTTTGAGGTAGTTAAGTTATATTATTAAAATTATTATTATTATGATTATTGTTGTTATTATTATTATTATTACTATACTAACATAAATATTACACTTATTATTATTATTATCATTAAAATGAGTATTATGATTATCATTACTATTATTATTATTAATACCATTATTAGTATTATTATCAAAATATTCATTTGCTAAAATCATTATAATTAACAAAAGTATTTTTATTAAGATTATCATTTTCATTATTATTATAAGTATGATTATCATTAAAAACTATCATTATTGTTATTATCAAGATAATATTACTATTAATATTACTATCATTATAAGTATTATTATTTTTAGAATCATAATTATTATTATTATCATTATTAAGTATATTTACAAATAATATTGTTATAAAATAATACAACTTTTTATTTAATATTATTAATACTATTTTATCAAATGATTTTTAGTTATATAAACACTATAGTTAATACATATAACATATCTATATTAACGTTTTATAATAAATACTAATTATTTAGTTAAAATACATAAAATAGAAATATTTAAATTATTTATCGATAAAACATATAATTTATAAAGATAACAATTAAATCACTAACTAAAATATAAAATTTGTTCGATTACCATTACATGTGTTAATATACATAATTGAATATAGGTTCGTGAATCCGAGGTCAACCCTATACTTGTTCAATGACGTCATATGTATTTTTACTACAAAATACAATATTGTGAGTTTCATTTGCTCCCTTTTTAATTGCTTTTGCAATATATATTTTTGGGCTGAGAATACATGCGCTGCTTTTATAAATGTTTACGAAATAGACACAAGTACTTAAAATATATTCTACGTTGAGTTGTACCACTGGCATACTTCCCTGTAGCTTGGTAACTACTATTTACATGTGGTATTGTAAACGCGAATCCTGTTGATAGATCTATCGGGCCTGACAACCCCAACCGGACTGGACGACCAGTATTCAACGGTTGCACAGTACTTCGTTTTGGTGACTACACTTGGTACGGTGTAGTGAGATTTTATAATAAAGGGAATGTGCGACGTTGATTAAATGTTAAGTATGGTTACCAAGTGCTCAACCACTTAGAATGCTTTACATACACTTGCGAGTGTATTATGTTTATATATATGAAATCTTGTGGTCTATTAATATATTGAAATTATTGTTATGATAAACCTATGAACTCACCAACCTTTTGGTTGACACTTTTAAGCATGTTTATTCTCAGGTACGAATTAAGTCTTCCGCTGTGTATTAGCTCATTTTAAGGACATTACTTGGAGTCGATCATCACAATGGGACCAAATGTTGATGACTTCGTTCACGTGGATAAGGACGGGTCATCTCAATGTTATACCTAACGTACCACCAAGTCAAACCGCAAGATTAGTTACAACAATATAAGTAAATACGCGTACATAAATGGGTAACCAAACTACAAGGTTAACCCCTTAACCTCAACCATACGAACATTGGCCGAACAACCCGAGCCTTAGTGAATTCGCACAACCCGAAATTCACTTCTCTACCAATTCAACAACCGAGGTTGGCCGAACTACCCGAGCCTTAATGAATTCGCACAACCCGAAATCCATCACCTCATAAAAAGGATGACCGAACAACCTGAGTCATCATGAATCCGCACTACCCGAGATTCACTTCCCAAATACCAAAACCCACGGTCACGGGATTATAAAGTCCACCACATCGGGGTTATCCACATCACAACAACGTGTGATCACGTACACTCAAAACGTGTACCACGTCAAAGGTGGTCAACCAAAACGCACAACCGTGCCAATTGGACTCATACACAAGTCCATCAATCCACCTATATGTGAAGTGAGCTCTATAGCCGAGAATCACTTCACCCGACCCACACTCATCCTACACATACATATGCATATAGGATATTAACACACACCTTGTCACCTTGATAAATGCTTCCAAATAAACCGCCACGCGCCAATGGAAAGTACCTATTCCATTATCACAAATACAACAACACAATTAGGGTTGACTTACAAACCAACCCAATTTACCCTTAGTGCAATTTCGACCCAAATGCACTTCCAAGCACAAAACACGCCCAAACTAACCAATAATCACCAACACGAGTGAAAATGGTCCTAACACGCCAATTAAACCCGAACACAAGTGTTAAACACGTGTCATACCTATTTTGACACCAAAACCCTAATTTTGACCCATTTCAAAATTAGTTAACCAAACTCACCCAAAAAGGGTTCCATCACTTCCATAATCACTAATCCAAGTGATTAAACTCCAAATCAAAGCCTAATCAAGGCCAAAACGTCAACCGACCCAAAACCCGCCAAGTGACAAGAATAACAAGTCACTATAAACCCATTTCATTATCTAAAAGGGTTGTACAACAAACTAGCTCAAAACCCTAAATTGAATATCAAATCTAAACAAATGAAATTCGGAGTTTGAGCTTACCAATACCACCACAACGTAGCTAGGAGCGAGATGAACAACTTTAGAACCCGAGCTTTTGCGAGAATCCGACTCCTTCTTCTCCAAATCCCCCTCTCTCTCTAAAACTCTTACTCTCTCACCAGAATAAGATGAGAGTGTTTGTGTGGGTGTTAGTGGAGCAAATGAGGCTCCTAGAACTGATCTTGTGGCCTTAACTCTTTCCATAAGTGAAAATACCATTTTGCCCCTCTAAAAATCTTAAAATAACCCAGCTGGCCCGACAGACAAACTGGACGGCGTCCCAATTTCTGGACGGCGTCCAGCGTTTAACATCTGGACGGCGTCCCACAATCCTGGACGGCGTCCCGAACAACTAAAAAGTCAGAAACAGGATTAGGGTCTTACAATAATTCTAGCTAGTACACAAGTCGTTCAGCAAAGGCAATAAAGACACGTAATTCATACATCCAGAAACAAGTCATGCATTCTGGTTTTACTAGAACTACTTCCCATCCTTGGTCTTGTGGAACATAACCGTTATGGCCGTTGATAAGACAACGTGTTGTAACGTTGTCAAATTAATGTGGCCAACATGTTAAATTAATGTGGCCAACATGTTATGATCCAAGTCGGGTCATACCCAATAACAAGCTTACCAACACTTTCTTTGTATTTAATCTTAACGACTGGATCGTTAAATAAATACGCGACACTTGAACTTTATGAAATCGGTTTTCTGAAATGTTATTACTTGAAACAAATTATTTGGATAATTTGTATTTAATTATTTATAGGTTTAAATAATTATGTTGTGTTATATTTTATAAAATTGGTTTATAAAATAAGTGATTTAATAAATGCATACTTTATATAACAAGTTTTATATAATTACAAAGTATTTTATAACAAGTTGTATAAAATATAAACCTTGTTATAAAATTAATAGTGTGCAGATTTTGGAGTCTCCAAGGAGACACCCATGCTTTGTTTTGTCACTTTTAAGATAGCACAACTCCTTAGGTACATGCTTAAGTAGTCTACCAAGGTCTTGACTCAAGTAATGAATGTAACACATATCAAAAGATCAACAAAACTGCACACAATTCAGCCCCTTTTGCTGCCTGCTGCCGTGGGCTTTTGGAGGTCAAAAGGAGTTCAAATTTTGATCTTTGCAAGCTCTAATCAAGTGTCATTAAATCCTAACTAAAGTACTAGGTGTTGGAGGTTGGCTTGGTATTATCTCTTGAGGTTCCATAGTTTTGGAACTCCATTCATCACCAACTTTTGAAGGTAGCTGCTGTCCAAATCAGTAAGCTCAAAAGGAAGAGGTTCTTGCTTGGTTATTTAGCTCATTAAGTGTCTAAATCCTAACTTAAATCAAGGGTGGTTTTGGTGCTTCAAAGGCTTGAAGTTCTACACTTTTGTTCATCATCTTACTACCATTTTGAACAGCCCTTAAACTTGTTTTAAGGAGGTATATAACTCTTCCTTTTCTTGTTAATTGTAAGCATAATGTTCACAACTTGATCCATGGGATTTAGCTTTAAATTGGTTGAAGTTTAACAAGTAAAAGTTGATAATTACACGCTTCCGTTTATAATGATTCTTAAAAGGTTTTAAGATATATCAAACTTGTTAAATCCCAACAATGGTATCTAGAGCCGAAGTTGTTGAAATATGCTTCGAATTGTTGTTTTAAAACCCATCAACTTTGCATTCTAAGTACATGCATGAAAGAAGAATGCAAAAATCATGGGTTTTGGGAGGGTGTTTGATGAATGCCGAATTGTTAGGGCTCCAAAATTGGGTTTGGGCTCTTGCATTTTGGTCACAATTGGTTGCATGTTAATGTTCACAATCCTAGCCTTGACCGTGTGTTGATTGCATGCTATATTTGGTTGATTTATGATTCATTTGGTTTGTAATTATAATTATTCAATGGCATGTAATAATTGTTCAATTGGTTTGTAATAATTCATTCATTTGGTTATGTAATTCATTTTATATTTGGTATGTAAAATAGAATAGGTTGTAATTTCATTTTCTAGATAAAATGTATTAGGATACATATTTTGTAAAAAAAATGGAGATACAAGATGATGAATGAAGACTTGAAGAACACAAGTAGCATTTGGATGCAAGGTTAAGTGGGAGATTGGAAATCTCTTGCTTTGTGTTGAAATCCCTTACCCGGTGACATTTGTTTTCGGCTAAACAAATGTCCACCTAAATGGCTAGATTGTGAACATACTTATTTTGCATGTGTGGTTGTTTGTATGTTTATGGATTGTATGTTTGATTGTAACAAATTTATCACACAAGTTAACAACAAACATAACGACAATTTAATTGGTTAAATTAGACGTATTAAGTACATGCAAAATGGTAATTTAAATGGTTGAATTAAAATTGCACCCAAAAACCTTAATAAATGGTTATTAAGAACAAGAAAAGGATAACAAATATAAATTGGTTTATATCAAGTAATTGGCTAAATTACAAGACATGAAATTGGTTTTTCATAAGTACCATACACTAAATGCATGTTGGTGTATGGCATAAATGTTTTCTCAAACTAGAAATAACGAAAACTTAAAATCCCTTTTAAACAACAAGACAAACAAGTTAAATGCCATCCTTTTGTGCAAACACTTAAAAATATTAGGGAACTCTTAATGGGATAAAGGCCACCTAACCGTTATGAACAAACTAATATGATTGAGGTAAATTTCGCACACTTGTGGGATAAAGGTCACCTAACCACTAGTATGTTGAATTTACACGTTAGCACAAGTAGGACGACTTGATTTGGGAATCATGAACTTAGGGTCACCGAAGCATGATGAACAAATAGGCGTTGATGGGATAATATGCCATGCAAAAGGATTGCATGATCCCATAACTTAGAAGTTGCAAAAGGATTGCAATTGTCATATAATGACTACCTAGCTAAATCAAATGACGGGATAAAGGTCACCTAACCGAAATTTGGTTTACCGTTAGATTCTAAAATTTAATAAATATCAATTGGATTTAAAGGGTATTGATTGTTAAATTAAAATTAATACTTAAACAACTTTGTTAAATTTTGTAGATGGCCGCCAATAACAACAACATGCAAAACGCACCTATTAACTTGAACAACCTATCGTTAAGGTCTCTCCTCGAGAAAGACAAACTCAACCATACGAACTTTATGGATTGGTTCCACAATCTTAGGATTGTCCTCAAACTTGAGGATAAGGCGATGTGTTGGAAGACCCCATTCCCGATCAACCCGACCAGGATGATACGGAAGGCATGGCTTATTGGGATAAGTATTGCGCCGATTCGGTGCAAGTCGCTTGCCTAATGCTTGGGACTATGATACCCGAACTCCAAAAGGATTTCGAACATCATAGTGCATATGACATGATTACACAATTGAAGGAGATGTTCCTTCAACAAGCACGTGTCGAGCGCTTCGAAACGGTTCGAGCGTTACATGCATGTCGTATGGATGACACCCAATCCGTATCCTCTTATGTCCTCAAAATGAAAAGCCTTATTGATCGCGCAAACCGTCTTAATCTCAACATATCTAATGAGTTAGCCACCGATCTTATCCTTAACTCCCTATCAAAAAGGTTTGATCAATTTGTAATTAATTACAATATGAATGGGATGGATAAGAGCATAGGTGAACTTCACGGTATGCTTAGAACGGCGGAAACTAGCATGGGTAAAAGGGCTTTACCCGTGTTAGCAATCGATCAAGGTGGGTCAAAAGGTAACACCTCTAAGCCAAAGATGGCCAAGAGAAAAGGACCCGCCCATCAAGGCAAAGGGAAAGGGAAGATGGTTACCCCAACCATCAACAAGGCTAAGAAGCAAAAGGTAGCCGAGAAGGCAAACCCCAAAGAAGACCCATGTTTCGGTTGCGGTGAGATGGGTCATTGGAAACGAAACTGTCCAATCTATCTTAAGGAGTTGAAGGACAAGAGGGATGCAGGGCAAACCTCAGGTAATATATATATGGTATATATAGAGCTTAGTATTACTTCTTCTAATACATGGGTATTAGACACGGGATGTGGAACTCATATTTGCAATTCTTTGCAGGGGTTCAAAAGAAGTGATCATAAGGCGGGAACATCAAGTCTCTATATGGGCAATGGTGCAAAGGTGCATGTTAAAGCTCAAGGAGATTTTATTTTGAAGCTTCCAAGCGGATTGGAACTTATTTTAGAAAATGTTTTGTATGCTCCGGATTTGTGTAGAAACATTATTTCTATTTCTCGCTTAAAACAATGTGGTTACGTTGTTAATTTTATTGATGATGATATTCATGTTTCTAAAGACAATGTATTCTATTTCAAGGCTTCGCCTTCAAATGGAATTTATGAATTGGTTCATGATGACGCATCATCGAGCTCTATATACCATACAAGCACCAAGAAACTCAAAAGGGATTTGAGTGATTCCTATTTATGGCATTGTCGCCTTGGCCATATAAACAAGAACCGAATGCATACACTTCAAAAGAATGGACTTTTGAAATCAAATGAACTAGACTCATTTGATGTATGTGAATCTTGTTTACAAGGCAAAATGACAAAAGCACCTTTCCAAGGGACCTATGAAAGGGCTAAAGACTTATTGGGATTAATACATTCGGATGTATGTGGACCCTTTAAGCCCATAACTAGGAATGGTGAAAGATACTTCGTTACTTTCATTGATGACTTCAGTCGTTTCGGATATGTCTACTTGTTAAGACACAAGGACGAAACGTTTGAAGCATTCAAAGAATATCAAAACGAAGTACAAAATCAACTCAATAGGACAATTAAGGTACTTCGTACCGATAGAGGAGGTGAATACCTAAGCGATGCCCTCCAAGATCATCTTAGGAGTTGTGGGATTATCTCACAACTTACTCCACCCGGAACACCCCAACTTAATGGAGTTTCCGAAAGGAGGAACCGAACCCTAATGGATATGGTTCGATCTATGATGGCAAGAAGCTCGTTACCTCTATCATTTTGGGGTTATTGTCTATGCTCCGCAGCTCGTATTCTAAATATGGCCCCAACCAAGAAAGTGGAACGAACTCCTCATGAGATGTGGTTTGGAAAACCTCCATCTCTATCATACTTAAAGGTATGGGGATGTGAAGCTTATCCTAAGCGTTACGTCCCTAATAAGTTGGATGCTCGATCCACGAAGTGTATCTTCATAGGATATCCCAAGGATGATATGGGATACTATTTCTATGATCCATCCGAGCAGAATGTATTTGTTGCTCGGAAGGCAGAATTCCTTGAAACTAAGTTCCTAATGGAAGGAAATAGTGAAAGGAAGATAGATCTTGAAGAGGTTCAAGATCAAATAGATGATACACAATTGATTGACACTAGCACTCAACATGAAAATGTTGATAGTGATCAAATGGATGATCAAAATAAACAAGACATTCGTAGATCTGGTAGGATTAGCAATCCTCCTGAGAGATATGGTTTTCTCATAGATGGTTGCTATACGGTTGATTTGGATGAACCAACAAACTACCAAGATGCTTTATCAAGGATTGATAAAGATAAATGGCAGGAAGCCATGAAATCTGAGATGCAATCCATGTATGACAACCAAGTTTGGGAACTTGTTACGCAACCTCCTGGCTCTAGGCTAGTTGATTGTAAATGGCTTTTCAAAATGAAAACCGACATACATGGAAACTTGGATACATACAAAGCTAGACTTGTAGCAAAAGGTTTCACTCAAACTCAAGGGATTGATTATGATGAAACTTTCTCGCCAGTGGCAATGCTAAAGTCTATTAGGATATTATTTGCCATTGCTGCTCACTATGACTATGAAATATGGCAAATGGATGTCAAAACCGCTTTCCTAAATGGATATCTTGATGAAGATGTTTATATGGTACAGCCCGAAGGTTTTGTTGATCCGAAAAATCCTAAAAAGGTATGCAAGTTAAAGAAATCAATCTACGGATTGAAACAAGCATCTAGAATGTGGAATCATCGTTTTAATGAAGAGGCAAAGAAATTTGGCTTCATTAAAAATGGTGATGAAGCTTGTGTATACAGAAGGCTAGTGGGAGCTCTATAATGTTCCTTGTGCTATATGTGGATGATATATTATTGTTTGGGAATGATATAACCACAATGCAAGAGGTCAAAACTTGGCTAAAAGGTTGCTTCTCCATTAAGGATCTTGGAGAAGCACAATACATATTGGGGATTGGGATCTATAGGAATAGATCCAAGAGATTGATAGGTTTAAGTCAAAGTACATACATTGACAAAATCTTGAAAAGGTTCAAGATGGAAAACTCTAAGAAAGGTTTGGTACCTATTCAAAGAGGAACCGTTCTCAGTTCATCTCAGTGTCCTACCACGAAAGATGAACAAGAGAGAATGAAGAAAGTCCCATACGCATCTGCTATTGGGTCTATCATGTATGCAATGATATGTACTAGACCGGATGTGTCATGCGCTCTAAGCTTGACAAGTAGATACCAGAATAACCCAGGAAACAGTCATTGGATTGCTGTTAAAAGTATATTGAAATACCTTAGGAGGACTAAGGATATGTTTCTAATATATGGGTCTGGTGAGGAGGAACTCGCTGTAAAAGGTTACGTGGACGCGAGTTTCCAAACTGATCGAGATGATTCTCGATCACAATCCGGTTATGTCTTCACATTAAATGTTGGTGCGGTCTCTTGGAAGAGTTCAAAACAGGATGTTGTTGCATTATCCACTACAGAGTCGGAGTACATTGCCGCCTCATTGGCAGCTCAGGAAGCTGCATGGATGAAGAAATTCATAGACGACTTAGGAGTGGTCCCATCCATTCAGGACCCTCTTGAGATCTTTTGTGACAATGAGGGTGCGATTGCTCAAATCAAAGAACCTCGTGCTCACCAAAAGACCTGTCACATTGAGCAGAGATTCAACTACATAAGGGATGAAGTTGAAAAGGGAAAGATATGTATTCGCAAAGTTCACACAGATCTTAACATAGCGGATCCTCTCACGAAGCTCTTACATGGATCAAAACATGCTGGACATGTTTGTGCGTTAGGGCTTCGATATTCTAGTGATTGGTCATGATATGTTTTAAGTATTGTAACGGAACGAAGTAGTTCAAACTCATTTATACAATTATGGCATTAATTTATCTTGAGTTATGTTCCTATTTTGCATATTTTATCCATGAATAAGTAATTATTCTAAAATTCCATAGTCGATCACATTCGTGGGAACAAGTGTGAGGTTTAGACTATTATGAACTTGGATTGGTATACATTCACGGGATGAATGTGGGGCAAGGTTGCAACCAAGGTTCATAGATATTTGTGGGACACAAATATTGGAAGACCCGCTCTCAAGACTTACTAAATAGAGCCTTTGTGGTCGATCACATGTAGTCTTGATTAAAGGCGAATATCATTGTATCCTCTGACCTGAGATACATATTGGGCTCGGATATTTACCAAGTATTGTGCCTTGATTCTTTCCTTCGCTAGTCTGAAATATGGTAGTTCATAAGGGAGAGCTCAGGTATAATGCAAGATACATATTTAGGACGTATGTAGTCAAGATGGAATTTGTCCCTCTTATTCGTTGAGAGTCAGATGTCTAAGGCCTGATAAAGTTAAATCTATAAGAGAGTGATCACTCTGTATCTCTTGGATTTAACATGACATCTAGGACGAAAGGAAATAATGATAGATTCACCTATTCATGTTCGAGACGGGAACTCGAAAAGGATGATGTTATTGAATGGCACAAAGTCATAACATATTGGGGGTGATGGACGGTCGTTAGGTGGTATCCGTCACTTGCATTAATTTCTTATGTTTCTCGTGCAAGTGGGAGATTGAAGGTATTTCGTATGCCCGAGAGACATATTAAATTAATGTGGCCAACATGTTATGATCCAAGTCGGGTCATACCCAATAACAAGCTTACCAACACTTTCTTTGTATTTAATCTTAACGACTGGATCGTTAAATAAATACGCGACACTTGAACTTTAAGAAATCGGTTTTCTGAAATGTTATTACTTGAAACAAATTATTTGGATAATTTGTATTTAATTATTTATAGGTTTAAATAATTATGTTGTGTTATATTTTATAAAATTGGTTTATAAAATAAGTGATTTAATAAATGCATACTTTATATAACAAGTTTTATATAATTACAAAGTATTTTATAACAAGTTGTATAAAATATAAACCTTGTTATAAAATTAATAGTGTGCAGATTTTGGAGTCTCCAAGGAGACACCCATGCTTTCTTTTGTCACTTTTAAGATAGCACAACTCCTTAGGTACATGCTTAAGTAGTCTACCAAGGTCTTGACTCAAGTAATGAATGTAACACATATCAAAAGATCAACAAAACTGCACACAATTCAGCCCCTTTTGCTGCCTGCTGCCGTGGGCTTTTGGAGGTCAAAAGGAGTTCAAATTTTGATCTTTGCAAGCTCTAATCAAGTGTCATTAAATCCTAACTAAAGTACTAGGTGTTGGAGGTTGGCTTGGGTATTATCTCTTGAGGTTCCATAGTTTTGGAACTCCATTCATCACCAAATTTTGAAGGTAGCTGCTGTCCAAATCAGTAAGCTCAAAAGGAAGAGGTTCTTGCTTGGTTATTTAGCTCATTAAGTGTCTAAATCCTAACTTAAATCAAGGGTGGTTTTGGTGCTTCAAAGGCTTGAAGTTCTACACTTTTGTTCATCATCTTACTACCATTTTGAACAGCCCTTAAACTTGTTTTAAGGAGGTATATAACTCTTCCTTTTCTTGTTAATTGTAAGCATAATGTTCACAACTTGATCCATGGGATTTAGCTTTAAATTGGTTGAAGTTTAACAAGTAAAACTTGATAATTACACGCTTCCGTTTATAATGATTCTTAAAAGGTTTTAAGATATATCAAACTTGTTAAATCCCAACAGTTTTTACACAATATCATACAAACATGGACTCCAAATCTTGTCCTTATTTTAGTATGCAACATCGGAAGCTCTTAGTATTCACCTGAGAATAAACATGCTTTAAACGTCAACAAAAATGTTGGTGAGTTATAGGTTTAACGTATATATATCAAATCGTAATAATAGACCACAAGATTTCATATTTCAATACGCATCCCATACATAGAGATAAAAATCATTCATATGGTGAACACCTGGTAATCGACATTAACAAGATGCATATATAAGAATATCCCCCATCATTCCGGGACACCCTTCGGATATGATATAAATTTCGAAGTACTAAAGCATCCGGTACTTTGGATGGGGTTTGTTAGGCCCAATAGATCTATCTTTAGGATTCGCGTCAATTAGGGTGTCTGTTCCCTAATTCTTAGATTACCAGACTTAATAAAAAGGGGCATATTCGATTTCGATAATTCAACCATAGAATGTAGTTTCACGTACTTGTGTCTATTTTGTAAATCATTTATAAAACCTGCATGTATTCTCATCCCAAAAATATTAGATTTTAAAAGTGGGACTATAACTCACTTTCACAGATTTTTACTTCGTCGGGAAGTAAGACTTAGCCACTGGTTGATTCACGAACCTATAACAATATATACATATATATCAAAGTATGTTCAAAATATATTTACAACACTTTTAATATATTTTGATGTTTTAAGTTTATTAAGTCAGCTGTCCTCGTTAGTAACCTACAACTAGTTATCCACAGTTAGATGTACAGAAATAAATCGATAAATATTATCTTGAATCAATCCACGACCCAGTGTATACATATCTCAGTATTGATCACAACTCAAACTATATATATTTTGGAATCAACTTCAACCCTGTATAGCTAACTCTAACATTCACATATAGAGTGTCTATGGTTGTTCCGAAATATATATAGATGTGTCGACATGATAGGTTGAAACATTGTATACGTGTCTATGGTATCTCAAGATTACATAATATACAATACAAGTTGATTAAGTTATGGTTGGAATAGATTTGTTACCAATTTTCACGTAGCTAAAATGAGAAAAATTATCCAATCTTGTTTTACCCATAACTTCTTCATTTTAAATCCGTTTTGAGTGAATCAAATTGCTATGGTTTAATATTGAACTATATTTTAAATCTAAATAGAAAAAGTATAGGTTTATAGTCAGAAAAATAAGTTACAAGTCGTTTTGGTAAAGGTAGTCATTTCAGTCGAAAGAACGACGTCTAGATGACCATTTTAGAAAACATACTTCCACTTTGAGTTTAACCATAATTTTTGGATATAGTTTCATGTTCATAATAAAAATCATTTTCCCAGAATAACAACTTTTAAATCAAAGTTTATCATAGTTTTTAATTAACTAACCCAAAACAGCCCGCGGTGTTACTACGACGGCGTAAATCCGGTTTTACGGTGTTTTTCGTGTTTCCATGTTTTAAATCATTAAGTTAGCATATCATATAGATATAGAACATGTGTTTAGTTGATTTTAAAAGTCAAGTTAGAAGTATTAACTTTTATTTGCGAACAAGTTTAGAATTAACTAAACTATGTTCTAGTGATTACAAGTTTAAACCTTCGAATAAGATAGCTTTATATGTATGAATTGAATGATGTTATGAACATCATTACTACCTCAAGTTCCTTGGATAAACCTACTGGAAATGAGAAAAATAGATCAAGCTTCAAAGGATCCTTGGATGGCTTGAAAGTTCTTGAAGCAGAATCATGACACGAAAATAATTTCAAGTAAGATTTCCACTTGAAATAAGATTGTTATAGTTATAGAAATTGAATTAAAGTTTGAACAAAGGTTTCTTGATCTTGGATGATTACTTGGAATGGATTTAGAAAACTTGGAAGTAAACTTGCAGTCTTGGAAGTATTCTTGATTTTATGAAACTAGAACTTTTGGAATTTATGAAGAACACTTAGAACATGAAGATAGAACTTGAGAGAGATCAATTAGATGAAGAAAATTGAAGAATGAAAGTGTTTGTAGGCGTTTTTGGTCATTGGTGTATGGATTAGATATAAAGGATATGTAATTTTGTTTTCATGTAAATAAGTCATGAATGATTACTCATATTTTTGTAATTTTATGAGATATTTCATGCTAGTTGCCAAATGATGGTTCCTACATGTGTTAGGTGACTCACATGGGCTGCTAATAGCTGATCATTGGAGTGTATATACCAATAGTACATACATCTAAAAGCTGTGTATTGTACGAGTACGAATACGGGTGCATACGAGTAGAATTGTTGATGAAACTGAACGAGGATGTAATTGTAAGCATTTTTGTTAAGTAGAAGTATTTTGATAAGTGTCTTGAAGTCTTTCAAAAGTGTATGAATACATATTAAAACACTACATGTATATACATTTTAACTGAGTCGTTAAGTCATCGTTAGTCGTTACATGTAAATGTTGTTTTGAAACATTTAGGTTAACGATCTTGTTGAATATTGTAAACCCATTGTTTATTATAACAAATGAGATGTTAAATTGTTATATTATCATGATATTATGATATATAATATATCTTAGTATGATATATATACAGTTAAATGTCATTACAACGATAATCGTTACATATATGTCTCGTTTCGAAATCATTAAGTTAGTAGTCTTATTTTTACATATGTATTTCATTGTTAATACACTTAATAATATATTTACTTATCATTTAACATAATTAACCAAGTGTATCAATATCTTAATATGATTCATATGTACCTAGTAAGACGTTGTTATAACGATAATCGTTATATATATATCGTTTTCGAGTTTCTTAAATTAATAGTCTCATTTTTATGTATATTACTCATTGTTAAAATACTAATGAGATACATACTTATAATAAAATCATGTTAACTATATATATAACCATATATATGTCATCGTATAGTTTTTACAAGTTTTAACGTTCGTGAATCACCGGTCAACTTGGGTGGTCAATTGTCTATATGAAACCTATTTCAATTAATCAAGTCTTAACAAGTTTGATTGCTTAACATATTGGAAACACTTAATCATGTAAATAACAATTTAATTTAATATATATATATATATATATATATATATATATATATATATATATATATATATATATATATATATATATATATATATATATATATATATATATATATATATATATATATATATAAACATGGAAAAGTTCGGGTCACTACACAGGCCGCGCTACATACCAACAATAACTCTGAATCTAGCAATACAGCTAACGGCGCAAGAAATCGTGTAGGATGCTCCTACAAAGAATTCACTACCTGCAAACCTTCAAAATTTGATGGGACCGAAGGACCAATCGGATTGAAACGGTGGACCGAGAAAGTTGAATCGGTCTTTGCCATAAGTAAGTGTGCTGAAGGAGACAAAGTGAAGTACACTACGCATACCTTCACAGGTATTGCGTTAACATGGTGGAATACCTATCTAGAGCAAGTGGGACAAGATGCTGCTTACGCGCTACCGTGGTCAGCATTCAAGTACTTGATGAACGAGAAGTACCGTCCTAGAACCGAGGTCAATAAGCTCAAGTCAGAACTTAGAGGGTTACGAACACAGGGATTCGATATTACTTCATACAAAAGACGATTCACAGAATTGTTCCTATTGTTTCCGAGAGTGTTCGAAGATGAGGAAGAGAAGATCGACGCATTTGTGAAAGGGTTACCGGAGAGAATCCAAGAAGATATAAGTTCACACGATCCTGCCTTCATACAAAAGGCATGTAAAATGGCTCACAAACTAGTGAACCAGATTGAGGGAAGAATTAAAGAACAGGTGGCCGAAGAGGCCAACATGAAGCTAGTCAAAAGAAAGTGGGAGGAAAACGGTGATAAGAGTCACCAAAACAACAACAACTATCCCAACAATCGCAACATCAATCGCAACTACAACAAACGGCAAAACAACAACAACAACAACAACAACTACAACAATCATTTCAACAACAATAACAACCGCAACAACAACAACAATCAGAAGCAGCTATGCCAAAGGTGTGAAAAGTATCACTCGGGGTTCTGCACCAAATTTTGCAACAAGTGTAAAAGAAATGGTCATAGCGCGGCGAAGTGTGAGGTCTACAGACCAGGGGTTAACAGAACGAAAGGAACAAATGGTGTCGGAATGAGTAATGGCAGAGCAAGTAGTGTCGGAGCAAGTTATGCCAATGTATTTTGTTATAAATGTGGAAAACCGGGTCACATTACTAGAAATTGCCCGAACCAGGAGAACACGAATGGACAAGGCCGCGGAAGAGTTTTTAATATTAATGCGGCAGAGGCACAGGAAGACCCGGAGCTTGTTACGGGTACGTTTCTTATTGAAAATAAATCTGCTTACGTTTTATTTGATTCGGGTGCGGATATAAGCTATATGAGTAGAGATTTTTGTGCTAAATTAAGTTATCCATTGACGCCTTTGGATAGTAAATTTTTACTCGAATTAGCAAATGGTAAATTAATTTCAGCAGATAATATATGTCGGAATCGAGAAATTAAACTGGTTAGCGAAACATTTAAGATTGACTTGATACTAGTAGAGTTAGGGAGTTTTGATGTGATTATCCGTATGGACTGGTTAAAAGAAGTGAAAGCAGAGATCGTTTGTTACAAAAATGCAATTCGCATTATACGAGAAAAAAGAAAACCCTTAATGGTGTACGGAGAAAAGGGCAACACGAAGCTACATCTTATTAGTAATTTGAAGGCACAAAAACTTATAAGAAAAGGTTGCTATGCTGTTCTAGCACACGTCGAGAAAGTACAAACTGAAGAAAAGAGCATCAATGATGTTCCCGTCGCAAAAGAATTTCCCGATGTATTTCCGAAAGAATTACCGGGATTACCCCCACATCGATCTGTTGAATTTCAAATAGATCTTGTACCAGGAGCTGCACCAATAGCTCGTGCTCCTTACAGACTCGCACCCAGCGAGATGAAAGAACTACAAAGCCAATTACAAGAACTTTTAGAGCGTGGTTTCATTCGACCAAGCACATCACCGTGGGGAGCTCCTGTTTTGTTTGTCAAGAAGAAAGATGGTACATTCAGGTTGTGTATCGACTACCGAGAGTTGAACAAACTTACCATCAAGAACCGCTATCCACTGCCGAGAATTGATGACTTATTTGATCAACTACAAGGCTCGTCTGTTTATTCAAAGATTGACTTACGTTCCGGGTATCATCAAATGCGGGTGAAAGAAGATGATATTCCAAAGACTACTTTCAGAACACGTTACGGTCATTACGAGTTTATGGTCATGCCGTTTGGTTTAACTAATGCACCAGCTGTGTTCATGGACCTTATGAACCGAGTGTGTGGACCATACCTTGACAAGGTTGTCATTGTTTTCATTGATGACATACTAATTTACTCAAAGAATGACCAAGAACACGGTGAACATTAGAGAAAGGTGTTAGAAGTATTGAGGAAGGAAGAATTGTACGCTAAGTTTTCAAAGTGTGCATTTTGGTTGGAAGAAGTTCAATTTCTCGGTCACATAGTGAACAAAGAAGGTATTAAGGTGGATCCGGCAAAGATAGAAACTGTTGAAAAGTGGGAAACCCCGAAAACTCCGAAACACATACACCAGTTTTTAGGACTAGCTGGTTACTACAGAAGGTTCATCCAAGACTTTTCCAGAATAGCAAAACCCTTGACTGCGTTAACGCATAAAGGGAAGAAATTTGAATAGAAGGATGAACAAGAGAAAGCGATTCAGTTATTGAAGAAAAAGCTAACTACGGCACCTATATTGTCATTGCCTGAAGGGAATGATGATTTTGTGATTTATTGTGACGCATCAAAGCAAGGTCTCGGTTGTGTATTAATGCAACGAACGAAGGTGATTGCTTATGCGTCTAGACAATTGAATATTCACGAACAAAATTATAAGACGCATGATTTGGAATTAGGCGCGGTTGTTTTTGCATTAAAGACTTGGAGGCGCTACTTATATGGGGTTAAAAGTATTTAATATATACCAACCACAAAAGTCTTCAACACATATTTAATTAGAAACAACTGAATATGAGGCAGCGTAGGTGGATTGAATTGTTGAATGATTACGACTTTGAGATTCGTTACCACCCGGGGAAGGCAAATGTGGTAGCCGACGCATTGAGCAGGAAGGACAGAGAACCCATTCGAGTAAAATCTATGAATATAATGATTCACAATAACCTTACTACTCAAATAAAGGAGGCGCAACAAGGAGTTTTAAAAGAGGGAAATTTAAAGGATGAAATACCCAAAAGATCGGAGAAGCATCTTAATATTTGGGAAGACGGAACCCGGTATAGGGCTGAAAGGATTTTGGTACGAAAATTTAGAGATATGAGAGAAATGGTACTTAGAGAAGCTCATAAAACCAGATACTCAATACATCCTGGAACGGGGAAGATGTACAAGGATCTCAAGAAACATTTTTGGTGGCCGGGTATGGAAGCCAATGTTACTAAATACGTAGGAGAATGTTTGACGTGTTCGAAGGTCAAAGCTGAGCATCAGAAACCATCAGGTCTACTTCAGCAACCCGAAATTCTGGAATGGAAATGGGAAAACATTACCATGGATTTCATCACTAAATTGCCAAGGACTGCAAGTGGTTTTGATACTATTTGGGTAATAGTTGATCGTCTCACCAAATCAGCACACTTCCTGCCAATAAGAGAAAATAACAAGATGGAGAAGTTAGCACGACTGTATTTAAAGGAAGTCGTCTCCAGACATGGAATACGAATCTCTATTATCTCTGATAGGGATGGCAGATTTATTTCAAGATTCTGGCAGACATTACAGCAAGCATTAGGAACTCGTCTAGACATGAGTACTGCCTATCATCCACAAACTGATGGGCAGAGTGAAAGGATGATACAAACGCTTGAAGGCATGCTACGAGCATGTGTTATTGATTTCGGAAACAGTTGGGATCGACATCTACCATTAGCAGAATATTCCTACAACAACAGCTACCATTCAATCATTGAGATGGCGCCGTTTGAAGCACTTTATGGTAGAAAGTGCAGGTCTCCGATTTGTTGGAGTGAAGTGGGGGATAGACAGATTAAGGGTCCGGAGATAATACAAGAAACTACCGAGAAGATCATCCAAATTCAACAACGGTTGAAAACCGCCCAAAGTCGACAAAAGAGCTACGCTGACATTAAAAGAAAAGATATAGAATTTGAAATTGGAGAGATGGTCATGCTTAAAGTTGCACCTTGGAAAGGCATTGTTCGATTTGGTAAATGAGGGAAATTAAATCCATGGTATATCGGACCATTCAAGATTATTGATCGTGTCGGACCAGTAGCTTACCGACTTGAGTTACCTCAACAACTCGCGGCTGTACATTGATGGAATTTGACAATATTTTAAGCAAACATGTTCTACATTTTAACATTCATAAATCCTATTTTATGAAGTTTAAAGTGAGCGGAAGCATGCAAAGTTCATGTTATATTTCAACCATTTTAAAAGACAAATTCCATAAATATATCAAGTCTTGAATAATATGCTTACATACAACAAGTGGGTTTAGTATTTTACCTCCTCAAGCTAGTTGAGGGTTAATCAAAAGATGAAGAAAAAGGATGATGAAATGGAGCTTCTAACTTGAAGCCTCAAGTATTTAATACCCACAAACTTTTGCACCAACACCACCTTTGAAGAGTTAGGATTTTTGACACTTGAATAACACAAACCAACAAGCAAAAGACCCTCTTTCTTTCTCCTTTTTGCTTCGGCCAACAGCAGGAAAAATGGGGAGGAGAGAGCTTTTTTTCAACTAGTTTTGATACTTGTGTGTTTTTATGGATAAAGCCTTAAGCATGCACTTAAGGATATGTGCATATTTAAAGTATCCAACCACCTTGCATCCTCTTTCTTTTACCCAAAAATGCCATCATGGTAAGTATTATTTTTATAAAAAAAAGAACCCCCCTTTTTTTTATAAAACAAGTTATAAAAGAATGCATTTGTTAGATACTTCTATTTTATAAACCAATTTATAAAATATAGCACAACATAATTATTTAAACCTATAAATAATTATTTCTTTATCTTATAAATTATCCAAATAATTTATCTCATGTGATAATATTTTAGAAAACCAATTTTCTAAAATTTAAGTGTCGCGTATTTATTTAATGATCCAATCGTTAAGATTAAATACGCATAAGGTGTCGGTAAGCTTGTTATTGGGTATGACCCGACTTGGATCATAACAAATTAGCCACATTGATTTAATATGTCTCTCGGGCACACGAAAAACCTACAATCTCCCACTTGCACGAGAAACATAAGAAATTAATGCAAGTGATGGATACCACCTAATGACCGTCCATCACCCCCAATATGTTATGACTTAGTGCCATTCAATAACATCACCCCTTTCGAGTTTCCCTCTCGAATATGAATAGGTGAATCTTTCATTATATCCTTTTGTCCTAGATGTCATGTTAAATCCAAGAGACATAGAGTGATCACTCTCTTATAGATTTAACTTTATCAGGCCTTAGACATCTGACTCTCAACGAATAAGAGGGACAAATTCCATCTTGGCTACATATGTCCTAGACACTACACTTTGTACCATACCTGAAGCCTCCCTTAAGAGCTACCTTTTCAGAATAGCGAAGGAAAGAATCAAGGCACAATATTCGGTGAATATCTGAACCCAATATGTATCTCAGGTCAGAGGATACAATGATATTCTCCTTTACTCAAGATTACATGTGATCAACCACAAAGGCTCCATACAGTGAATCTTGAGAGCGGGTCTTCCAATATTTGGGTCCCACAAATATCTATGAACCTTGGTTGCAACCTTTCCCCACATTCACCATTTGAATGTTAACCAATCCAAGTTCATAATAGTCTAGACCTCACACTTGTTCCCACAAATGTGATCAACTACGGAATTTTAGAATAATTATTTATTCATGGATAAAATATGCAAAATTGGAACATGACTCATAATTAAATTAATACCATAATTGTATTAATGAGTTTAAACTAATTCATTCCGTTACAATACATAAAACAGATCATTTCCAATCACTAGAATATCGAAGCCCTAATGCACAAACATGTCCCTCATGTTTTGGCCCATGTAAAAGCTTCGTGAGTGGATCCGCAACATTATGATCTGTGTGAACTTTGTGAATACATATCTTTCCCTTCTCAACCTCATCCCTGATGTAGTTGAATCTTCGCTCAATGTGACGAGTCTTTTGATGAGCACGAGGTTCCTTGATTTGAGCAATCGCACCCTCGTTGTCACAAAAGATCTCAAGAGGGTCCTGAATGGAATGGACCACTCCTAAGTCGTCGATGAATTTCTTCATCCATGAAGCTTCCTGAGCTTCCAGTGAGGCGGCAATGTACTCCGACTCTATAGTGGATAACGCAACAACATCCTGTTTTGAACTCTTCCAAGAGACCGCACCACCATTTAACATGAAGACATAACCGAATTGTGATTGAGAATCATCTCGGTCAGTTTGGAAGCTCGCATCCACGTAACATTTTACAGCGAGTTCCTCCTCACCAGACCCATATATTAGAAACAAATCCTTAGTCCTCCTTAGGTATTTCAATATACTTTTAACATCAATCCAATGACTGTTTCCTGGGTTATTCTGGTATCTACTTGTCAAGCTTAGAGCGCATGACACATCCGGTCTAGTACATATTATTGCATACATGATTGACCCAATAGCAGATACGTATGGGACATTTTTTGTGATGACCCGAAAATTTCCGATCAAATTTAAACTTTAATCTTTATATGTTCCCGACACGATGAGCAAAAATATGTAATGTTGAGTCTCGAAAGTTTTGAAAACTATATTCATATAATCAATTACCCTTTGACCATGCCTAACGATTCACGAACAATTATGTGTAAATAAATATATATACATACACATGTGTGATTATTAAATTGAGATATATTATATAAAACATCGAACGGATTAGTGAATATGATTATAAGCTATGAGATCTATTTTATGAACCTGGAAATACTATCAAGATATTGAATAGATAATACTTTACATGAATGTATTTG
This sequence comes from Rutidosis leptorrhynchoides, assembly GCF_046630445.1. Taxonomy (NCBI): domain Eukaryota; kingdom Viridiplantae; phylum Streptophyta; class Magnoliopsida; order Asterales; family Asteraceae; genus Rutidosis; species Rutidosis leptorrhynchoides. The sequence continues at coordinate 171,267,071 of NC_092337.1, forward strand.
TTCGATGTAAGTTTATTGACGAGATTAAAAGATAATATCAAATGATTGAATTATCAGATACATTGAATTATGATTAAGTGTATCTGTTATGAGGTCCACTTTGAATTAGGTAACCCTTATTATTAACCGTATTCGGAAAATAGTAAAGTGAGTTATAAGTGAAGACAAATGTGTCAATTAACGGGAACTAGCCAAATGTTAGTGGAGTTTTCTGTTCGACTTTCTATATAAACGTTAACTAGTTAACCTTCCTATTATTTAGAGTGAAAGTGAAACTTTGGGAATATAGTTATATTATATAGAAAGTTTAAGGAAAACAAACTAAACGTTGACGCATAAGGAAATTATATTTTTTAAAGTATAAACGTTATAGGATATAATATTATAAACAATCTTCAAATATACTTTGAAATATAATTAAAATCTAAATATTTTATTAAAGTATATCAAACCTATATATTATAAATATATTTTAATTTAGTCAAAAGACGTTTTGGTTTAAGTAATGTATTAAATATACTTCGATAACTAACGAGGGTATGAATTATAAAAGTAAATGACCAAAACACTCAAAAGATTAAGCTACACTCTGAGTGGGTTAGTTTTTAATTAATTTAAGTCTAGTTATTAATAAAGGTACATGTCACAAAACGTTTAATTTAAAATAAAATATTTTGACAAACAACGAGGCTTTGATTTATAGAAGGAAATGACCACAACGCTCAACTTTATAAGTTATATTTTTATAAAGGTAATTTATTGTTATGTAAGTCTAATTTTTGTAAAAGGTATACGTCACGTAATATAAAGGACTAGTTTTCTAAACGTACGAAAGTGCGCCCGAAAAACGGAAAGTGGTACATGAGTCGTGAGACCACGACCGTGTCATTTTTGTAAAAATTATATTTTTACCATGAACGTAAATATAATATAATATATAAGTAATTATATAAATTAAAAATAATAAATATATAATAATAATAAAATGATGTTACATGTAACATGAAATGGACGTTCACTTTACTTACACGTTTTTTTTTTTTAATATTATATTAGTATATATTAAAATGGTGTCGGCAGGAAAATGTTGTGCATTGGGTAGGTGGGTGTAACATCTTATAAAGCGAGCGTTTTTCAGTTATGTGATCATTCACTTCATCAAACACCTCGTATAATTTCTTATATATCATTAATATTATTATTATTATTAAAATTAAGATTTTATCTTATTATTATTATTATTATTAGTAGTAGTAGTATAATTATTAGTAATATTATACATAAAATACTACGACGAGGTTCTGCCCGCGTGATCTCAAAATGAGTTTTATAAGTAGGATAGGGCTAAGGAAATTATGGGTTATAGCTTTGGAGATATTGGGTAATGTTCGGGGGTTATGCTCATGAGGTCAATCTAGTGTTTGTCGTCTCCGTTGCGTCTACGTACCTTTCCTACAATATTGAATCTCAATATTGATACGTGAGTACTCATAATTTAATTTTTACATACTAATAGTGTATCCCTGACTAGTGCTCGAGAATATAGGATTGTGCATGCTTGTATTTTTGATATTGCCCTTAGATAGGTTATGTTGAATCCTGAATTAGTTACACCTACGGTTGAGATAAGGTATAAGATATGCATGTCCTTGGAAAGCTAGCAAAAAATTAAGAATTTTTCATTTAGATATCGAATGGATTCGATGAACGGTTAGAAAGTTATGAATTAAACAATTAATTTCGTAATTAAGATTGCTAATGATAATTAGTGAACTAATTTTCTGGGTAATAAAAAGTGGTTATTTGGATTCTACTCGTCGAGTAGATGAATTTTCATATAAAGCACGTCTCGTTTCGTTGAACGGTTGTCAAGTAATGGACAAAAGAAGTTTTGCAAATTTTGAAAAAATGTCGAAAAGGGAACTGAAATTCTCGCTGATCTGCGTTGTTTCAGATTTAAAAAAAAAAATACCACTGAATTCTTTGCTGTAAAGTCTAGCAAACGACTCGGGCCGTTTGTCAATTTGAGTCTCGACGATTTTTCTAAAAATCGTCAAAGTTGACTATTTGGTCACATTTTAAAATTCTGAAAAGAGCTGAAACTTTTTATTAAAAATGTCAGTTTTGTATCAGTTGTCATGGTCGGCCTGATGTGTGTTTACTTTTGCCAAAAATCATGTTATATCTTTGTGGTAACGAGAATTTGATGGCTTTGACCGTTTGTCAATCCGAGTTTCGAGGAATTTTCTAAAAATCTCCAAAGTAGGCTACTCGTCACTTTTGTAAATTTATTAAAGCTGAAAAATTAACTTTGAAACGCAGAAACCGCGTTGGCAACTACGAGTTGTCTAGGTTTAGTTTACTTCTGTAAAATTTATGCTTAATCTTTTTGGTAATGTGTAACTTTTATCTTTGGCCGTTTATCAATCGGAGTTCCGATAATTTTTCTAAAAATCGCTGAAGTGGCCGTTTAGTCATGTTTGACTGAAAAATCATTTTTGTATAAGTTATTGTATTTTTGCATGCGACCTCGTTTTTACTTTAACCTTTGACTTTTGCACATTAGTCTCGAGCATTGGGATTATGGTACACTATGACTTGGCCTAATTTATTAGACAAATATTGACAAATACATAAATATATATAATTACTATAGGTTCGTGAATCCGAGGCCAACCCTACACTTGTTCAATGATGTTATATGTATTCTTACTACAAAATACAGTATGGTGAGTTTCATTATTCCCTTTTTAAATGCTTTTGCAATATATATTTTTGGGACTGAGAATACATGCGCTGTTTTTATAACTGTTTTACGAAATAGACACAAGTAATTGAAACTACATTATATGGTTGAATGATCGAAATCGAATATGCCCTTTTTAGTCTGGTAATCTAAGAATTAGGGAACAGACACCCTAATTGATGCAAATCCTAAAGATAGATCTATCGGGCCCAACAAGCCTCATCCAAAGTACCGGATGCTTTAGTACTTCGAAATTTATATCATGTCCGAAGGAGGATCCCAGAATGATGGGGATATTCTTATATGCATATTGTTAATGTCGGTTACCAGGTGTTCACCATATGAATGATTATTTTTGTCTCTATGCATGGGACGTATATTTATGAGAACTGGAAATGAAATTCTTGTGGTCTATTAAAATGATGGAAATAAATGATTATGATAAACTAATGAACTCACCAACCTTTTGGTTGACACTTTAAAGCATGTTTATTCTCAGGTGTTAAAGAAATCTTCCGCTGTGCATTTGCTCATTTTAAAGATATTACTTGGAGTCTTTCATAGCATATTTCGAAGAACGTTGCATCCGAGTCATTGAGTTCATCGAAGATTATTATTAAATCAATTTATAGTTGGATAGTGGATATTATGAAATGGTATGCATGCCTGTCAATTTTCGATGTAAAGAAAGATTGTCTTTTAAAAACGAATGCAATGTTTGTAAAATGTATCATATAGAGGTCAAATACCTCGCAATGTAATCAACTATTGTGAATCGTTTATAATGTATATGAACGGGTCCTTTCATTTTTCATCCTCTCTTGTTCATCTTTTGTGGTGGGACACTGAGATGAACTGAGAACGGTTCCTCTTTGAATAGGTACCAAACCTTTCTTAGAGTTTTCCATCTTGAACCTTTTCAAGACTTTATCAATGTATGTACTTTGACTTAAACCTATCAATCTCTTGGATCTATTCCTATAGATCCCTATCCCCAATATGTATTGTGCTTCTCCAAGATCCTTGATGGAGAAGCAACCCTTTAGCCAAGTTTTGACTTCTTGCATTGTGGTAATATCATTCCCAAATAATAATATATCATCCACATATAGCACAAGGAACATTATGGTGCTCCCACTAGCCTTCTTGTATACACAAGCTTCATCACCATTTTTAATGAAGCCAAATTTCTTTGCCTCCTCATTAAAACGATGATTCCACATTCTCGATGCTTGTTTCAATCCGTAGATTGATTTCTTTAACTTGCATACCTTTTTAGGATGTTTTGGATCAACAAAACCTTCGGGCTGTACCATATAGACATCTTCCATAAGATATCCATTTAGGAAAGCGGTTTTGACATCCATTTGCCATATTTCATAATCATAATGAGCAGCAATGGCAAATAATATCCTAATAGACTTTAGCATTGCCACAGGCGAGAAAGTTTCATCATAGTCAACCCCTTGAGTTTGAGTGAAACCTTTTGCTACAAGTCTAGCTTTGTATGTATCCAAGTTTCCATGTATGTCGGTTTTCTTCTTGAAAATCCATTTGCAATCAACTAGCTTGGAGCTAGGAGGTTGCACAACAAGTTCCCAAACTTGGTTTTCATACATGGATTGCATCTCGGCGTTCATGGCTTCCTGCCATTTGTCTTTATCAATCCTTGATAAAGCATCTTCGTAGTTTGTCGGTTCATCCAAATCAACTGTATAGCAACCATCCACGAGAAAACCATATCTCTTAGGAGGATTACCTATCCTACTAGATCTACGAACGCTCTGTATACTTTGATCATCCACATGATCATTTTCAACATCCTCATGTTGAGTGCTAGTGTCAACCATTTGTGTATCATTGACTTGATCTTGAACCTCTACAAGATCTATTTTCCTTTCACCATCACCTTCCATAAGGAATTTGGTTTCAAGGAATTCCGCCTTTCGAGCAACAAATACATTTTGCTCGGTCGGATCATAGAAATAGTATCCCATATCATCCTTAGGATATCCTATGAAGATACACTTTGTGGATCGAGCATGTAACTTATTAGCAACATGGCGCTTAGGATAAGCTTCACATCTCCATACTTTCAAGTATGAAAGAGAAGGAGGTTTTCCAAACCACATCTCATGAGGAGTTCGTTCCACTTTCTTGGTTGGGGCCATATTTAAAATACGGGCCGCGGATCTTAGGCAATAACCCCAAAATGATAGAGGTAACGAGCTTCTTGCCATCATAGATCGAACCATATCCATTAGAGTACGATTCCTCCTTTCGGAAACTCCATTAAGTTGGGGTGTTCCGGGTGGAGTAAGTTGTGAGATAATCCCAGAACTCCTAAGATGATCTTGGAAAGCATCGCTTAGGTATTCACCTCCTCTATCGGTACGAAGTACCTTAATTGTCTTATTGAGTTGATTTTGTACTTCGTTTTGATATTCTTTGAATGCTTCAAACGTTTCGTCCTTGTGTCTTAATAAGTAGACATATCCGAAACGACTAAAGTCATCAATGAAAGTAACAAAGTATCTTTCACCATTCCTTGTCATGGGCTTAAAGGGTCCACACACATCCGAATGTATTAATCCCAATAAGTCTTTAGCCCTTTCATAGGTCCCTTTAAAAGGTGCTTTAGTCATCTTGCCTTGTAAACAAGATTCACATACATCAAACGAATCCATTTCATTTGATTTCAAAAGTCCATTCTTTTGAAGTGTATGCATTCGGTTCTTGTTTATGTGACTAAGGCGACAATGCCATAAGTAGGAATCACTCAAATCCCTTTTGAATTTCTTGGTGCTAGTATGGTATATTGAGCTACTAGATGATGTGTCATCATGAACCAATTCATAAATTCCATTTGAAGGCGAAGCCTTAAAATAGAATACATTATCTAAATAGGATATCATCATTGACAAAATTAAAATTAAAACCACATTGTTTCAAACGGGAAACGGAAATAATGTTTCGACTTAAATCGGGTGCATACAAAACATCTTTCAAAATAAGTTCCAAACCACTTGGAAGCTTTAACACAAAGTCTCCTTGATCCTTCACTTTCACTTTGGCTCCATTACCCATGTAGAGACTTGATGTTCCCTATTGCTTGCTACTTCTTTTGAACCCCTGCAAAGAATTGCAAATGTGAGTTCCACATCCAGTGTCTAATACCCATGTATTAGAAGAAGTAATACTAAGCTCTATATATACCATATATATATTACCTGAGGATTGCCCCGCATCCCTCTTTTCCTTCAACTCCTTAAGGTAGACCGGGCAGTTTCGTTTCCAGTGACCCATTTCACCGCAACCGAAACATGGGTCTTCCTTGGGGTTTGCTTGTCCGGCAACCTTTTGCTTCTTGTTCTTGTTTTTGGTTGGGGTAACCATCTTCCTCTTTCCCTTGCCTTGATGGGCGAGTCCTTTCCTCTTAGCCGCCTTAGGCTTAGAGGTGTTATTACCTTTGGACCCACCATCATTGATCATTAGCAAGGGTGAAGCCCTTTTACCCATGCTAGTTTCGGCCGTCCTTAACATGCCATGAAGTTCACCAATGGTCTTATCCATCCCATTCATATTGTAATTAATTACAAATTGGTCAAACCTCTTTGACAAGGAGTTTAGGATAAGATCGGTGGCTAGCTCATTAGATATGTTGAGGTTAAGACGGTTTGCGCGATCAATGAGGCTTTTCATTTTGAGGACATAAGAGGAAACGGACTGGGTGTCATCCATACGACATGCATGTAGCGCTCGAACCGTTTCGAAGCGCTCGACACGTGCTTGTTGAAGGAACATCTCCTTCAATTGCGTAATCATGTCATATGCACTATGATGTTCGAAATCCTTTTGGAGTTCGGGTATCATAGTCCCAAGCATTAGGCAAGCGACTTGCACCGAATCGGCGCAATACTTCTCATAATAAGCCATGCCCTCTAGATCTTCCTCATCCGGTTGGTCGGGAATAGGGTCCTCCAACACATACGCTTTATCCTCAAGTTTGAGGACAATTCTAAGATTACGGAACCAATCCATAAAGTTTGTATGGTTGAGTTTGTCTTTCTAGAGGAGAGACCTTAATGATAGGTTGTTTAGGTTAAGTGGTGCATTTTGCATGTTGTTGTTATTTGCGGCCATCTACAAAATTAACAAAGTTCATTTAAGTATCGATTTTAAATTTAATAAACAATACCCTTTTATAATTAATTGTCTTATTAAATATTAGAATCCAATGGTAAATCAAATTTCGGTTAGGTGACCTTTATCCCGTCATTTGATTTAGCTAGGTAGTCATTTATATGACAATTGCAATCCTTTTGCAACTTCTAAATTATGGGATCATGCAATCCTTTTGCATGGCAAATTTATCCCATCAACGCCTATTTGTTCCTCATGCTTCGGTGACCCTAAGTTCATGATTCCCAAATCAAGTCGTCCTACTTGTGTAAACGTGTAAAATCAACATACAAGTGGTTAGGTGACCTTTATCCCACAAGCATGCTAATTTTACCTTAACCATATTTGTTAGTTCATAATGGTTAGGTGACCTTTATCCCATTATGAGTTCCCTACTATGTTCAAGTGTCCCACAAAAGGATGGCGTTTAACTTGTTTACCTTGTTATAGTTTAAGGGATTTTAAGTTTTCATAAATTCTAGTTTAAGAAAACATTTTGCCATACACCAACATGCATTTGGTGTATAGCACAATATGAAAAACCAATTTTCATGTCATAGTAGTAAAACCAATTACTTAATATAAACCATTTTATATGCATTGTCATCAAGTCCTTAATAACCATTTATTAGTATCCTTTTGTTGTTTTAATTATAACCAATTATAATGTCATTTTGCAAGTTGTAAATATGTGATAAATTGTAGCAACCAAACATACAAACACAATAAACATGCAAAACAAACAAGTTCACAATCAAGCCAATTTGGTAGACATTTGTTTAGCCAAAACAAATGTCACCTACTAAGGGTTATGACAAAGTAAGAGATTTATAATCTCCCACTTAATCTTGCATCCAAATGCTTCCAACTTGTGTTCATCTTCATCATCTTCATTCTTCATTCTCTTTACAAAAAATATATCCTAATACATTTTGTTTTAGAAAATGAAATTACAACCTAATCTATTTTACATACCAAATATAAAATAAATTACAAATGAATGAATATTACAAATTATTACAAACCAAATGAATGATTAATATTACAAACCATAAGAATGAATAAAACAACCACATCATACAACCATTCAAACACAATGTCTAGGCTTGATTGTGAACCACATTATACAACAAAATTTGACCAAAAAATAAGTTCCAAACCCATCTTGGAAACCCTAATTTTCGGCCAAATAAGGAACCCACCCAAAATCTAAAATTTTTACATTCTAGTTTCATGCATGTTACTAGATTGTAAGATTAGTGGATTTAAAAGTCATAAACAAGAAGCATATTTCAAAGACCTTGGCTCTAGATACTATTGATGGAATTTGACAATCTTTTAAACAAACATGTTCTACATTTTAACAAGTTCATAAATCCTATTTTATGAAGTTTAAAGTGAGCGGAAGCATGCAAAGTTCATGTTATATTTCAACCATTTTAAAAGACAAATTCCATAAATATATCAAGTCTTGAATAATATGCTTACATACAACAAGTGGGTTTAGTATTTTACCTCCTCAAGCTAGTTGAGGGTTAATCAAAAGATGAAGAAAAAGGATGATGAAATGGAGCTTCTAACTTGAAGCCTCAAGTATGTAATACCCACAAACTTTTGCACCAACACCACCTTTGAAGAGTTAGGATTTTTGACACTTGAATAACACAAACCAACAAGCAAAAGACCCTCTTTCTTTCTCCTTTTTGCTTCGGCCAATAGCAGGAAAAATGGGGAGGAGAGAGCTTTTTTCAACTAGTTTTGATACTTGTGTGTTTTTATGGATAAAGCCTTAAGCATGCACTTAAGGATATGTGCATATTTAAAGTATCCAACCACCTTGCATCCTTTTTCTTTTACCTAAAAATGCCATCATGGTAAGTATTATTTTTATAAAAAAAAGAACCCCCTTTTTTTTTTTATAAAACAAGTTATAAAAGAATGCATTTGTTAGATACTTCTATTTTATAAACCAATTTATAAAATATAGCACAACATAATTATTTAAACCTATAAATAATTATTTCTTTATCTTATAAATTATCCAAATAATTTATCTCATGTGATAATATTTTAGAAAACCAATTTTCTAAAATTTAAGTGTCGCGTATTTATTTAATGATCCAATCGTTAAGATTAAATACGCATAAGGTGTCGGTAAGCATGTTATTGGGTATGACCCGACTTGGATCATAACAAATTAGCCACATTGATTTAATATGTCTCTCGGGCACACGAAAAACCTACATACATAACACTTTCCACGTCTCGAATTTGAAGAAATGTTTTGCTAAAGAAGATCTCACTATTCCGTTAGATGAAATCCAAATCAACGAAAAACTTCAATTCATCGAAGAACCCGTCGAAATAATGGATCGTGAGGTTAAAAGACTTAAGCAAAACAAGATACCAATTGTTAAGGTTCGATGGAATGCTCGTAGAGGACCCTGAGTTCACCTGGGAATGAGAAGATCAGATGAAGAAGAAATACCCGCATTTATTTCCAGAAGATACGTCAACACCTCCAACTGCTTAAAATTTCGGGACGAAATTTATTTAACGGGTAGGTACTGTAGTGACCCGAACTTTTCCATGTTTATATATATATATTAAATGAAATTGTTATTTATATGATTAAGTGTTTCCAACATGTTAAGCAATCAAACTTGTTAAGACTTGATTAATTGAAATAGGTTTCATATAGACAATTAACCACCCAAGTTGACCGGTGATTCACGAACGTTAAAACTTGTAAAAACTATATGATGACATATATATGGTTAACATGATATTATGATAAGTAAACATATCATTAATTATATTAACAATGAACTACATATGTAAAAACAAGACTACTAACTTAATGATTTTGAAACGAGACATATATGTAACGATTATCGTTGTAATGACATTTAATGTATATATATCATATTAAGAGATATTCGTACATCATAATATCATGATAATATAATAATTTAAAATCTCATTTGATATTATAAACATTGGGTTAACAACATTTAACAAGATCGTTAACCTAAAGATTTCTAAACAACACTTACATGTAATGACTAACGATGACTTAACGACTCAGTTAAAATGTATATACATGTAGTGTTTTAATATGTATTCATACATTTTTGAAAGACTTCAAGGCACTTATCAAAATACTTCTAATTAACAAAAATGCTTACAATTACATCCTAGTTCACTTTCATCAACAATTCTACTCGTATGCACCCGTATTCATACTCGTACAATACACATCTTTTAGATGTATGTACTATTGGTATATACACTCCAATGATTAGCTCTTAGCAGCCCATGTGAGTCACCTAACACGTGTGGGAACCATCATTTGGCAACTAGCATGAAATATCTCATAAAATTACAAAAATATGAGTAATCATTCATGACTTATTTACATGAAAACAAAATTACATATCCTTTATATCTAATCCATACACCAACGACCAAAAACACCTACAAACACTTTCATTCTTCAATTTTATTCATCTAATTGATCTCTCTCAAGTTCTAACTTCAAGTTCTAAGTGTTCTTCATAAATTCTACAAGTTCTAGTTTCAAAAAATCAAGAATACTTCCAAGTTTGCTAGCTTACTTCCAATCTTGTAGAGTGATCATCCAACCTTAAGAAATCTTTCTTATTTATAGTAAGATATCTTTCTAATATAAGGTAATACTCATATTTAAACTTTGATTCAATTTCTATAACTATAACAATCTTATTTCGAGTGGAAATCTTACTTGAACTTGTTTTCGTGTCATGATTCTACTTCAAGAACTTTCAAGCCATCCAGGATCCTTTTAAGCTAGATCCATTTGTCTCTTTTCCAGTAGGTTTATCCACAAAACTTGAGGTAGTAATGATGTTCATAACATCATTCGATTCATACATATAAAGCTATCTTATTCGAAGGTTTAAACTTGAAATCACTAGAACATAGTTTAGTTAATTCTAAACTTGTTCGCAAACAAAAGTTAATCCTTCTAACTTGATTTTTAAAATAAACTAAACACATGTTCTATATCTATATGATATGCTAACTTAATGATTTAAAACCTGGAAACACGAAAAACAACGTAAAACTGGACATACGCCGTCGTAGTAACACCGCGGGCTGTTTTGGGTTTGATAATTAAAAACTATGATAAACTTTGATTTAAAAGTTGTTCTTCTAGGAAAATTATTTTTCTTATGGACATGAAACTATATCCAAAAATCATGGTTAAACTCAAAGTGGAAGTATGTTTTTCAAAATCGTCATCAAGACGTCGTTCTTTCGACTGAAATGACTACCTCTTACAAATACAACTTGTAACTTATACTTCCGACGATAAACCTATACTTTTTCTATTTAGATTCATAAAATAGAGTTCAATATGAAACCATAGCAATTTAATTCACTCAAAACGGATTTAAAATGAAGAAGTTATGGGTAAAACAAGATAGGATATTTTTTTTTTATTTTTTCTAGCTACGGGAAATATTAACAATTCTATACAAATCATATCCTAGCTATCTTATATTGTATTATACATGTATTCTAATATATTATGTAATCTTGGGATACCATAGACACGTATGCAAATGTTTTGACATATCATATCGACCCATGTATATATATTATTTGGAACAACCATAGACACTCTATATGCAGTAATGTTGGAGTTAGCTATACAGGGTTGAGGTTGATTCCAAAAATATATATACTTCGAGTTGTGATCTAGCCTGAGGCGTGTATACACTGGGTCGTGGATTGATTCAAGATAATATATATCTATTTATTTCTGTACATCTAACTGTGGACAACTAGTTGTAGGTTACTAACAAGGACAGCTGACTTAATAAACTTAAAAAACATCAAAATGTATTAAAAGTGTTGTAAATATATTTTGAACATACTTTGATATATATGTACATATTTGTTATAGGTTCGTGAATCGACCAGTGGCCAAGTCTTACTTCCCGACGAAGTAAAAATCTGTGAAAGTGAGTTATAGTCCCACTTTTAAAATCTAATATTTTTGGGATGGAATACATGCAGGTTTTATAAATGATTTACAAAATTGACACAAGTACGTGAAACTACATTCTATGGTTGAATTATCGAAATTGAATATGCCCCTTTTTATTAAGTCTGGTAATCTAAGAATTAGGGAACAGACACCTTAATTGACGCGAATCCTAAAGATAGATCTATTGGGCCTAACAAACCCCATCTAAAGTACCGGATGCTTTAGTACTTCGAAATTTATATCATATCCGAAGGGTGTCCCGGAATGATGGGGATATTCTTATATATGCATCTTGTTAATGTCGGTTACCAGGTGTTCACCATATGAATGATTTTTATCTCTATGTATGGAATGTATTGTAACAACCCGTCCTAATCCTCCTGGATGAAGTCATCAACATTTAGTCCCATTGCGATGATCGACTCCAAGTAATGTCCTTAACATGAGCAAATGCACAGCGGAAGACTTAATTCGTACCTGAGAATAACATGCTTTAAAACGTCAACATAAAGTTGGTGAGATATAGGTTTGATGCTAGCAGCGTTATAACTATGGACCACAAGATTTCATATTGATAAACATAATACACTCGCAAGTGTATGTAAAAGTAGTTGAGCACTTGGTAACCATCCTTAACATTTAAATCATCACAGCATATTCTTAAATAATCGCTACACCGTACCAAGTGTATTATACAGAAACGAAGTACTGTGAAACCTTTGAAAACTGGTCGTCCAGCCCGGTTGGGATTGTCAGGCCCGATAGATCTATCAACAGGATTCGCGTTTACATTCCTCATGTAAATATTAGCTACCAAGTATAAAGAAATATGTCATGGTACAACTCAACGTAGAATTTATTTTTGATCACTTGTGTCCATAACGTAAATCATAAAATGCATGTATTCTCATCCCAAAATATTTAGAGTTTAAAAGGGAACTACATACTCACCTAATGTATTTTGTAGTAAAAATACATATATAACATCATTGATCAAGTATAAGGTTGGCCTCGGATTCACGAACCTATATCATTTGTATATTTATTAATAATCATATCGTAATCGAATAAGTTTGTTTATATTTATATATATATATATATATATATATATATATATATATATATATAATTTACTAATTATATCATTTGTTTATTAAGATAATTGTTATGGTAATACTTAATTAATATTCGTAATGATAAATATGATAATCATCTTAATACTAATAATGATAATATTTATAATAATACTTAATGCTTAATAATAACATTAATAATAGTATAAATAATAATAATAATAATAATCCATGCATCAGTTCCCAACACTACTTCAAAACATTCATATTTTAAATTCGGAGGTTTCAGAATTTAGAAACTAACACAGTTTCTTTTATGTTGTAACGCAGATATCACGGAGAGATAAATGATCTCAGATAAGAATGGTTGTGCAAATATCTCTGGAAATATGGAGGATATGTATAACGGAAGATATGAAGATATCTTATAATATCTAAGATAAGTTGATGATATAGAATATTATCTGGAAAGGTTTAGAATAAGGAGTAGGGTTCTTACTAACGGTGTCAGCAGGCACAGAATTATTTGGATTCTTTAATGTCAAACTTATTCTTTGTGATTTGTTCACGGTTTCCTTCATAGTTTCGCATAATCCACTTTTTGGTGCTAAATTTTCTATTGAGTGTTCCCAATACTTCCTTCTTTATCATCCACTTTTGACCATTAAGATCATATACAACATGCTGCTTCGTCAGCATTTTCAAAGTTAACGGATCTGGGTAATCGGTTATCAAACTGAGGTGATTTCAGGAGAATTGTATTTTTAGATGATTAAACGCTAATGGTAATATGGTGGGATATAAAAGGTTCTCCGGTAACGACGGCGAAAGAACAACGTATATATATCGAGGTTATAATAAGACTAGTCTTACTGAGAAGTCAGAATTAACTTGATGAAGCTGTGACAAAATTGGTTACTTTGAAAAGGAATCATAAGGTTGTTTTTGCTAATAAATGGTAAAGGATTCAACACAGGTACGTGTTAAACTATGAATTTTGGGTTCGAGAGTTTTTCAGGTGCATAAATCTTTTCTTCCGTAGATGAAGTGCGGTTGTTTCAACTTCTCGGTTGAGGTGTTTTCAAGAATCATGAAAAGATGTGAACGCGGATTGTAATTGTCGAGGTACAAATGAGGTTGAAGATGAAATCAAGTGGCAAACTTGAAGAATTGTTTAGTTTCATATGTTATAATCAATATTTTAATTAATTTTAATTGTCCAAAGTTAGCAGTACAATTGTCCAATAGTTCAATAAATTCATATATAATTTATTATATAATATTCGAATTAATTAATACGTATCGTGACCCGTGTACCGGTCTCAGTATTGATCACAACTCAAACCATATATATATTTTGGAATCAACCTCAACCCTGTATAGCCAACTCCAACATTCACATATAGAGTGTCTATGGTTGTTCCGAAATATATATATATAGATGGGTCGATATGATAGGTCGAAACTGTAGTGACCCGAACTTTTCCATGTTTATATATATTAATTGAGATTGATATTTACATGATTAAACGTTTCCAACATGTTAAGCAATCAAACTTGTTAAGACTTGATTAATTGAAATAGGTTTCATATAGACAATTGACTACCCAAGTTGACCGGTGATTCACGAACGTTAAAACTTGTAAAAACTATATGATGACATATATATGGTTATATATATAGTTAACATGATATTATGATAAGTAAACATATCATTAAGTATATTAACAATGAACTACATATGTAAAAACAAGACTACTAACTTAATGATTTTTAAACGAGACATATATGTAACGATTATCGTTGTAACGACATTTAAATGTATATATATCATATTAAGATATATTAATATATCATAATATCATGATAATATAATAATTTAACATCTCATTAGATATAATAAACAATGGGTTAACAACATTAATTGAGATCGTTAACTTAAAGGTTTCAAAACAACACTTACATGTAACGACTAACGATGACTTAACGACTCCGTTAAAATGTATATACATGTAGTGTATTTAGATGTATTAAAATACTTTTAGAAGACTTCAAGACATATATCGAAACACTCATACTTAACGAAAATGGTTACAGTTACTTTCCCATTCTTTTCTTTCATCAAGAATTCTAGTCGTATTCTTACCCGTATTATACACAGCTTCAAAACGTACTTACTATGGGTATATACCAATAGGAACTAGCATGGGATTCCACTCTTGATTATGTCATGTATGACTAATCAATTTTAACTTCTACCATGAGCTAGTCAACTAACTAGAACTCCTTTTAACCCCACTCACCACTCACCAATTAACACTCATCATTCACTCCATTTCACTTCCAAATCTCTTTCTAATTCTCTCTCAACACACCCACACTATTATGAACGTATTTTTCCAGTAGTTAATCATCATCTTCATCAAAAATCACTTCAAGAATCAAGCTATAATCATCATAGGAAGAACACTTCAAGAATACTTCAAAAATCCCTTCAAGTTTACTAATTTACTTCCAAGCTTTCTAATCCATTCCAAGTAATCATCTAAGATCAAGAAACCTTTGTTATATACAGTAGGTTATCTTTCTTATTCAAGGTAATATTCATATTCAAACTTTGATTCAATTTCTATAACTATAAACTATCTTAATTCGAGCAAAAATCTTACTTGAACTTGTTTTTGTGTCATGATCCTACTTCAAGAACTTTCAAGCCATCCAAGATCCTTTGAAGCTAGATCATTTCTTGTCACTTCCAGTAGGTTTACCTACTAAACTTGAGGTAGTAATGATGTTCATAACATCATTCGATTCATATATATAAAACTATCTTATTCGAAGGTTTAAACTCGTAATCACTAGAACATAGTTTAGTTAATTCTAAACTTGTTCGCAAACAAAAGTTAATCCTTCTAACTTGACTTTTAAAATTAACTAAACACATGTTCTATATCTATATGATATGCTAACTTAATGATTTAAAACCTGGAAACACGAAAAACACCGTAAAACCGGATTTACGCCGTCGTAGTAACACCGCGGGCTGTTTTGGGTTAGTTAATTAAAAACTATGATAAACTTTGATTTAAAACTTGTTATTCTGAGAAAATGATTTTTATTATGAACATGAAACTATATCCAAAAATTATGGTTAAACTCAAAGTGGAAGTATGTTTTCTAAAATGGTCATCTAGACGTCGTTCTTTCGACTGAAATGACTACCTTTACAAAAACGACTTGTAACTTATTTTTCCGACTATAAACCTATACTTTTTCTGTGTAGATTCATAAAATACAGTTCAATATGAAACCATAGCAATTTGATTCATTCAAAACGGATTTAAAATGAAGAAGTTATGGGTAAAACAAGATTGGATAATTTTTATCATTTTAGCTACGTGAAAATTGGTAACAAATCTATTCCAACCATAACTTAATCAACTTGTATTGTATATTATGTAATCTTGAGATACCATAGACACGTATACCATGTTTCGACCTATCATGTCGACACATCTATATATATTTCGGAACAACCATAGACACTCTATATGTGAATGTTGGAGTTAGCTATACAGGGTTGAGGTTGATTCCAAAATATATATAGTTTGAGTTGTGATCAATACTGAGATACGTATACACTGGGTCGTGGATTGATTCAAGATAATATTTATTGATTTATTTCTGTACATCTAACTGTGGACAACTAGTTGTAGGTTACTAACGAGGACAGCGGACTTAATAAACTTAAAACATCAAAATATATTAAAAGTGTTGTAAATATATTTTGAACATACTTTAATATATATGTATATATTGTTATAGGTTCGTGAATCAACAGTGGCCAAGTCTTACTTCTCGACGAAGTAAAAATCTGTGAAAGTGAGTTATAGTCCCATTTTTAAAATCTAATATTTTTGGGATGAGAATACATGCAGGTTTTATAAATGATTTACAAAATAGACACAAGTACGTGAAACTACATTCTATGGTTGAATTATCGAAATCGAATATGCCCCTTTTTATTAAGTCTGGTAATCTAAGAATTAGGGAACAGACACCCTAATTGACGCGAATCCTAAAGATAGATCTATTGGGCCTAACAAACCCCATCCAAAGTACCGGATGCTTTAGTACTTCGAAATTATATCATATCCGAAGGGTGTCCCGGAATGATGGGGATATTCTTATATATGCATCTTGTTATTGTCGGTTACCAGGTGTTCACCATATGAATGATTTTTATCTCTATGTATGGGATGTGTATTGAAATATGAAATCTTGTGGTCTATTATTATGATTTGATATATATAGGTTAAACCTATAACTCACCAACATTTTTGTTGACGTTTTAAGCATGTTTATTCTCAGGTGATTATTAAGAGCTTCCGCTGTCGCATACTTAAATAAGGACGAGATTTGGAGTCCATGCTTGTATGATATTGTGTAAAAACTGCATTCAAGAAACTTATTTTGTTGTAACATATTTGTATTGTAAACCATTATGTAATGGTCGTGTGTAAACAGGATATTTTAGATTATCATTATTTGATAATCTACGTAAAGCTTTTTAAACCTTTATTGATGAAATAAAGGTTATGGTTTGTTTTAAAATGAATGCAGTCTTTGAAAAACGTCTCATATAGAGGTCAAAACCTCGCAACGAAATCAATTAATATGGAACGTTTTTAATCAATAAGAACGGGACATTTCAGTTGGTATCTGAGCGTTGGTCTTAGAGAACCAGAAAATTTGCATTAGTGTGTCTTATCGAGTTTGTTAGGATGCATTAGTGATTCTGGACTTCGACCGTGTTTTCTTTAAAAATGATTGCTTAACATTTTTGTTGGAAACTATATATTTTTAACATATGAATATTATGTGATATATTAATCTCTTAAAGTGTTTGATATTATGTGATAGATGTCTACCTCTAGAACAAGTCCCATTGACTCACCTAATAATAATGAAGAGTCAAATGTAAATTGGAATGATTCGTGGACTGATTCACAAGTTCCCGAAGAGGAACCGGAAGAAGAGTCGGAACCGGAAGAAGAATCAGAACCGGAAGAAGAATCGGAACCGGAAGAAGAATCGGAACCGGTGGGGGAAATAATAAAACGGTTAAGTAAAAGAGAATCCTCAACCAACCGACCAAGGTTAATTATGGTCAATGGTGTTTCCGCCAAGGAAGCAAAATATTGGGAGGATTACCAATTCTCCGATGAATCGGATTCCGACGAGAATTCCGATGATGTTATAGAAATTACCCCAACTGAATTTAAAAAGGAAAAAGAAAATAATAAGGGAAAGGGCATAAAAATAGAGAAATCTAATTCCAACCCCGATGAACTTTATATGTATCGTCAACCCCCGAAGTCCTTAAGTTGTAACAATGACCCGGGAACCTCTAAACCACCAGGTTTTTCTAAACCAATGTGGAAAATTACGGCTCGTATTAGGGGAACATCATATATCCCTAGAAACTTGGCAAAACGAACCAAAACCGAAGAAGAAGAAACAAGCGAGTCGGAATAAGATAGTTGTATTCGTGTGGTGTAATATATGTAATATAGTGTGCTTATGCTTTATGATATATGTAAAAATTGCTTGTATTAATAAGAATTTTTTTTATGAATCTAACTTTTGTCTATTTTACAGTATAAAAACACAAAATGGATAGACAACCCAATATTTTAAGAGACCTACCCGGAGACATGATTGATGAAATCTTGTCTAGAGTCGGTCAGAATTCCTCGGCACAACTATTTAAGGCGAGATCAGTTTGTAAGACATTCGAAGAACGTTCCAAGAATGATTTGGTTTATAAAAGGCTTTCGTTCGGAAGATGGGGGATATCACATTGGGAAATCCATAAGTTACGATGTGTTTACTTTGACGCATATATTGCGGGGAACCCAAATGCTATTTTACGCAACGGGTTAAGAAATTATTTTGACTCAGTATATCCAAATATAGGACTTCGTGATTTAGAAAAAGCGGCTAACATGCAACATAAAGAAGCATGTTATGCTTACGGGTTAGTAATGTTCGCTTCTCACCAAAGTGAGAACAAGAACATCGGGCTACAACTATTAAACAAAACGTTCCCTCAAGTGACGGAGTCGGTAATTGGGGTAAGAAATGAGGTTTTTAGGTTATTACGAGACTGTTGGTCATTACGTAACCCTCGTCCCTTTGACGACGTTACAACACGCTGTCTTATCAACGGCCATAACGGTTATGTTCCACAAGACCAAGGATGGGAAGTAGTCCTAGTAAAACCAGAATGCATGACTTGTTTCTGGACGTATGAATTACGTGTCTTTATTGCCTTTGCTGAACGACTTGTGTACTAGCTAGAATTATCTTCACAACTATCTTGTATCAAAGTTATTGTGTGCTATATTTCATGCTTTATGTAAAATAAGCGGTATTGTAAGTTTGTAAAATATTGTATAAAAGTTTGAACGCGAAATATTATTATAATCAGTTTTTCATATAGAATTGTAGTAGTTGAATTGTATATTAGCTACTAAGTATGAACTTAACGGGTAGGTACTACCCGAATTTAAACTTATAAAACGCTAATATGAAGAAAAAGCTTTTATAAATGAGTTCATATTATGCTACGAAATACTATTAACTACTCTTAATATTCTGTATGATTAACTTGTTCCATTTGACTATTTTGAAGGAAATGGCACCGACTACTCGACACACCGTGAATATGAATGAAGAGGAATTCCGTACTTTTCTAGCTTCAAACATAGCCGCAGTACAGGCTGCGCTATATACCAACAATAACCTTGGATCTGGCAGTACAGGAAATCGTGTAGGATGCACCTACAAAGAATTCACTACCTGCAAACCTTTGGAATTTGATGGAACCCAAGGACCGATCGGATTGAAACGGTGGACCGAGAAGGTTGAATCGGTGTTTGCCATAAGTAAGTGTACTGAAGAGGACAAAGTGAAGTACGCTACACATACCTTCACAGGTTCTGCGTTAACATGGTGGAATACCTATCTAGAGCAAGTGGGACAAGATGATGCGTACGCACTACCGTGGTCAGCATTCAAGCACTTGATGAACGAGAAGTACCGTCCCAGAACCGAGGTCAATAAGCTCAAGATAGAACTTAGAGGGTTACGAACCCAAGGATTTGATATTACCACGTACGAAAGACGATTCACAGAATTGTGCCTATTGTGTCCGGGAGCGTTCGAAGATGAGGAAGAGAAGATCGACGCGTTTGTGAAAGGATTACCGGAAAGAATCCAAGAAGATATAAGTTCACACGAGCCCGCCTCCATACAACAGGCATGTAGAATGGCTCACAAACTAGTGAACTAGATTGAAGAAAGAATTAAAGAACAGACTGCTGAAGAGACCAATGTGAAGCAAGTCACAAGAAAGTGGGAGGAAAACGGTGATAAGAATCGCCAATACAGCAACAACAGCAATTACAACAATAATCGCAACAATTATCCCAACAATCGCAACTACAACAAACGGCCCAACAACAACAACAACAACAACAACAACAACAGCAACTACAACAATCATCCTAACAACAATAATAACCGCAACAACAACAACAATCAGAAGCAGCTATGCCAAAGGTGTGAAAAGAATCACTCGGGGTTCTGCACCACATTTTGCAACAAGTGTAAAAGAAATGGTCATAGCGCGGCGAAGTGTGAGGTCTACGGACCAGGGGTTAATAGAACGAAAGGAACAAATGGTGTCGGAACGAGTAATGGCGGAGCAAGTAGTGTCGGAGCAAGTTATGCCAATGTAGTTTGTTATAAATGTGGAAAACCGGGCCACATTATTAGAAATTGCCCGAACCAGGAGAACACGAATGGACAAGGTCGTGGAAGAGTTTTCAATATTAATGCGGCAGAGGCACAGGAAGACCCGGAGCTTGTTACGGGTACGTTTCTTATTGACAATAAATCTGCTTACGTTTTATTTGATTCGGGTGCGGATAGAAGCTATATGAGTAGAGATTTTTGTGCTAAATTAAGTTGTCCATTGACGCCTTTGGATAGTAAATTTTTACTCGAATTAGCAAATGGTAAATTAATTTCAGCCGATAATATATGTCGGAATCGAGAAATTAAACTGGTTAGCGAAACATTTAAGATTGATTTGATACCAGTAGAGTTAGGGAGTTTTGATGTGATAATCGGTATGGACTGGTTGAAAGAAGTGAAAGCAGAGATCGTCTGTTACAAAAATGCAATTCGCATTATACGAGAAAAAGGAAAACCCTTAATGGTGTACGGAGAAAAGGGCAACACGAAGCTACATCTTATTAGTAATTTGAAGGCACAAAAACTAATAAGAAAAGGTTGCTATGCTGTTCTAGCACACGTCGAGAAAGTACAAACTGAAGAAAAGAGCATCAATGATGT
Source organism: Rutidosis leptorrhynchoides (assembly GCF_046630445.1). Lineage (NCBI taxonomy): Eukaryota > Viridiplantae > Streptophyta > Magnoliopsida > Asterales > Asteraceae > Rutidosis > Rutidosis leptorrhynchoides. The sequence goes on from NC_092337.1 coordinate 171,288,531, forward strand.
TCCCATTGCAAAAGAATTTCCCGATGTATTTCCGAAAGAATTACCGGGATTACCCCCACATCGATCCGTTGAATTTCAAATAGATCTTGTACCAGGAGCTGCACCAATAGCTCGTGCTCCTTACAGACTTGCACCCAGCGAGATGAAAGAACTGCAAAGCCAATTACAAGAACTTTTAGAGCGTGGTTTCATTCGACCAAGCACATCACCGTGGGGAGCTCCTGTTTTGTTTGTCAAGAAGAAAGATGGTACATTCAGGTTGTGTATCGACTACCGAGAGTTGAACAAACTTACCATCAAGAACCGCTACCCACTACCGAGAATCGACGACTTATTTGATCAACTACAAGGCTCGTCTGTTTATTCAAAGATTGACTTACGTTCCGGGTATCATCAAATGCGGGTGAAAGAAGATGATATTCCAAAGACTGCTTTCAGAACACGTTACGGTCATTACGAGTTTATGGTCATGCCGTTTGGTTTAACTAATGCACCAGCTGTGTTCATGGACCTTATGAACCGAGTGTGTGGACCATACCTTGACAAGTTTGTCATCGTTTTCATTGATGACATACTTATTTACTCAAAGAATGACCAAGAACACGGTGAACATTTGAGAAAGGTGTTAGAAGTATTGAGGAAGGAAGAATTGTACGCTAAGTTTTCAAAGTGTGCATTTTGGTTGGAAGAAGTTCAATTCCTCGGTCACATAGTGAACAAAGAAGGTATTAAGGTGGATCCAGCAAAGATAGAAACTGTTGAAAAGTGGGAAACACCGAAAACTCCGAAACACGTACGCCAGTTTTTAGGACTAGCTGGTTACTACAGAAGGTTCATCCAAGACTTTTCCAGAATAGCAAAACCCTTGACTGCATTAACGCATAAAGGGAAGAAATTTGAATGGAATGATGAACAAGAGAAAGCATTTCAGTTATTGAAGAAAAAGCTAACTACGGCACCTATATTGTCATTGCCTGAAGGGAATGATGATTTTGTGATTTATTGTGACGCATCAAAGCAAGGTCTCGGTTGTGTATTAATGCAACGAACGAAGGTGATTGCTTATGCGTCTAGACAATTGAAGATTCACGAACAAAATTATACGACGCATGATTTGGAATTAGGTGCGGTTGTTTTTGCATTAAAGACTTGGAGGCACTACTTATATGGGGTCAAAAGTATTATATATACCGACCACAAAAGTCTTCAACACATATTTAATCAGAAACAACTGAATATGAGGCAGCGTAGGTGGATTGAATTATTGAATGATTACGACTTTGAGATTCGTTACCACCCAGGAAAGGCAAATGTGGTAGCCGATGCCTTGAGCAGGAAGGACAGAGAACCCATTCGAGTAAAATCTATGAATATAATGATTCATAATAACCTTACTACTCAAATAAAGGAGGCGCAACAAGGAGTTTTAAAAGAAGGAAATTTAAAGGATGAAATACCCAAAGGATCGGAGAAGCATCTTAATATTCGGGAAGACGGAACCCGGTATAGGGCTGAAAGGATTTGGGTACCAAAATTTGGAGATATGAGAGAAATGGTACTTAGAGAAGCTCATAAAACCAGATACTCAATACATCCTGGAACGGGGAAGATGTACAAGGATCTCAAGAAACATTTTTGGTGGCCGGGTATGAAAGCCGATGTTGCTAAATATGTAGGAGAATGTTTGACGTGTTCTAAGGTCAAAGCTGAGCATCAGAAACCATCAGGTCTACTTCAACAACCCGAAATCCCGGAATGGAAATGGGAAAACATTACCATGGATTTCATCACTAAATTGCCAAGGACTGCAAGTGGTTTTGATACTATTTGGGTAATAGTTGATCGTCTCACCAAATCAGCACACTTCCTGCCAATAAGAGAAGATGACAAGATGGAGAAGTTAGCACGACTGTATTTGAAGGAAGTCGTCTCCAGACATGGAATACCAATCTCTATTATCTCTGATAGGGATGGCAGATTTATTTCAAGATTCTGGCAGACATTACAGCAAGCATTAGGAACTCGTCTAGACATGAGTACTGCCTATCATCCACAAACCGATGGGCAGAGCGAAAGGACGATACAAACGCTTGAAGACATGCTACGAGCATGTGTTATTGATTTCGGAAACAGTTGGGATCGACATCTACCGTTAGCAGAATTTTCCTACAACAACAGCTACCATTCAAGCATTGAGATGGCGCCGTTTGAAACACTTTATGGTAGAAAGTGCAGGTCTCCGATTTGTTGGAGTGAAGTGGGGGATAGACAGATTACGGGTCCGGAGATTATACAAGAAACTACCGAGAAGATCATCCAAATTCAACAACGGTTGAAAACTGCCCAAAGTCGACAAAAGAGCTACGCTGACATTAAAAGAAAAGATATAGAATTTGAAATTGGAGAGATGGTCATGCTTAAAGTTGCACCTTGGAAAGGCGTTGTTCGATTTGGTAAACGAGGGAAATTAAATCCAAGGTATATTGGACCATTCAAGATTATTGATCGTGTCGGACCAGTAGCTTACCGACTAGAGTTACCTCAACAACTCGCGGCTGTACATAACACTTTCCACGTCTCGAATTTGAAGAAATGTTTTGCTAAAGAAGATCTCACTATTCCGTTAGATGAAATCCAAATCAACGAAAAACTTCAATTCATCGAAGAACCCGTCGAAATAATGGATCGTGAGGTTAAAAGACTTAAGCAAAACAAGATACCAATTGTTAAGGTTCGATGGAATGCTCGTAGAGGACCCGAGTTCACCTGGGAGCGTGAAGATCAGATAAAGAAGAAATACCCGCATCTATTTCCAGAAGATTCGTCAACACCTTCAACAGCTTAAAATTTCGGGACGAAATTTATTTAACGGGTAGGTACTGTAGTGACCCGAACTTTTCCATGTTTATATATATTAATTGAGATTGATATTTACATGATTAAACGTTTCCAACATGTTAAGCAATCAAACTTGTTAAGACTTGATTAATTGAAATAGGTTTCATATAGACAATTGACTACCCAAGTTGACCGGTGATTCACGAACGTTAAAACTTGTAAAAACTATATGATGACATATATATGGTTATATATATAGTTAACATGATATTATGATAAGTAAACATATCATTAAGTATATTAACAATGAACTACATATGTAAAAACAAGACTACTAACTTAATGATTTTTAAACGAGACATATATGTAACGATTATCGTTGTAACGACATTTAAATGTATATATATCATATTAAGATATATTAATATATCATAATATCATGATAATATAATAATTTAACATCTCATTAGATATAATAAACAATGGGTTAACAACATTAATTGAGATCGTTAACTTAAAGGTTTCAAAACAACACTTACATGTAACGACTAACGATGACTTAACGACTCCGTTAAAATGTATATACATGTAGTGTATTTAGATGTATTAAAATACTTTTAGAAGACTTCAAGACATATATCGAAACACTCATACTTAACGAAAATGGTTACAGTTACTTTCCCATTCTTTTCTTTCATCAAGAATTCTAGTCGTATTCTTACCCGTATTATACACAGCTTCAAAACGTACTTACTATGGGTATATACCAATAGGAACTAGCATGGGATTCCACTCTTGATTATGTCATTTATGACTAATCAATTTTAACTTCTACCATGAGCTAGTCAACTAACTAGAACTCCTTTTAACCCCACTCACCACTCACCAATTAACACTCATCATTCACTCCATTTCACTTCCAAATCTCTTTCTAATTCTCTCTCAACACACCCACACTATTATGAACGTATTTTTCCAGTAGTTAATCATCATCTTCATCAAAAATCACTTCAAGAATCAAGCTATAATCATCATAGGAAGAACACTTCAAGAATACTTCAAAAATCCCTTCAAGTTTACTAATTTACTTCCAAGCTTTCTAATCCATTCCAAGTAATCATCTAAGATCAAGAAACCTTTGTTATATACAGTAGGTTATCTTTCTTATTCAAGGTAATATTCATATTCAAACTTTGATTCAATTTCTATAACTATAAACTATCTTAATTCGAGCAAAAATCTTACTTGAACTTGTTTTTGTGTCATGATCCTACTTCAAGAACTTTCAAGCCATCCAAGATCCTTTGAAGCTAGATCATTTCTTGTCACTTCCAGTAGGTTTACCTACTAAACTTGAGGTAGTAATGATGTTCATAACATCATTCGATTCATATATATAAAACTATCTTATTCGAAGGTTTAAACTCGTAATCACTAGAACATAGTTTAGTTAATTCTAAACTTGTTCGCAAACAAAAGTTAATCCTTCTAACTTGACTTTTAAAATTAACTAAACACATGTTCTATATCTATATGATATGCTAACTTAATGATTTAAAACCTGGAAACACGAAAAACACCGTAAAACCGGATTTACGCCGTCGTAGTAACACCGCGGGCTGTTTTGGGTTAGTTAATTAAAAACTATGATAAACTTTGATTTAAAACTTGTTATTCTGAGAAAATGATTTTTATTATGAACATGAAACTATATCCAAAAATTATGGTTAAACTCAAAGTGGAAGTATGTTTTCTAAAATGGTCATCTAGACGTCGTTCTTTCGACTGAAATGACTACCTTTACAAAAACGACTTGTAACTTATTTTTCCGACTATAAACCTATACTTTTTCTGTGTAGATTCATAAAATACAGTTCAATATGAAACCATAGCAATTTGATTCATTCAAAACGGATTTAAAATGAAGAAGTTATGGGTAAAACAAGATTGGATAATTTTTATCATTTTAGCTACGTGAAAATTGGTAACAAATCTATTCCAACCATAACTTAATCAACTTGTATTGTATATTATGTAATCTTGAGATACCATAGACACGTATACCATGTTTCGACCTATCATGTCGACACATCTATATATATTTCGGAACAACCATAGACACTCTATATGTGAATGTTGGAGTTAGCTATACAGGGTTGAGGTTGATTCCAAAAAATATATAGTTTGAGTTGTGATCAATACTGAGATACGTATACACTGGGTCGTGGATTGATTCAAGATAATATTTATTGATTTATTTCTGTACATCTAACTGTGGACAACTAGTTGTAGGTTACTAACGAGGACAGCAGACTTAATAAACTTAAAACATCAAAATATATTAAAAGTGTTGTAAATATATTTTGAACATACTTTAATATATATGTATATATTGTTATAGGTTCGTGAATCAACAGTGGCCAAGTCTTACTTCTCGACGAAGTAAAAATCTGTGAAAGTGAGTTATAGTCCCATTTTTAAAATCTAATATTTTTGGGATGAGAATACATGCAGGTTTTATAAATGATTTACAAAATAGACACAAGTACGTGAAACTACATTCTATGGTTGAATTATCGAAATCGAATATGCCCCTTTTTATTAAGTCTGGTAATCTAAGAATTAGGGAACAGACACCCTAATTGACGCGAATCCTAAAGATAGATCTATTGGGCCTAACAAACCCCATCCAAAGTACCGGATGCTTTAGTACTTCGAAATTATATCATATCCGAAGGGTGTCCCGGAATGATGGGGATATTCTTATATATGCATCTTGTTATTGTCGGTTACCAGGTGTTCACCATATGAATGATTTTTATCTCTATGTATGGGATGTGTATTGAAATATGAAATCTTGTGGTCTATTATTATGATTTGATATATATAGGTTAAACCTATAACTCACCAACATTTTTGTTGACGTTTTAAGCATGTTTATTCTCAGGTGATTATTAAGAGCTTCCGCTGTCGCATACTTAAATAAGGACGAGATTTGGAGTCCATGCTTGTATGATATTGTGTAAAAACTGCATTCAAGAAACTTATTTTGTTGTAACATATTTGTATTGTAAACCATTATGTAATGGTCGTGTGTAAACAGGATATTTTAGATTATCATTATTTGATAATCTACGTAAAGCTTTTTAAACCTTTATTGATGAAATAAAGGTTATGGTTTGTTTTAAAATGAATGCAGTCTTTGAAAAACGTCTCATATAGAGGTCAAAACCTCGCAACGAAATCAATTAATATGGAACGTTTTTAATCAATAAGAACGGGACATTTCAGAAACCTTGTATACGTGTCCCATTATTTAAAGTGCGTAAAAGTAAATAACAGAAATTAAATGATGATAAATAAAATTGCGAGAATATAAATTGCGATAATAAAATGTAATCAGTTAGCTGGGAACAGTTAGCTATGAACAGTTAGCGTGGAATCTTAACAAAATTCATCATAGTTAATTTGTTTGTTTCTAACAAATTTTAATTTGTCCAATGTTTCTTCATTATGCCACTTGTTGGATTCTGATAGATCAAAATCCAAATATGAAATTTGAATGGAAATGGTTATTCGGTGGTGAACGGATACGTATAACAGTGGTTGTAAGTAGGATAGTAAATGACTGTTGAATCAGATTCGAAGAATGTACAGTGTAACTTATTAATGTGAAATCTAAATATTCCTCGGGTACTACCTACCCGTTAAAATATTTTCACCATTAACAGTTTGTACGAAAGAATTTTTAATTACAATCTTTATGAAAATATACTTGCATATATATTTTCTTCAGATGTAATCATGGATTTAATGAGTCAATAAGATATTAAACTCATTTAATTTATCGTTAGTACTATATTACATGGTCTCTAGAACATTAGAGATTACATAATCGCCATGTCAAATGAAGATAAAGGAGGTAGAACGATACGTAAAGTGAAGATAATCGATATAGAACGATATGTAGAACGAAGATCACACTCGATGTACAGATGGTGATATTGAGGCGTGTGATGTTGATATCCGAGGTACAAATTGTGATGTTGAGGTTTACGACGTAGTTGTGATTGAGGGTGATAAGGGTACTGTTGGCGTTAATGATGGTGGTGCTGATGATGCTGCTGGTGGTGCTACTGGTGTTTGTAACCTTCGCACCATATTCTCCAAAGCCGTCACGCGAGCGCGAAGTTCGTTAACTTCTGCTAGTTTACCAGGATGATTGGCGGTTGGAGCAAGCGGATGAATAAGATTCGAAATATGGGAAAGTATATAATCGTAACGAGACACTCCAAAAATGAGAGAGAAAATGGTGTTTCGAACAGGTTCGCCGGTAAGTGCTTCAGGTTCCTCGCCAAGAGGGCAATTTGTTGGATGGAAGGGATCTTTGATGTGAAATGATTTTCAGATATCGGATAATATTCTAACTATATAGAATATCTATGTATATATATTTCTAAAGATTTCGTAGACTACAAAGGAATTTACAGTATATGTCAGGCAAGTCTACAGATGCGCTAAGATATGAAGTATCAGATACGCTAAGATATGAAATTTGTCTATACACTATCAATGAAGTAAATGCAGTAAGACATGTCTAGACTTTAGAATGATAAGTAGGCAATTCCCTAAGGATGATAAGTAGTGATTTCCGACTAGATTTGATAAGCAAAACTTTTGGCATGTAGACACGGTCAAAGTCCAGACTCATTAATGTATCCTAACAACTACTAGTCAGACACACTAATGCAAGACCTGGTTCGCTAAGACCACCGCTCTGATACCACCTGTAACAACCCGTCCTAATCCTCCTAGACGAAGTCATCAACATTTGGTCCCATTGCGATGATCGACTCCAAGTAATGTCCTTAACATGAGCAAATGCACAGCAGAAGACTTAATTCGTACCTGAGAATAACATGCTTTAAAACGTCAACATAAAGTTGGTGAGATATAGGTTTGATGCTAGCAGCGTTATAACTATGGACCACAAGATTTCATATTGATAAACATAATACACTCGCAAGTGTATGTAAAAGTAGTTGAGCACTTGGTAACCATACTTAGCATTTTAATCATCGCAGCATATTCTTAAATAATCGCTACACCGTACCAAGTGTAATATACAGAAACGAAGTACTGTGCAACTGTTGAAAACTGGTCGTCCAGCCCGGTTGGGGTTGTCAGGCCCGATAGATCTATCAACATGATTCGCGTTTACATTCCTCATGTAAATATTAGCTACCAAGTATAAAGAAATATGCCATGGTACAACTCAACGTAGAATTTATTTTTGATCACTTGTGTCCATAACGTAAATCATAAAATGCATGTATTCTCATCCCAAAATATTTAGAGTTTAAAAGGGAACTACATGCTCACCTAATGTATTTTGTAGTAAAAATACATATATAACATCATTGATCAAGTATAAGGTTGGCCTCGGATTCACGAACCTATATCATTTGTATATTTATTAATAATCATATCGTAATCGAATAAGTTTGTTTATATATATATAATTTACTAATTATATCATTTATTTATTAAGATAATTGTTATGGTAATACTTAATTAATATTCGTAATGATAAATATTATAATCATCTTAATACTAATAATGATAATAATTATAATAATACTTAATGCTTAATAATAACATTAATAATAGTATAAATAATAATAATAATAATATTAAGAATGATAATTTTAATAAAAATTTATAATCCTAATAATTATGATAGTTTTATATGACAATTTTAATAGAAAAAAAATGATAATTTTGATAATTCTAATATTAATGTTAATTTTAATGACAATGATAAAATAATTATAATAATGATACTAATGGTGATAAAATAATACTAATGATGAAAATAATAATAATAATAATGGTAATAATAATAATGAAAATGATATTATAAATAATGATAAAAATTAGACTACCTTCAATAGGAAAAAGGCTTCTAAAAAAAATTACTGCTCCAAGAGGGACTCGAACCCGAGACCCATAGCTAACCCGGCAACACCCAAGACCATCCCACTACTCCTGCTTCTCTGATTTATATTACAATTTAATTAGTTTATATTGTTTCTGTTTTTATTTTCTTACTTCTCCTTCTGAAACTGAATCGACCCAGTCTCATGTTTCCCTAATTTTTTTACCTTCTTTTCAACAAAAAAATTTGACCCGTGACTTATATATCTTCGAAACATAAAATTAAATATTCCAAGATAATCACAAACCAATATTAATTGTTTATATTTATTTAAACAAAAATAAAAAATAAAAAATAAAAAACCATAGCAGCAAGCTGCTGTCGCAACATTCAACAAAAAAAAATGATTTTGTATTTTGAGAGCGTTTTAACAGAAACTTTTTACACAAAAAAGTTTGGAAATCATGTATACAAACTATAGGAATCATCAATTGTTCCATAAACTCAATAACGAACTCGAATTTCCTTATGAACAAATCGTTTGACTTTTTAATATATATGTTTGACTCAAAAATTTGATTTCAATTCGACGAATTGAAATCTGAAACTTCCCAGATAGTTTGAATAGAATATTACTAACACTTCTGCATTATTACATTTTTAAAATTGATTCGAATTCAAAATAAGGCTAAAAAGTTAGAGAACAGAGGTAGATGGTTCAATTTTTTTTTAATAGCATGAGATGATTACTTGTTTTATAGAAGAATATAACCCGACATAAGTTCACGAGTAACACAGAAAATAGAATACTGATAAAAACAACTGATCGTGATTTATATGTTTTATATACACGTGTGTATATATATATATATATATATATATATATATATATATATATATATATATATCTTATGTTTTTTTTATAAATAATTATTAAATTTCTTAATAATAATAATAATATTTATTAATATCAATAACAATAACTTTTATATTATCATAATAATATTAATAACAATAATGAGGATAGTAATAATTTTTTTTTTAAGAAAATGTTAATAATAACTTTAATATTAATAACAATAGATTGTATCATAATAATAACAATAACTATAAAATTTTTAATAATTTTAGTAATAAGGATAGTACTAATAATTTTAATAATCTTAATGATATTAATAATTAATAATAATAATATTTATAATACTGATAATAATAATTATTGGTGATAATAATAATTGATAACATTGTTAATATTCGTAATAATAATAATAATAATAATAATAATAATAATAACATTAATAATATTTATATAAAAAAAATGATGATAATAATATTATTCATAATGCAAATAATAATACTAATAATAATAATAATAATAATAATAATAAAATAATTTATATATATCAAATATCATAATTGTATATCTCTTATACTTTTACATTACTTTGTTATCGTTATCATTTAATAAGTATATATTGTTTATACACATAAGTGTTCGTGAATCGCCAGGCACGATCAAAGGGTAACTGATTATCCGAATATAGATTTCAAACTTTCTAGACTCAATATTATAGATTTTGCTTATCGTGTCGGAAACATATAAAGATTAAGGTTTAAATTTGGTCGGAAATTTCCGGGTCATTACATGTATATTGAAATATGAAATCTTGTGGTCTATTGTTACGATTTGATATATATAGGTTAAACCTATAACTCACCAACATTTTTGTTGACGTTTTAAGCATGTTTATTCTCAGGTGATTATTAAGAGCTTCCGCTTTCGCATACTTAAATAAGGACAAGATTTGGAGTCCATGCTTGTATGATATTGTGTAAAAACTGCATTCAAGAAACTTATTTCGTTGTAACATATTTGTATTGTAAACCATTATGTAATAGTCGTGTGTAAACAGGATATTTTAGATTATCATTATTTGATAATCTACGTAAAGCCTTTTAAACCTTTATTGATGAAATAAAGGTTATGGTTTGTTTTAAAATGAATGCAGTCTTTGAAAAAGTCTCATATAGAGGTCAAAACCTCGCAACGAAATCAATTAATATGGAACGTTTTTAATCAATAAGAACGGGACATTTTAAAGGGAAACAGACAGATACGAGTTATATATATCTGGGTAGCAATCTAAGTCAGAAAAATAGATTTGGTCTAATGGTTAAGGGTTGATAGTGTGAATGAGAGGTCGCGGGTTTCGAGCCCGGTTCGGGACGTTTTTTTATATAAAAGCTTGGAAGGTAGTTTTTTTTCTTCGAATTTTATTATTATTATTATTATTATTATTCTTATTATTATTATTATTATTATTATTATTATTATTATTATTATTATTATTATTATTATTATTATTATTGTTATTATTATTTTTGTTGTTATTAATTAGTGTTGTTATTAGGTTAAAAATTATAATATAATCAATATTATTATCATTTTTATTATTACTAAGGAAATTCACTGAGTATTACAAGTATTATTATTATCATTATATTTATTATTATTATGATTATTATGATTATTATTATTATGATTATTATTATTATTATTATTATTATTATTATTATTATTATTACGATTCTTATTATTAATGTATTATTAGGATGATAATTAATTATTGTTATTATTAAGATAATTATTATTGTACTAACATTAGAATATGATTATATGTATAATTAATATTATCATTATCATCATTATTATCACAAAGTATTAACAATAAGTATTATTATTTAGTATAATTGTTATTATTATTATTGATTAGTATTCTGGTATTATTAATTATTATCAATATGAATATTAAAATTAGTAACATTAATATAGTTTATATTACTATCATTACTAGTATTATTATTAAGTAGGATTATTCTTAATATTATCAGTAGTACTATTAAAGTATTACTAATAATATTATTATTATTAAGTTTGTCATTTTAAGTATTGTTATCAAATTTTACTATTTCAAATATTATCTTAGTATTATTACAATTAGTTTTAACAAACAAATGAGATATATATAAAAATATATGTTATATACAAAACCTATCTATATTGATATATTTATTTTTTTATTATATGCCAAAAATGAACACATTTAATTAAATAACGAAATATATATAAGCTACTAATATAAAAATTATATCACTAATAAATATATATATACTTATTCGATTACAATTATGTATATTAATAAATATACAAATGATATAGGTTCGTGAATCCAAGGCCAACCCTGCATTATTCAGTTTCGTCATATGTATTTTTACAACAAAATACAGTATTGTGAGTTCATTTGTTTCCCTTTTACTCTAGTTCATTTGTTTCCCTTTTACTCTTTACATTTTTGGGACTGAGAATACATGCGCTGTTTTTACAACTGCTTTATTAAATGCTTATGAAATATATTTTTGAACTGCGAATACATGAAATGCTTTTATAAATGTTTGACGAAATAGACACAAGCACTTAAAAACATTCTACGAATGAGTTATGAGTACACCGGATATCACCCCTTTATAGTCTGGTAATCTAAGAATTAGGAAACCGAGCTCCTAATTGACGCGAATCCTAAAGATAGATCTATGGGCACTAACAAGCCCAGTCAGAGAATTTGAACTGCTTTAGTACTTCGAAATAGGTATACAACCGCTAGCTTTAAAAGAAATGATCTGTTTGTGAGGTGTACAGAACCATCATATTTAAAAGAGTGGCCTGATTGTATGCTTTTTGCATGACCGTGCGGAATGCCGGTATGCGGGGGATATTCTAGATACATTTTGTTAATGTCGATTACCAGGTGTTTGTAGTTCATATGAATGACTTTTATCTCTATGCCGTGCAAAATGCCTGATATGAGATTATGTTTATGAAAGATATTAAAAATCGCGAGGCAACCTACGGGGGAGAAAAGGATACGAACCTACTCTGCTAAGCATTATGAAATATGGTTTCGTATACGAGATAGGTGTACTGTATTTAAATCTTGTGGTCTATTAAAATGATGAATTTTATTGTTTATGATAAACCTATGAACTCACCAACCTTTTGGTTGACACTTGAAAGCATGTTTATTCTCAGGTATGAAAGAAATCTTCCGCTGTGCATTTGCTCATTTTAGAGATATTACTTGCAGTCATTCATGGCATATTTCATAAGACGTTGCATTCGAGTCGTTGAGTTCATCAAGAATATTATTAAGTCATTTATAGTTAGATATATTAGGAAATGGTATGCACACTGTCAACTTTCGATGTAATGAAAGTTTGTCTTTTAAAAACGAATGCAAAGTTTATAAAATGTATCATATAGAGGTCAAGTACCTCGCGATGTTACCAAATGTAATGTATTCATCCAGATGTATTAGGACGGGTCATTACAGGTGGTATCAGAGCTGGTTTAAGCTGTGTCGTCAGCTTAATCGTAGAGGGGGTTCTCACAGTGTTACCTGTGATGAAGCATTGGCTCTTACTCCTCGCGGTCCGAATATGGTTGGCTTTGCCAAGAGTCATGACCGTAAAATCAGTGTCTGAGGTACACTCAGTGGTCACCAGGCGGTTAGTTGGAAAGGAACTGGGTGGGACGTGTGGTGTCCCCAACTGAATTAGAGTTGGTATCAGAGCGGTGGTCTTAGCGAACCAGGTCTTGTATTAGTGTGTCTAACTGATAGTTATTTAGATGCATTAGTGAGTCTGGACTTCGACCATGTCTGCATGTCAAAAGTTTTTCTTATCATTTTGTGTCGAAAATTACCTACTTATCATCCTTAGGAAATTACCTGCTTATCATTCTTAGTCTAGACACATCTTACTGCATTGATTGCATGAATAGTGTATAGACAAAATTCATATCTTAGCGTATCTGCTAATTCATACCTTAGTGTATCTGTTACTGTAAACGTTGCTTGACATATTCCGTAAATTCCTCCGTAATCTACGAAGTCTTTTGTTCTATATATACGGATATTCTATGTAATTAGAATACCAGTCGATATCCGAAAATCATTTCATATCAAAAAATTCTTTATTCAATCGTACGAAATGGAACTCGCCACTAGTTCAAGTTCTTCGGAATTCGACAGCTATTCCAACATGGATGTTCACCTAAGCTTCGAAAGCAGCGTCACCAGAATAAATCAACCAAATCAGCCATCCCCAATTCATCTGATGGGTTCGTAGTCTATTAAATCAATAGAGACGCGAAGAAGGTGATCCCTTCCATCCCGCACTTCCCCCTCTTGGCGAAGAACCTGAAGCACTTACCGGCGAACCTGTTCGTAATACCATTTTCTCTATTATTTCCAGAGTATCTTGTCACGATTACATAATATCTCAAATCGTATATTTTATTCATCCACTCATCCGAACCGACAATCATTCTGGTGTAATAGAAGAAGTCAACGAGCTTCGTGCTCGGGTAGTGGTTTTGGAGAATATGGTGCAAAGGTTACAAGCACAAGCAACAGCACCGACAGCAACAGTACTACCATCAACAACACCAACCGTACCATCACCACCGCCAACAGTAACATCCGCATCACACGTCTCGACATCATAATCTATACCTCGAACATCAACATCATACGCACCATAGATACCAAGGAGTACCAACAACAATGAATGATGAAGTATTGATCCATAACTTCATTGAAAAAATATTCTCCGAAGAATATGTGGTTCCTAATAGTTAACGATGAAGTATTGATCCATAACTTCATTGAAGAAATATTCTGCGAAGAATATGTGGTTCTTAATAGTTTTAGAGATTACTTATTCTAGCTTAAATCGAAAATCATATGAGTTTAATATCATATTAACTCATTAAATCTATGATTACATCTGAAGAAAATATATATGTATATATGCTTTCATAAAGATTGTAATTAAAAATTCTTTTGTACAAACTGTTAATGGTGAAAATATTTTAATGGGTAGGTAATACCCGAGGAATATTTAGATTCCACATTAATAAGTTACACTTCACATTCTTCGAATTTGATTCAACGGTCATTTACTATCCTACTTACATCCACACATATACGTATCCGTTCACACAGAATAACAATTTTCATTCAATTTCATATTTGGATTTTGACCTATCAGAATTCAACAAGTGGCATAATGAAGAAAATATTGGACAAAATAAAATTTGTTAGAAACAAAAAATTAACTATGAGTAAAATTTTTGTTAAGAATCCACGCTAACTGTTCCTAGCTAACTATTCCTAGCTAACTTATTACATTTATTTTTCGCAATTTATTATCGAAATTTTAATTCTCGCAATTTTATTTATCGTCATTTAATTTCTGTTATTTATTTTACGCACTTTGATTATCGGGACACGTATACAAGGTTTTGACATATCATGTCGACGCATCTATATATATTATTTGGAATAACCATAGACACTCCATATGCAGTAATGCTTGAGTTAGCTATACAGGGTTGAGGTTGATTCTAAATAATATATATACTTTGAGTTGTGATCGAGTCTGAGACATGTATATAACGGGTCACGACACGTAATAATTAATTCAGATATTATATATTAAACTATATATGAATTATTGAATTACTAACTGTGGACTGCTAACTGTGGACTACCAACATTGGACAATTAAAATGAATTAAAATATTGATTATAATATATGAAACTAAATATTTCTTCAAGTTTGCCACTTGATTTCATCTAAAACATCCTTTGTAACTTGATTTCATCTTAAACCTCATTTGTATCTTGACGATTACAATCTGCGCTCAAACCTTTCATGATTCTTGAAAACACCTCAATCGAGAGGATGAACCAACCGCACTTCATCTACGGAAGAAAAGATTGATGCACACAGTTATGCACCTGAAAACACTCGGAACCTGAGTAAACGTTTAACACATATCTGTGCTAGCTCCTTTGGTGTTGTTATTACCGAAAATAGCTTTACAATCCCTCTCCAAATTTGCCAAATTTGTCACAGCTCCAGCAAGTCAACTTTGACTTTTCAATCGTACTAGTCTTATTATAACCTTGATGTATACGATTTCCCTTTCGTCATCATTACCGGAGAACCATTTATATCTCACCATATTAGCAGTAAACTTACCAACAACTTCGTTGATCTTTGACTTTCCAAAAAATCATTATATTTATCAAAACCCTATCCGCATCTTATAACGAGAATTGCCATACCAATCACCGAGAATTAGCAATCAGTATTTTGAATCTCGCAGCGTTTCTACATCAACAGTTATATGTATACATATAACATTTACCTCTTAGAATTATGATCTTCCATTCTGAAATACTGAAAAGCGCTCAGTCTACGAACCAATACTCCAAAGTTTGAAAAATCGGAATGAAACAACAGAAACAGTAGACAACCATAAACGACCTTAACCGTCAAAAGTATGATGATAAAGAATGGAGTGTTGGAAACGCTCAATATAAAATTTGGTACTAAAAAGAGGATTATGCGAAATTATGAAGGAGGTTGTGGACGAATCACAAGGACTAAACTTGTACATAAAGAATCCTAATTGTAGTGACCCGAACTTTTTCATGTTTATATATATTAATTGAGATTGATGTTTACATGATTAAATGTTTCCAACATGTTAAGCAATCAAACTTGTTAAGACTTGATTAATTGAAATAGGTTTCATATAGACAATTGACCACCCAAGTTGACCGGTGATTCACGAACGTTAAAACTTGTAAAAAAACTATATGATGACATATATATGGTTATATATATAGTTAACATGATATTATGATAAGTAAACATATCATTAATTATATTAACAATGAACTACATATGTAAAAACAAGACTACTAACTTAATGATTTTGAAACGAGACATATATGTAACGTTTATCGTTGTAACGACATTTAATGTATATATATCATATTAAGAGATATTTGTACATCATAATATCATGATAATATAATAATTTAAAATCTCTTTTGTTATTATAAACATTGGGTTAACAACATTTAACAAGATCGTTAACCTAAAGGTTTCAAAACAACACTTACATGTAACGACTAACGATGACTTAACGACTCAGTTAAAATGTATATACATGTAGTGTTTTAATATGTATTTATACACTTTTGAAAGACTTCAATACACTTATCAAAATACTTCTACTTAACAAAAATGCTTACAATTACATTCTCGTTCAGTTTCATCAACAATTCTACTCGTATGCACCCGTATTCGTACTCGTACAATACACAGCTTTTAGATGTATGTACTATTGGTATATACACTCCAATGATCAGCTCTTAGCAGCCCATGTGAGTCACCTAACACATGTGGGAACCATCATTTGGCAACTAGCATGAAATATCTCATAAGATTACAAAAATATGAGTAATCATTCATGACTTATTTACATGAAAACAAAATTACATATCCTTTATATCTAATCCATACACCAACGACCAAAAACACCTACAAACACTTTCATTCTTCAATTTTCTTCATCTAATTGAACTCTCTCAAGTTCTATCTTCAAGTTCTAAGTGTTCTTCATAAATTCCAAAAGTTCTAGTTTCATAAAATCAAGAATACTTTCAAGTTTGCTAGCTCACTTCCAATCTTGTAAGGTGATCATCCAACCTCAAGAAATCTTTGTTTCTTACAGTAGGTTATCATTCTAATACAAGGTAATAATCATATTCAAACTTTGGTTCAATTTCTATAACTATAACAATCTTATTTCAAGTGATGATCTTACTTGAACTTGTTTTCGTGTCATGATTTTGCTTCAAGAACTTTGAGCCATCCAAGGATCCATTGAAGCTAGATCCATTTTTCTCTTTTCCAGTAGGTTCATCCAAGGAACTTAAGGTAGTAATGATGTTCATAACATCATTCGATTCATACATATAAAGCTATCTTATTCGAAGGTTTAAACTTGTAATCACTAGAACATAGTTTAGTTAATTCTAAACTTGTTCGCAAACAAAAGTTAATCCTTCTAACTTGACTTTTAAAATCAACTAAACACATGTTCTATATCTATATGATATGCTAACTTAATGATTTAAAACCTGGAAACACGAAAAACACCGTAAAACCGGATTTACGCCGTCGTAGTAACACCGCGGGCTGTTTTGGGTTAGTTAATTAAAAACTATGATAAACTTTGATTTAAAAGTTGTTATTCTGAGAAAATGATTTTTATTATGAACATGAAACTATATCCAAAAATTATGGTTAAACTCAAAGTGGAAGTATGTTTTCTAAAATGGTCATCTAGACGTCGTTCTTTCGACTGAAATGACTACCTTTACAAAAACGACTTGTAACTTATTTTTCCGACTAGAAACCTATACTTTTTTTGTTTAGATTCATAAAATAGAGTTCAATATGAAACCATAGCAATTTGATTCACTCAAAACGGATTTAAAATGAAGAAGTTATGGGTAAAACAAGATTGGATAATTTTTCTCATTTTAGCTACGTGAAAATTGGTAACAAATCTATTCCAACCATAACTTAATCAACTTGTATTATATATTATGTAATCTTGAGATACCATAGACACGTATACAATGTTTCGACCTATCATGTCGACACATCTATATATATTTCGGAACAACCATAGACACTCTATATGTGAATGTTGGAGTTAGCTATACAGGGTTGAGGTTGATTCCAAAATATATATAGTTTGAGTTGTGATCAATACTGAGATACGTATACACTGGGTCGTGGATTGATTCAAGATAATATTTATCGATTTATTTCTGTACATCTAACTGTGGACAACTAGTTGTAGGTTACTAACGAGGACAGCTGACTTAATAAACTTAAAACATCAAAATATATTAAAAGTGTTGTAAATATATTTTGAACATACTTTGATATATATGTATATATTGTTATAGGTTCATGAATCAACCAGTGGCCAAGTCTTACTTCCCGACGAAGTAAAAATCTGTGAAAGTGAGTTATAGTCCCACTTTTAAAATCTAATATTTTTGGGATGAGAATACATGCAGGTTTTATAAATGATTTACAAAATAGACACAAGTACGTGAAACTACATTCTATGGTTGAATTATCGAAATCGAATATGCCCCTTTTTATTAAGTCTGGTAATCTAAGAATTAGGGAACAGACACCCTAATTGACGCGAATCCTAAAGATAGATCTATTGGGCCTAACAAACCCCATCCAAAGTACCGGATGCTTTAGTACTTCGAAATTTATATCATGTCCGAAGGAGGATCCCGGAATGATGGGGATATTCTTATATATGCATCTTGTTATTGTCGGTTACCAGGTGTTCACCATATGAATGATTTTTATCTCTATGTATGGGATGTGTATTGAAATATGAAATCTTGTGGTCTATTGTTACGATTTGATATATATAGGTTAAACCTATAACTCACCAACATTTTTGTTGACGTTTTAAGCATGTTTATTCTCAGGTGATTATTAAGAGCTTCCGCTGTCGCATACTTAAATAAGGACAAGATTTGGAGTCCATGCTTGTATGATATTGTGTAAAAACTGCATTCAAGAAACTTATTTTGTTGTAACATATTTGTATTGTAAACCATTATGTAATGGTCGTGTGTAAACAGGATATATTAGATTATCATTATTTGATAATCTACGTAAAGCTTTTTAAACCTTTATTGATGAAATAAAGGTTATGGTTTGTTTAAAAATGAATGCAGTCTTTGAAAAACGTCTCATATAGAGGTCAAAACCTCGCAACGAAATCAATTAATATGGAACGTTTTTAATCTATAAGAACGGGACATTTCAGTTGGTATCCGAGCGTTGGTCTTAGAGAACCAGAAAATTTGCATTAGTGTGTCTTATCGAGTTTGTTAGGATGCATTAGTGAGTCTGGACTTCGACCGTGTTTTCTTTAAAAATGATTGCTTAACATTTTTGTTGGAAACTATATATTTTTAACATATGAATATTATGTGATATATTAATCTCTTAACGTGTTTGATATTATGTGATAGATGTCTACCTCTAGAACAAGTCCCATTGACTCACCTAATAATAATGAAGAGTCAAATGTAAATTGGAATAATTTGTGGACTGATTCACAAGTTCCCGAAGAGGAACCGGAAGAAGAGTCGGAACCGGAAGAAGAATCGGAACCGGAAGAAGAATCGGAACCGGATGAAGAAATAGAACCGGTGGGGGAAATAATAAAACGGTTAAGTAAAAGAAAATCCTCAACCAACCGACCAAAGTTAATTATGGTCAATGGTGTTTCCGCCAAGGAAGCAAAATATTGGGAGGATTACCAATTCTCCGATGAATCGGATTCCGACGAGAATTCCGATGATGTTATAGAAATTACCCCAACTGAATTTAAAAAGGCAAAAGAAAATAATAAGGGAAAGGGCATAAAAATAGAGAAATCTAATTCCAACCCCGATGAACTTTATATGTATCGTCAACCCCCGAAGTCCTTAAGTTGTAACAATGACCCGGGAACCTCTAAACCACCAGGTTTTTCTAAACCAATGTGGACAACGACGGTTCGTATTAGGGGAACATCATATATCCCTAGAAACTTGGCAAAACGAACCAAAACCGAAGAAGAAGAAACGAGCGAGTCGGAATAAGATAGTTGTATTCGTGTGGTGTAATATATGGAATATAGTGTTCTTATGCTTTATGATATATGTAAAAATTGCTTGTATTAATAAGTATTTTTTTTATGAATCTAACTCTTGTCTATTTTACAGTTTAAAAATACAAAATGGATAGACAACCCAATATTTTAAGAGACCTACCCGGAGACATGATTGATGAAATCTTGTCTAGAGTCGGCCAGAATTCTTCGGCACAACTATTTAAGGCGAGATCAGTTTGTAAGACATTCGAAGAACGTTCCAAGAATGTCTTGGTTTATAAGAGACTTTCGTTTGAAAGATGGGGGATATCACATTGGGAAACCCATAAGTTACGATGTGTTTACTTTGACGCATATATTGCGGGGAACCCAAATGCTATTTTACGCAACGGGTTAAGAAATTATTTTGACTCAATATATCCGAATATTGGACTTCGTGATTTAGAAAAAGCGGCTAACATGCAACATAAAGAAGCATGTTATGCTTACGGATTAGTAATGTTCGCTTCTCACCAAAGTGAGAACAAGAACATCGGGCTACAACTATTAAACAAAACGTTTCCACAAGTGACGGAGTCGGTAATTGGGGTAAGAAATGAGGTTTTTAGATTATTACGGGACTGTTGGACATTACGTAACCCTCGTCCCTTTGATGACGTTACAACACGCTGTCTTATCAACGGCCATAACGGTTATGTTGCACAAGACCAAGGATGGGAAGTAGTCCTAGTAAAACCAGAATGCATGACTTGTTTCTGGACGTATGAATTACGTGTATTTATTGCCTTTGCTGAACGACTTGTGTACTAGCTAGAATTGTCTTCACAACTCTCTTGTATCAAAGTTATTGTGTGCTATATTTCATGCTTTATGTAAAATAAGCGGTATTGTAAGTTTGTAAAATATTGTATAAAAGTTTGAACGCGAAATATTATTATAATCAGTTTTTCATATAGAATTGTAGTAGTTGAATTGTATATTAGCTACTAAGTATGAACTTAACGGGTAGGTACTACCCGAATTTAAACTTATAAAACGCTAATATGAAGAAAAAGCTTTTATAAATGAGTTCATATTATGCTACGAAATACTATTAACTACTCTTAATATTCTGTATGATTAACTTGTTCCATTTAACTATTTTGAAGGAAATGGCACCGACTACTCGACACACCGTGAATATGAATGAAGAGGAATTCCGTACTTTTCTAGCTTCAAACATAGCCGCAGTACAGGCTGCGCTACATACCAACAATAACCTTGGATCTAGCAGTACAGGAAATCGTGTAGGATGCACCTACAAAGAATTCACTGCCTGCAAACCTTTGGAATTTGATGGAACCGAAGGACCGATCGGATTGAAACGGTGGACCGAGAAGGTTGAATCGGTGTTTGCCATAAGTAAGTGTACTGAAGAGGACAAAGTGAAGTACGCTACGCATACCTTCACAGGTTCTGCGTTAACATGGTGGAATACCTATCTAGAGCAAGTGGGACAAGATGATGCGTACGCACTACCGTGGTCAGCATTCAAGCACTTGATGAACGAGAAGTACCGTCCCAGAACCGAGGTCAATAAGCTCAAGACAGAACTTAGAGGGTTACGAACCCAAGGATTTGATATTACCACGTACGAAAGACGATTCACAGAATTGTGCCTATTGTGTCCGGGAGCATTCGAAGATGAGGAAGAGAAGATCGACGCGTTTGTGAAAGGATTACCGGAAAGAATCCAAGAAGATATAAGTTCACACGAGCCCGCCTCCATACAACAGGCATGTAGAATGGCTCACAAACTAGTGAACCAGATTGAAGAAAGAATTAAAGAACAGACTGCTGAAGAGGCCAATGTGAAGCAAGTCAAAAGAAAGTGGGAGGAAAACGGTGATAAGAATCACCAATACAACAACAACAGCAATTACAACAATAATCGCAACAATTATCCCAACAATCGCAACATCAATCGCAACTACAACAAACGGCCCAACAACAACAACAACAACAACAACAGCAACTACAACAATCATCCCAACAACAATAATAACCGCAACAACAACAACAATCAGAAGCAACTATGCCAAAGGTGTGAAAAGAATCACTCGGGGTTCTGCACCAAATTTTGCAACAAGTGTAAAAGAAATGGTCATAGCGCGGCGAAGTGTGAGGTCTACGGACCAGGGGTTAATAGAACGAAAGGAACAAATGGTGTCGGAACGAGTAATGGCGGAGCAAGTAGTGTCGGAGCAAGTTATGCCAATGTAGTTTGTTATAAATGTGGAAAACCAGGCCACATTATTAGAAATTGCCCGAACCAGGAGAACACGAATGGACAAGGCCGTGGAAGAGTTTTCAATATTAATGCGGTAGAGGCACAGGAAGACCCGGAGCTTGTTACGGGTACGTTTCTTATTGACAATAAATCTGCTTACGTTTTATTTGATTCGGGTGCGGATAGAAGCTATATGAGTAGAGATTTTTGTGCTAAATTAAGTTGTCCATTGACGCCTTTGGATAGTAAATTTTTACTCGAATTAGCAAATGGTAAATTAATTTCAGCAGATAATATATGTCGGAATCGAGAAATTAAACTGGTTAGCGAAACATTTAAGATTGATTTGATACCAGTAGAGTTAGGGAGTTTTGATGTGATAATCGGTATGGACTGGTTGAAAGAAGTGAAAGCGGAGATCGTTTGTTACAAAAATGCAATTCGCATTATACGAGAAAAAGGAAAACCCTTAATGGTGTACGGAGAAAAGGGCAACACGAAGCTACATCTTATTAGTAATTTGAAGGCACAAAAACTAATAAGAAAAGGTTGCTATGCTGTTCTAGCACACGTCGAGAAAGTACAAACTGAAGAAAAGAGCATCAATGATGTTCCCATTGCAAAAGAATTTCCCGATGTATTTCCGAAAGAATTACCGGGATTACCCCCACATCGATCCGTTGAATTTCAAATAGATCTTGTACCAGGAGCTGCACCAATAGCTTGTGCTCCTTACAGACTCGCACCCAGCGAGATGAAAGAACTGCAAAGCCAATTACAAGAACTTTTAGAGCGTGGTTTCATTCGACCAAGCACATCACCGTGGGGAGCTCCTGTTTTGTTTGTCAAGAAGAAAGATGGTACATTCAGGTTGTGTATCGACTACCGAGAGTTGAACAAACTTACCATCAAGAACCGCTACCCACTACCGAGAATCGACGACTTATTTGATCAACTACAAGGCTCGTCTGTTTATTCAAAGATTGACTTACGTTCCGGGTATCATCAAATGCGGGTGAAAGAAGATGATATTCCAAAGACTGCTTTCAGAACACGTTACGGTCATTACGAGTTTATGGTCATGCCGTTTGGTTTAACTAATGCACCAGCTGTGTTCATGGACCTTATGAACCGAGTGTGTGGACCATACCTTGACAAGTTTGTCATTGTTTTCATTGATGACATACTTATTTACTCAAAGAATGACCAAGAACACGGTGAACATTTGAGAAAAGTGTTAGAAGTATTGAGGAAGGAAGAATTGTACGCTAAGTTTTCAAAGTGTGCATTTTGGTTGGAAGAAGTTCAATTCCTCGGTCACATAGTGAACAAAGAAGGTATTAAGGTGGATCCGGCAAAGATAGAAACTGTTGAAAAGTGGGAAACCCCGAAAACTCCGAAACACATACGCCAGTTTTTAGGACTAGCTGGTTACTACAGAAGGTTCATCCAAGACTTTTCCAGAATAGCAAAACCCTTGACTGCATTAACGCATAAAGGGAAGAAATTTGAATGGAATGATGAACAAGAGAAAGCGTTTCAGTTATTGAAGAAAAAGCTAACTACGGCACCTATATTGTCATTGCCTGAAGGGAATGATGATTTTGTGATTTATTGTGACGCATCAAAGCAAGGTCTCGGTTGTGTATTAATGCAACGAACGAAGGTGATTGCTTATGCGTCTAGACAATTGAAGATTCACGAACAAAATTATACGACGCATGATTTGGAATTAGGCGCGGTTGTTTTTGCATTAAAGACTTGGAGGCACTACTTATATGGGGTCAAAAGTATTATATATACCGACCACAAAAGTCTTCAACACATATTTAATCAGAAACAACTGAATATGAGGCAGCGTAGGTGGATTGAATTATTGAATGATTACGATTTTGAGATTCGTTACCACCCGGGGAAGGCAAATGTGGTAGCCGATGCCTTGAGCAGGAAGGATAGAGAACCCATTCGAGTAAAATCTATGAATATAATGATTCATAATAACATTACTACTCAAATAAAGGAGGCGCAACAAGGAGTTTTAAAAGAGGGAAATTTAAAGGATGAAATACCCAAAGGATCGGAGAAACATCTTAATATTCGGGAAGACGGAACCCGGTATAGGGCTGAAAGGATTTGGGTACCAAAATTTGGAGATATGAGAGAAATGGTACTTAGAGAAGCTCATAAAACCAGATACTCAATACATCCTGGAACGGGGAAGATGTACAAGGATCTCAAGAAACATTTTTGGTGGCCGGGTATGAAAGCCGATGTTGCTAAATACGTAGGAGAATGTTTGACGTGTTCTAAGGTCAAAGCTGAGCATCAGAAACCATCAGGTCTACTTCAACAACCCGAAATCCCGGAATGGAAATGGGAAAACATTACCATGGATTTCATCACTAAATTGCCAAGGACTGCAAGTGGTTTTGATACTATTTGGGTAATAGTTGATCGTCTCACCAAATCAGCACACTTCCTACCAATAAGAGAAGATGACAAGATGGAGAAGTTAGCACGACTGTATTTGAAGGAAGTCGTCTCCAGACATGGAATACCAATCTCTATTATCTCTGATAGGGATGGCAGATTTATTTCAAGATTCTGGCAGACATTACAGCAAGCATTAGGAACTCGTCTAGACATGAGTACTGCCTATCATCCACAAACTGATGGGCAGAGCGAAAGGACGATACAAACGCTTGAAGACATGCTACGAGCATGTGTTATTGATTTCGGAAACAGTTGGGATCGACATCTACCGTTAGCAGAATTTTCCTACAACAACAGCTACCATTCAAGCATTGAGATGGCGCCGTTTGAAGCACTTTATGGTAGAAAGTGCAGGTCTCCGATTTGTTGGAGTGAGGTGGGGGATAGACAGATTACGGGTCCGGAGATTATACAAGAAACTACCGAGAAGATCATCCAAATTCAACAACGGTTGAAAACCGCCCAAAGTCGACAAAAGAGCTACGCTGACATTAAAAGAAAAGATATAGAATTTGAAATTGGAGAGATGGTCATGCTTAAAGTTTCACCTTGGAAAGGCGTTGTTCGATTTGGTAAACGAGGGAAATTAAATCCAAGGTATATTGGACCATTCAAGATTATTGATCGTGTCGGACCAGTAGCTTACCGACTTGAGTTACCTCAACAACTCGCGGCTGTACATAACACTTTCCACGTCTCGAATTTGAAGAAATGTTTTGCTAAAGAAGATCTCACTATTCCGTTAGATGAAATCCAAATCAACGAAAAACTCCAATTCATCGAAGAACCCGTCGAAATAATGGATCGTGAGGTTAAAAGACTTAAGCAAAACAAGATACCAATTGTTAAGGTTCGATGGAATGCTCGTAGAGGACCCGAGTTCACCTGGGAGCGTGAAGATCAGATGAAGAAGAAATACCCGCATCTATTTCCAGAAGATTCGTCAACACCTTCAACAGCTTAAAATTTCGGGACGAAATTTATTTAACGGGTAGGTACTGTAGTGACCCGAACTTTTCCATGTTTATATATATTAATTGAGATTGATGTTTACATGATTAAATGTTTCCAACATGTTAAGCAATCAAACTTGTTAAGACTTGATTAATTGAAATAGGTTTCATATAGACAATTGACCACCCAAGTTGACCGGTGATTCACGAACGTTAAAACTTGTAAAAAAACTATATGATGACATATATATGGTTATATATATAGTTAACATGATATTATGATAAGTAAACATATCATTAATTATATTAACAATGAACTACATATGTAAAAACAAGACTACTAACTTAATGATTTTGAAACGAGACATATATGTAACGTTTATCGTTGTAACGACATTTAATGTATATATATCATATTAAGAGATATTTGTACATCATA
The DNA here is from genome assembly GCF_046630445.1 of Rutidosis leptorrhynchoides. Taxonomy (NCBI): domain Eukaryota; kingdom Viridiplantae; phylum Streptophyta; class Magnoliopsida; order Asterales; family Asteraceae; genus Rutidosis; species Rutidosis leptorrhynchoides. The sequence continues at coordinate 171,315,087 of NC_092337.1, forward strand.
ATATCATGATAATATAATAATTTAAAATCTCTTTTGTTATTATAAACATTGGGTTAACAACATTTAACAAGATCGTTAACCTAAAGGTTTCAAAACAACACTTACATGTAACGACTAACGATGACTTAACGACTCAGTTAAAATGTATATACATGTAGTGTTTTAATATGTATTTATACACTTTTGAAAGACTTCAATACACTTATCAAAATACTTCTACTTAACAAAAATGCTTACAATTACATTCTCGTTCAGTTTCATCAACAATTCTACTCGTATGCACCCGTATTCGTACTCGTACAATACACAGCTTTTAGATGTATGTACTATTGGTATATACACTCCAATGATTAGCTCTTAGCAGCCCATGTGAGTCACCTAACACATGTGGGAACCATCATTTGGCAACTAGCATGAAATATCTCATAAGATTACAAAAATATGAGTAATCATTCATGACTTATTTACATGAAAACAAAATTACATATCCTTTATATCTAATCCATACACCAACGACCAAAAACACCTACAAACACTTTCATTCTTCAATTTTCTTCATCTAATTGAACTCTCTCAAGTTCTATCTTCAAGTTCTAAGTGTTCTTCATAAATTCCAAAAGTTCTAGTTTCATAAAATCAAGAATACTTTCAAGTTTGCTAGCTCACTTCCAATCTTGTAAGGTGATCATCCAACCTCAAGAAATCTTTGTTTCTTACAGTAGGTTATCATTCTAATACAAGGTAATAATCATATTCAAACTTTGGTTCAATTTCTATAACTATAACAATCTTATTTCAAGTGATGATCTTACTTGAACTTGTTTTCGTGTCATGATTTTGCTTCAAGAACTTTGAGCCATCCAAGGATCCATTGAAGCTAGATCCATTTTTCTCTTTTCCAGTAGGTTCATCCAAGGAACTTAAGGTAGTAATGATGTTCATAACATCATTCGATTCATACATATAAAGCTATCTTATTCGAAGGTTTAAACTTGTAATCACTAGAACATAGTTTAGTTAATTCTAAACTTGTTCGCAAACAAAAGTTAATCCTTCTAACTTGACTTTTAAAATCAACTAAACACATGTTCTATATCTATATGATATGCTAACTTAATGATTTAAAACCTGGAAACACGAAAAACACCGTAAAACCGGATTTACGCCGTCGTAGTAACACCGCGGGCTGTTTTGGGTTAGTTAATTAAAAACTATGATAAACTTTGATTTAAAAGTTGTTATTCTGAGAAAATGATTTTTATTATGAACATGAAACTATATCCAAAAATTATGGTTAAACTCAAAGTGGAAGTATGTTTTCTAAAATGGTCATCTAGACGTCGTTCTTTCGACTGAAATGACTACCTTTACAAAAACGACTTGTAACTTATTTTTCCGACTAGAAACCTATACTTTTTTTGTTTAGATTCATAAAATAGAGTTCAATATGAAACCATAGCAATTTGATTCACTCAAAACGGATTTAAAATGAAGAAGTTATGGGTAAAACAAGATTGGATAATTTTTCTCATTTTAGCTACGTGAAAATTGGTAACAAATCTATTCCAACCATAACTTAATCAACTTGTATTATATATTATGTAATCTTGAGATACCATAGACACGTATACAATGTTTCGACCTATCATGTCGACACATCTATATATATTTCGGAACAACCATAGACACTCTATATGTGAATGTTGGAGTTAGCTATACAGGGTTGAGGTTGATTCCAAAATATATATAGTTTGAGTTGTGATCAATACTGAGATACGTATACACTGGGTCGTGGATTGATTCAAGATAATATTTATCGATTTATTTCTGTACATCTAACTGTAGACAACTAGTTGTAGGTTACTAACGAGGACAGCTGACTTAATAAACTTAAAACATCAAAATATATTAAAAGTGTTGTAAATATATTTTGAACATACTTTGATATATATGTATATATTGTTATAGGTTCGTGAATCAACCAGTGGCCAAGTCTTACTTCCCGACGAAGTAAAAATCTGTGAAAGTGAGTTATAGTCCCACTTTTAAAATCTAATTTTTTTGGGATGAGAATACATGCAGGTTTTATAAATGATTTACAAAATAGACACAAGTACGTGAAACTACATTCTATGGTTGAATTATCGAAATCGAATATGCCCCTTTTTATTAAGTCTGGTAATCTAAGAATTAGGGAACAGACACCCTAATTGACGCGAATCCTAAAGATAGATCTATTGGGCCTAACAAACCCCATCCAAAGTACCGGATGCTTTAGTACTTCGAAATTTATATCATGTCCGAAGGAGGATCCCGGAATGATGGGGATATTCTTATATATGCATCTTGTTATTGTCGGTTACCAGGTGTTCACCATATGAATGATTTTTATCTCTATGTATGGGATGTGTATTGAAATATGAAATCTTGTGGTCTATTGTTACGATTTGATATATATAGGTTAAACCTATAACTCACCAACATTTTTGTTGACGTTTTAAGCATGTTTATTCTCAGGTGATTATTAAGAGCTTCCGCTGTCGCATACTTAAATAAGGACAAGATTTGGAGTCCATGCTTGTATGATATTGTGTAAAAACTGCATTCAAGAAACTTATTTTGTTGTAACATATTTGTATTGTAAACCATTATGTAATGGTCGTGTGTAAACAGGATATATTAGATTATCATTATTTGATAATCTACGTAAAGCTTTTTAAACCTTTATTGATGAAATAAAGGTTATGGTTTGTTTAAAAATGAATGCAGTCTTTGAAAAACGTCTCATATAGAGGTCAAAACCTCGCAACGAAATCAATTAATATGGAACGTTTTTAATCTATAAGAACGGGACATTTCACTAATGATTCTTGCTTGTAGTGACCCGAACTTTTCCATGTTTATATATATTAAATGAAATTGATATTTACATGATTAAGTATTTCCAACATGTTAAGCAATCAAACTTGTTAAGACTTGATTAATTAAAATAGGTTTCATATAGACAATTGACCACCCAAGTTGACCGGTGATTTACGAACGTTAAAACTTGTAAAAACTATATGATGACATATATATGATTATATATATAGTTAACATGATATTATGATAATTAAAAATATCATTAAGTATATTAACAATTAACTACATATGTAAAAACAAGCCTACTAACTTAATGATTTCGAAAAGAGGCATATATGTAACGATTATCGTTGTAACGACATTTAATTGTATATATATATCATATTAAGATATATTAATACATCATAATATCATGATAATATAATAATTTAACATCTCATTTGATATAATAAACAATGGGTTAACAACACTTAACAAGATCGTTAACCTAAAGGTTTCAAAACAACACTTACATGTAACGACTAACGATGAATTAACGACTCAGTTAAAATGGATATACATGTAGTGTTTTAATATGTATTCATACACATTTGAAAGACTTCAATACACTTATCAAAATACTTCTACTTAACAAAAATGCTTACAATTACATCCTCGTTCAGTTTCATCAGCAATTCTACTCGTATGCACCCGTATTCGTACTCGTACAATACACAGCTTTTAGATGTATGTACTATTGGTATATACACTCCAATGATCAGATCTTAGCAGCCCATGTGAGTCACCTAACACATGTGGGAACCATCATTTGGCAACTAGCATGAAATATCTCATAAAATTACAAAAATATTAGTAATCATTCATGACTTATTTACATGTAAACAAAATTACACATCCTTTATATCTAATACATATACCAATAACCAAAAACACCTACAAACACTTTAATTCTTCAATTTTCTTCATCTAATTGATCTCTCTCAAGTTCAATCTTCAAGTTCTAAGTGTTCTTCATAAATTCTATAAGTTCTAGTTTCATAAAATCAAGAATACTTCCAAGTTTGCTAGCTTACTTCCAATCTTGTAAAGTGATCATCCAACCTCAAGAAATCTTTCTTATTTACAGTAAGATATCTTTCTAATATAAGGTAATACTCATATTCAAACTTTGATTTAATTTCTATAACTATAACAATCTTATTTTGAGTGGAAATCTTACTTGAACTTGTTTTCGTGTCATGATTCTGCTTCAAGAACTTTCAAGCCATCCAAGGATCCTTTGGAGCTAGATCTAATTTTCTCATTTCCAGTAGGTTTATCCACAAAATTTGAGGTAGTAATGATATTCATAACATCATTCGATTCATATATATAAAACTACCTTATTCGAAGGTTTAAACTTGTAATCACTAGAACATAGTTTAGTTAATTCTAAACTTGTTCGCAAACAAAAGTTAATCCTTCTAACTTTACTTTTAAAATCAACCAAACACATGTTCTATATCTATATGATATGCTAGCTTAATGATTTAAAACCTGAAAACACCAAAAATACCGTAAAACTGGATATATGCCGCCGTAGTAACACCGCGGGCTGTTTTGGGTTAGTTAATTAAAAACTATGATAAACTTTGACTTAAAAGTTGTTCTTCTGGGAAAATGATTTTTCTTATGAACATGAAACTATATCCAATAATCATGGTTAAACTCAAAGTGGAAGTATGTTTTCCAAAATGGTCATCTAGAGGTCGTTCTTTCGACTAAAATGACTACCTTTACAAAAATGACTTGTAACCTGTATTTCCGACTATAAACTTATACTTTCTCTGTTTATATTCATAAACTTAAGATCAATATGAAACCATATCAACTTGAAACACTCAAAACGGATTTAAAACGAAGAAGTTATGGGTAAAACATGATTGGATATTTTTGCTTGTTGTAGCTACGTGAAAATTGGTAACAAATCTATATTAATCATATCCTAGCTAACTTATATTGTAGTATACATGTATTCTAATATATTATGTAATATTAGGATACCATAGACACGTATGCAAATATTTTGACATATCATATCGACCCATGTATATATGTTATTTGGAACAACCATAGACACTCTATATGTAGTAATGTTGGAGTTAGCTATACAGGGTTGAGGTTTATTCCAAATATATATATACTTTGAGTTGTGATCTAGCTTGAGACGTGTATACACTGGGTCGTGGATTGATTCAAGATAATATATATATCGATTTATTTCTGTACATCTAACTGTGGACAACTAGTTGTAGGTTACTAACGAGGACAGCTGACTTAATAAACTTAAAATAGTAAAACGTATTAAAAATGTTGTAAATATATTTTGAACATACTTTGATATATATGTACATACTTGTTATAGGTTCATGAATCGACCAGTGGCCAAGTCTTACTTCCCGACGAAGTACAAATCAGTGAAAGTGAGTTATAGTCCCACTTTTAAAATCTAATATTTTTGGGATGAGAATACATGCAACTTTATAAATGATTTACAAAATAGACACAAGTACATGAAACTACTTTCTATGGTTGAACGATCGCAGCCGAATATGCCCCTTTTTACTTGGTAACCTAAGAATTAGTAAACCAGTCTACTAATTGACGCGAATCCTAAAGATAGATCTATTGGGCCCAACAAACCCCATCCGTTGTAGCGGATGCTTTAGTACTTAGATTTTTTATATCATGTCCGATGGATGTCCCGGAATGATGGGGATATTCTTATATGCATCTTGTTAATGTCGGTTACCATGTGTTCACCATATGAATGATTTTTTTTTTATTTCTATGTATGGAATGTATATTGAAATATGAAATCTTGTGGTCTATTATTATGATTTGATAATATATAGGTTAAACCTATAACTCACCAACATTTTTGTTGACGTTTTAAGCATGCTTATTCTCAGGTGATTATTAAGAGCTTCCGTTGTTGCATACTAAAATAAGGACAAGATTTGGAGTCCATGCTTGTATGATATTGTGTAAAAACTGCATTCAAGAAACTTATTTTTGATGTAATATATTCTTATTGTAAACCATTATGTAATGGTCGTGTGTAAACGGTATATTTTAGATTATCATTATTTGATAATCTACGTAATGCTTTTTAAACCTTTATCGATAAATTAAGGGTTATGGTTATTTTAAAAATGAATGCAGTTTTTGAAAAACGTCTCATATAGAGGTCAAAACCTCGCGACGAAATCAATTAATATGGAACGTTTATAATCAATATGACCGGGACATTTCAGTTGGTATCCGAGCGTTGGTATTAGAGAACCAGAAATTATCATTAGTGTGTCTTATCGAGTTTGTTAGGATACATTAGTGAGTCTGGACTTCGACCGTGTGTTCTTTAAAAACGATTGCTTAACACTTTTGTTAGAAAGTATATATTATTAACATGTAAATATTATGTGAGATATTAACCTCTTAATGTGTTTGATATTGTGTGATAGATGTCTACCACTAGTACAAATCCCATCAACTCACCTAATAATAATGAAGAGTCGAATATACTTTGGGAAGATTCACAAATTCCCGAAGAGGAACCGGAAGAGGAGGAACCAGAAGAGGAGGAACTGGAAGAAGAGGAACCGGAAGAGGAGGAACCGAAAGAAGAAGAGGTTTCGGAGGAAGAAATATTGATACCTACTGTAAATCGATTAAATAAAAGAAAATCCTCAACCAACGGACCAAAGTCAATAATGGTCAATGGTGTTTCCGTCGAGGAAGCAAAATATTGGGAAGATTACCAATTTTTTGATGAATCGGATCCCGATGAGGATTCCAATGATGTTATAGAAATTACCTCGACCCAATTTAATAAAGCAAAAGAAAATAATAAGGGAAAAGGTATAAAAATAGAGAAACCTGATTCCAACCCCGATGAACTTTATATGTATCGGCAACGTCCGTATTTCCTAAATTGTAACAATAACCCGGGAACCTCTAAACCACCAGGTTACTCTAAACCATTGTGGAAAACGACGGCTCGTATCAGAGGAACACCATATTAAAGGTATTTCGTATGCCCGAGAGACATATTAAATTAACGTGGCTAATGTGTTTTGATCCAAGTCGGGTCATACCCAATAACAAACTTACCGACACCTCATTCATATTTTAATCTTAGCGATTGGATCGTTGATTAATTACGCGACACTTGTGATTTAAGAAAAATGGTTTTCTAAAATAATGTCATTTGATGTGTACATAAATTATGGAATAATTTATATAATAAATGTTTAATTATTTATCGGTTAAATAATTAAATTTATTTATGTTACATTTTATATAATTGGTTTTATAAATATAAATGTACATAACTAATAAAATGCATGGAAGTTTATAAAAAAGGGAGGGTTTTATAAAATTAGATCTTATAAAAACTAATCTTTAAATAAATGGAGGAACATATTTGGAGTACATGTTCTTGTCTCCAAGGCTCCATTTATTGGTCAACACTTCTTATGTACATGTGTATATGGGCCTTGACTCTTTGAGAAACCAACACACATGCAAACACTTGTTTTTACATCAAAAAAAAAACTGCAAAACCCCATTCTGCTGCTGCTGATTGCCGTGACCAAAGAGGAAGAAAAAAAGGTTCTTCACTTGGTTTTGAAAGTTCATATTAAGTGTCTATTAAATCCCAACTAAAAGGCTAGGTGTTGGTGCACAAGTTTGGGGTATAACACCTTGAGGTTTCATCATTTTGAAGCTCCATTCATCATCATCATCTTCAACATTCATTACCTAGCTTGGAGTAGGTATAATCTATATTCTTACTTGTAGTTTGTAAGATGATCTATTAAACCCACTATATTTTTGCATTTTATGAACATGCATGATAATAGAATGCAAAAAATTTTGGTGTTTGGGTGGGTTCTATTTTGGCCGAATTTGGAAGCTCCAAAAGTGGGTTTGGGCTCTTCCATTTTGGTCATATTTGTTGTATGTTGATGTTCACAATCATAGCCTTGACCTTGTATTTGTTTGGTTGAATGTTTGGTGGATTTATTATTCATTCATTTGGTTTGTAATAATATTTATTCAATTGGTTTGTAATAATATTATTTTGGCTATGTAATTTATTTTATATTTGGCATGTAAAATAGATTAGGTTGTATTTTCATTTTTTAGAAAAAAATGTATTAGGATATATTTTTTGTAAAAAAATGAAGATGCAAGATGAAGAACAAAATAAGAGCATTTGGATGCAAGATTAAGTGGGAGATTTAAAATCTCCTACTTTGTGTTATAACCCCTTAACCGGTGGCATTTGTTTTCGGCTAAACAAATGTCTACCAAATTGGCTTGATTGTGAACATATTTGTTTTGCATGCATGGTTGTTTATTGTGTTTGTATGTTTGGTTGCTACAAGTAAATCACAAATTAACAACTAGCAAAATGACAATTTAATTGGTTAAATTAGACGTTATTAACAACATGCAAAATGACTATTTAAATGGTTAAATTGAAATGGCAAAAGGACATTAATAAATGGTTATTAAGAACACATAATAATTGGTTATTGAAACACATATAAAATGGTTTATATCAAGTAATTAGCTTAATTACAAGGCATGAAAATGGATTTCAAATGAACCATAGACTAAATGCATGTTGGTGTATGGCATAATAGTTTTCTCAAACTAGAATTAATGAAAACTTAAAATCCCTTAATCCACAAGGCAAACAAGTTAAACGCCATCCTTTTGTGTGACACTTAAAAATATTAGGGAACTCATAATGGGATAAAGGTCACCTAACCGTTATGAGCAAACTAATATGATTAAGGTGAATTTCGCATGCTTGTGGGATAAAGGTCACCTAACCACTTGTATGTTAAATTTACACGTTTACACAAGTAGGACGACTTGATTTGGGAATCATGAACTTAGGGTCACCGAAGCATGAGGAACAAATTGGCGTTTATGGAATAAATATGCCATGCAAAAGGATTGCATGATTCCATAACTTAGAAGTTGCAAAAGGATTGCAATTGTCATATAATGACTACCTAGCTAAATCAAATGACGGGATAAAGGTCACCTAACAGAAATTTGTTTTACCGTTGGATTCTAAAATTTAATAAATATCAATTGGATTTAAAGGGTATTGATTGTTAAATTAAAATTGATACTTAAACAACTTTGTTAAATTTTGTAGATGGCCGAAAATAACAACAACAACATTCTAAACGCACCTATCAACTTTAACAACCTATCGTTGAGGTCAATCCTCGAAAAGGAAAAACTCAACCATATGAACTTCATGGATTGGTTCCGCAATCTAAGAATTGTCCTCAAACTAGAGGATAGGGCGTATTTGTTGGAAGACCCCATTCCCGATCAACCGGACGAGGATGATACGGAAGGCATGGCTTATTGGGAGAAATATTGCACCGATTCGGTGCAAGTTTCTTGCCTCATGCTTAGGACTATGATACCAGAACTCCAAAAGGATTTCGAGCATCATAGTGCATATGACATGATCACACAGTTGAAGGAGATGTTCCTTCAACAAGCTCGTGTCGAGCGCTTTGAAACGGTCCGAGCGCTTCATGCATGTCGGATGGACGAATCCCAATCCGTTTCATCTTATGTCCTTAAGATGAAAAGCCTAATTGATCGAGCAAACCGTCTAAACTGCAACGTGTCTAATGAATTAGCCACGGACCTTATCCTTAATTCCTTGTCAAAGAGTTTTGACACATTTGTAATGAATGACAACATGAATGGATGGGATAAGAGCATTGGCGAATTACATGCCATGCTAAAGACGGCCGAAGCGAGCATGGGTAAAAGGGCTTCACCCATGTTTATGATCAATGAAGGCGGGTCCAAAAACAATAACACTTCTAAGCCAAAGGCGGCTAAGAGGAAAGGACCCGCCTACCAAGGCAAGGGCAAGGGAAAGGGGAAGATGGTTACCCCAACCAACAACAACAAGAAGCAAAAGGTTGCCGGTAAAGCTAACCCCAAGGAAGATCCGTGCTTTGGTTGCGGTGAGATGGGTCACTGGAAACGCAACTGCCCGATCTACCTTAAGGAGTTGAAAGAAAAGAGGGATGCAGGGCAAACCTCAAGTAATGTATATATGGTATACGTTGAGCTTAGTATTACTTCTTCTAATACATGGGTATTAGACACAGGATGTGGAACTCATATTTGCAATTCTTTGCAGGGGTTCAAAAGAAGTAATCAAGATGCGGGAGCAACAAGTCTCTTCATGGGAAATGGAGCAAGGGTGCAAGTGAAAGCTCATGGAGACTTTGTTTTAAAGCTTCTACGTGGTTTGGAGCTTATTTTGAAAAATGTTTTGTATGCACCCGATTTATCTCGAAACATTATTTCTGTATACCGTTTGAAACAATGTGGTTTTAATCTTTATTTCATTAATGGTGATATCCATGTTTCTTTAGATAATGTGTTCTATTTCAAGGCTTCGCCTGTGAATGGTATTTATGAATTGGTTCATGATGACACATCATACAATAGCTCAATATACCATGCAAACACCAAGAAACTCAAAAGGGATTTGAGTGATTCCTATTTATGGCATTGTCGCCTTGGTCACATAAACAAGAATCGAATGCATACACTTCAAAAGAATGGACTTTTGAAATCAAATGAACTAGACTCGTTTGATGTATGTGAATCTTGTTTACTAGGCAAAATGACTAAAGCACCTTTCAAAGGGACCTATGAAAGGGCTAAAGACTTATTGGGATTAATACATTCGGATGTATGTGGACCCTTTAAGCCCATGACTAGAAAAGGTGAAAGATACTTCGTCAATTTTATTGATGACTTTAGTCGTTTAAGATATGTCTACTTGTTAAGACATAAGGATGAAACTTTTTAAGCATTCAAGGAATATCAAAACGAAGTACAAAATCAACTCAATAAGACAATCAAGGTACTTCGTACCGATAGAGGAGGTGAATACCTAATCGATGCTTTCCAAGATCATCTTAAAAGTTGTGGGATTATCTCGCAACTCACTCCTCCTGGAACACCCAAACTTAATGGAGTTTCCGAAAGGAGGAACCGAACCCTAATGGATATGGTTCGATCTATGATGGCTAGAAGCTCGTTACCTCTATCATTTTAGGGTTATTGTCTATGCTCTGCAGCTCGTATTTTAAATATGGCCCCAACTAAGAAAGTGGAACGAACACCTCATGAGATGCGGTTTGGAAAACCTCCATCTCTATCATACTTAAAGGTATGGGATGTGAAGCTTACCCTAAGTGTTACGTCCTTAATAAGTTGAATGCTCGATCCACGAAGTGTATCTTCATAGGATATCCCAAGGATGATATGGGATATTACTTCTATGATCCATCCGATCAGAATGTATTTGTTGCTCGAAAGGCTGAATTCCTTGACACTAAGTTCCTAATGAAAGGAAATATTGAAAGGAAGATAGATCCTGAAGAGGTTCAAGATCAAGTAGATGATACACAATTGGTTGACACTAGCACTCAACATGAAAATGTTGAGAATGATCAAATGGATGATCAAAATACACAAGACGTTCGCAGATCTGGTAGGATTAGTAATCCTCCTGAGAGATATAGGTTTCTCATGGATGGTTGCTATGTGGTTGATTTGGATGAACCAACAAACTACCAAGATGCTTTATCAAGGATTGATAAAGATAAATGGCAGGAAGCCATGAACGCTGAGATGCAATCCATGTATGACAACCAAGTTTGGGAACTTATTACACAACCTACTGGCTCAAGGCTAGTTGATTGTAAATGGCTTTTCAAAATGAAAACCGACATACATGGAAACTTGGATACATATAAAGCTAGACTTGTAGTAAAAGGTTTCACTCAAACTCAAGGGGTTGACTATGATGAAACTTTTTCGACTGTGGCAATGCTAAAGTCTATTAGGATATTACTTGCCATTGCTACTCATTATGATTATGAAATATGGCAAATGGATGTCAAGACCACTTTCCTAAATGGACATCTTGAGTAAGATGTCTATATGGTTCAGCCTGAAGGATTTGTTGATCCAAAATATCCTAAAAAGGTATGCAAGTTAAAGAAGTCAATCTATGAATTGAAACAAGCATCTAGAATGTGGAATCATCGATTTAATGAGGAGGCCAAGAAATTTGGCTTCATTAAAAATGGTGATGAAGCTTGTGTATACAAGAAAGCTAGTGGGAGCACTATCATGTTCCTTGTATTATATGTGGATGATATATTATTATTTGGGAACGATATTCCGGCAATGCAAGGTGTTAAAACTTGGTTAAGTAAGTGCTTCTCCATTAAGGATCTTGGAGAAGCACAATACGTTTTGGGGATTGGGATATACAGGGATAGATCCAAGAAACTGATAGGTTTGAATCAAAGTGCATACATTGAAAAGATCTTGAAAAGGTTCAAGATGGAGAACTCTAAGAAAGGTTTGGTACCTATTCAAAAGGGAACGATTCTCAGTTCATCTCAGTGCCCTACCACGAAATATGAACAAGAGAGAATGAAGAAAGTCTCGTACGCATTTGCTATTGGGTCAATCATGTATGCAATGATATGTACTAGACCGGATGTGTCATGCGCTCTTAGCCTGACAAGTAGATACCAGAATAACCCAGGAAACAGTCATTGGATTGCTGTCAAAATATATTGAAATACCTTAGGAGAACTAAGGATATGTTTCTAATATATGGGTCTAGTGAGGAGGAACTCGCTGTAAAAGGTTACGTGGACGCGAGTTTCCAAATTGATCGAGATGATTCTCGATCACAATCCGGTTATGTATTCACATTAAATGGAGGTGCGGTCTCTTGGAAGAGTTCAAAACAGGATGTTGTTGCATTATCCTCTACAGAGTCAGAGTACATTGCCGCCTCATTGGCAGCTCAGGAAGCTGCATGGATGAAGAAATTCATTGACGACTTAGGAGTGGTTCCTTCCATTCAGGACCCTCTTCAGATCTTTTGTGACAACAAGGGTGCGATTGCTCAAATCAAGGAACCTCGTGCTCACCAAAAGACCCGTCACATTGAGTGGAGATTCAACTACATAAGGGATGAAGTTGAAAAGGGAAAGATATGTATTCTCAAAGTTCACACAGCTCTTAACATAGCGGATCCTCTCACAAAGCTCTTACATGGAGCAAAACATACAGGACATGTTTGTGCATTAGGGCTTTGATATTCTAGTGATTATTCATGATCTGTTTTAAGTATTGTATCAGAACGAAATTGTTCAAACTCATTAAAATAATTATGGTATTAATTTATTTTGAGTTATGTTCCTATTTTGCATATTTTATCTATAAATAAGTAATTATTCTAAATTGCGTAGTCGATCACATTTGTGGGAACAAGTGTGAGGTTTAGACTATTATGAACTTGGATTGGTATACATTCACGGCATGAATGTGGGGCAAGGTTGCAACCAAGGTTCATAGGTATTTGTGGGATACAAATATTGGAAGACCCGCCCTCAAGATTTACTAAATGGAGCCTTTGTGGTTGATCACATGTAATCTTGAGTAAAGGCGAATATCATTGTATCCTCGGACCTAAGATACATATTGGGTTCAGATATTTACCAAGTATTGTGCCTTGATTCTTTCCTTCGCTATTCTGAAATATGGTAGTTCATAAGGAATAACTCAGGTATAATACAAAGTATATATATAGGTCGTATGTAGTCAAGATGGAATTTGTCCCTCTTATTCGTTGAGAGTCAGATGTCTAAGGCCTGATAAAGTTAAATCTATAATAGAGTGATCACTCTGCATCTCTTGGATTTAACATGACATCTAGGATGAAAGGATAAATGAAAGATTCACCTATTCATATTCGAGATGGGAACTCGAAAAGGATGATGTTATTGAATGGCACAAAGTCATAACATATTGGGGGTGATGGACGGTCATTAGGTGGTATCCATCACTTGCATTAATTTCTTATGTTTCTCGTGCAAGTGGGAGATTGAAGGTATTTCGTATGCCCGAGAGACATATTAAATTAACGTGGCTAATGTGTTTTGTGTAGTGACCCAAACTTTTCCATGTTTATATATATATTAAATGAAATTGTTATTTACATGATTAAGTGTTTCCAACATGTTAAGCAATCAAACTTGTTAAGACTTGATTAATTGAAATAGGTTTCATATAGACAATTGACCACCCAAGTTGACCGGTGATTCACGAATGTTAAAACTTGTAAAAACTATACGATGACATATATATGGTTATATATATAGTTAACATGATTTTATTATAAGTATGTATCTCATTAGGTATTTTAACAATGAGTTATATACATAAAAATGAGACTATTAATTTAAGAAACTCGAAAACGATATATATAACGATTATTGTTATAACAACGTCTTACTAGGTACATATGAATCATATTAAGATATTGATACACTTGGTTAATTATGTTAAATGATAAGTAAATATATTATTAAGTGTATTAACAATGAAATACATATGTAAAAATACGACTACTAACTTAATGATTTCGAAACGAGACATATATGTAACAATTATCGTTGTAACGACATTTAACTGTATATATCATACTAAGATATATTATATATGATAATATCATGATTATATAACAATTTAACATCTCATTTGTTATAATAAACAATGGTTTAACAACATTCAACAAGATCGTTAACCTAAAGGTTTCAAAACAACATTTACATGTAACGACTAACGATGACTTAACGACTCAGTTAAAATGTATATACATGTAGTGTTTTAATATGTATTCATACACTTTAGAAAGACTTCAAGACAGTTATCAAAATACTTATACTTAACAAAAATGCTTACAATTACATCCTCGTTCAGTTTCATCAACAATTCTACTCGTATGCACCCGTATTCGTACTCGTACAATACACAGCTTTTAGATGTATGTACTATTGGTATATACACTCCAATGATCAGCTCTTAGCAGCCCATGTGAGTCACCTAACACATGTGGGAACCATCATTTGGAAACTAGCATGAAATATCTCATAAAATTACAAAAATATGAGTAATCATTCATGACTTATTTACATGAAAACAAAATTACATATCCTTTATATCTAATCCATACACCAACGACCAAAAACGCCTACAAACACTTTCATTCTTCAATTTTCTTCATCTAATTGATCTCTCTCAAGTTCTGTCTTCAAGTTCTAAGTGTTCTTCATAAATTCCAAAAGTTCTAGTTTCATAAAATCAAGAATACTTCCAAGATTGCAAGTTTACTTCCAAGTTTTCTAAATCTATTCCAAATAATCATCCAAGATCAAGAAATCTTTGTTACTTATAGTAGGTTATCTTTCTAATACAAGGTAATAATCATTTTCAAACTTTAATTCAATTTCTATAACTATAACAATCTTATTTCGAGTGGAAATCTTACTTGAAATTGTTTTCGTGTCATGATTCTGCTTCAAGAACTTTCAAGCCATCCAAGGATCCTTTGAAGCTAGATCTATTTTTCTGATTTCCAGTAGGTTTATCCAAGGAACTTGAGGTAGTAATGATGTTCATAGCATCATTCGATTCATACATATAAAGCTATCTTATTCGAAGGTTTAAACTTGTAATCACTAGAACATAGTTTAGTTAATTCTAAACTTGTTCGCAAATAAAAGTTAATCCTTCTAACTTGACTTTTAAAATCAACTAAACACATGTTCTATATCTATATGATATGCTAACTTAATGATTTAAAACCTGGAAACACGAAAAACACCGTAAAACCGGATTTACGCCGTCATAGTAACACCGCGGGCTGTTTTGGGTTAGTTAATTAAAAAAAACTATGATAAACTTTGATTTAAAAGTTGTTATTCGGGGAAAATGATTTTTATTATGAACATGAAACTATATCCAAAATTATGGTTAAACTCAAAGTGGAAGTATGTTTTCTAAAATGGTCATCTAGACGTCGTTCTTTCGACTGAAATGACTACCTTTATAAAAACGACTTGTAACTTATTTTTCTGACTATAAACCTATACTTTTTCTTTTTAGATTCATAAAATAGAGTTCAATATGAAACCATAGCAATTTGATTCACTCAAAACGGATTTAAAATGAAGAAGTTATGTGTAAAACAAGATTGGATAATTTTTCTCATTTTAGCTACGTGAAAATTGGTAACAAATCTATTCCAACCATAACTTAATCAACTTGTATTGTATATTATGTAATCTTGAGATACCATAGACACGTATATAATGTTTCGACCTATCATGTCGACACATCTATATATATTTCGGAACAACCATAGACACTCTATATGTGAATGTTGGAGTTAGCTATACAGGGTTGAGGTTGATTCCAAAATATATATAGTTTGAGTTGTGATCAATACTGAGATACGTATACACTGGGTAGTGGATTGATTCAAGATAATATTTATCGATTTATTTCTGTACATCTAACTGTGGACAACTAGTTGTAGGTTACTAACGAGGACAGCTGACCTAATAAACTTAAAACATCAAAATATATTAAAAGTGTTGTAAATATATTTTGAACATACTTTGATATATATGTATATATTGTTATAGGTTCGTGAATCAATCAGTGGCCAAGTCTTACTTCCCGACGAAGTAAAAATCTGTGAAAGTGAGTTATAGTCCCACTTTTAAAATCTAATATTTTTGGGATGAGAATACATGCAAGTTTTATAAATGATTTACAAAATAGACACAAGTACGTGAAACTACATTCTATGGTTGAATTATCGAAATCGAATATGCCCCTTTTTATTAAGTCTGGTAATCTAAGAATTAGGGAACAGACACCCTAATTGATGCGAATCCTAAAGATATATCTATTGGGCCTAACAAACCCCATCCAAAGTACCGGATGCTTTAGTACTTCGAAATTTATATCATATCCGAAGGGTGTCCCGGAATGATGGGGATATTCTTATATATGCATCTTGTTAATGTCGGTTACCAGGTGTTCACCATATGAATGATTTTTATCTCTATGTATGGGATGTGTATTGAAATATGAAATCTTGTGGTTTATTGTTACGATTTGATATATATAGGTTAAACCTATAAATCACCAACATTTTTGTTGACGTTTAAAGCATGTTTATTCTCAGGTGAATACTAAGAGCTTCCGCTGTTGCATACTAAAATAAGGACAAGATTTGGAGTCCATGTTTGTATGATATTCTGTAAAAACTGCATTCAAGAAACTGATTTCGATGTAACATATTTGTATTGTAAACCATTATGTAATGGTCGTGTGTAAATAGGATATTTTAGATTATCATTATTTGATAATCTACGTAAAGCTTTTTAAACCTTTATTTATGAAATAAAGGTTATGGTTTGTTTTAAAAATGAATGCAGTCTTTGAAAAATGTCTCATATAGAGGTCAAAACCTCGCAACGAAATCAATTAATATGGAACATTTTTAATCAATAAGAACGGGACATTTCAGTTGGTATCCGAGCGTTGGTCTTAGAGAACCAGAAATTTGCATTAGTGTGTCTTATCGAGTTTGTTAGGATGCATTAGTGAGTCTGGACTTCGACCGTGTTTTCTTTAAAAATGATTGCTTAACATTTTTGTTGGAAACTATATATTATTAACATGTATATATTATGTGATATATTAATCTCTTAACATGTTTGATATTGTGTGATAGATGTCTACCTCTAGCACAAATCCCATTGACTCACCTAATAATAACGAAGAGTCGAATATATATTGGACTAATTCACAAGTTCCCAAAAAAGAACCGGAAGAAGAATCAGAACCGGAAGAAGAATCAGAACCGGAAGAGGAGGAACCGGAGGAGGAAATAGAACCGGTGGGGGAAATAATAAAACGGTTAAGTAAAAGAAAATCCTCAACCAACCGACCAAGGTTAATTATGGTCAATGGTGTTTCCGCCAAGGAAGCAAAATATTGGGAGGATTACCAATTCTCCGATGAATCGGATTCCGACGAGAATTCCGATGATGTTATAGAAATTACCCCAACTGAATTTAAAAAGGCAAAAGAAAATAATAAGGGAAAGGGCATAAAAATAGAGAAATCTAATTCCAACCCCGATGAACTTTATATGTATCGTCAACCCCCGAAGCCCTTAAGTTGTAACAATGACCCGGGAACCTCTAAACCACCAGGTTTTTCTAAACCGTTGTGGAAAACGACAGCTCGTATTAGGGGAACATCATATATCCCTATAAACTTGGCAAAACGAACCAAAACTGAAGAAGAAGAAACGAGCGAGTTGGAATAAGATAGTTGTATTTGTGTGGTGTAATATATGTAATATAGTGTGCTTATGCTTTATGATATATGTAAAAATTGCTTGTATTAATAAGTATTTTTTTTATGAATCTAACTCTTTTCTATTTTACAGTATAAAAACACAAAATGAATAGACAACCCAATATTTTAAGAGACCTACCCGGAGACATGATTGATGAAATCTTGTATAGAGTCGGTAAGAATTCTTCGGCACAACTATTTACGGTGAAATCAGTTTGTAAGACATTCGAAGAACGTTCCAAGAATGTCTTGGTTTATAAGAGACTTTCGTTTGAAAGATGGGGAATATCACATTGGGAAACCCATAAGTTACGATGTGTTTACTTTGACGCATATATTGCGGGGAACCCAAATGCTATTTTACGCAACGGGTTAAGAAATTATTTTGACTCAATGTATCCGAATATAGGACTTCATGATTTAGAAAAAGCGGCTAACATGCAACATAAAGAAGCATGCTATGCTTACGGGTTAGTAATGTTCGCTTCTCACCAAAGTGAGAAAAAGAACATCGGGCTACAACTATTAAACAAAACGTTCCCACAAGTGACGGAGTCGGTAATTGGGGTAAGAAATGAGTTTTTTAGGTTATTACGAGACTGTTGGTCATTACGTAACCCTCGTCCCTTTGACAATGTTACAACACGCTGTCTTATCAACGGCCATAACAGTTATGTTCCACAAGACCAAGGATGGGAAGTAGTCCTAGTAAAACCAGAATGCATGACTTGTTTCTGGACGTATGAATTACGTGTCTTTATTGCCTTTGCTGAACGACTTGTGTACTAGCTAGAATTATCTTCACAACTATCTTGTATCAAAGTTATTGTGTGCTATATTTCATGCTTTATGTAAAATAAGCGGTCTTGTAAGTTTGTAAAATATTGCATAAAAGTTTGAACGCGAAATATTATTATAATCAGTTTTTCATATAGAATTGTAGTAGTTGAATTTTATATTAGCTACTAAGTATGAACTTAACGGGTAGGTACTACCCGAATTTAAACTTATAAAATGCTAATATGAAGAAAAAGCTTTTATAAATGCTACGAAATACTATTAACTACTCTTAATATTCTGTATGATTAACTTGTTCCACTTGACTATTTTGAAGGAAATGGCACCGACTACTCGACACACCGTGAATATGAATGAAGAGGAATTCCGTACTTTTCTAGCTTCAAACATAGCCGCAGTACAGGCTGCGCTACATACCAACAATAACCTTAGATCTAGAAGTACAGGAAATCATGTAAGATGCACCTATAAAGAATTCACTACCTGCAAACCTTTGGAATTTGATGGAACCGAAGGACCGATCGGATTGAAACGGTGGACCGAGAAGGTCGAATCGGTGTTTGCCATAAGTAAGTGTACTGAAGAGGATAAAGTAAAGTACGCTACGCATACCTTCACAGGTTCTGCATTAACATGGTGGAATACCTATCTAGAGCAAGTGGGACAAGATGATGCGTACGCACTACCGTGGTCAGCATTCAAGCACTTGATGAACGAGAAGTACCGTCCCAGAACCGAGGTCAATAAGCTCAAGACAGAACTTAGAGGGTTATGAACCCAAGGATTTGATATTACCACGTACGAAAGACGATTCACAGAATTGTGCCTATTGTGTCCGGGAGCGTTCGAAGATGAGGAAGAGAAGATCGACGTGTTTATGAAAGGATTACCGGAAAGAATCCAAGAAGATATAAGTTCACACGAGCCCGCCTCCATACAACAGGCATGTAGAATGGCTCACAAACTAGTGAACCAGATCGAGGAAAGAATTAAAGAACAGACGGCTGAAGAGGCCAATGTGAAGCAAGTTAAAAGAAAGTGGGAGGAAAATGGTGATAAGAATCACCAATACAACAACAACAGCAATCACAATAATAATCGCAACAATTATCCCAACAATCGCAACATCAATCGCAACTACAACAAACGGCCCAACAACAACAACAACAACAACAACAACAACAACAACAACAACAACAACAACAACAACAACAACAACAATAACAACCGCAACAACAACAACAATCAGAAGCAGCTATGCCAAAGGTGTGAAAAGTATCACTCGGGGTTCTGCACCAAATTTTGCAACAAGTGTAAAAGAAATGGTCATAGCGCGGCGAAGTGTGAGGTCTACGGACCAGGGGTTAACAGAACGAAAGGAACAAATGGTGTCGGAACGAGTAATGGCGGAGCAAGTAGTGTCGGAAAAAGTTATGCAAATGTAGTTTGTTATAAATATGGAAAACAGGGCCAAATTATTAGAAATTGCCCGAACCAGGAGAACACGAATGGACAAGGCCGCGGAAGAGTTTTCAATATTAATGTGGCAGAGGCACAGGAAGACCCGGAGCTTGTTACGGGTACGTTTCTTATTGACAATAAATCTGCTTACGTTTTATTTGATTCGGGTGCGGATAGAATCCATATGAGTAGAGATTTTTGTGCTAAATTAAGTTGTCCATTGAAGCCATTGGATAGTAAATTTTTACTCGAATTAGCAAACGGTAAATTAATTTCAGCAGATAATATATGCCGGAATCGAGAAATTAAACTGGGTAGCGAAATATTTAAGATTGATTTGATACCAGTAGAGTTAGGGAGTTTTGATGTAATAGTTGGCATGGACTGGCTGAAGAAGGTGAAAGCAGAGATCGTATGTTATAAAAATGCAATTCGCATTGTACGAGAAGAAGGAGAACCGTTAATGGTGTACAGAGAAAAGGGCAACATGAAGCTACATCTTATTAGTAATTTGAAGGCACAAAAACTAATAAGAAAAGGTTGCTATGCTATTCTAGCACACATCGAAAAAGTACAAACTGAAGAAAAGAGCATCAATGATGTTCCCGTAGCAAAAGAATTTCTCGATGTATTTCCGAAAGAATTACCGGGACTACCTCCACATCGATCTGTTGAATTTCAAATAGATCTTGTACCAGGAGCTGCACCAATAGCTCATGCTCCTTATAGACTCGCACCCAGTGAGATGAAAGAACTGCAAAGCCAACTGCAAGAACTATTAGAACTTGATTTCATTCGACCAAGTACATCACCATGGGGAGCTCCTATTTTGTTTGTCAAGAAGAAGGATGGTACATTTAGGTTGTGTATTGACTACAGAGAGTTGAAAAAACTTACCATCAAAAACCGTTATCCACTGCCGAGAATTGACGACTTATTTGATCAACTACAAGGCTCGTCAATTTATTCGAAGATCGATTTACATTCTGGATATCATCAAATGCGAGTAAAGGAGGATGATATTCCAAAAACTACTTTTAGGACGTGTTATGGTCATTACGAGTGTATGGTTATGCTGTTTGGATTGACTAACGCACCAGCTATGTTCATGGACCTTATGAACCGAGTGTGTGGGCCATATCTTGACAAGTTTGTCATTGTTTTCATCGATGACATACTTATTTACTCAAAGAATGATCAAGAGCACGAAGAACATTTGAGAAAAGTGCTAGAAGTATTGAGGAAAGAAAAACTGTACGCTAAGTTTTCAAAGTGTGCATTTTGGTTAGAAGAAGTTCAATTCCTCGGTCACATAGTGACCAAAGAAGGTATCCAGGTGGACCCGGCAAAGATCGAAACCGTTGAAAAGTGGGAAACCCCAAAAACTCCGAAGCATATACGTCAATTTTTAGGATTGGCTGGTTACTACAGAAGATTCATCCAAGATTTCTCCAAAATAGCAAAACCCTTGACTGCATTAACGCATAAAGGGAAGATATTTGAATGGAAGGATGAACAAGAGAAGGCGTTTCAATTATTGAAGAAAAAGCTAACTACGTCACCTATATTGTCATTGCCTGAAGGGAATGATGATTTTGTGATTTATTGTGACGCATCAAAGCAAGGTCTCGATTGTGTATTATTGCAACGGACGAAGGTGATTGCTTATGCATCTAGACAATTGAAGATTCACGAGCAAAATTATACGATGCATGATTTGGAATTAGGCGCGGTTGTTTTTGCATTAAAGACTTGGAGGCACTACTTATATGGGGTCAAAAGTATTATATATACCGACCACAAAAGTCTTCAACACATATTTAATCAGAAACAACTAAATATGAGGCAGCGTAGGTGGATTGAATTGTTGAATGATTACGACTTTGAGATTCGTTACCACCCGGGAAAGGCAAATGTGGTAGCCGACGCCTTGCGTAGAAAGGACAGAGAACCCATTCAAGTAAAATCTATGAATATAATGATTCACACTAACCTTACTACTCAAATAAAGGAGGCGCAACAAGGAGTTTTAAAAGAGGGAAATTTAAAGGATGAAATACCCAAAGGATCGGAGAAGCATCTTAATATTCGAGAAGACGGAACCCGG
The DNA here is from genome assembly GCF_046630445.1 of Rutidosis leptorrhynchoides. Taxonomy (NCBI): domain Eukaryota; kingdom Viridiplantae; phylum Streptophyta; class Magnoliopsida; order Asterales; family Asteraceae; genus Rutidosis; species Rutidosis leptorrhynchoides. The sequence goes on from NC_092337.1 coordinate 171,337,675, forward strand.
TATAGGGCTGAAAGAATTTGGGTACCAAAATTTGGAGATATGAGAGAAAGTACTTAGAGAAGCTCATAAAACCAGATACTCAATACATCCTGGAACGGGGAAGATGTACAAGGATCTTAAGAAACATTTTTGGTGGCCAGGTATGAAAGCTGATATTGCTAAATATGTAGGAGAATGTTTGACGTGTTCTAAGGTCAAAGCTGAACATCAGAAACCATCAGGTCTACTACAACAACCTGAAATCCTGGAATGGAAATGGGAAAACATTACCATGGATTTCATTACTCAATTGCCAAGGACTGCAAGTGGTTATGATACTATTTGGGTAATAGTTGATCGTCTCACCAAGTCAGCACACTTCCTGCCAATAAGAGAAGATGACAAGATGGAGAAGTTAGCACGACTGTATTTGAAGAAAGTCGTCTCAAGACATGGAATACCAATCTCTATTATCTCTGATAGGGATAGCAGATTTATTTCAAGATTCTGGCAGACATTACAGCAAGCATTGGGAACTCGTCTAGACATGAGTACTGCCTATCATCCACAAACTGATGGGCAGAGCGAAAGGACAATACAAACGCTTGAAGACATGCTACGAGCTTGTGTTATTGATTTCGGAAACAGTTGGGATCGACATCTACCGTTAGCAGAATTTTCCTACAACAACAGCTACCATTCAAGCATTGAGATGGCACCGTTTGAAGCACTTTATGGTAGAAAGTGCAGGTCTTCGATTTATTAGAGTGAAGTGGGGGATAGACAGATTACGGGTCCGGAGATAATACAAGAAACTACCGAGAAAATCATCCAAATTCAACAAAGATTGAAAACCGCCCAGAGTCGACAAAAGAGCTACGCGGACAGTAAAAGAAAAGATATAGAGTTTGAAATTGGAGAAATGGTCATGCTTAAGGTTTCACCTTGGAAAGGCATTGTTCGATTTGGTAAACGGGGGAAACTAAATCCAAGGTACATTGGACCATTCAAGATTATAGATCGCGTCGGAGCAGTAGCTTACCAACTGGAGCTACCTCAACAACTCGCGGCTGTACATAACACTTTCCACGTATCAAATTTGAAGAAATGTTTTGCTAAAGAAGATCTCACTATTCCGTTGGACGAAATCCAAATCAATGAAAAACTTCAATTCATTGAAGAACCCGTAGAAATAATGGATCGTGAGGTTAAGAGACTTAAACAAAACAAGATACCGATTGTTAAGGTTCGATGGAATGCTCGTAGAGGACCTGAGTTCACCTGGGAGCGTGAAGATCAGATGAAGAAGAAATACCAGCATTTATTTCCAGAAGATACGTCAACTCCTCCAACTGCTTAAAATTTCGGGACGAAATTTATTTAACGGGTAGGTACTGTAGTGACCCGAACTTTTCCATGTTTATATTTATATATATATTAAATGAAATTTTTATTTACATGATTAAGTGTTTCTAACATGTTAAGCAATCAAACTTGTTAAGACTTGATTAATTGAAATAGGTTTCATATAGACAATTGACCACCCAAGTTGACCGGTGATTCATGAACGTTAAAACTTGTAAAAACTATACGATGACATATATATGGTTATATATATAGTTAACATGATTTTATTATAAGTATGTATCTCATTAGGTATTTTAACAATGAGTTATATACATAAAAATGAGACTATTAATTTAAGAAACTCGAAAACGATATATATAACGATTATTGTTATAACAACGTCTTACTAGGTACATATGAATCATATTAAGATATTGATACACTTGGTTAATTATGTTAAATGATAAGTAAATATATTATTAAGTGTATTAACAATGAAATACATATCTAAAAATAAGACTACTAACTTAATGATTTCGAAACGGGACATATATGTAACAATTATCGTTGTAATGACATTTAACTGTATATATATCATACTAAGATATATTATATATCATAATATCATGATAATATAAAAATTTATCATATAATTTGTTATAATAAACAATGGGTTAACAACATTCACCAAGATCGTTAACCTAAAGGTTTCAAAACAACATTTACATGTAACGACTAACGATGACTTAACGACTCAGTTAAAATGTATATACATGTAGTGTTTTAATATGTATTTATACACTTTTGAAAGACTTCAAGACACTTATCAAAATACTTCTACTTAACAAAAATGCTTACAATTACATCCTCGTTCAGTTTCATCAACAATTCTACTCGTATGCACCCGTATTCGTACTCGTACAATACACAGCTTTTAGATATATGTACTATTGGTATATACACTCCAATGATCAACTCTTAGCAGCCCATGTGAGTCACCTAACACATGTGGGAACCATCATTTGGCAACTAGCATGAAATATCTCATAAAATTACAAAAATATGAGTAATCATTCATGACTTATTTACATGAAAACAAAATTACATATCCTTTATATCTAATCCATACCCCAATGACCAAAAACACCTACAAACACTTTCATTCTTCAATTTTCTTCATCTAATTGATCTCTCTCAAGTTCTATCTTCAACTTCTAAGTGATCATCATAAATTTCAAAAGTTCTAGTTTCATAAAATCAAGAATACTTCCAAGATTGCAAGTTTACATCCAAGTTTTCTAAATCCATTCCAAATAATCATCCAAGATCAAGAAACCTTTGTTACTTACAGTAGGTTATCTTTCTAATACAAGCTAATAATCATATTCAAACTTTAATTCAATTTCTATAACTATAACAATCTTATTTCGAGTGGAAATCTTACTTGAAATTGTTTTTGTGTCATGATTCTGCTTCAAGAACTTTCAAGACATCCAAGGATCCTTTGAAGCTAGATCTATTTTTCTCATTTCCAGTAGTTTTATCCAAGGAACTTGAGGTAGTAATGATGTTCATAACATCATTCGATTCATACATATAAAGCTATCTTATTCGAAGGTTTAAACTTGTAATCACTAGAACATAGTTTAGTTAATTCTAAAATTGTTCGCAAATAAAAGTTAATCCTTCTAACTTGACTTTTAAAATCAACTAAACACATGTTCTATATCTATATGATATGCTAACTTAATGATTTAAAACCTGGAAACACGAAAAACACCGTAAAACCGGATTTACGCTGTCATAGTAACACCGCGGGCTGTTTTGGGTTAGTTAATTAAAAAAAAACTATGATAAACTTTGATTTAAAAGTTGTTATTATGGGAAAATGATTTTTATTATGAACATGAAACTATATCCAAAAATTATGGTTAAACTCAAAGTGGAAGTATGTTTTCTAAAATGGTCATCTAGACGTCGTTCTTTCGACTGAAATGACTACCTTTACAAAAATGACTTGTAACTTATTTTTCCGACTATAATACTATACTTTTTGTGTTTAGATTCATAAAATAGAGTTCAATATGAAACCATAGCAATTTGATTCACTCAAAACGGATTTAAAATGAAGAAGTTATGGGTAAAACAAGATTGGATAATTTTTCTCATTTTAGCTACGTGAAAATTGGTAACAAATCTATTCCAACCATAACTTAATCAACTTGTATTGTATATTATGTAATCTTGAGATACCATAGACACGTATACAATGTTTCGACCTATCATGTCGACACATCTATATATATTTCGGAACAACCATAGACACTTTATATGTGAATGTTGGAGTTAGCTATACAGGGTTGAGGTTGATTCCAAAATATATATAGTTTGAGTTGTGATCAATACTGAGATACGTATACACTGGGTCGTGGATTGATTCAAGATAATATTTATCGATTTATTTCTGTACATCTAACTGTGGACAACTAGTTGTAGGTTACTAACGAGGACAGCTGACTTAATAAACTTAAAACATCAAAATATATTAAAAGTGTTGTAAATATATTTTGATCATACTTTGATATATATGTATATATTGTTATAGGTTCGTGAATCAACCAGTGGCCAAGTCTTACTTCCCGACGAAGTAAAAATCTGTGAAAGTGAGTTATAGTCCCACTTTTAAAATCTAATATTTTTGGGATGAGAATACATGCAGGTTTTATAAATGATTTACAAAATAGACACAAGTTTGTGAAACTACATTCTATGGTTGAATTATCGAAATCGAATATGCCCCTTTTTATTAAGTCTGGTAATCTAAGAATTAGGGAACAGACACCCTAATTGATGCGAATCCTAAAGATAGATCTATTGGGCCTAACAAACCCCATCCAAAGTACCGGATGCTTTAGTACTTCAAAATTTATATCATATCCGAAGGGTGTCCCGGAATGATGGGGATATTCTTATATATGCATCTTGTTAATGTCGGTTACCAGGTGTTCACCATATGAATGATTTTTATCTCTATGTATGGGATGTGTATTGAAATATGAAATCTTGTGGTCTATTGTTACGATTTGATATATATAGGTTAAACCTATAACTCACCAACATTTTTATTGACGTTTAAAGCATGTTTATTCTCAGGTGAATACTAAGAGCTTCCGTTGTTGCATACTAAAATAAGGACAACATTTGGAGTCCATGTTTGTATGATATTGTGTAAAAACTGCATTCAAGAAACTGATTTCGATGTAATATATTTGTATTGTAAACCATTATGTAATGGTCGTGTGTAAATAGGATATTTTAGATTATCATTATTTGATAATCTACGTAAAGCTTTTTAAACCTTTATTTATGAAATAAAGGTTATGGTTTGTTTTAAAAATGAATGCAGTCTTTGAAAAACGTCTCATATAGAGGTCAAAACCTCGCAACGAAATCAATTAATATGGAACGTTTTTAATCAATAAGAACGGAACATTTCATTTTGATCCAAGTCGGGTCATACCCAATAACAAACTTACTGACACCTCATTCGTATTTTAATCTTAGCGATTGGATCGTTGATTAATTACGCGACACTTGTGATTTAAGAAAAATGGTTTTCTAAAATAATGTCATTTGATGTGTATATAAATTATGGAATAATTTATATAATAAGTGTTTAATTATTTATAGGTTAAATAATTAAATTTAGTTATGTTACATTTTATATAATTGGTTTTATAAATATAAATGTACATAACTAATAAAATGCATGGAAGTTTATAAAAAAGGGGAGGGTTTTATAAAATTAGATTTTATAAAAACTAATCTTTAAATAAATGGAGGAACATATTGGGAGTACAAGTTCTTGTCTCCAAGGCTCCATTTAGTGGTCAACACTTCCTATGTACATGTGTATATGGACCTTGACTCTTTGAGAAACCAACACACATGCAAACACTTGTTTTTACATCAAAAAAAAAAACTGCAAAACCCCATTCTGCTGCTGCTGATTGCCATGACCAAAGAGGAAAAAAAAAGGTTCTTCACTTGGTTTTGCAAGTTCATATTAAGTGTCTATTAAATCCTAACTAAAAGGCTAGGTGTTAGTGCACAAGTTTGGGGTATAACACCTTGAGGTTTCATCATTTTGAAGCTCCATTCATCATCATCATCTTTAACATTCATTACCTAGCTTGGAGTAGGTATAATCTCTATTCTTACTTGTAGTTTGTAAGTATGTTTCACAACTTGATCCTAATTGGGATTTAACTCTAATTGGTTAAAGTATAACAAGTTTCAAAATGGTAATTACATGCTTCTGCTATAAGTTTGATTCTTAAAATGTTTTAAGTATTATGAAACTTATTAAATCCCAACAATATATCCCTAGAAAATTTGGAAAACAAACCAAGTCCAAAGAAGAAGAAACCAGTGATTCAGATTACAGGGTTGTAATCATGTTGTGTATTATATGTATTGTAGTGTGCTTGTCCTTTTATGTTCTATGTAAAAATTGCTTGTATTATTTGTTAATTATCTTTTACGAATCTAATCCTTGTCTATTTTACAGTATAAAAACAAAATGGATGTTAAGGGTAGACAACCGAATATTTTAGAAGACCTACTAGAGGATATGATTGAGGAAATCTTATCTAGAGTCAGTCAGAATTCATCTGCACATTTAGTTATGGCGAAATTAACTTGTCAAACATTTGAAAGACTTTTCAGAAATGCCTTAGTTTATAAAAGGCTTTCCTTTGATAGGTGGGGTATATCACATTGGGGAGACCGTAAGTTACGCCGTGTTTTCTTTAAAGCGTTAAATGCGAGGAACCCAGATACAATTTTACGCTACGGGTTAAGAACCTATTTTGACTCAACATATCCCAACATAGGATTTCGTGAGTTAGAAAGAGCTTCTAACATGCAACATAAAGAAGCATGTTATACTTTCGGGTTAGTGATGTTCGCTTCTTACCAAAGTGAGAAAAGGAACATCGGATTACAACTTTTAAATAAAACCTTCCCACAAGTGATGAATTCAGTAGTTGGGGTGAGAAACAAGGTTTTTAGATTATTACGGGGCTGTTGGACATTACGAAACCCTCGTCCTTTTGACGACATTACAACATGCTACCTAGCCAATGGTCATAGCAGTTACTTTCCACAAGATCAAGGATGAGAAGTCGTCTTAGTAAAACATGAATGCATGACTTGTTTCTGGACTTATGAATTACGTGTCTTTATTTCTTTTGCTGAACAACTTGCGTATTAACTAGAATTGCCTTCATAGCTGCCGAGTAGCAAAGTTATTATGTGCTATATTTCATCCTATATGTATAATAGCGGTATTGTAAGTTTGTAAAATATTGTATAAAGTTTGAACGCGAAATATTATTGTAATAAGTTTTTCATATAGAATCGTAGTAGTTGAATTGTATAATAGCTACTAAGTATGAACTTAACGGGTAGGTACTACCCGAATTAAAACTATAAAATGCTAATATGAAGAAAAAGCTTTTATAAATAAGTTCATATTATGCTATAAAATACTATTGACTACTCTTAAATTCTATATGATTAACTCAATTCTTTTGGCTATTTTTGAAGGAAATTGAAAGGACCCGTTCATATACATTATAAACGATTCTCAATAGTTGATTACATGGCGAGGTATTCGACCTCTATATGATACATTTTTCAGACATTGTATTCGTTTTTAAAAGATAAACTTTCTTTACATCGAAAATTGACAGTCATGCATACCATTTCATAATATTCAACTATAAATGACCTAATCTGTCATTTACTTAATATTAATCTCTATTGAACTCAACGACTTGAATGCAACGTCTTTTGAAATATGCCATGAATGACTCCAAGTAATATCTTTAAAATGAGCAAATTCACAGCGGAAGATTTCTTTAACACCTGAGAATAAACATGCTTTAAAGTGTCAACCAAAAGGTTGGTGAGTTCGTTAGTTTATCATAATCATTTATTTCCATCATTTTAATACACCACAAGAATTTCATATCCAGTTCTCATAAATATACGTCCCATGCATAGAGACAAAAATCATTCATATGGTGAAGACCTGGTAACCGACATTAACAAGATGCATATAAGAATATCCCCTATCATTCCGGGAAATCCTTCGGACATGATAAAAACAACATCGAAGTACTAAAGCATCCGGTACTTTGGATGGGGTTCGTTAGGCCCAATAGATCTATCTTTAGAATTCGCGTCAATTAGTAGACTGGTTTACTAATTCTTAGGCTACCAAGCAAAAGGGGCATATTCGGCTTCGATCATTCAACCATATAATGTAGTTTCGATTACTTGTGTCTATTTCGTAAAACAGTTATAAAAGCGCATGTATTCTCAGTCCCAAAAATATATATTGCAAAAGCATTTAAAAAGGGAGGAAATAAAACTCACCATACTGTATTTCGTAGTAAAAATACATATAACATCATTGACCAAGTGCAAGGTTGGCCTCGGATTCACAAACCTAAATTAAGTATATATATTTATATGTTGGTCAATATTTGTCTAACAAATTAGGTTATGTCATAGTGTACCACAATCCTAATGCTCGAGACTAATATGGAAAAGTCAACAAAAGTCAATTTAACTCAAAATGATTCCCAAAATTTATACATGATTATTATATAGTTTAAATATTATCGTTTTATATTTTTAAATATTTTTAATAGATTTATTAGAGTAAATAATATTATTCATTTATTAATAAATAAAACTTTATATAAAAATATACTTTTATATATTTTAAGTAATAAAGTTCATTAATATCATAAAAAATATTATGATAGGTATTATTAAGGTAAATTTATTATTTGTATTACATATTTATTTGATAAAATAAAATTGATAATAATAATAAATAAAAGTTGTATTATTTTGTAATAATAATTATTATTATTCTATAAATAAAAATATCAATATTTATATTCACTAAAAAATGATATTATTATAAATTGATAATTCTAATTATAATAACTTTAATATTTACGATACTTTTTAATATTAACTTTTAAAATAATAATTTTATTTAAAATGATAATAATAATAATATTTTATAATAACAATGACATTTCATTTAAAATGATAATTTTTGTTAAAATGATAGTTTTAATACTAACGATACCTGTAATAATAATATTAATAATAAAAATAATAAGAACGATAATTTATCTAAATCAATATCTTACAATATTTTAATTTTCATCAGGATACCCATACTCATTATTCCCTAATCGATTCATTTAATAGTTTTTAATCGTCTTTTATATCGCGTTCATGTTAATGATAATAATAGTAATCTTATTAATTAGGTGTTACTAATATTAGTTTTTAATTATAATAATACTAATGATAATACTAATTATAAATTTAACGATAATAACGATAATAATAAAAATAATAATTTTTTTATGTTAATACTTTTTATAGATAATGATAATAATAATAATAATAATAATAATAATAATAATAATAATAATAATAATAATAATAATAATAATAATAATAATAATAATAATAATAATCATAATCATAATAATAATCATAATAATAATAATAATAATAATTAGATAAAAACTAGAACGACGATAATAACGACGATAATAATAATCATTTTTAATAATAATATAAAAAAATTCAATTGACTATAGCTTCAAATCTGTTCATCGAAATCATTCGATATCTAAATGAAAAGTTCTTAATTTTTCGCTAGCTTTCCAACGACATGCATATCTTATACCTTATCTCAACTGCATATGTAACTAATTCAGGATTCAACATAATCTATCTAATGGCAATATTAAAAGTATAAGCATGCATACTCCTATATACTCAAGCACTAGTCAGGGATACGCTATTAGTATGTAAAAACTAAATTAGGAGCACTTACGTATCAATATTGAGATTCAATATTGCAGGAAAGGTACGTAGATGCAACGGGGATGATACATAATAGGTTGACCTCATGGGCATACCCTCGTCCTATACCCATAACCTCCATAGCTATAGCCCATAATTTCCTTAGCTTTATTCCGCTCATAAAAATCCGTTTTTGAAAATAATGCACTCATGACCTCGTCGTAATATTTTATGTACAATACTACTAATAATACTATTATTAATATCATGGTATTTCTAATAATAATCATTAATAATAATGAAATTAATATAAATAAATAAATATTACGAAGTACATATAATTTAGAGAGATTGATAGATTGATAAATGGTTTGGCAAAAGAAAAAAATGGTCGAGCTTTATAAGGCCTCAACTGATCCCATCATTTTCCTCGATTGTGACACCTCAAATACCAGCACACCTTATTCCTCATGATATGTCGACACTAGTTTTATTTTATATATATATATATGTAATATATTTAATTTATATAATTATTTAAATATTATATTATATTTACGTTCATGGTAAAAATGTAATTTTTACTCAAATGACTCGTACGTTGTCACTCAACTCATGTACCACTTTCGGTTTTTCGAACGCACTTTCGTACGTTTAGAAAACTAGCCTTTTACGTTACGCGACATGTACCCTTATTAATAATTTGACTTACTCATCAATAAATTACCTTATAAAAAATGTAACTTATAAAATTGAGCGTTGTGGTCATTTGCTTCTATAAATTAGTGACTCGTTGTTTATTAAAATATATTATTTTAAATCAGAACATTTTATGACTAAGTTAAAATATATATATTTTTTTATTTAGAATTGTAAATTTGTATATAATATATATGTTTGAAATATTTATCTAATGATATAATATTTAGTCTTCCAAAACCAATTACATTTCAAAGTTCATTTTATATAATTTAACTCATTTTAAATAATAGTTGTTATTTTACCAAATAATATTTTTAATATGAAAACTAAATAGTTGATTTATCAAGGGATGCGAGTTAATCAAAGTAAAGTACACTTTTGAAATTTAAATGGAATTGATTACTAACTTTTGACTAACTCTCGTTAATGACACTTTTGTAAATCACTTTTACCAAATATTCGGATACCGTTAAAAAGGAAAGTTTTCTAAATCAAAGTGGACTTCTTAACAGAGACTCGTAATAATAATTCAATGTAACTGTTAAATCTATCATTTGATAACATCTTCTAATTCTATCGATAATTATTTTAATATATATTTTGAAACAAATACGTTTATGTAAAGTATTATACATCTAATACTGTGTTAATGTTTTCAAATTATAATATATACAAATACATTTATAATCATATCCGTTCATATAATAGTTCGTGAATCATTGGAATTTGGTCGAGGTTAAATGAATGTATGAACACAGTTTACAATTCTTGAGATTCAACTTAACAAACTTTGCTTATCGTGTTGGAATAATATAAAGATAAAGTTTAAATTTAGTCGAAAATTTCCGGGTCGTCACAATACCTACCCGTTAAAGAAATTTCGTCCCCGAAATTTGATAGAGGTCGTCATGGCTAACAGTGAGAATGTTATTATGACGATTTATAGAGTTTCATTATGTTTAAGAAGTATGGATAAAATAATTAAATACTCGAAGCGTATGAGGAAAGTTATTGTAAATGAATGAAATAAGATAATAGTGATTCGTTATATCTTTTGACGTAGATAGGATTGATTTCCAATTTCAAGAGATTTTGGAGAAAATCTTCGTAATAAGATTTGATTCTTCGGTAATCAAGGGAATTAGGATTCGCTTTAAATGCGATCATGTGTTTTGATTGCTCTGTCGGATATTTTACTATAAATCCATCTCCTTCATTTTCTGTTAATTCACACCTTCCATTCCTTCTCTCTCAATTCATACTTTAAAGTATTTGTCAATATGCTCCATCCGGTTCTAATTCTTGATATACTTCTAATTTTCATATATGTCATTCTTCTTTTTCACGTGCCTCCGGAAGAATCTATTTACTTCTATTATACACTTGGTTTTATAGTGTTTTTAGTTCTCCCGTGTCTTTATATTGCTATATGCATCGATATATACGGTTTATAGTTTCTGGGTGGTTGTTAGCTTTTATATCTTCCCTTATATTTCAATGTCCCTGCTTATGTCTTCTATAATCATTGTCATCTCCAATTAATGCTCTCTTTTATTTGCTGTGATTTATACCTCAATTTCTGTTTCGGAGCTTTGTCCTTTCGTTTCTTCTTCTTGCGATTAAGCACCGCTTGTAATTAGTACAGAATTCGCAGATATGAATTTCGGAATGAACATTGTTAATGTTCTAGGAAGGAAATTGTAATGGCACGATCTTGACTTTTCAAATTACCAGAATACCTCGAAAAAAGCCGAATCATTAAGAAATATTTTCTTGATATTTTAGAGATTAAGTAGAATACAAGAGTCATGTAACATGGCACATGATGACGGTATGGTCTGTGAATCATCACGTTCCATTTAGAAACTCAGCATGAATTACTGTAATATAATCACGTTGATCAAGTATCATTATATTATACTAACTCATGCTTCATCTCCCAACACTACTTCAAAAAACATATTCCTATTTTAAACTCGAATGTATCAGAATTTAGAAACTAAAATAGTTTCTTTTATGATGTAATACAGATAGCGCGAAGAGGTAAATGATTTCAGATAAGAATAATTATGAAAATATCTTTAGAATTATGGAGGATATTTATAATGAAATGTACGATGATATCTTAGAATTTCTAATATCAGAGGATGATGAAGAATATTGTTCGTAGGGGTTTAGAGTCAGGAGCAAGGTATTCGTTAATGACTTCAGTAGGTACTGAATCATTTAGATTCTTTGAAGTCAGGTTCAGTCTTTGTGATTTGTCCACAGCCTCCTTCATACTTTGCTCAATCCGATTTCCAGTTCCAAGACTTCTCTTTTTTGCGCTTTGCCAGCACACTTATTCATTATCATCAAACTTTTACTATTAAAGTCGTTTATAGTTTTTGCTGCCTTATCAGCAATTTTCAATATTTGGAGAACCAATTCGTAGTTCGGAGTGTTTTTCAGAAACTTCACATTCAAATTAAGTCCAGAAGATAGACGTTATATATATACATATAACTGTTGGCGTAGACGTGCTGCGAGATTTCAAAATACTGATTGCTAATTCTCGATGATTCGTATGGCAATTCTCGTTACAAGATGCGAATGAGTAAATGATGGGGTTTTGGTAAATATAATGATTCTCCGAAAGGTTAAAGATCAGTGAAGTTGTGAATAAGTTTATTGCTAATGTGGTGGAATATGAAAGGTTTTCTGGTAAAAAAAGGGTAATCATATATATCAAGATTATGATAAGGCTACTCCGAATGAAAATTTGAAGGTGTCTTGTTGGAGCTGTAATATAATTTGCTACTTTGCAAAGGAATTGCAAAGTTTTTTTATTTTTTTTTTTATTTTTTTTTGCTAATAAATGCTAAAGGATCTGACACATATCTGTGTTGAATTATGACTTTGGTTTCGAGAGCTTTTTAAGTACATAACTGTGGGTAATATGTGGTTGAATCATCATCTCGATTGCTCATTATTTGAAGTGTCTTCAGAAATTTTCGAAGGGTTTGAACACAGATTGTAATCGTTAATATACATTTGATGTTCTAAGACAGTTTTGAAGTCAAAGTATAGCTTTGAAAGATGTAAGAATCTAAAAGTGATGGTACCGGTTATATTTCATATTGAATTCTGAGGTTTCAAAATCAGAATATGTAATTGGGTTTGAATGAGTATTGTTGTTTTGATTGCTATTAAAGAATGTATATTATTGTGAAAGTAGGAAGTATAGTTGATAATTTGCTTAATCGGATTTGAAGAATGTAACATATTAATTGTGAATATGTATATATCTCTCGGGTATTACCTACCCGTTAAATTTTTTTTTCACAATTAATATTTTGTACAAAAGAATTTTAATGATTTTTTTTTACAATTAATATGTATATATTCTCTTCAGATGTAACATAGATTTCAATGAGTCAATACTAAATTAAACTCATTTGATTTATGGTTGAAACCAGAATTGAATAATCCCTTGAAGGCTTTAGAGATTACATAAGTATTTCTTCAATAATATTGAAATTATGAATCAATACTTCGTTATTTGTTGAGATGTGATGTTGGTTTTCGTAAAATTCTTGTGAACTTCGCAAAGTACGAATGATGGTATCTGAAAAGTTTCGGTTACATCGATGATGAAAGTGTAAAATCAAATATATAGTCGATTTATTATGAATTGGAATTTGTTAAATTGCGACAGAGATTCTAGTTAACGATGATTAAGTTGCGGGCGAAGGACGTACATTATTGTATATTTGTAATATGAATTAACCGCGTAGTTAGGATTCACACATAATAGCTTAGTAGGGAAAGATTTATTATGGTTTGGAAATTTATATATATGAGATATACATATAAATCCTTCAATGGAAATGAGTTAATACTTCATATCTTGTTGATATTACATACTTGTTGTTGATTTGTAATAATGTCCATGGTGATTCTTGAACTGTCAGAGCTTGTGATGTTATAGGTGCTGCTAGGGCTGATGAAGCTGACGATACTGATGGTGCTGGTGATGCTACGGTACTATTGATGCTGTTGGTAAAACAAGTCTAGCTTGTGAATCACACATCATTCTTATCAGGGTTTCTACTCTTCCTTCTATCATTTTGGTTCACTCATCTGATTTTTGGTTAGGGTTAGAATAGATAATCTCTAAGACTTTAGAGATTATATAATCGTTGCAAAATGTTTCTCCAATGAAGTTATGAATCAACACTTCATCGTTTGTTGTTGGTGGTATCTCTTGGTATCTACAGAACGTATGACGTTGATGCTCGTGGGACAGATTGTGAAGTTAAGGTTTACAACGTGGTTGTGGTTGGAGGTGGTAATGGTACTGTTGGCGTTGATGATGGTGGTACTGGTTATGCCGCTGGTGCTGCTGCTGGTGTTTGTAATCTCTGCACCATATTCTCCAAAGCTACTACCCGAGCGCGAAGCTCGTTGACTTCTTCTATTACACCGGGGTGATTGTCAGTTCGGACGAGCGGATAAATAAAATCTAAAATTTGATGTAGTATATAATCATGATGAGATACTCTGAAAATGAGAGAGAAAATGATGTTTCGGACAGGTTCGCCGGTAAGTGCTTCAGGTTTTTTGCCAAGAGGGAAATGTGGTGGATGGAAAGGATCGCCTTCTTCTTGTCTCCAATGATTGAGGAGGCTACGAACCCATCCCCAATTCATCCAGAATAAATGATGGCTGATTGGTTGATCCATTCTGGTCACACTGCTTTCGGAGCTTGAGTGAGATTCCATTTCGGAATCCGAGTGACTTGAACTGATGACGAAATTTCGTACGATTGGATAAAGGATTTTTCGATATGTAATGATTTTCTGGCTATCAGATGGTATTCTAATTACATAGAATATCTATATATATAGAGCAAAAGATTTTGTAGATTACGGAGGACAAAGTTTACGGTAACAGATACGCTAAGATATGAATTAGCAGATACGCTAAGATATGAATTTTGTCTATACACTATTCATGCAATCAATGCAGTAAGACGTGTATAGACTAAGAATGATAAGCAAGTAATTTCATAAGAATGATAAGTAGGTAATTTTCGACACAAAATGATAAGCAAAACTTTTGACATGCAGACACGGTCAAAGTCCAGATTCACTAATGCATCCTAATGACTTATCAGTTAGATACACTAATGCAGACCTGGTTTGCTAAGACCAACACTCTGATACCAACTGAAAGGACCCATTCATTTACATTATAAACGATTCTCAATAGTTGATTACATCGCGAGGTATTTGACCTCTATATGATACATTTTTCAGACATTGCATTCGTTTTTAAAAGATAAACTTTCTTTACATCGAAAATGACAGGCATGCATACCATTTCATAATATTCAACTATAAATGACCTAATCTATCATTTACTTAATAATAATCTCTATTGAACTCAACAACTTGAATGCAACATCTTTTGAAATATGCCATGAATGACTCCAAGTAATATCTTTAAAATGAGCAAATGCACAGCGGAAGATTTCTTTAACACCCGAGAATAAACATGCTTTAAAGTGTCAACCAAAAGGTTGGTGAGTTCATTAGTTTATCATAATCATTTATTTTCATCATTTTAATAGACCACAAGAATTTCATTTCTAGTTCTCATAAATATACGTCCCATGCATAGAGACAAAAATTATTCATATAGTGAACACCTAGTAAACGACATTAACAAGATGCATATAAGAATATCCCCTATCATTCCGGGAAATCCTTCGGACATGATAAAAACAACATCAAAGTACTAAAGCATCCGGTACTTTGGATGGGGTTCGTTAGGCCCAATAGATCTATCTTTAGGATTCAGGTCAATTAGTGGACTGGTTTACTAATTCTTAGGCTACCAAGCAAAAAGGGCATATTCGGCTTCAATCATTCAACCATATAATGTAGTTTCGATTACTTGTGTGTATTTCATAAAACAGTTATAAAAGCGCATGTATTCTCAGTCTCAAAAATATATATTGCAAAAGCATTTAAAAAGGGAGCAAATAAAACTCACCATACTGTATTTCGTAGTAAAAATACATATAACATCATTCAACAAGTGCAAGGTTGGCCTCGAATTCACGAACCTAAATTAAGTATATATATTTATATGTTGGTCAATATTTGTCTAACAAATTAGGTTATATCATAGTGTACCACAATCCTAATGCTCGAGACTGAAATGTCCCGTTCTTATTGATTAAAAACGTTCCATATTAATTGATTTCGTTGCGAGGTTTTGACCTCTATATGAGACGTTTTTTTTTTCAAAGACTGCATTCATTTTTAAAACAAACCATAACCTTTACTTCATAAATAAAGGTTTAAAAAGCTTTACGTAGATTATCAAATAATGATAATCTAAAATATCCTGTTTACACACAACCATTACATAATGGTTTACAATACAAATATGTTACATCGAAATCAGTTTCTTGAATGCAGTTTTTACACAATATCATACAAACATGGACTCCAAATCTTGTCCTTATTTTAGTATGCAACAGCGGAAGCTCTTAGTATTCACCTGAGAACAAACATGCTTTAAACGTCAAAAAAAATGTTGGTGAGTTATAGGTTTAACCTATATATATCAAATCGTAACAATAGACCACAAGATTTCATATTTCAATACACATCCCATACATAGAGATAAAAATCATTCATATGGTGAACACCTGGTAACTGACATTAACAAGATGCATATTTAAGAATATCCCCATCATTCCGGGATACCCTTCGGATATGATATAAATTTCAAAGTACTAAAGCATACGGTACTTTGGATGGGGTTTGTTAGGCCCAATAGATCTATCTTTAGGATTCGCGTCAATTAGGGTGTCTGTTCCCTAATTCTTAGATTACCCGACTTAATAAAAAGGGGCATATTCGATTTCGATAATTCAACCATAGAATGTAGTTTCACGTACTTGTGTCTATTTTGTAAATCATTTATAAAACCTGCATGTATTCTCATCCCAAAAATATTAGATTTTAAAAGTGGGACTATAACTCACTTTCACATATTTTTACTTCGTCGGGAAGTAAGACTTGGCCACTGGTTGATTCACGAACCTATAACAATATATACATATATATCAAAGTGTGTTCAAAATATATTTACAATACTTTTAATACATTTTGATGTTTTAAGTATATTAAGTCAGCTGTCCTCATTAGTAAGCTACAACTAGTTGTCCACAGTTAGATATACAGAAATAAATCGATAAATATTATCTTGAATCAATCCACGACCCAGTGTATATGTATCTCAGTATTGATCACAACTCAAACTATATATATATTTTGGAATCAACCTCAACCCTGTATAGCTAACTCAAACATTCACATATAGAGTGTCTATGGTTGTTCCGCAATATATATATATAGATGGCTCGACATGATAGGTCAAAACATTGTATACGTGTCTATGGTATCTCAAGATTACATAATATACAATATAAGTTGATTAGGTTATGGTTGGAATAGATTTATTACTAACTTTCACGTAGGTAAAATGAGTAGTTTTTATCAATCTTGTTTTACTCGCCATTTATTCGTTTCTAATCCGTTTTGAGTGATTCCAGTGGCCACGGTTTTGTATTGAACTTAACTTTATGAATATAAATAGAAAAAGTATAAGTTTATAGTCAAAAATACAAGTTACAAGTCATTTTTGAAAGAGGTAGTCATTTCCATCGAAAGAACGACATCTTGATGACCATTTTGAAAAACATACTTTCACTTTGAGTTTAACCATGATTTTTGGATATAGTTTCATGTTCATAAGAAAAATCATTTTTCCAGAAGTATATCTTTTAAATCAAAGTTCTTCTTAGCTTTTAATTATCCCAACCAAAACAGCCCCCGGTTTTACTACGACGGCGTATATCTTAGTTTTATGGTGTTTATCGTGTTTCTGGGTTTTAAATCATTAAGTTAGCATATCATATAGATATATAACATGTGTTTAGTTGATTTTAAAAGTCTAGTTAGAAGGATTAACTTTATTTGCGAACAAGTTTAGAATTAACTAAACTATGTTCTAGTGATTACAAGTTTATAACGTTGAATAAGACAGCTTTTTATGTATGAATCGAATGATGTTATGAACATCATTACTACCTTAAGTTTCTTGGATAAACCTACTAGAAATGAGAAAAATTGATTTAGCTTCAAAGGATCCTTGGATGGCTTG